>NC_135783.1:166648946-167848946 GCF_051106095.1 Pogona vitticeps | reverse complement strand
CTTGTTGTAATGTATTAAGTTAGAATGAAGAAAATCAAGGAAGAACAATAGAAACAAAAAAGAAACCTTGTTCGATTGTACTGAGGCTTGAATGAGGTACATCAAGAAATGACAAGAGCGAAAGAGATCATGTTTTAGAGTAATGTCTAGAAGTAAATCAATAAAGAACAAGAGAGAGATTTAAATAAAAAAATAGAAAGTAGCAAGATCATAGGAGCTTTAAGGCTAGAATGAAATAAATCAAGAAAGAATAACAGAAAGAGATCATTTTTAAGATTATTAAGGCTGGAATGAAATCAATAAAGAAGAGAATCAACAAAGCTTGTTCTAGTGTACTAATGCTAGAAAGAAGTAAATCACGAAAAAACAACTGAAAAGCGAAAGACATAGTTTAAGAGAATGAAGGATAGATTGATAATCCAGAATGAAGTAAATCAAGAAAGAACAGAAAGAATATATATAGAGAGAGATCAGGGTATTAAAGCTAGAATGAATAACAAAAAAGAACCGAGAGAAGCGATCATTTTAAGAGTACTAAGGCTAGAATGGAAATCAACAATAGAAAGAAGCTCGTGATTATTTAGAATGTAAATCAAGAAAGAACAATAGAAAGGAGCGAAAGAGCCATGTAAGCATGGCTAGAATGAAAATCAATAAACTAAGAAAGCTTCTCGTGTATAAAGGCTAGAATGAAGTAAATCAAGAATCAACAAGAAGCGAGAGGTTAAAGAGGCTAGAATGAAGTAAATCAAGAAAGAACATCAGAAAGAATAGAAAGAGCATGTTTCAGTGTAATAACACTGGAATAAAGTAAAAATAAACAATATAAACAAGCTAAGGAAAGTGTTCTGAGAAGGGACTACAGAAAGAAGCAAACAGATCATGAGTAATAAGGCTAGAGTAATAAGAAAAAGCTAGAATTAAGTAAATCAAGAGAACAACAGAGAAATCAAAAGAGATCATGTTCTAGTGTTAAGGCTGGAATGAAGCAAATCAATAAAGAACAGAAAAAACAAAAAGCATACAGGCTTTATTAGTTACTTTTCTAGCCTTCTCAAATGTGATCTTCCATTCTTTTTTCTTGTTTTACTTCTACTCTTAAACATGATTTCGTTTTTTCGTGATTCCATTCCAACTAGAATCTTTTCTCTCGCTTTATATATTTACTTCATTCCAGCCTTATAACACGTCTTGCTCCTTCTTGATGTTCTTCATTCTAGCCTTTACACTGAAAAATTTTCTATTCTTTCTGTTCTTTCTTGATTTCCTTCATTCTAGCCTTAATTCTCAAAATCTTTCGCATATTTTCTTTAATTTTTTTATTATAGCCTTAATACACTGAAACAGGATCTTTCTCTTATGTTCATCTTTCGTGATTTCGTTCTATCCTAGAATGATTTCATTCTAGCTTTAGTAAAGCGCTTTTAGTTTCTGTTATTTTGATTTCCTTCATTTTAGCTTTAATACTCAAAACAATTTAGTTTCTTTCTATTGTTTTCTTGATTTATTTCATTCTAGTTTTAATACACAACCGCTTAATTTAGCTTTTTCTGTTCTTTATTCATTCTAGCCTTTATACTGAAACATGAGCTTTTTCTTATTTCTTGATATACTGTATATTCTACAGTAGAAAAAGCTTTCTTTAGGTGTTTCTGTAGTTCTATTTATTTCATTCCAGTCTTAATAAACCTTCTCTTTCGCTTCTTTTTCTATTTTGATTTACTTCATCCGAGCTTTAATACACTGAAACATGATCTCTTTCGCTTCTTTCTGTTGTTCCTTCTTGATGTAAAAGAAAGAACAAGAGATATTTTTACAGAGAAAAGGTTAGAGGGAAGTAAATCAAGAAAGAACAACAGAAAGAAACGCAAGAGATCATCTTTAAGTATTAAGGCAAGAATGAATAAAAAAACAACAGAAACAACCTAAAGAAACCTTGTTCTAATGTATGAAGTAACTTAAGGAAGAACAATGGAAAGAAGCAAAATAGATCATAAGAGCATTAAGGCTAGAATGAAGCAAACCACGAAAGAACAGAAAGAAGCGAAGGCTCATGTTTAAAATTATTAAGGCTAGAATGAATTAAATCGAAAAAGAAAAACAGAAAGTATAGACAGAGATTATGTTTCAGTGTATTAATGCTAGAATTAAGTAATCAATAAAGAACAAAGAAACAATCTAAAGAAAGCTTGTTGTAATGTATTAAGTTAGAATGAAGAAAATCAAGGAAGAACAATAGAAACAAAAAAGAAACCTTGTTCGATTGTACTGAGGCTTGAATGAGGTACATCAAGAAATGACAAGAGCGAAAGAGATCATGTTTTAGAGTAATGTCTAGAAGTAAATCAATAAAGAACAAGAGAGAGATTTAAATAAAAAAATAGAAAGTAGCAAGATCATAGGAGCTTTAAGGCTAGAATGAAATAAATCAAGAAAGAATAACAGAAAGAGATCATTTTTAAGATTATTAAGGCTGGAATGAAATCAATAAAGAAGAGAATCAACAAAGCTTGTTCTAGTGTACTAATGCTAGAAAGAAGTAAATCACGAAAAAACAACTGAAAAGCGAAAGACATAGTTTAAGAGAATGAAGGATAGATTGATAATCCAGAATGAAGTAAATCAAGAAAGAACAGAAAGAATATATATAGAGAGAGATCAGGGTATTAAAGCTAGAATGAATAACAAAAAAGAACCGAGAGAAGCGATCATTTTAAGAGTACTAAGGCTAGAATGGAAATCAACAATAGAAAGAAGCTCGTGATTATTTAGAATGTAAATCAAGAAAGAACAATAGAAAGGAGCGAAAGAGCCATGTAAGCATGGCTAGAATGAAAATCAATAAACTAAGAAAGCTTCTCGTGTATAAAGGCTAGAATGAAGTAAATCAAGAATCAACAAGAAGCGAGAGGTTAAAGAGGCTAGAATGAAGTAAATCAAGAAAGAACATCAGAAAGAATAGAAAGAGCATGTTTCAGTGTAATAACACTGGAATAAAGTAAAAATAAACAATATAAACAAGCTAAGGAAAGTGTTCTGAGAAGGGACTACAGAAAGAAGCAAACAGATCATGAGTAATAAGGCTAGAGTAATAAGAAAAAGCTAGAATTAAGTAAATCAAGAGAACAACAGAGAAATCAAAAGAGATCATGTTCTAGTGTTAAGGCTGGAATGAAGCAAATCAATAAAGAACAGAAAAAACAAAAAGCATTCAGGCTTTATTAGTTACTTTTCTAGCCTTCTCAAATGTGATCTTCCATTCTTTTTTCTTGTTTTACTTCTACTCTTAAACATGATTTCGTTTTTTCGTGATTCCATTCCAACTAGAATCTTTTCTCTCGCTTTATATATTTACTTCATTCCAGCCTTATAACACGTCTTGCTCCTTCTTGATGTTCTTCATTCTAGCCTTTACACTGAAAAATTTTCTATTCTTTCTGTTCTTTCTTGATTTCCTTCATTCTAGCCTTAATTCTCAAAATCTTTCGCATATTTTCTTTAATTTTTTTATTATAGCCTTAATACACTGAAACAGGATCTTTCTCTTATGTTCATCTTTCGTGATTTCGTTCTATCCTAGAATGATTTCATTCTAGCTTTAGTAAAGCGCTTTTAGTTTCTGTTATTTTGATTTCCTTCATTTTAGCTTTAATACTCAAAACAATTTAGTTTCTTTCTATTGTTTTCTTGATTTATTTCATTCTAGTTTTAATACACAACCGCTTAATTTAGCTTTTTCTGTTCTTTATTCATTCTAGCCTTTATACTGAAACATGAGCTTTTTCTTATTTCTTGATATACTGTATATTCTACAGTAGAAAAAGCTTTCTTTAGGTGTTTCTGTAGTTCTATTTATTTCATTCCAGTCTTAATAAACCTTCTCTTTCGCTTCTTTTTCTATTTTGATTTACTTCATCCGAGCTTTAATACACTGAAACATGATCTCTTTCGCTTCTTTCTGTTGTTCCTTCTTGATGTAAAAGAAAGAACAAGAGATATTTTTACAGAGAAAAGGTTAGAGGGAAGTAAATCAAGAAAGAACAACAGAAAGAAACGCAAGAGATCATCTTTAAGTATTAAGGCAAGAATGAATAAAAAAACAACAGAAACAACCTAAAGAAACCTTGTTCTAATGTATGAAGTAACTTAAGGAAGAACAATGGAAAGAAGCAAAATAGATCATAAGAGCATTAAGGCTAGAATGAAGCAAACCACGAAAGAACAGAAAGAAGCGAAGGCTCATGTTTAAAATTATTAAGGCTAGAATGAATTAAATCGAAAAAGAAAAACAGAAAGTATAGACAGAGATTATGTTTCAGTGTATTAATGCTAGAATTAAGTAATCAATAAAGAACAAAGAAACAATCTAAAGAAAGCTTGTTGTAATGTATTAAGTTAGAATGAAGAAAATCAAGGAAGAACAATAGAAACAAAAAAGAAACCTTGTTCGATTGTACTGAGGCTTGAATGAGGTACATCAAGAAATGACAAGAGCGAAAGAGATCATGTTTTAGAGTAATGTCTAGAAGTAAATCAATAAAGAACAAGAGAGAGATTTAAATAAAAAAATAGAAAGTAGCAAGATCATAGGAGCTTTAAGGCTAGAATGAAATAAATCAAGAAAGAATAACAGAAAGAGATCATTTTTAAGATTATTAAGGCTGGAATGAAATCAATAAAGAAGAGAATCAACAAAGCTTGTTCTAGTGTACTAATGCTAGAAAGAAGTAAATCACGAAAAAACAACTGAAAAGCGAAAGACATAGTTTAAGAGAATGAAGGATAGATTGATAATCCAGAATGAAGTAAATCAAGAAAGAACAGAAAGAATATATATAGAGAGAGATCAGGGTATTAAAGCTAGAATGAATAACAAAAAAGAACCGAGAGAAGCGATCATTTTAAGAGTACTAAGGCTAGAATGGAAATCAACAATAGAAAGAAGCTCGTGATTATTTAGAATGTAAATCAAGAAAGAACAATAGAAAGGAGCGAAAGAGCCATGTAAGCATGGCTAGAATGAAAATCAATAAACTAAGAAAGCTTCTCGTGTATAAAGGCTAGAATGAAGTAAATCAAGAATCAACAAGAAGCGAGAGGTTAAAGAGGCTAGAATGAAGTAAATCAAGAAAGAACATCAGAAAGAATAGAAAGAGCATGTTTCAGTGTAATAACACTGGAATAAAGTAAAAATAAACAATATAAACAAGCTAAGGAAAGTGTTCTGAGAAGGGACTACAGAAAGAAGCAAACAGATCATGAGTAATAAGGCTAGAGTAATAAGAAAAAGCTAGAATTAAGTAAATCAAGAGAACAACAGAGAAATCAAAAGAGATCATGTTCTAGTGTTAAGGCTGGAATGAAGCAAATCAATAAAGAACAGAAAAAACAAAAAGCATTCAGGCTTTATTAGTTACTTTTCTAGCCTTCTCAAATGTGATCTTCCATTCTTTTTTCTTGTTTTACTTCTACTCTTAAACATGATTTCGTTTTTTCGTGATTCCATTCCAACTAGAATCTTTTCTCTCGCTTTATATATTTACTTCATTCCAGCCTTATAACACGTCTTGCTCCTTCTTGATGTTCTTCATTCTAGCCTTTACACTGAAAAATTTTCTATTCTTTCTGTTCTTTCTTGATTTCCTTCATTCTAGCCTTAATTCTCAAAATCTTTCGCATATTTTCTTTAATTTTTTTATTATAGCCTTAATACACTGAAACAGGATCTTTCTCTTATGTTCATCTTTCGTGATTTCGTTCTATCCTAGAATGATTTCATTCTAGCTTTAGTAAAGCGCTTTTAGTTTCTGTTATTTTGATTTCCTTCATTTTAGCTTTAATACTCAAAACAATTTAGTTTCTTTCTATTGTTTTCTTGATTTATTTCATTCTAGTTTTAATACACAACCGCTTAATTTAGCTTTTTCTGTTCTTTATTCATTCTAGCCTTTATACTGAAACATGAGCTTTTTCTTATTTCTTGATATACTGTATATTCTACAGTAGAAAAAGCTTTCTTTAGGTGTTTCTGTAGTTCTATTTATTTCATTCCAGTCTTAATAAACCTTCTCTTTCGCTTCTTTTTCTATTTTGATTTACTTCATCCGAGCTTTAATACACTGAAACATGATCTCTTTCGCTTCTTTCTGTTGTTCCTTCTTGATGTAAAAGAAAGAACAAGAGATATTTTTACAGAGAAAAGGTTAGAGGGAAGTAAATCAAGAAAGAACAACAGAAAGAAACGCAAGAGATCATCTTTAAGTATTAAGGCAAGAATGAATAAAAAAACAACAGAAACAACCTAAAGAAACCTTGTTCTAATGTATGAAGTAACTTAAGGAAGAACAATGGAAAGAAGCAAAATAGATCATAAGAGCATTAAGGCTAGAATGAAGCAAACCACGAAAGAACAGAAAGAAGCGAAGGCTCATGTTTAAAATTATTAAGGCTAGAATGAATTAAATCGAAAAAGAAAAACAGAAAGTATAGACAGAGATTATGTTTCAGTGTATTAATGCTAGAATTAAGTAATCAATAAAGAACAAAGAAACAATCTAAAGAAAGCTTGTTGTAATGTATTAAGTTAGAATGAAGAAAATCAAGGAAGAACAATAGAAACAAAAAAGAAACCTTGTTCGATTGTACTGAGGCTTGAATGAGGTACATCAAGAAATGACAAGAGCGAAAGAGATCATGTTTTAGAGTAATGTCTAGAAGTAAATCAATAAAGAACAAGAGAGAGATTTAAATAAAAAAATAGAAAGTAGCAAGATCATAGGAGCTTTAAGGCTAGAATGAAATAAATCAAGAAAGAATAACAGAAAGAGATCATTTTTAAGATTATTAAGGCTGGAATGAAATCAATAAAGAAGAGAATCAACAAAGCTTGTTCTAGTGTACTAATGCTAGAAAGAAGTAAATCACGAAAAAACAACTGAAAAGCGAAAGACATAGTTTAAGAGAATGAAGGATAGATTGATAATCCAGAATGAAGTAAATCAAGAAAGAACAGAAAGAATATATATAGAGAGAGATCAGGGTATTAAAGCTAGAATGAATAACAAAAAAGAACCGAGAGAAGCGATCATTTTAAGAGTACTAAGGCTAGAATGGAAATCAACAATAGAAAGAAGCTCGTGATTATTTAGAATGTAAATCAAGAAAGAACAATAGAAAGGAGCGAAAGAGCCATGTAAGCATGGCTAGAATGAAAATCAATAAACTAAGAAAGCTTCTCGTGTATAAAGGCTAGAATGAAGTAAATCAAGAATCAACAAGAAGCGAGAGGTTAAAGAGGCTAGAATGAAGTAAATCAAGAAAGAACATCAGAAAGAATAGAAAGAGCATGTTTCAGTGTAATAACACTGGAATAAAGTAAATCAATAAACAATATAAACAAGCTAAGGAAAGTGTTCTGAGAAGGGACTACAGAAAGAAGCAAACAGATCATGAGTAATAAGGCTAGAGTAATAAGAAAAAGCTAGAATTAAGTAAATCAAGAGAACAACAGAGAAATCAAAAGAGATCATGTTCTAGTGTTAAGGCTGGAATGAAGCAAATCAATAAAGAACAGAAAAAACAAAAAGCATTCAGGCTTTATTAGTTACTTTTCTAGCCTTCTCAAATGTGATCTTCCATTCTTTTTTCTTGTTTTACTTCTACTCTTAAACATGATTTCGTTTTTTCGTGATTCCATTCCAACTAGAATCTTTTCTCTCGCTTTATATATTTACTTCATTCCAGCCTTATAACACGTCTTGCTCCTTCTTGATGTTCTTCATTCTAGCCTTTACACTGAAAAATTTTCTATTCTTTCTGTTCTTTCTTGATTTCCTTCATTCTAGCCTTAATTCTCAAAATCTTTCGCATATTTTCTTTAATTTTTTTTTATAGCCTTAATACACTGAAACAGGATCTTTCTCTTATGTTCATCTTTCGTGATTTCGTTCTATCCTAGAATGATTTCATTCTAGCTTTAGTAAAGCGCTTTTAGTTTCTATTATTTTGATTTCCTTCATTTTAGCTTTAATACTCAAAACAATTTAGTTTCTTTCCATTGTTTTCTTGATTTATTTCATTCTAGTTTTAATACACAACCGCTTAATTTAGCTTTTTCTGTTCTTTATTCATTCTAGCCTTTATACTGAAACATGAGCTTTTTCTTATTTCTTGATATACTGTATATTCTACAGTAGAAAAAGCTTTCTTTAGGTATTTCTGTAGTTCTATTTATTTCATTCCAGTCTTAATAAACCTTCTCTTTCGCTTCTTTTTCTATTTTGATTTACTTCATCCGAGCTTTAATACACTGAAACATGATCTCTTTCGCTTCTTTCTGTTGTTCCTTCTTGATGTAAAAGAAAGAACAAGAGATATTTTTACAGAGAAAAGGTTAGAGGGAAGTAAATCAAGAAAGAACAACAGAAAGAAACGCAAGAGATCATCTTTAAGTATTAAGGCAAGAATGAATAAAAAAACAACAGAAACAACCTAAAGAAACCTTGTTCTAATGTATGAAGTAACTTAAGGAAGAACAATGGAAAGAAGCAAAATAGATCATAAGAGCATTAAGGCTAGAATGAAGCAAACCACGAAAGAACAGAAAGAAGCGAAGGCTCATGTTTAAAATTATTAAGGCTAGAATGAATTAAATCGAAAAAGAAAAACAGAAAGTATAGACAGAGATTATGTTTCAGTGTATTAATGCTAGAATTAAGTAATCAGTAAAGAACAAAGAAACAATCTAAAGAAAGCTTGTTGTAATGTATTAAGTTAGAATGAAGAAAATCAAGGAAGAACAATAGAAACAAAAAAGAAACCTTGTTCTATTGTACTGAGGCTTGAATGAGGTACATCAAGAAATGACAAGAGCGAAAGAGATCATGTTTTAGAGTAATGTCTAGAAGTAAATCAATAAAGAACAAGAGAGAGATTTAAATAAAAAAATAGAAAGTAGCAAGATCATAGGAGCTTTAAGGCTAGAATGAAATAAATCAAGAAAGAATAACAGAAAGAGATCATTTTTAAGATTATTAAGGCTGGAATGAAATCAATAAAGAAATCAACAAAGCTTGTTCTAGTGTACTAATGCTAGAAAGAAGTAAATCACGAAAAAACAACTGAAAAGCGAAAGACATAGTTTAAGAGAATGAAGGATAGATTGATAATCCAGAATGAAGTAAATCAAGAAAGAACAGAAAGAATATATAGAGAGAGAGATCAGGGTATTAAAGCTAGAATGAATAACAAAAAAGAACCGAGAGAAGCGATCATTTTAAGAGTACTAAGGCTAGAATGGAAATCAACAATAGAAAGAAGCTCGTGATTATTTAGAATGTAAATCAAGAAAGAACAATAGAAAGGAGCGAAAGAGCCATGTAAGCATGGCTAGAATGAAAATCAATAAACTAAGAAAGCTTCTCGTGTATAAAGGCTAGAATGAAGTAAATCAAGAATCAACAAGAAGCGAGAGGTTAAAGAGGCTAGAATGAAGTAAATCAAGAAAGAACATCAGAAAGAATAGAAAGAGCATGTTTCAGTGTAATAACACTGGAATAAAGTAAATCAATAAACAATATAAACAAGCTAAGGAAAGTGTTCTGAGAAGGGACTACAGAAAGAAGCAAACAGATCATGAGTAATAAGGCTAGAGTAATAAGAAAAAGCTAGAATTAAGTAAATCAAGAGAACAACAGAGAAATCAAAAGAGATCATGTTCTAGTGTTGGCTGGAATGAAGCAAATCAATAAAGAACAGAAAAAACAAAAAGCATTCAGGCTTTATTAGTTACTTTTCTAGCCTTCTCAAATGTGATCTTCCATTCTTTTTTCTTGTTTTACTTCTACTCTTAAACATGATTTCGTTTTTTCGTGATTCCATTCCAACTAGAATCTTTTCTCTCGCTTTATATATTTACTTCATTCCAGCCTTATAACACGTCTTGCTCCTTCTTGATGTTCTTCATTCTAGCCTTTACACTGAAAAATTTTCTATTCTTTCTGTTCTTTCTTGATTTCCTTCATTCTAGCCTTAATTCTCAAAATCTTTCGCATATTTTCTTTAATTTTTTTATTATAGCCTTAATACACTGAAACAGGATCTTTCTCTTATGTTCATCTTTCGTGATTTCGTTCTATCCTAGAATGATTTCATTCTAGCTTTAGTAAAGCGCTTTTAATTTCTGTTATTTTGATTTCCTTCATTTTAGCTTTAATACTCAAAACAATTTAGTTTCTTTCTATTGTTTTCTTGATTTATTTCATTCTAGTTTTAATACACAACCGCTTAATTTAGCTTTTTCTGTTCTTTATTCATTCTAGCCTTTATACTGAAACATGAGCTTTTTCTTATTTCTTGATATACTGTATATTCTACAGTAGAAAAAGCTTTCTTTAGGTGTTTCTGTAGTTCTATTTATTTCATTCCAGTCTTAATAAACCTTCTCTTTCGCTTCTTTTTCTATTTTGATTTACTTCATCCGAGCTTTAATACACTGAAACATGATCTCTTTCGCTTCTTTCTGTTGTTCCTTCTTGATGTAAAAGAAAGAACAAGAGATATTTTTACAGAGAAAAGGTTAGAGGGAAGTAAATCAAGAAAGAACAACAGAAAGAAACGCAAGAGATCATCTTTAAGTATTAAGGCAAGAATGAATAAAAAAACAACAGAAACAACCTAAAGAAACCTTGTTCTAATGTATGAAGTAACTTAAGGAAGAACAATGGAAAGAAGCAAAATAGATCATAAGAGCATTAAGGCTGGAATGAAGCAAACCACGAAAGAACAGAAAGAAGCGAAGGCTCATGTTTAAAATTATTAAGGCTAGAATGAATTAAATCGAAAAAGAAAAACAGAAAGTATAGACAGAGATTATGTTTCAGTGTATTAATGCTAGAATTAAGTAATCAATAAAGAACAAAGAAACAATCTAAAGAAAGCTTGTTGTAATGTATTAAGTTAGAATGAAGAAAATCAAGGAAGAACAATAGAAACAAAAAAGAAACCTTGTTCGATTGTACTGAGGCTTGAATGAGGTACATCAAGAAATGACAAGAGCGAAAGAGATCATGTTTTAGAGTAATGTCTAGAAGTAAATCAATAAAGAACAAGAGAGAGATTTAAATAAAAAAATAGAAAGTAGCAAGATCATAGGAGCTTTAAGGCTAGAATGAAATAAATCAAGAAAGAATAACAGAAAGAGATCATTTTTAAGATTATTAAGGCTGGAATGAAATCAATAAAGAAGAGAATCAACAAAGCTTGTTCTAGTGTACTAATGCTAGAAAGAAGTAAATCACGAAAAAACAACTGAAAAGCGAAAGACATAGTTTAAGAGAATGAAGGATAGATTGATAATCCAGAATGAAGTAAATCAAGAAAGAACAGAAAGAATATATATAGAGAGAGATCAGGGTATTAAAGCTAGAATGAATAACAAAAAAGAACCGAGAGAAGCGATCATTTTAAGAGTACTAAGGCTAGAATGGAAATCAACAATAGAAAGAAGCTCGTGATTATTTAGAATGTAAATCAAGAAAGAACAATAGAAAGGAGCGAAAGAGCCATGTAAGCATGGCTAGAATGAAAATCAATAAACTAAGAAAGCTTCTCGTGTATAAAGGCTAGAATGAAGTAAATCAAGAATCAACAAGAAGCGAGAGGTTAAAGAGGCTAGAATGAAGTAAATCAAGAAAGAACATCAGAAAGAATAGAAAGAGCATGTTTCAGTGTAATAACACTGGAATAAAGTAAATCAATAAACAATATAAACAAGCTAAGGAAAGTGTTCTGAGAAGGGACTACAGAAAGAAGCAAACAGATCATGAGTAATAAGGCTAGAGTAATAAGAAAAAGCTAGAATTAAGTAAATCAAGAGAACAACAGAGAAATCAAAAGAGATCATGTTCTAGTGTTAAGGCTGGAATGAAGCAAATCAATAAAGAACAGAAAAAACAAAAAGCATTCAGGCTTTATTAGTTACTTTTCTAGCCTTCTCAAATGTGATCTTCCATTCTTTTTTCTTGTTTTACTTCTACTCTTAAACATGATTTCGTTTTTTCGTGATTCCATTCCAACTAGAATCTTTTCTCTCGCTTTATATATTTACTTCATTCCAGCCTTATAACACGTCTTGCTCCTTCTTGATGTTCTTCATTCTAGCCTTTACACTGAAAAATTTTCTATTCTTTCTGTTCTTTCTTGATTTCCTTCATTCTAGCCTTAATTCTCAAAATCTTTCGCATATTTTCTTTAATTTTTTTTTATAGCCTTAATACACTGAAACAGGATCTTTCTCTTATGTTCATCTTTCGTGATTTCGTTCTATCCTAGAATGATTTCATTCTAGCTTTAGTAAAGCGCTTTTAGTTTCTATTATTTTGATTTCCTTCATTTTAGCTTTAATACTCAAAACAATTTAGTTTCTTTCCATTGTTTTCTTGATTTATTTCATTCTAGTTTTAATACACAACCGCTTAATTTAGCTTTTTCTGTTCTTTATTCATTCTAGCCTTTATACTGAAACATGAGCTTTTTCTTATTTCTTGATATACTGTATATTCTACAGTAGAAAAAGCTTTCTTTAGGTATTTCTGTAGTTCTATTTATTTCATTCCAGTCTTAATAAACCTTCTCTTTCGCTTCTTTTTCTATTTTGATTTACTTCATCCGAGCTTTAATACACTGAAACATGATCTCTTTCGCTTCTTTCTGTTGTTCCTTCTTGATGTAAAAGAAAGAACAAGAGATATTTTTACAGAGAAAAGGTTAGAGGGAAGTAAATCAAGAAAGAACAACAGAAAGAAACGCAAGAGATCATCTTTAAGTATTAAGGCAAGAATGAATAAAAAAACAACAGAAACAACCTAAAGAAACCTTGTTCTAATGTATGAAGTAACTTAAGGAAGAACAATGGAAAGAAGCAAAATAGATCATAAGAGCATTAAGGCTAGAATGAAGCAAACCACGAAAGAACAGAAAGAAGCGAAGGCTCATGTTTAAAATTATTAAGGCTAGAATGAATTAAATCGAAAAAGAAAAACAGAAAGTATAGACAGAGATTATGTTTCAGTGTATTAATGCTAGAATTAAGTAATCAGTAAAGAACAAAGAAACAATCTAAAGAAAGCTTGTTGTAATGTATTAAGTTAGAATGAAGAAAATCAAGGAAGAACAATAGAAACAAAAAAGAAACCTTGTTCTATTGTACTGAGGCTTGAATGAGGTACATCAAGAAATGACAAGAGCGAAAGAGATCATGTTTTAGAGTAATGTCTAGAAGTAAATCAATAAAGAACAAGAGAGAGATTTAAATAAAAAAATAGAAAGTAGCAAGATCATAGGAGCTTTAAGGCTAGAATGAAATAAATCAAGAAAGAATAACAGAAAGAGATCATTTTTAAGATTATTAAGGCTGGAATGAAATCAATAAAGAAATCAACAAAGCTTGTTCTAGTGTACTAATGCTAGAAAGAAGTAAATCACGAAAAAACAACTGAAAAGCGAAAGACATAGTTTAAGAGAATGAAGGATAGATTGATAATCCAGAATGAAGTAAATCAAGAAAGAACAGAAAGAATATATAGAGAGAGAGATCAGGGTATTAAAGCTAGAATGAATAACAAAAAAGAACCGAGAGAAGCGATCATTTTAAGAGTACTAAGGCTAGAATGGAAATCAACAATAGAAAGAAGCTCGTGATTATTTAGAATGTAAATCAAGAAAGAACAATAGAAAGGAGCGAAAGAGCCATGTAAGCATGGCTAGAATGAAAATCAATAAACTAAGAAAGCTTCTCGTGTATAAAGGCTAGAATGAAGTAAATCAAGAATCAACAAGAAGCGAGAGGTTAAAGAGGCTAGAATGAAGTAAATCAAGAAAGAACATCAGAAAGAATAGAAAGAGCATGTTTCAGTGTAATAACACTGGAATAAAGTAAATCAATAAACAATATAAACAAGCTAAGGAAAGTGTTCTGAGAAGGGACTACAGAAAGAAGCAAACAGATCATGAGTAATAAGGCTAGAGTAATAAGAAAAAGCTAGAATTAAGTAAATCAAGAGAACAACAGAGAAATCAAAAGAGATCATGTTCTAGTGTTGGCTGGAATGAAGCAAATCAATAAAGAACAGAAAAAACAAAAAGCATTCAGGCTTTATTAGTTACTTTTCTAGCCTTCTCAAATGTGATCTTCCATTCTTTTTTCTTGTTTTACTTCTACTCTTAAACATGATTTCGTTTTTTCGTGATTCCATTCCAACTAGAATCTTTTCTCTCGCTTTATATATTTACTTCATTCCAGCCTTATAACACGTCTTGCTCCTTCTTGATGTTCTTCATTCTAGCCTTTACACTGAAAAATTTTCTATTCTTTCTGTTCTTTCTTGATTTCCTTCATTCTAGCCTTAATTCTCAAAATCTTTCGCATATTTTCTTTAATTTTTTTATTATAGCCTTAATACACTGAAACAGGATCTTTCTCTTATGTTCATCTTTCGTGATTTCGTTCTATCCTAGAATGATTTCATTCTAGCTTTAGTAAAGCGCTTTTAATTTCTGTTATTTTGATTTCCTTCATTTTAGCTTTAATACTCAAAACAATTTAGTTTCTTTCTATTGTTTTCTTGATTTATTTCATTCTAGTTTTAATACACAACCGCTTAATTTAGCTTTTTCTGTTCTTTATTCATTCTAGCCTTTATACTGAAACATGAGCTTTTTCTTATTTCTTGATATACTGTATATTCTACAGTAGAAAAAGCTTTCTTTAGGTGTTTCTGTAGTTCTATTTATTTCATTCCAGTCTTAATAAACCTTCTCTTTCGCTTCTTTTTCTATTTTGATTTACTTCATCCGAGCTTTAATACACTGAAACATGATCTCTTTCGCTTCTTTCTGTTGTTCCTTCTTGATGTAAAAGAAAGAACAAGAGATATTTTTACAGAGAAAAGGTTAGAGGGAAGTAAATCAAGAAAGAACAACAGAAAGAAACGCAAGAGATCATCTTTAAGTATTAAGGCAAGAATGAATAAAAAAACAACAGAAACAACCTAAAGAAACCTTGTTCTAATGTATGAAGTAACTTAAGGAAGAACAATGGAAAGAAGCAAAATAGATCATAAGAGCATTAAGGCTGGAATGAAGCAAACCACGAAAGAACAGAAAGAAGCGAAGGCTCATGTTTAAAATTATTAAGGCTAGAATGAATTAAATCGAAAAAGAAAAACAGAAAGTATAGACAGAGATTATGTTTCAGTGTATTAATGCTAGAATTAAGTAATCAATAAAGAACAAAGAAACAATCTAAAGAAAGCTTGTTGTAATGTATTAAGTTAGAATGAAGAAAATCAAGGAAGAACAATAGAAACAAAAAAGAAACCTTGTTCGATTGTACTGAGGCTTGAATGAGGTACATCAAGAAATGACAAGAGCGAAAGAGATCATGTTTTAGAGTAATGTCTAGAAGTAAATCAATAAAGAACAAGAGAGAGATTTAAATAAAAAAATAGAAAGTAGCAAGATCATAGGAGCTTTAAGGCTAGAATGAAATAAATCAAGAAAGAATAACAGAAAGAGATCATTTTTAAGATTATTAAGGCTGGAATGAAATCAATAAAGAAGAGAATCAACAAAGCTTGTTCTAGTGTACTAATGCTAGAAAGAAGTAAATCACGAAAAAACAACTGAAAAGCGAAAGACATAGTTTAAGAGAATGAAGGATAGATTGATAATCCAGAATGAAGTAAATCAAGAAAGAACAGAAAGAATATATAGAGAGAGAGATCAGGGTATTAAAGCTAGAATGAATAACAAAAAAGAACCGAGAGAAGCGATCATTTTAAGAGTACTAAGGCTAGAATGGAAATCAACAATAGAAAGAAGCTCGTGATTATTTAGAATGTAAATCAAGAAAGAACAATAGAAAGGAGCGAAAGAGCCATGTAAGCATGGCTAGAATGAAAATCAATAAACTAAGAAAGCTTCTCGTGTATAAAGGCTAGAATGAAGTAAATCAAGAATCAACAAGAAGCGAGAGGTTAAAGAGGCTAGAATGAAGTAAATCAAGAAAGAACATCAGAAAGAATAGAAAGAGCATGTTTCAGTGTAATAACACTGGAATAAAGTAAATCAATAAACAATATAAACAAGCTAAGGAAAGTGTTCTGAGAAGGGACTACAGAAAGAAGCAAACAGATCATGAGTAATAAGGCTAGAGTAATAAGAAAAAGCTAGAATTAAGTAAATCAAGAGAACAACAGAGAAATCAAAAGAGATCATGTTCTAGTGTTAAGGCTGGAATGAAGCAAATCAATAAAGAACAGAAAAAACAAAAAGCATTCAGGCTTTATTAGTTACTTTTCTAGCCTTCTCAAATGTGATCTTCCATTCTTTTTTCTTGTTTTACTTCTACTCTTAAACATGATTTCGTTTTTTCGTGATTCCATTCCAACTAGAATCTTTTCTCTCGCTTTATATATTTACTTCATTCCAGCCTTATAACACGTCTTGCTCCTTCTTGATGTTCTTCATTCTAGCCTTTACACTGAAAAATTTTCTATTCTTTCTGTTCTTTCTTGATTTCCTTCATTCTAGCCTTAATTCTCAAAATCTTTCGCATATTTTCTTTAATTTTTTTATTATAGCCTTAATACACTGAAACAGGATCTTTCTCTTATGTTCATCTTTCGTGATTTCGTTCTATCCGAGAATGATTTCATTCTAGCTTTAGTAAAGCGCTTTTAGTTTCTGTTATTTTGATTTCCTTCATTTTAGCTTTAATACTCAAAACAATTTAGTTTCTTTCTATTGTTTTCTTGATTTATTTCATTCTAGTTTTAATACACAACCGCTTAATTTAGCTTTTTCTGTTCTTTATTCATTCTAGCCTTTATACTGAAACATGAGCTTTTTCTTATTTCTTGATATACTGTATATTCTACAGTAGAAAAAGCTTTCTTTAGGTGTTTCTGTAGTTCTATTTATTTCATTCCAGTCTTAATAAACCTTCTCTTTCGCTTCTTTTTCTATTTTGATTTACTTCATCCGAGCTTTAATACACTGAAACATGATCTCTTTCGCTTCTTTCTGTTGTTCCTTCTTGATGTAAAAGAAAGAACAAGAGATATTTTTACAGAGAAAAGGTTAGAGGGAAGTAAATCAAGAAAGAACAACAGAAAGAAACGCAAGAGATCATCTTTAAGTATTAAGGCAAGAATGAATAAAAAAACAACAGAAACAACCTAAAGAAACCTTGTTCTAATGTATGAAGTAACTTAAGGAAGAACAATGGAAAGAAGCAAAATAGATCATAAGAGCATTAAGGCTAGAATGAAGCAAACCACGAAAGAACAGAAAGAAGCGAAGGCTCATGTTTAAAATTATTAAGGCTAGAATGAATTAAATCGAAAAAGAAAAACAGAAAGTATAGACAGAGATTATGTTTCAGTGTATTAATGCTAGAATTAAGTAATCAATAAAGAACAAAGAAACAATCTAAAGAAAGCTTGTTGTAATGTATTAAGTTAGAATGAAGAAAATCAAGGAAGAACAATAGAAACAAAAAAGAAACCTTGTTCTATTGTACTGAGGCTTGAATGAGGTACATCAAGAAATGACAAGAGCGAAAGAGATCATGTTTTAGAGTAATGTCTAGAAGTAAATCAATAAAGAACGAGAGATTTAAATAAAAAAATAGAAAGTAGCAAGATCATAGGAGCTTTAAGGCTAGAATGAAATAAATCAAGAAAGAATAACAGAAAGAGATCATTTTTAAGATTATTAAGGCTGGAATGAAATCAATAAAGAAGAGAATCAACAAAGCTTGTTCTAGTGTACTAATGCTAGAAAGAAGTAAATCACGAAAAAACAACTGAAAAGCGAAAGACATAGTTTAAGAGAATGAAGGATAGATTGATAATCCAGAATGAAGTAAATCAAGAAAGAACAGAAAGAATATATATAGAGAGAGAGATCAGGGTATTAAAGCTAGAATGAATAACAAAAAAGAACCGAGAGAAGCGATCATTTTAAGAGTACTAAGGCTAGAATGGAAATCAACAATAGAAAGAAGCTCGTGATTATTTAGAATGTAAATCAAGAAAGAACAATAGAAAGGAGCGAAAGAGCCATGTAAGCATGGCTAGAATGAAAATCAATAAACTAAGAAAGCTTCTCGTGTATAAAGGCTAGAATGAAGTAAATCAAGAATCAACAAGAAGCGAGAGGTTAAAGAGGCTAGAATGAAGTAAATCAAGAAAGAACATCAGAAAGAATAGAAAGAGCATGTTTCAGTGTAATAACACTGGAATAAAGTAAATCAATAAACAATATAAACAAGCTAAGGAAAGTGTTCTGAGAAGGGACTACAGAAAGAAGCAAACAGATCATGAGTAATAAGGCTAGAGTAATAAGAAAAAGCTAGAATTAAGTAAATCAAGAGAACAACAGAGAAATCAAAAGAGATCATGTTCTAGTGTTAAGGCTGGAATGAAGCAAATCAATAAAGAACAGAAAAAACAAAAAGCATTCAGGCTTTATTAGTTACTTTTCTAGCCTTCTCAAATGTGATCTTCCATTCTTTTTTCTTGTTTTACTTCTACTCTTAAACATGATTTCGTTTTTTCGTGATTCCATTCCAACTAGAATCTTTTCTCTCGCTTTATATATTTACTTCATTCCAGCCTTATAACACGTCTTGCTCCTTCTTGATGTTCTTCATTCTAGCCTTTACACTGAAAAATTTTCTATTCTTTCTGTTCTTTCTTGATTTCCTTCATTCTAGCCTTAATTCTCAAAATCTTTCGCATATTTTCTTTAATTTTTTTATTATAGCCTTAATACACTGAAACAGGATCTTTCTCTTATGTTCATCTTTCGTGATTTCGTTCTATCCTAGAATGATTTCATTCTAGCTTTAGTAAAGCGCTTTTAGTTTCTGTTATTTTGATTTCCTTCATTTTAGCTTTAATACTCAAAACAATTTAGTTTCTTTCTATTGTTTTCTTGATTTATTTCATTCTAGTTTTAATACACAACCGCTTAATTTAGCTTTTTCTGTTCTTTATTCATTCTAGCCTTTATACTGAAACATGAGCTTTTTCTTATTTCTTGATATACTGTATATTCTACAGTAGAAAAAGCTTTCTTTAGGTGTTTCTGTAGTTCTATTTATTTCATTCCAGTCTTAATAAACCTTCTCTTTCGCTTCTTTTTCTATTTTGATTTACTTCATCCGAGCTTTAATACACTGAAACATGATCTCTTTCGCTTCTTTCTGTTGTTCCTTCTTGATGTAAAAGAAAGAACAAGAGATATTTTTACAGAGAAAAGGTTAGAGGGAAGTAAATCAAGAAAGAACAACAGAAAGAAACGCAAGAGATCATCTTTAAGTATTAAGGCAAGAATGAATAAAAAAACAACAGAAACAACCTAAAGAAACCTTGTTCTAATGTATGAAGTAACTTAAGGAAGAACAATGGAAAGAAGCAAAATAGATCATAAGAGCATTAAGGCTAGAATGAAGCAAACCACGAAAGAACAGAAAGAAGCGAAGGCTCATGTTTAAAATTATTAAGGCTAGAATGAATTAAATCGAAAAAGAAAAACAGAAAGTATAGACAGAGATTATGTTTCAGTGTATTAATGCTAGAATTAAGTAATCAATAAAGAACAAAGAAACAATCTAAAGAAAGCTTGTTGTAATGTATTAAGTTAGAATGAAGAAAATCAAGGAAGAACAATAGAAACAAAAAAGAAACCTTGTTCTATTGTACTGAGGCTTGAATGAGGTACATCAAGAAATGACAAGAGCGAAAGAGATCATGTTTTAGAGTAATGTCTAGAAGTAAATCAATAAAGAACAAGAGAGAGATTTAAATAAAAAAATAGAAAGTAGCAAGATCATAGGAGCTTTAAGGCTAGAATGAAATAAATCAAGAAAGAATAACAGAAAGAGATCATTTTTAAGATTATTAAGGCTGGAATGAAATCAATAAAGAAGAGAATCAACAAAGCTTGTTCTAGTGTACTAATGCTAGAAAGAAGTAAATCACGAAAAAACAACTGAAAAGCGAAAGACATAGTTTAAGAGAATGAAGGATAGATTGATAATCCAGAATGAAGTAAATCAAGAAAGAACAGAAAGAATATATATAGAGAGAGATCAGGGTATTAAAGCTAGAATGAATAACAAAAAAGAACCGAGAGAAGCGATCATTTTAAGAGTACTAAGGCTAGAATGGAAATCAACAATAGAAAGAAGCTCGTGATTATTTAGAATGTAAATCAAGAAAGAACAATAGAAAGGAGCGAAAGAGCCATGTAAGCATGGCTAGAATGAAAATCAATAAACTAAGAAAGCTTCTCGTGTATAAAGGCTAGAATGAAGTAAATCAAGAATCAACAAGAAGCGAGAGGTTAAAGAGGCTAGAATGAAGTAAATCAAGAAAGAACATCAGAAAGAATAGAAAGAGCATGTTTCAGTGTAATAACACTGGAATAAAGTAAATCAATAAACAATATAAACAAGCTAAGGAAAGTGTTCTGAGAAGGGACTACAGAAAGAAGCAAACAGATCATGAGTAATAAGGCTAGAGTAATAAGAAAAAGCTAGAATTAAGTAAATCAAGAGAACAACAGAGAAATCAAAAGAGATCATGTTCTAGTGTTAAGGCTGGAATGAAGCAAATCAATAAAGAACAGAAAAAACAAAAAGCATTCAGGCTTTATTAGTTACTTTTCTAGCCTTCTCAAATGTGATCTTCCATTCTTTTTTCTTGTTTTACTTCTACTCTTAAACATGATTTCGTTTTTTCGTGATTCCATTCCAACTAGAATCTTTTCTCTCGCTTTATATATTTACTTCATTCCAGCCTTATAACACGTCTTGCTCCTTCTTGATGTTCTTCATTCTAGCCTTTACACTGAAAAATTTTCTATTCTTTCTGTTCTTTCTTGATTTCCTTCATTCTAGCCTTAATTCTCAAAATCTTTCGCATATTTTCTTTAATTTTTTTTTATAGCCTTAATACACTGAAACAGGATCTTTCTCTTATGTTCATCTTTCGTGATTTCGTTCTATCCTAGAATGATTTCATTCTAGCTTTAGTAAAGCGCTTTTAGTTTCTATTATTTTGATTTCCTTCATTTTAGCTTTAATACTCAAAACAATTTAGTTTCTTTCCATTGTTTTCTTGATTTATTTCATTCTAGTTTTAATACACAACCGCTTAATTTAGCTTTTTCTGTTCTTTATTCATTCTAGCCTTTATACTGAAACATGAGCTTTTTCTTATTTCTTGATATACTGTATATTCTACAGTAGAAAAAGCTTTCTTTAGGTATTTCTGTAGTTCTATTTATTTCATTCCAGTCTTAATAAACCTTCTCTTTCGCTTCTTTTTCTATTTTGATTTACTTCATCCGAGCTTTAATACACTGAAACATGATCTCTTTCGCTTCTTTCTGTTGTTCCTTCTTGATGTAAAAGAAAGAACAAGAGATATTTTTACAGAGAAAAGGTTAGAGGGAAGTAAATCAAGAAAGAACAACAGAAAGAAACGCAAGAGATCATCTTTAAGTATTAAGGCAAGAATGAATAAAAAAACAACAGAAACAACCTAAAGAAACCTTGTTCTAATGTATGAAGTAACTTAAGGAAGAACAATGGAAAGAAGCAAAATAGATCATAAGAGCATTAAGGCTAGAATGAAGCAAACCACGAAAGAACAGAAAGAAGCGAAGGCTCATGTTTAAAATTATTAAGGCTAGAATGAATTAAATCGAAAAAGAAAAACAGAAAGTATAGACAGAGATTATGTTTCAGTGTATTAATGCTAGAATTAAGTAATCAGTAAAGAACAAAGAAACAATCTAAAGAAAGCTTGTTGTAATGTATTAAGTTAGAATGAAGAAAATCAAGGAAGAACAATAGAAACAAAAAAGAAACCTTGTTCTATTGTACTGAGGCTTGAATGAGGTACATCAAGAAATGACAAGAGCGAAAGAGATCATGTTTTAGAGTAATGTCTAGAAGTAAATCAATAAAGAACAAGAGAGAGATTTAAATAAAAAAATAGAAAGTAGCAAGATCATAGGAGCTTTAAGGCTAGAATGAAATAAATCAAGAAAGAATAACAGAAAGAGATCATTTTTAAGATTATTAAGGCTGGAATGAAATCAATAAAGAAATCAACAAAGCTTGTTCTAGTGTACTAATGCTAGAAAGAAGTAAATCACGAAAAAACAACTGAAAAGCGAAAGACATAGTTTAAGAGAATGAAGGATAGATTGATAATCCAGAATGAAGTAAATCAAGAAAGAACAGAAAGAATATATAGAGAGAGAGATCAGGGTATTAAAGCTAGAATGAATAACAAAAAAGAACCGAGAGAAGCGATCATTTTAAGAGTACTAAGGCTAGAATGGAAATCAACAATAGAAAGAAGCTCGTGATTATTTAGAATGTAAATCAAGAAAGAACAATAGAAAGGAGCGAAAGAGCCATGTAAGCATGGCTAGAATGAAAATCAATAAACTAAGAAAGCTTCTCGTGTATAAAGGCTAGAATGAAGTAAATCAAGAATCAACAAGAAGCGAGAGGTTAAAGAGGCTAGAATGAAGTAAATCAAGAAAGAACATCAGAAAGAATAGAAAGAGCATGTTTCAGTGTAATAACACTGGAATAAAGTAAATCAATAAACAATATAAACAAGCTAAGGAAAGTGTTCTGAGAAGGGACTACAGAAAGAAGCAAACAGATCATGAGTAATAAGGCTAGAGTAATAAGAAAAAGCTAGAATTAAGTAAATCAAGAGAACAACAGAGAAATCAAAAGAGATCATGTTCTAGTGTTGGCTGGAATGAAGCAAATCAATAAAGAACAGAAAAAACAAAAAGCATTCAGGCTTTATTAGTTACTTTTCTAGCCTTCTCAAATGTGATCTTCCATTCTTTTTTCTTGTTTTACTTCTACTCTTAAACATGATTTCGTTTTTTCGTGATTCCATTCCAACTAGAATCTTTTCTCTCGCTTTATATATTTACTTCATTCCAGCCTTATAACACGTCTTGCTCCTTCTTGATGTTCTTCATTCTAGCCTTTACACTGAAAAATTTTCTATTCTTTCTGTTCTTTCTTGATTTCCTTCATTCTAGCCTTAATTCTCAAAATCTTTCGCATATTTTCTTTAATTTTTTTATTATAGCCTTAATACACTGAAACAGGATCTTTCTCTTATGTTCATCTTTCGTGATTTCGTTCTATCCTAGAATGATTTCATTCTAGCTTTAGTAAAGCGCTTTTAATTTCTGTTATTTTGATTTCCTTCATTTTAGCTTTAATACTCAAAACAATTTAGTTTCTTTCTATTGTTTTCTTGATTTATTTCATTCTAGTTTTAATACACAACCGCTTAATTTAGCTTTTTCTGTTCTTTATTCATTCTAGCCTTTATACTGAAACATGAGCTTTTTCTTATTTCTTGATATACTGTATATTCTACAGTAGAAAAAGCTTTCTTTAGGTGTTTCTGTAGTTCTATTTATTTCATTCCAGTCTTAATAAACCTTCTCTTTCGCTTCTTTTTCTATTTTGATTTACTTCATCCGAGCTTTAATACACTGAAACATGATCTCTTTCGCTTCTTTCTGTTGTTCCTTCTTGATGTAAAAGAAAGAACAAGAGATATTTTTACAGAGAAAAGGTTAGAGGGAAGTAAATCAAGAAAGAACAACAGAAAGAAACGCAAGAGATCATCTTTAAGTATTAAGGCAAGAATGAATAAAAAAACAACAGAAACAACCTAAAGAAACCTTGTTCTAATGTATGAAGTAACTTAAGGAAGAACAATGGAAAGAAGCAAAATAGATCATAAGAGCATTAAGGCTGGAATGAAGCAAACCACGAAAGAACAGAAAGAAGCGAAGGCTCATGTTTAAAATTATTAAGGCTAGAATGAATTAAATCGAAAAAGAAAAACAGAAAGTATAGACAGAGATTATGTTTCAGTGTATTAATGCTAGAATTAAGTAATCAATAAAGAACAAAGAAACAATCTAAAGAAAGCTTGTTGTAATGTATTAAGTTAGAATGAAGAAAATCAAGGAAGAACAATAGAAACAAAAAAGAAACCTTGTTCGATTGTACTGAGGCTTGAATGAGGTACATCAAGAAATGACAAGAGCGAAAGAGATCATGTTTTAGAGTAATGTCTAGAAGTAAATCAATAAAGAACAAGAGAGAGATTTAAATAAAAAAATAGAAAGTAGCAAGATCATAGGAGCTTTAAGGCTAGAATGAAATAAATCAAGAAAGAATAACAGAAAGAGATCATTTTTAAGATTATTAAGGCTGGAATGAAATCAATAAAGAAGAGAATCAACAAAGCTTGTTCTAGTGTACTAATGCTAGAAAGAAGTAAATCACGAAAAAACAACTGAAAAGCGAAAGACATAGTTTAAGAGAATGAAGGATAGATTGATAATCCAGAATGAAGTAAATCAAGAAAGAACAGAAAGAATATATAGAGAGAGAGATCAGGGTATTAAAGCTAGAATGAATAACAAAAAAGAACCGAGAGAAGCGATCATTTTAAGAGTACTAAGGCTAGAATGGAAATCAACAATAGAAAGAAGCTCGTGATTATTTAGAATGTAAATCAAGAAAGAACAATAGAAAGGAGCGAAAGAGCCATGTAAGCATGGCTAGAATGAAAATCAATAAACTAAGAAAGCTTCTCGTGTATAAAGGCTAGAATGAAGTAAATCAAGAATCAACAAGAAGCGAGAGGTTAAAGAGGCTAGAATGAAGTAAATCAAGAAAGAACATCAGAAAGAATAGAAAGAGCATGTTTCAGTGTAATAACACTGGAATAAAGTAAATCAATAAACAATATAAACAAGCTAAGGAAAGTGTTCTGAGAAGGGACTACAGAAAGAAGCAAACAGATCATGAGTAATAAGGCTAGAGTAATAAGAAAAAGCTAGAATTAAGTAAATCAAGAGAACAACAGAGAAATCAAAAGAGATCATGTTCTAGTGTTAAGGCTGGAATGAAGCAAATCAATAAAGAACAGAAAAAACAAAAAGCATTCAGGCTTTATTAGTTACTTTTCTAGCCTTCTCAAATGTGATCTTCCATTCTTTTTTCTTGTTTTACTTCTACTCTTAAACATGATTTCGTTTTTTCGTGATTCCATTCCAACTAGAATCTTTTCTCTCGCTTTATATATTTACTTCATTCCAGCCTTATAACACGTCTTGCTCCTTCTTGATGTTCTTCATTCTAGCCTTTACACTGAAAAATTTTCTATTCTTTCTGTTCTTTCTTGATTTCCTTCATTCTAGCCTTAATTCTCAAAATCTTTCGCATATTTTCTTTAATTTTTTTATTATAGCCTTAATACACTGAAACAGGATCTTTCTCTTATGTTCATCTTTCGTGATTTCGTTCTATCCGAGAATGATTTCATTCTAGCTTTAGTAAAGCGCTTTTAGTTTCTGTTATTTTGATTTCCTTCATTTTAGCTTTAATACTCAAAACAATTTAGTTTCTTTCTATTGTTTTCTTGATTTATTTCATTCTAGTTTTAATACACAACCGCTTAATTTAGCTTTTTCTGTTCTTTATTCATTCTAGCCTTTATACTGAAACATGAGCTTTTTCTTATTTCTTGATATACTGTATATTCTACAGTAGAAAAAGCTTTCTTTAGGTGTTTCTGTAGTTCTATTTATTTCATTCCAGTCTTAATAAACCTTCTCTTTCGCTTCTTTTTCTATTTTGATTTACTTCATCCGAGCTTTAATACACTGAAACATGATCTCTTTCGCTTCTTTCTGTTGTTCCTTCTTGATGTAAAAGAAAGAACAAGAGATATTTTTACAGAGAAAAGGTTAGAGGGAAGTAAATCAAGAAAGAACAACAGAAAGAAACGCAAGAGATCATCTTTAAGTATTAAGGCAAGAATGAATAAAAAAACAACAGAAACAACCTAAAGAAACCTTGTTCTAATGTATGAAGTAACTTAAGGAAGAACAATGGAAAGAAGCAAAATAGATCATAAGAGCATTAAGGCTAGAATGAAGCAAACCACGAAAGAACAGAAAGAAGCGAAGGCTCATGTTTAAAATTATTAAGGCTAGAATGAATTAAATCGAAAAAGAAAAACAGAAAGTATAGACAGAGATTATGTTTCAGTGTATTAATGCTAGAATTAAGTAATCAATAAAGAACAAAGAAACAATCTAAAGAAAGCTTGTTGTAATGTATTAAGTTAGAATGAAGAAAATCAAGGAAGAACAATAGAAACAAAAAAGAAACCTTGTTCTATTGTACTGAGGCTTGAATGAGGTACATCAAGAAATGACAAGAGCGAAAGAGATCATGTTTTAGAGTAATGTCTAGAAGTAAATCAATAAAGAACGAGAGATTTAAATAAAAAAATAGAAAGTAGCAAGATCATAGGAGCTTTAAGGCTAGAATGAAATAAATCAAGAAAGAATAACAGAAAGAGATCATTTTTAAGATTATTAAGGCTGGAATGAAATCAATAAAGAAGAGAATCAACAAAGCTTGTTCTAGTGTACTAATGCTAGAAAGAAGTAAATCACGAAAAAACAACTGAAAAGCGAAAGACATAGTTTAAGAGAATGAAGGATAGATTGATAATCCAGAATGAAGTAAATCAAGAAAGAACAGAAAGAATATATATAGAGAGAGAGATCAGGGTATTAAAGCTAGAATGAATAACAAAAAAGAACCGAGAGAAGCGATCATTTTAAGAGTACTAAGGCTAGAATGGAAATCAACAATAGAAAGAAGCTCGTGATTATTTAGAATGTAAATCAAGAAAGAACAATAGAAAGGAGCGAAAGAGCCATGTAAGCATGGCTAGAATGAAAATCAATAAACTAAGAAAGCTTCTCGTGTATAAAGGCTAGAATGAAGTAAATCAAGAATCAACAAGAAGCGAGAGGTTAAAGAGGCTAGAATGAAGTAAATCAAGAAAGAACATCAGAAAGAATAGAAAGAGCATGTTTCAGTGTAATAACACTGGAATAAAGTAAATCAATAAACAATATAAACAAGCTAAGGAAAGTGTTCTGAGAAGGGACTACAGAAAGAAGCAAACAGATCATGAGTAATAAGGCTAGAGTAATAAGAAAAAGCTAGAATTAAGTAAATCAAGAGAACAACAGAGAAATCAAAAGAGATCATGTTCTAGTGTTAAGGCTGGAATGAAGCAAATCAATAAAGAACAGAAAAAACAAAAAGCATTCAGGCTTTATTAGTTACTTTTCTAGCCTTCTCAAATGTGATCTTCCATTCTTTTTTCTTGTTTTACTTCTACTCTTAAACATGATTTCGTTTTTTCGTGATTCCATTCCAACTAGAATCTTTTCTCTCGCTTTATATATTTACTTCATTCCAGCCTTATAACACGTCTTGCTCCTTCTTGATGTTCTTCATTCTAGCCTTTACACTGAAAAATTTTCTATTCTTTCTGTTCTTTCTTGATTTCCTTCATTCTAGCCTTAATTCTCAAAATCTTTCGCATATTTTCTTTAATTTTTTTATTATAGCCTTAATACACTGAAACAGGATCTTTCTCTTATGTTCATCTTTCGTGATTTCGTTCTATCCGAGAATGATTTCATTCTAGCTTTAGTAAAGCGCTTTTAGTTTCTGTTATTTTGATTTCCTTCATTTTAGCTTTAATACTCAAAACAATTTAGTTTCTTTCTATTGTTTTCTTGATTTATTTCATTCTAGTTTTAATACACAACCGCTTAATTTAGCTTTTTCTGTTCTTTATTCATTCTAGCCTTTATACTGAAACATGAGCTTTTTCTTATTTCTTGATATACTGTATATTCTACAGTAGAAAAAGCTTTCTTTAGGTGTTTCTGTAGTTCTATTTATTTCATTCCAGTCTTAATAAACCTTCTCTTTCGCTTCTTTTTCTATTTTGATTTACTTCATCCGAGCTTTAATACACTGAAACATGATCTCTTTCGCTTCTTTCTGTTGTTCCTTCTTGATGTAAAAGAAAGAACAAGAGATATTTTTACAGAGAAAAGGTTAGAGGGAAGTAAATCAAGAAAGAACAACAGAAAGAAACGCAAGAGATCATCTTTAAGTATTAAGGCAAGAATGAATAAAAAAACAACAGAAACAACCTAAAGAAACCTTGTTCTAATGTATGAAGTAACTTAAGGAAGAACAATGGAAAGAAGCAAAATAGATCATAAGAGCATTAAGGCTAGAATGAAGCAAACCACGAAAGAACAGAAAGAAGCGAAGGCTCATGTTTAAAATTATTAAGGCTAGAATGAATTAAATCGAAAAAGAAAAACAGAAAGTATAGACAGAGATTATGTTTCAGTGTATTAATGCTAGAATTAAGTAATCAGTAAAGAACAAAGAAACAATCTAAAGAAAGCTTGTTGTAATGTATTAAGTTAGAATGAAGAAAATCAAGGAAGAACAATAGAAACAAAAAAGAAACCTTGTTCTATTGTACTGAGGCTTGAATGAGGTACATCAAGAAATGACAAGAGCGAAAGAGATCATGTTTTAGAGTAATGTCTAGAAGTAAATCAATAAAGAACAAGAGAGAGATTTAAATAAAAAAATAGAAAGTAGCAAGATCATAGGAGCTTTAAGGCTAGAATGAAATAAATCAAGAAAGAATAACAGAAAGAGATCATTTTTAAGATTATTAAGGCTGGAATGAAATCAATAAAGAAGAGAATCAACAAAGCTTGTTCTAGTGTACTAATGCTAGAAAGAAGTAAATCACGAAAAAACAACTGAAAAGCGAAAGACATAGTTTAAGAGAATGAAGGATAGATTGATAATCCAGAATGAAGTAAATCAAGAAAGAACAGAAAGAATATATATAGAGAGAGAGATCAGGGTATTAAAGCTAGAATGAATAACAAAAAAGAACCGAGAGAAGCGATCATTTTAAGAGTACTAAGGCTAGAATGGAAATCAACAATAGAAAGAAGCTCGTGATTATTTAGAATGTAAATCAAGAAAGAACAATAGAAAGGAGCGAAAGAGCCATGTAAGCATGGCTAGAATGAAAATCAATAAACTAAGAAAGCTTCTCGTGTATAAAGGCTAGAATGAAGTAAATCAAGAATCAACAAGAAGCGAGAGGTTAAAGAGGCTAGAATGAAGTAAATCAAGAAAGAACATCAGAAAGAATAGAAAGAGCATGTTTCAGTGTAATAACACTGGAATAAAGTAAATCAATAAACAATATAAACAAGCTAAGGAAAGTGTTCTGAGAAGGGACTACAGAAAGAAGCAAACAGATCATGAGTAATAAGGCTAGAGTAATAAGAAAAAGCTAGAATTAAGTAAATCAAGAGAACAACAGAGAAATCAAAAGAGATCATGTTCTAGTGTTAAGGCTGGAATGAAGCAAATCAATAAAGAACAGAAAAAACAAAAAGCATTCAGGCTTTATTAGTTACTTTTCTAGCCTTCTCAAATGTGATCTTCCATTCTTTTTTCTTGTTTTACTTCTACTCTTAAACATGATTTCGTTTTTTCGTGATTCCATTCCAACTAGAATCTTTTCTCTCGCTTTATATATTTACTTCATTCCAGCCTTATAACACGTCTTGCTCCTTCTTGATGTTCTTCATTCTAGCCTTTACACTGAAAAATTTTCTATTCTTTCTGTTCTTTCTTGATTTCCTTCATTCTAGCCTTAATTCTCAAAATCTTTCGCATATTTTCTTTAATTTTTTTATTATAGCCTTAATACACTGAAACAGGATCTTTCTCTTATGTTCATCTTTCGTGATTTCGTTCTATCCGAGAATGATTTCATTCTAGCTTTAGTAAAGCGCTTTTAATTTCTGTTATTTTGATTTCCTTCATTTTAGCTTTAATACTCAAAACAATTTAGTTTCTTTCTATTGTTTTCTTGATTTATTTCATTCTAGTTTTAATACACAACCGCTTAATTTAGCTTTTTCTGTTCTTTATTCATTCTAGCCTTTATACTGAAACATGAGCTTTTTCTTATTTCTTGATATACTGTATATTCTACAGTAGAAAAAGCTTTCTTTAGGTGTTTCTGTAGTTCTATTTATTTCATTCCAGTCTTAATAAACCTTCTCTTTCGCTTCTTTTTCTATTTTGATTTACTTCATCCGAGCTTTAATACACTGAAACATGATCTCTTTCGCTTCTTTCTGTTGTTCCTTCTTGATGTAAAAGAAAGAACAAGAGATATTTTTACAGAGAAAAGGTTAGAGGGAAGTAAATCAAGAAAGAACAACAGAAAGAAACGCAAGAGATCATCTTTAAGTATTAAGGCAAGAATGAATAAAAAAACAACAGAAACAACCTAAAGAAACCTTGTTCTAATGTATGAAGTAACTTAAGGAAGAACAATGGAAAGAAGCAAAATAGATCATAAGAGCATTAAGGCTAGAATGAAGCAAACCACGAAAGAACAGAAAGAAGCGAAGGCTCATGTTTAAAATTATTAAGGCTAGAATGAATTAAATCGAAAAAGAAAAACAGAAAGTATAGACAGAGATTATGTTTCAGTGTATTAATGCTAGAATTAAGTAATCAGTAAAGAACAAAGAAACAATCTAAAGAAAGCTTGTTGTAATGTATTAAGTTAGAATGAAGAAAATCAAGGAAGAACAATAGAAACAAAAAAGAAACCTTGTTCTATTGTACTGAGGCTTGAATGAGGTACATCAAGAAATGACAAGAGCGAAAGAGATCATGTTTTAGAGTAATGTCTAGAAGTAAATCAATAAAGAACAAGAGAGAGATTTAAATAAAAAAATAGAAAGTAGCAAGATCATAGGAGCTTTAAGGCTAGAATGAAATAAATCAAGAAAGAATAACAGAAAGAGATCATTTTTAAGATTATTAAGGCTGGAATGAAATCAATAAAGAAGAGAATCAACAAAGCTTGTTCTAGTGTACTAATGCTAGAAAGAAGTAAATCACGAAAAAACAACTGAAAAGCGAAAGACATAGTTTAAGAGAATGAAGGATAGATTGATAATCCAGAATGAAGTAAATCAAGAAAGAACAGAAAGAATATATATAGAGAGAGATCAGGGTATTAAAGCTAGAATGAATAACAAAAAAGAACCGAGAGAAGCGATCATTTTAAGAGTACTAAGGCTAGAATGGAAATCAACAATAGAAAGAAGCTCGTGATTATTTAGAATGTAAATCAAGAAAGAACAATAGAAAGGAGCGAAAGAGCCATGTAAGCATGGCTAGAATGAAAATCAATAAACTAAGAAAGCTTCTCGTGTATAAAGGCTAGAATGAAGTAAATCAAGAATCAACAAGAAGCGAGAGGTTAAAGAGGCTAGAATGAAGTAAATCAAGAAAGAACATCAGAAAGAATAGAAAGAGCATGTTTCAGTGTAATAACACTGGAATAAAGTAAATCAATAAACAATATAAACAAGCTAAGGAAAGTGTTCTGAGAAGGGACTACAGAAAGAAGCAAACAGATCATGAGTAATAAGGCTAGAGTAATAAGAAAAAGCTAGAATTAAGTAAATCAAGAGAACAACAGAGAAATCAAAAGAGATCATGTTCTAGTGTTAAGGCTGGAATGAAGCAAATCAATAAAGAACAGAAAAAACAAAAAGCATTCAGGCTTTATTAGTTACTTTTCTAGCCTTCTCAAATGTGATCTTCCATTCTTTTTTCTTGTTTTACTTCTACTCTTAAACATGATTTCGTTTTTTCGTGATTCCATTCCAACTAGAATCTTTTCTCTCGCTTTATATATTTACTTCATTCCAGCCTTATAACACGTCTTGCTCCTTCTTGATGTTCTTCATTCTAGCCTTTACACTGAAAAATTTTCTATTCTTTCTGTTCTTTCTTGATTTCCTTCATTCTAGCCTTAATTCTCAAAATCTTTCGCATATTTTCTTTAATTTTTTTATTATAGCCTTAATACACTGAAACAGGATCTTTCTCTTATGTTCATCTTTCGTGATTTCGTTCTATCCGAGAATGATTTCATTCTAGCTTTAGTAAAGCGCTTTTAATTTCTGTTATTTTGATTTCCTTCATTTTAGCTTTAATACTCAAAACAATTTAGTTTCTTTCTATTGTTTTCTTGATTTATTTCATTCTAGTTTTAATACACAACCGCTTAATTTAGCTTTTTCTGTTCTTTATTCATTCTAGCCTTTATACTGAAACATGAGCTTTTTCTTATTTCTTGATATACTGTATATTCTACAGTAGAAAAAGCTTTCTTTAGGTGTTTCTGTAGTTCTATTTATTTCATTCCAGTCTTAATAAACCTTCTCTTTCGCTTCTTTTTCTATTTTGATTTACTTCATCCGAGCTTTAATACACTGAAACATGATCTCTTTCGCTTCTTTCTGTTGTTCCTTCTTGATGTAAAAGAAAGAACAAGAGATATTTTTACAGAGAAAAGGTTAGAGGGAAGTAAATCAAGAAAGAACAACAGAAAGAAACGCAAGAGATCATCTTTAAGTATTAAGGCAAGAATGAATAAAAAAACAACAGAAACAACCTAAAGAAACCTTGTTCTAATGTATGAAGTAACTTAAGGAAGAACAATGGAAAGAAGCAAAATAGATCATAAGAGCATTAAGGCTAGAATGAAGCAAACCACGAAAGAACAGAAAGAAGCGAAGGCTCATGTTTAAAATTATTAAGGCTAGAATGAATTAAATCGAAAAAGAAAAACAGAAAGTATAGACAGAGATTATGTTTCAGTGTATTAATGCTAGAATTAAGTAATCAGTAAAGAACAAAGAAACAATCTAAAGAAAGCTTGTTGTAATGTATTAAGTTAGAATGAAGAAAATCAAGGAAGAACAATAGAAACAAAAAAGAAACCTTGTTCTATTGTACTGAGGCTTGAATGAGGTACATCAAGAAATGACAAGAGCGAAAGAGATCATGTTTTAGAGTAATGTCTAGAAGTAAATCAATAAAGAACAAGAGAGAGATTTAAATAAAAAAATAGAAAGTAGCAAGATCATAGGAGCTTTAAGGCTAGAATGAAATAAATCAAGAAAGAATAACAGAAAGAGATCATTTTTAAGATTATTAAGGCTGGAATGAAATCAATAAAGAAGAGAATCAACAAAGCTTGTTCTAGTGTACTAATGCTAGAAAGAAGTAAATCACGAAAAAACAACTGAAAAGCGAAAGACATAGTTTAAGAGAATGAAGGATAGATTGATAATCCAGAATGAAGTAAATCAAGAAAGAACAGAAAGAATATATATAGAGAGAGATCAGGGTATTAAAGCTAGAATGAATAACAAAAAAGAACCGAGAGAAGCGATCATTTTAAGAGTACTAAGGCTAGAATGGAAATCAACAATAGAAAGAAGCTCGTGATTATTTAGAATGTAAATCAAGAAAGAACAATAGAAAGGAGCGAAAGAGCCATGTAAGCATGGCTAGAATGAAAATCAATAAACTAAGAAAGCTTCTCGTGTATAAAGGCTAGAATGAAGTAAATCAAGAATCAACAAGAAGCGAGAGGTTAAAGAGGCTAGAATGAAGTAAATCAAGAAAGAACATCAGAAAGAATAGAAAGAGCATGTTTCAGTGTAATAACACTGGAATAAAGTAAATCAATAAACAATATAAACAAGCTAAGGAAAGTGTTCTGAGAAGGGACTACAGAAAGAAGCAAACAGATCATGAGTAATAAGGCTAGAGTAATAAGAAAAAGCTAGAATTAAGTAAATCAAGAGAACAACAGAGAAATCAAAAGAGATCATGTTCTAGTGTTAAGGCTGGAATGAAGCAAATCAATAAAGAACAGAAAAAACAAAAAGCATTCAGGCTTTATTAGTTACTTTTCTAGCCTTCTCAAATGTGATCTTCCATTCTTTTTTCTTGTTTTACTTCTACTCTTAAACATGATTTCGTTTTTTCGTGATTCCATTCCAACTAGAATCTTTTCTCTCGCTTTATATATTTACTTCATTCCAGCCTTATAACACGTCTTGCTCCTTCTTGATGTTCTTCATTCTAGCCTTTACACTGAAAAATTTTCTATTCTTTCTGTTCTTTCTTGATTTCCTTCATTCTAGCCTTAATTCTCAAAATCTTTCGCATATTTTCTTTAATTTTTTTATTATAGCCTTAATACACTGAAACAGGATCTTTCTCTTATGTTCATCTTTCGTGATTTCGTTCTATCCTAGAATGATTTCATTCTAGCTTTAGTAAAGCGCTTTTAGTTTCTGTTATTTTGATTTCCTTCATTTTAGCTTTAATACTCAAAACAATTTAGTTTCTTTCTATTGTTTTCTTGATTTATTTCATTCTAGTTTTAATACACAACCGCTTAATTTAGCTTTTTCTGTTCTTTATTCATTCTAGCCTTTATACTGAAACATGAGCTTTTTCTTATTTCTTGATATACTGTATATTCTACAGTAGAAAAAGCTTTCTTTAGGTGTTTCTGTAGTTCTATTTATTTCATTCCAGTCTTAATAAACCTTCTCTTTCGCTTCTTTTTCTATTTTGATTTACTTCATCCGAGCTTTAATACACTGAAACATGATCTCTTTCGCTTCTTTCTGTTGTTCCTTCTTGATGTAAAAGAAAGAACAAGAGATATTTTTACAGAGAAAAGGTTAGAGGGAAGTAAATCAAGAAAGAACAACAGAAAGAAACGCAAGAGATCATCTTTAAGTATTAAGGCAAGAATGAATAAAAAAACAACAGAAACAACCTAAAGAAACCTTGTTCTAATGTATGAAGTAACTTAAGGAAGAACAATGGAAAGAAGCAAAATAGATCATAAGAGCATTAAGGCTAGAATGAAGCAAACCACGAAAGAACAGAAAGAAGCGAAGGCTCATGTTTAAAATTATTAAGGCTAGAATGAATTAAATCGAAAAAGAAAAACAGAAAGTATAGACAGAGATTATGTTTCAGTGTATTAATGCTAGAATTAAGTAATCAATAAAGAACAAAGAAACAATCTAAAGAAAGCTTGTTGTAATGTATTAAGTTAGAATGAAGAAAATCAAGGAAGAACAATAGAAACAAAAAAGAAACCTTGTTCTATTGTACTGAGGCTTGAATGAGGTACATCAAGAAATGACAAGAGCGAAAGAGATCATGTTTTAGAGTAATGTCTAGAAGTAAATCAATAAAGAACAAGAGAGAGATTTAAATAAAAAAATAGAAAGTAGCAAGATCATAGGAGCTTTAAGGCTAGAATGAAATAAATCAAGAAAGAATAACAGAAAGAGATCATTTTTAAGATTATTAAGGCTGGAATGAAATCAATAAAGAAGAGAATCAACAAAGCTTGTTCTAGTGTACTAATGCTAGAAAGAAGTAAATCACGAAAAAACAACTGAAAAGCGAAAGACATAGTTTAAGAGAATGAAGGATAGATTGATAATCCAGAATGAAGTAAATCAAGAAAGAACAGAAAGAATATATATAGAGAGAGATCAGGGTATTAAAGCTAGAATGAATAACAAAAAAGAACCGAGAGAAGCGATCATTTTAAGAGTACTAAGGCTAGAATGGAAATCAACAATAGAAAGAAGCTCGTGATTATTTAGAATGTAAATCAAGAAAGAACAATAGAAAGGAGCGAAAGAGCCATGTAAGCATGGCTAGAATGAAAATCAATAAACTAAGAAAGCTTCTCGTGTATAAAGGCTAGAATGAAGTAAATCAAGAATCAACAAGAAGCGAGAGGTTAAAGAGGCTAGAATGAAGTAAATCAAGAAAGAACATCAGAAAGAATAGAAAGAGCATGTTTCAGTGTAATAACACTGGAATAAAGTAAATCAATAAACAATATAAACAAGCTAAGGAAAGTGTTCTGAGAAGGGACTACAGAAAGAAGCAAACAGATCATGAGTAATAAGGCTAGAGTAATAAGAAAAAGCTAGAATTAAGTAAATCAAGAGAACAACAGAGAAATCAAAAGAGATCATGTTCTAGTGTTAAGGCTGGAATGAAGCAAATCAATAAAGAACAGAAAAAACAAAAAGCATTCAGGCTTTATTAGTTACTTTTCTAGCCTTCTCAAATGTGATCTTCCATTCTTTTTTCTTGTTTTACTTCTACTCTTAAACATGATTTCGTTTTTTCGTGATTCCATTCCAACTAGAATCTTTTCTCTCGCTTTATATATTTACTTCATTCCAGCCTTATAACACGTCTTGCTCCTTCTTGATGTTCTTCATTCTAGCCTTTACACTGAAAAATTTTCTATTCTTTCTGTTCTTTCTTGATTTCCTTCATTCTAGCCTTAATTCTCAAAATCTTTCGCATATTTTCTTTAATTTTTTTATTATAGCCTTAATACACTGAAACAGGATCTTTCTCTTATGTTCATCTTTCGTGATTTCGTTCTATCCTAGAATGATTTCATTCTAGCTTTAGTAAAGCGCTTTTAGTTTCTGTTATTTTGATTTCCTTCATTTTAGCTTTAATACTCAAAACAATTTAGTTTCTTTCTATTGTTTTCTTGATTTATTTCATTCTAGTTTTAATACACAACCGCTTAATTTAGCTTTTTCTGTTCTTTATTCATTCTAGCCTTTATACTGAAACATGAGCTTTTTCTTATTTCTTGATATACTGTATATTCTACAGTAGAAAAAGCTTTCTTTAGGTGTTTCTGTAGTTCTATTTATTTCATTCCAGTCTTAATAAACCTTCTCTTTCGCTTCTTTTTCTATTTTGATTTACTTCATCCGAGCTTTAATACACTGAAACATGATCTCTTTCGCTTCTTTCTGTTGTTCCTTCTTGATGTAAAAGAAAGAACAAGAGATATTTTTACAGAGAAAAGGTTAGAGGGAAGTAAATCAAGAAAGAACAACAGAAAGAAACGCAAGAGATCATCTTTAAGTATTAAGGCAAGAATGAATAAAAAAACAACAGAAACAACCTAAAGAAACCTTGTTCTAATGTATGAAGTAACTTAAGGAAGAACAATGGAAAGAAGCAAAATAGATCATAAGAGCATTAAGGCTAGAATGAAGCAAACCACGAAAGAACAGAAAGAAGCGAAGGCTCATGTTTAAAATTATTAAGGCTAGAATGAATTAAATCGAAAAAGAAAAACAGAAAGTATAGACAGAGATTATGTTTCAGTGTATTAATGCTAGAATTAAGTAATCAGTAAAGAACAAAGAAACAATCTAAAGAAAGCTTGTTGTAATGTATTAAGTTAGAATGAAGAAAATCAAGGAAGAACAATAGAAACAAAAAAGAAACCTTGTTCTATTGTACTGAGGCTTGAATGAGGTACATCAAGAAATGACAAGAGCGAAAGAGATCATGTTTTAGAGTAATGTCTAGAAGTAAATCAATAAAGAACAAGAGAGAGATTTAAATAAAAAAATAGAAAGTAGCAAGATCATAGGAGCTTTAAGGCTAGAATGAAATAAATCAAGAAAGAATAACAGAAAGAGATCATTTTTAAGATTATTAAGGCTGGAATGAAATCAATAAAGAAGAGAATCAACAAAGCTTGTTCTAGTGTACTAATGCTAGAAAGAAGTAAATCACGAAAAAACAACTGAAAAGCGAAAGACATAGTTTAAGAGAATGAAGGATAGATTGATAATCCAGAATGAAGTAAATCAAGAAAGAACAGAAAGAATATATATAGAGAGAGATCAGGGTATTAAAGCTAGAATGAATAACAAAAAAGAACCGAGAGAAGCGATCATTTTAAGAGTACTAAGGCTAGAATGGAAATCAACAATAGAAAGAAGCTCGTGATTATTTAGAATGTAAATCAAGAAAGAACAATAGAAAGGAGCGAAAGAGCCATGTAAGCATGGCTAGAATGAAAATCAATAAACTAAGAAAGCTTCTCGTGTATAAAGGCTAGAATGAAGTAAATCAAGAATCAACAAGAAGCGAGAGGTTAAAGAGGCTAGAATGAAGTAAATCAAGAAAGAACATCAGAAAGAATAGAAAGAGCATGTTTCAGTGTAATAACACTGGAATAAAGTAAATCAATAAACAATATAAACAAGCTAAGGAAAGTGTTCTGAGAAGGGACTACAGAAAGAAGCAAACAGATCATGAGTAATAAGGCTAGAGTAATAAGAAAAAGCTAGAATTAAGTAAATCAAGAGAACAACAGAGAAATCAAAAGAGATCATGTTCTAGTGTTAAGGCTGGAATGAAGCAAATCAATAAAGAACAGAAAAAACAAAAAGCATTCAGGCTTTATTAGTTACTTTTCTAGCCTTCTCAAATGTGATCTTCCATTCTTTTTTCTTGTTTTACTTCTACTCTTAAACATGATTTCGTTTTTTCGTGATTCCATTCCAACTAGAATCTTTTCTCTCGCTTTATATATTTACTTCATTCCAGCCTTATAACACGTCTTGCTCCTTCTTGATGTTCTTCATTCTAGCCTTTACACTGAAAAATTTTCTATTCTTTCTGTTCTTTCTTGATTTCCTTCATTCTAGCCTTAATTCTCAAAATCTTTCGCATATTTTCTTTAATTTTTTTATTATAGCCTTAATACACTGAAACAGGATCTTTCTCTTATGTTCATCTTTCGTGATTTCGTTCTATCCTAGAATGATTTCATTCTAGCTTTAGTAAAGCGCTTTTAGTTTCTGTTATTTTGATTTCCTTCATTTTAGCTTTAATACTCAAAACAATTTAGTTTCTTTCTATTGTTTTCTTGATTTATTTCATTCTAGTTTTAATACACAACCGCTTAATTTAGCTTTTTCTGTTCTTTATTCATTCTAGCCTTTATACTGAAACATGAGCTTTTTCTTATTTCTTGATATACTGTATATTCTACAGTAGAAAAAGCTTTCTTTAGGTGTTTCTGTAGTTCTATTTATTTCATTCCAGTCTTAATAAACCTTCTCTTTCGCTTCTTTTTCTATTTTGATTTACTTCATCCGAGCTTTAATACACTGAAACATGATCTCTTTCGCTTCTTTCTGTTGTTCCTTCTTGATGTAAAAGAAAGAACAAGAGATATTTTTACAGAGAAAAGGTTAGAGGGAAGTAAATCAAGAAAGAACAACAGAAAGAAACGCAAGAGATCATCTTTAAGTATTAAGGCAAGAATGAATAAAAAAACAACAGAAACAACCTAAAGAAACCTTGTTCTAATGTATGAAGTAACTTAAGGAAGAACAATGGAAAGAAGCAAAATAGATCATAAGAGCATTAAGGCTAGAATGAAGCAAACCACGAAAGAACAGAAAGAAGCGAAGGCTCATGTTTAAAATTATTAAGGCTAGAATGAATTAAATCGAAAAAGAAAAACAGAAAGTATAGACAGAGATTATGTTTCAGTGTATTAATGCTAGAATTAAGTAATCAATAAAGAACAAAGAAACAATCTAAAGAAAGCTTGTTGTAATGTATTAAGTTAGAATGAAGAAAATCAAGGAAGAACAATAGAAACAAAAAAGAAACCTTGTTCTATTGTACTGAGGCTTGAATGAGGTACATCAAGAAATGACAAGAGCGAAAGAGATCATGTTTTAGAGTAATGTCTAGAAGTAAATCAATAAAGAACAAGAGAGAGATTTAAATAAAAAAATAGAAAGTAGCAAGATCATAGGAGCTTTAAGGCTAGAATGAAATAAATCAAGAAAGAATAACAGAAAGAGATCATTTTTAAGATTATTAAGGCTGGAATGAAATCAATAAAGAAGAGAATCAACAAAGCTTGTTCTAGTGTACTAATGCTAGAAAGAAGTAAATCACGAAAAAACAACTGAAAAGCGAAAGACATAGTTTAAGAGAATGAAGGATAGATTGATAATCCAGAATGAAGTAAATCAAGAAAGAACAGAAAGAATATATATAGAGAGAGATCAGGGTATTAAAGCTAGAATGAATAACAAAAAAGAACCGAGAGAAGCGATCATTTTAAGAGTACTAAGGCTAGAATGGAAATCAACAATAGAAAGAAGCTCGTGATTATTTAGAATGTAAATCAAGAAAGAACAATAGAAAGGAGCGAAAGAGCCATGTAAGCATGGCTAGAATGAAAATCAATAAACTAAGAAAGCTTCTCGTGTATAAAGGCTAGAATGAAGTAAATCAAGAATCAACAAGAAGCGAGAGGTTAAAGAGGCTAGAATGAAGTAAATCAAGAAAGAACATCAGAAAGAATAGAAAGAGCATGTTTCAGTGTAATAACACTGGAATAAAGTAAATCAATAAACAATATAAACAAGCTAAGGAAAGTGTTCTGAGAAGGGACTACAGAAAGAAGCAAACAGATCATGAGTAATAAGGCTAGAGTAATAAGAAAAAGCTAGAATTAAGTAAATCAAGAGAACAACAGAGAAATCAAAAGAGATCATGTTCTAGTGTTAAGGCTGGAATGAAGCAAATCAATAAAGAACAGAAAAAACAAAAAGCATTCAGGCTTTATTAGTTACTTTTCTAGCCTTCTCAAATGTGATCTTCCATTCTTTTTTCTTGTTTTACTTCTACTCTTAAACATGATTTCGTTTTTTCGTGATTCCATTCCAACTAGAATCTTTTCTCTCGCTTTATATATTTACTTCATTCCAGCCTTATAACACGTCTTGCTCCTTCTTGATGTTCTTCATTCTAGCCTTTACACTGAAAAATTTTCTATTCTTTCTGTTCTTTCTTGATTTCCTTCATTCTAGCCTTAATTCTCAAAATCTTTCGCATATTTTCTTTAATTTTTTTATTATAGCCTTAATACACTGAAACAGGATCTTTCTCTTATGTTCATCTTTCGTGATTTCGTTCTATCCTAGAATGATTTCATTCTAGCTTTAGTAAAGCGCTTTTAGTTTCTGTTATTTTGATTTCCTTCATTTTAGCTTTAATACTCAAAACAATTTAGTTTCTTTCTATTGTTTTCTTGATTTATTTCATTCTAGTTTTAATACACAACCGCTTAATTTAGCTTTTTCTGTTCTTTATTCATTCTAGCCTTTATACTGAAACATGAGCTTTTTCTTATTTCTTGATATACTGTATATTCTACAGTAGAAAAAGCTTTCTTTAGGTGTTTCTGTAGTTCTATTTATTTCATTCCAGTCTTAATAAACCTTCTCTTTCGCTTCTTTTTCTATTTTGATTTACTTCATCCGAGCTTTAATACACTGAAACATGATCTCTTTCGCTTCTTTCTGTTGTTCCTTCTTGATGTAAAAGAAAGAACAAGAGATATTTTTACAGAGAAAAGGTTAGAGGGAAGTAAATCAAGAAAGAACAACAGAAAGAAACGCAAGAGATCATCTTTAAGTATTAAGGCAAGAATGAATAAAAAAACAACAGAAACAACCTAAAGAAACCTTGTTCTAATGTATGAAGTAACTTAAGGAAGAACAATGGAAAGAAGCAAAATAGATCATAAGAGCATTAAGGCTAGAATGAAGCAAACCACGAAAGAACAGAAAGAAGCGAAGGCTCATGTTTAAAATTATTAAGGCTAGAATGAATTAAATCGAAAAAGAAAAACAGAAAGTATAGACAGAGATTATGTTTCAGTGTATTAATGCTAGAATTAAGTAATCAGTAAAGAACAAAGAAACAATCTAAAGAAAGCTTGTTGTAATGTATTAAGTTAGAATGAAGAAAATCAAGGAAGAACAATAGAAACAAAAAAGAAACCTTGTTCTATTGTACTGAGGCTTGAATGAGGTACATCAAGAAATGACAAGAGCGAAAGAGATCATGTTTTAGAGTAATGTCTAGAAGTAAATCAATAAAGAACAAGAGAGAGATTTAAATAAAAAAATAGAAAGTAGCAAGATCATAGGAGCTTTAAGGCTAGAATGAAATAAATCAAGAAAGAATAACAGAAAGAGATCATTTTTAAGATTATTAAGGCTGGAATGAAATCAATAAAGAAGAGAATCAACAAAGCTTGTTCTAGTGTACTAATGCTAGAAAGAAGTAAATCACGAAAAAACAACTGAAAAGCGAAAGACATAGTTTAAGAGAATGAAGGATAGATTGATAATCCAGAATGAAGTAAATCAAGAAAGAACAGAAAGAATATATATAGAGAGAGATCAGGGTATTAAAGCTAGAATGAATAACAAAAAAGAACCGAGAGAAGCGATCATTTTAAGAGTACTAAGGCTAGAATGGAAATCAACAATAGAAAGAAGCTCGTGATTATTTAGAATGTAAATCAAGAAAGAACAATAGAAAGGAGCGAAAGAGCCATGTAAGCATGGCTAGAATGAAAATCAATAAACTAAGAAAGCTTCTCGTGTATAAAGGCTAGAATGAAGTAAATCAAGAATCAACAAGAAGTGAGAGGTTAAAGAGGCTAGAATGAAGTAAATCAAGAAAGAACATCAGAAAGAATAGAAAGAGCATGTTTCAGTGTAATAACACTGGAATAAAGTAAATCAATAAACAATATAAACAAGCTAAGGAAAGTGTTCTGAGAAGGGACTACAGAAAGAAGCAAACAGATCATGAGTAATAAGGCTAGAGTAATAAGAAAAAGCTAGAATTAAGTAAATCAAGAGAACAACAGAGAAATCAAAAGAGATCATGTTCTAGTGTTAAGGCTGGAATGAAGCAAATCAATAAAGAACAGAAAAAACAAAAAGCATTCAGGCTTTATTAGTTACTTTTCTAGCCTTCTCAAATGTGATCTTCCATTCTTTTTTCTTGTTTTACTTCTACTCTTAAACATGATTTCGTTTTTTCGTGATTCCATTCCAACTAGAATCTTTTCTCTCGCTTTATATATTTACTTCATTCCAGCCTTATAACACGTCTTGCTCCTTCTTGATGTTCTTCATTCTAGCCTTTACACTGAAAAATTTTCTATTCTTTCTGTTCTTTCTTGATTTCCTTCATTCTAGCCTTAATTCTCAAAATCTTTCGCATATTTTCTTTAATTTTTTTATTATAGCCTTAATACACTGAAACAGGATCTTTCTCTTATGTTCATCTTTCGTGATTTCGTTCTATCCGAGAATGATTTCATTCTAGCTTTAGTAAAGCGCTTTTAGTTTCTGTTATTTTGATTTCCTTCATTTTAGCTTTAATACTCAAAACAATTTAGTTTCTTTCTATTGTTTTCTTGATTTATTTCATTCTAGTTTTAATACACAACCGCTTAATTTAGCTTTTTCTGTTCTTTATTCATTCTAGCCTTTATACTGAAACATGAGCTTTTTCTTATTTCTTGATATACTGTATATTCTACAGTAGAAAAAGCTTTCTTTAGGTGTTTCTGTAGTTCTATTTATTTCATTCCAGTCTTAATAAACCTTCTCTTTCGCTTCTTTTTCTATTTTGATTTACTTCATCCGAGCTTTAATACACTGAAACATGATCTCTTTCGCTTCTTTCTGTTGTTCCTTCTTGATGTAAAAGAAAGAACAAGAGATATTTTTACAGAGAAAAGGTTAGAGGGAAGTAAATCAAGAAAGAACAACAGAAAGAAACGCAAGAGATCATCTTTAAGTATTAAGGCAAGAATGAATAAAAAAACAACAGAAACAACCTAAAGAAACCTTGTTCTAATGTATGAAGTAACTTAAGGAAGAACAATGGAAAGAAGCAAAATAGATCATAAGGCTAGAATGAAGCAAACCACGAAAGAACAGAAAGAAGCGAAGGCTCATGTTTAAAATTATTAAGGCTAGAATGAATTAAATCGAAAAAGAAAAACAGAAAGTATAGACAGAGATTATGTTTCAGTGTATTAATGCTAGAATTAAGTAATCAATAAAGAACAAAGAAACAATCTAAAGAAAGCTTGTTGTAATGTATTAAGTTAGAATGAAGAAAATCAAGGAAGAACAATAGAAACAAAAAAGAAACCTTGTTCTATTGTACTGAGGCTTGAATGAGGTACATCAAGAAATGACAAGAGCGAAAGAGATCATGTTTTAGAGTAATGTCTAGAAGTAAATCAATAAAGAACAAGAGAGAGATTTAAATAAAAAAATAGAAAGTAGCAAGATCATAGGAGCTTTAAGGCTAGAATGAAATAAATCAAGAAAGAATAACAGAAAGAGATCATTTTTAAGATTATTAAGGCTGGAATGAAATCAATAAAGAAGAGAATCAACAAAGCTTGTTCTAGTGTACTAATGCTAGAAAGAAGTAAATCACGAAAAAACAACTGAAAAGCGAAAGACATAGTTTAAGAGAATGAAGGATAGATTGATAATCCAGAATGAAGTAAATCAAGAAAGAACAGAAAGAATATATATAGAGAGAGATCAGGGTATTAAAGCTAGAATGAATAACAAAAAAGAACCGAGAGAAGCGATCATTTTAAGAGTACTAAGGCTAGAATGGAAATCAACAATAGAAAGAAGCTCGTGATTATTTAGAATGTAAATCAAGAAAGAACAATAGAAAGGAGCGAAAGAGCCATGTAAGCATGGCTAGAATGAAAATCAATAAACTAAGAAAGCTTCTCGTGTATAAAGGCTAGAATGAAGTAAATCAAGAATCAACAAGAAGCGAGAGGTTAAAGAGGCTAGAATGAAGTAAATCAAGAAAGAACATCAGAAAGAATAGAAAGAGCATGTTTCAGTGTAATAACACTGGAATAAAGTAAATCAATAAACAATATAAACAAGCTAAGGAAAGTGTTCTGAGAAGGGACTACAGAAAGAAGCAAACAGATCATGAGTAATAAGGCTAGAGTAATAAGAAAAAGCTAGAATTAAGTAAATCAAGAGAACAACAGAGAAATCAAAAGAGATCATGTTCTAGTGTTAAGGCTGGAATGAAGCAAATCAATAAAGAACAGAAAAAACAAAAAGCATTCAGGCTTTATTAGTTACTTTTCTAGCCTTCTCAAATGTGATCTTCCATTCTTTTTTCTTGTTTTACTTCTACTCTTAAACATGATTTCGTTTTTTCGTGATTCCATTCCAACTAGAATCTTTTCTCTCGCTTTATATATTTACTTCATTCCAGCCTTATAACACGTCTTGCTCCTTCTTGATGTTCTTCATTCTAGCCTTTACACTGAAAAATTTTCTATTCTTTCTGTTCTTTCTTGATTTCCTTCATTCTAGCCTTAATTCTCAAAATCTTTCGCATATTTTCTTTAATTTTTTTATTATAGCCTTAATACACTGAAACAGGATCTTTCTCTTATGTTCATCTTTCGTGATTTCGTTCTATCCTAGAATGATTTCATTCTAGCTTTAGTAAAGCGCTTTTAATTTCTGTTATTTTGATTTCCTTCATTTTAGCTTTAATACTCAAAACAATTTAGTTTCTTTCTATTGTTTTCTTGATTTATTTCATTCTAGTTTTAATACACAACCGCTTAATTTAGCTTTTTCTGTTCTTTATTCATTCTAGCCTTTATACTGAAACATGAGCTTTTTCTTATTTCTTGATATACTGTATATTCTACAGTAGAAAAAGCTTTCTTTAGGTGTTTCTGTAGTTCTATTTATTTCATTCCAGTCTTAATAAACCTTCTCTTTCGCTTCTTTTTCTATTTTGATTTACTTCATCCGAGCTTTAATACACTGAAACATGATCTCTTTCGCTTCTTTCTGTTGTTCCTTCTTGATGTAAAAGAAAGAACAAGAGATATTTTTACAGAGAAAAGGTTAGAGGGAAGTAAATCAAGAAAGAACAACAGAAAGAAACGCAAGAGATCATCTTTAAGTATTAAGGCAAGAATGAATAAAAAAACAACAGAAACAACCTAAAGAAACCTTGTTCTAATGTATGAAGTAACTTAAGGAAGAACAATGGAAAGAAGCAAAATAGATCATAAGAGCATTAAGGCTAGAATGAAGCAAACCACGAAAGAACAGAAAGAAGCGAAGGCTCATGTTTAAAATTATTAAGGCTAGAATGAATTAAATCGAAAAAGAAAAACAGAAAGTATAGACAGAGATTATGTTTCAGTGTATTAATGCTAGAATTAAGTAATCAATAAAGAACAAAGAAACAATCTAAAGAAAGCTTGTTGTAATGTATTAAGTTAGAATGAAGAAAATCAAGGAAGAACAATAGAAACAAAAAAGAAACCTTGTTCTATTGTACTGAGGCTTGAATGAGGTACATCAAGAAATGACAAGAGCGAAAGAGATCATGTTTTAGAGTAATGTCTAGAAGTAAATCAATAAAGAACAAGAGAGAGATTTAAATAAAAAAATAGAAAGTAGCAAGATCATAGGAGCTTTAAGGCTAGAATGAAATAAATCAAGAAAGAATAACAGAAAGAGATCATTTTTAAGATTATTAAGGCTGGAATGAAATCAATAAAGAAGAGAATCAACAAAGCTTGTTCTAGTGTACTAATGCTAGAAAGAAGTAAATCACGAAAAAACAACTGAAAAGCGAAAGACATAGTTTAAGAGAATGAAGGATAGATTGATAATCCAGAATGAAGTAAATCAAGAAAGAACAGAAAGAATATATATAGAGAGAGATCAGGGTATTAAAGCTAGAATGAATAACAAAAAAGAACCGAGAGAAGCGATCATTTTAAGAGTACTAAGGCTAGAATGGAAATCAACAATAGAAAGAAGCTCGTGATTATTTAGAATGTAAATCAAGAAAGAACAATAGAAAGGAGCGAAAGAGCCATGTAAGCATGGCTAGAATGAAAATCAATAAACTAAGAAAGCTTCTCGTGTATAAAGGCTAGAATGAAGTAAATCAAGAATCAACAAGAAGCGAGAGGTTAAAGAGGCTAGAATGAAGTAAATCAAGAAAGAACATCAGAAAGAATAGAAAGAGCATGTTTCAGTGTAATAACACTGGAATAAAGTAAATCAATAAACAATATAAACAAGCTAAGGAAAGTGTTCTGAGAAGGGACTACAGAAAGAAGCAAACAGATCATGAGTAATAAGGCTAGAGTAATAAGAAAAAGCTAGAATTAAGTAAATCAAGAGAACAACAGAGAAATCAAAAGAGATCATGTTCTAGTGTTAAGGCTGGAATGAAGCAAATCAATAAAGAACAGAAAAAACAAAAAGCATTCAGGCTTTATTAGTTACTTTTCTAGCCTTCTCAAATGTGATCTTCCATTCTTTTTTCTTGTTTTACTTCTACTCTTAAACATGATTTCGTTTTTTCGTGATTCCATTCCAACTAGAATCTTTTCTCTCGCTTTATATATTTACTTCATTCCAGCCTTATAACACGTCTTGCTCCTTCTTGATGTTCTTCATTCTAGCCTTTACACTGAAAAATTTTCTATTCTTTCTGTTCTTTCTTGATTTCCTTCATTCTAGCCTTAATTCTCAAAATCTTTCGCATATTTTCTTTAATTTTTTTATTATAGCCTTAATACACTGAAACAGGATCTTTCTCTTATGTTCATCTTTCGTGATTTCGTTCTATCCGAGAATGATTTCATTCTAGCTTTAGTAAAGCGCTTTTAGTTTCTGTTATTTTGATTTCCTTCATTTTAGCTTTAATACTCAAAACAATTTAGTTTCTTTCTATTGTTTTCTTGATTTATTTCATTCTAGTTTTAATACACAACCGCTTAATTTAGCTTTTTCTGTTCTTTATTCATTCTAGCCTTTATACTGAAACATGAGCTTTTTCTTATTTCTTGATATACTGTATATTCTACAGTAGAAAAAGCTTTCTTTAGGTGTTTCTGTAGTTCTATTTATTTCATTCCAGTCTTAATAAACCTTCTCTTTCGCTTCTTTTTCTATTTTGATTTACTTCATCCGAGCTTTAATACACTGAAACATGATCTCTTTCGCTTCTTTCTGTTGTTCCTTCTTGATGTAAAAGAAAGAACAAGAGATATTTTTACAGAGAAAAGGTTAGAGGGAAGTAAATCAAGAAAGAACAACAGAAAGAAACGCAAGAGATCATCTTTAAGTATTAAGGCAAGAATGAATAAAAAAACAACAGAAACAACCTAAAGAAACCTTGTTCTAATGTATGAAGTAACTTAAGGAAGAACAATGGAAAGAAGCAAAATAGATCATAAGAGCATTAAGGCTAGAATGAAGCAAACCACGAAAGAACAGAAAGAAGCGAAGGCTCATGTTTAAAATTATTAAGGCTAGAATGAATTAAATCGAAAAAGAAAAACAGAAAGTATAGACAGAGATTATGTTTCAGTGTATTAATGCTAGAATTAAGTAATCAATAAAGAACAAAGAAACAATCTAAAGAAAGCTTGTTGTAATGTATTAAGTTAGAATGAAGAAAATCAAGGAAGAACAATAGAAACAAAAAAGAAACCTTGTTCTATTGTACTGAGGCTTGAATGAGGTACATCAAGAAATGACAAGAGCGAAAGAGATCATGTTTTAGAGTAATGTCTAGAAGTAAATCAATAAAGAACAAGAGAGAGATTTAAATAAAAAAATAGAAAGTAGCAAGATCATAGGAGCTTTAAGGCTAGAATGAAATAAATCAAGAAAGAATAACAGAAAGAGATCATTTTTAAGATTATTAAGGCTGGAATGAAATCAATAAAGAAGAGAATCAACAAAGCTTGTTCTAGTGTACTAATGCTAGAAAGAAGTAAATCACGAAAAAACAACTGAAAAGCGAAAGACATAGTTTAAGAGAATGAAGGATAGATTGATAATCCAGAATGAAGTAAATCAAGAAAGAACAGAAAGAATATATATAGAGAGAGATCAGGGTATTAAAGCTAGAATGAATAACAAAAAAGAACCGAGAGAAGCGATCATTTTAAGAGTACTAAGGCTAGAATGGAAATCAACAATAGAAAGAAGCTCGTGATTATTTAGAATGTAAATCAAGAAAGAACAATAGAAAGGAGCGAAAGAGCCATGTAAGCATGGCTAGAATGAAAATCAATAAACTAAGAAAGCTTCTCGTGTATAAAGGCTAGAATGAAGTAAATCAAGAATCAACAAGAAGCGAGAGGTTAAAGAGGCTAGAATGAAGTAAATCAAGAAAGAACATCAGAAAGAATAGAAAGAGCATGTTTCAGTGTAATAACACTGGAATAAAGTAAATCAATAAACAATATAAACAAGCTAAGGAAAGTGTTCTGGGAAGGGACTACAGAAAGAAGCAAACAGATCATGAGTAATAAGGCTAGAGTAATAAGAAAAAGCTAGAATTAAGTAAATCAAGAGAACAACAGAGAAATCAAAAGAGATCATGTTCTAGTGTTAAGGCTGGAATGAAGCAAATCAATAAAGAACAGAAAAAACAAAAAGCATTCAGGCTTTATTAGTTACTTTTCTAGCCTTCTCAAATGTGATCTTCCATTCTTTTTTCTTGTTTTACTTCTACTCTTAAACATGATTTCGTTTTTTCGTGATTCCATTCCAACTAGAATCTTTTCTCTCGCTTTATATATTTACTTCATTCCAGCCTTATAACACGTCTTGCTCCTTCTTGATGTTCTTCATTCTAGCCTTTACACTGAAAAATTTTCTATTCTTTCTGTTCTTTCTTGATTTCCTTCATTCTAGCCTTAATTCTCAAAATCTTTCGCATATTTTCTTTAATTTTTTTATTATAGCCTTAATACACTGAAACAGGATCTTTCTCTTATGTTCATCTTTCGTGATTTCGTTCTATCCGAGAATGATTTCATTCTAGCTTTAGTAAAGCGCTTTTAGTTTCTGTTATTTTGATTTCCTTCATTTTAGCTTTAATACTCAAAACAATTTAGTTTCTTTCTATTGTTTTCTTGATTTATTTCATTCTAGTTTTAATACACAACCGCTTAATTTAGCTTTTTCTGTTCTTTATTCATTCTAGCCTTTATACTGAAACATGAGCTTTTTCTTATTTCTTGATATACTGTATATTCTACAGTAGAAAAAGCTTTCTTTAGGTGTTTCTGTAGTTCTATTTATTTCATTCCAGTCTTAATAAACCTTCTCTTTCGCTTCTTTTTCTATTTTGATTTACTTCATCCGAGCTTTAATACACTGAAACATGATCTCTTTCGCTTCTTTCTGTTGTTCCTTCTTGATGTAAAAGAAAGAACAAGAGATATTTTTACAGAGAAAAGGTTAGAGGGAAGTAAATCAAGAAAGAACAACAGAAAGAAACGCAAGAGATCATCTTTAAGTATTAAGGCAAGAATGAATAAAAAAACAACAGAAACAACCTAAAGAAACCTTGTTCTAATGTATGAAGTAACTTAAGGAAGAACAATGGAAAGAAGCAAAATAGATCATAAGGCTAGAATGAAGCAAACCACGAAAGAACAGAAAGAAGCGAAGGCTCATGTTTAAAATTATTAAGGCTAGAATGAATTAAATCGAAAAAGAAAAACAGAAAGTATAGACAGAGATTATGTTTCAGTGTATTAATGCTAGAATTAAGTAATCAATAAAGAACAAAGAAACAATCTAAAGAAAGCTTGTTGTAATGTATTAAGTTAGAATGAAGAAAATCAAGGAAGAACAATAGAAACAAAAAAGAAACCTTGTTCTATTGTACTGAGGCTTGAATGAGGTACATCAAGAAATGACAAGAGCGAAAGAGATCATGTTTTAGAGTAATGTCTAGAAGTAAATCAATAAAGAACAAGAGAGAGATTTAAATAAAAAAATAGAAAGTAGCAAGATCATAGGAGCTTTAAGGCTAGAATGAAATAAATCAAGAAAGAATAACAGAAAGAGATCATTTTTAAGATTATTAAGGCTGGAATGAAATCAATAAAGAAGAGAATCAACAAAGCTTGTTCTAGTGTACTAATGCTAGAAAGAAGTAAATCACGAAAAAACAACTGAAAAGCGAAAGACATAGTTTAAGAGAATGAAGGATAGATTGATAATCCAGAATGAAGTAAATCAAGAAAGAACAGAAAGAATATATATAGAGAGAGATCAGGGTATTAAAGCTAGAATGAATAACAAAAAAGAACCGAGAGAAGCGATCATTTTAAGAGTACTAAGGCTAGAATGGAAATCAACAATAGAAAGAAGCTCGTGATTATTTAGAATGTAAATCAAGAAAGAACAATAGAAAGGAGCGAAAGAGCCATGTAAGCATGGCTAGAATGAAAATCAATAAACTAAGAAAGCTTCTCGTGTATAAAGGCTAGAATGAAGTAAATCAAGAATCAACAAGAAGCGAGAGGTTAAAGAGGCTAGAATGAAGTAAATCAAGAAAGAACATCAGAAAGAATAGAAAGAGCATGTTTCAGTGTAATAACACTGGAATAAAGTAAATCAATAAACAATATAAACAAGCTAAGGAAAGTGTTCTGAGAAGGGACTACAGAAAGAAGCAAACAGATCATGAGTAATAAGGCTAGAGTAATAAGAAAAAGCTAGAATTAAGTAAATCAAGAGAACAACAGAGAAATCAAAAGAGATCATGTTCTAGTGTTAAGGCTGGAATGAAGCAAATCAATAAAGAACAGAAAAAACAAAAAGCATTCAGGCTTTATTAGTTACTTTTCTAGCCTTCTCAAATGTGATCTTCCATTCTTTTTTCTTGTTTTACTTCTACTCTTAAACATGATTTCGTTTTTTCGTGATTCCATTCCAACTAGAATCTTTTCTCTCGCTTTATATATTTACTTCATTCCAGCCTTATAACACGTCTTGCTCCTTCTTGATGTTCTTCATTCTAGCCTTTACACTGAAAAATTTTCTATTCTTTCTGTTCTTTCTTGATTTCCTTCATTCTAGCCTTAATTCTCAAAATCTTTCGCATATTTTCTTTAATTTTTTTATTATAGCCTTAATACACTGAAACAGGATCTTTCTCTTATGTTCATCTTTCGTGATTTCGTTCTATCCGAGAATGATTTCATTCTAGCTTTAGTAAAGCGCTTTTAGTTTCTGTTATTTTGATTTCCTTCATTTTAGCTTTAATACTCAAAACAATTTAGTTTCTTTCTATTGTTTTCTTGATTTATTTCATTCTAGTTTTAATACACAACCGCTTAATTTAGCTTTTTCTGTTCTTTATTCATTCTAGCCTTTATACTGAAACATGAGCTTTTTCTTATTTCTTGATATACTGTATATTCTACAGTAGAAAAAGCTTTCTTTAGGTGTTTCTGTAGTTCTATTTATTTCATTCCAGTCTTAATAAACCTTCTCTTTCGCTTCTTTTTCTATTTTGATTTACTTCATCCGAGCTTTAATACACTGAAACATGATCTCTTTCGCTTCTTTCTGTTGTTCCTTCTTGATGTAAAAGAAAGAACAAGAGATATTTTTACAGAGAAAAGGTTAGAGGGAAGTAAATCAAGAAAGAACAACAGAAAGAAACGCAAGAGATCATCTTTAAGTATTAAGGCAAGAATGAATAAAAAAACAACAGAAACAACCTAAAGAAACCTTGTTCTAATGTATGAAGTAACTTAAGGAAGAACAATGGAAAGAAGCAAAATAGATCATAAGAGCATTAAGGCTAGAATGAAGCAAACCACGAAAGAACAGAAAGAAGCGAAGGCTCATGTTTAAAATTATTAAGGCTAGAATGAATTAAATCGAAAAAGAAAAACAGAAAGTATAGACAGAGATTATGTTTCAGTGTATTAATGCTAGAATTAAGTAATCAATAAAGAACAAAGAAACAATCTAAAGAAAGCTTGTTGTAATGTATTAAGTTAGAATGAAGAAAATCAAGGAAGAACAATAGAAACAAAAAAGAAACCTTGTTCTATTGTACTGAGGCTTGAATGAGGTACATCAAGAAATGACAAGAGCGAAAGAGATCATGTTTTAGAGTAATGTCTAGAAGTAAATCAATAAAGAACAAGAGAGAGATTTAAATAAAAAAATAGAAAGTAGCAAGATCATAGGAGCTTTAAGGCTAGAATGAAATAAATCAAGAAAGAATAACAGAAAGAGATCATTTTTAAGATTATTAAGGCTGGAATGAAATCAATAAAGAAGAGAATCAACAAAGCTTGTTCTAGTGTACTAATGCTAGAAAGAAGTAAATCACGAAAAAACAACTGAAAAGCGAAAGACATAGTTTAAGAGAATGAAGGATAGATTGATAATCCAGAATGAAGTAAATCAAGAAAGAACAGAAAGAATATATAGAGAGAGAGATCAGGGTATTAAAGCTAGAATGAATAACAAAAAAGAACCGAGAGAAGCGATCATTTTAAGAGTACTAAGGCTAGAATGGAAATCAACAATAGAAAGAAGCTCGTGATTATTTAGAATGTAAATCAAGAAAGAACAATAGAAAGGAGCGAAAGAGCCATGTAAGCATGGCTAGAATGAAAATCAATAAACTAAGAAAGCTTCTCGTGTATAAAGGCTAGAATGAAGTAAATCAAGAATCAACAAGAAGCGAGAGGTTAAAGAGGCTAGAATGAAGTAAATCAAGAAAGAACATCAGAAAGAATAGAAAGAGCATGTTTCAGTGTAATAACACTGGAATAAAGTAAATCAATAAACAATATAAACAAGCTAAGGAAAGTGTTCTGAGAAGGGACTACAGAAAGAAGCAAACAGATCATGAGTAATAAGGCTAGAGTAATAAGAAAAAGCTAGAATTAAGTAAATCAAGAGAACAACAGAGAAATCAAAAGAGATCATGTTCTAGTGTTAAGGCTGGAATGAAGCAAATCAATAAAGAACAGAAAAAACAAAAAGCATTCAGGCTTTATTAGTTACTTTTCTAGCCTTCTCAAATGTGATCTTCCATTCTTTTTTCTTGTTTTACTTCTACTCTTAAACATGATTTCGTTTTTTCGTGATTCCATTCCAACTAGAATCTTTTCTCTCGCTTTATATATTTACTTCATTCCAGCCTTATAACACGTCTTGCTCCTTCTTGATGTTCTTCATTCTAGCCTTTACACTGAAAAATTTTCTATTCTTTCTGTTCTTTCTTGATTTCCTTCATTCTAGCCTTAATTCTCAAAATCTTTCGCATATTTTCTTTAATTTTTTTATTATAGCCTTAATACACTGAAACAGGATCTTTCTCTTATGTTCATCTTTCGTGATTTCGTTCTATCCTAGAATGATTTCATTCTAGCTTTAGTAAAGCGCTTTTAGTTTCTGTTATTTTGATTTCCTTCATTCTAGCTTTAATACTCAAAACAATTTAGTTTCTTTCTATTGTTTTCTTGATTTATTTCATTCTAGTTTTAATACACAACCGCTTAATTTAGCTTTTTCTGTTCTTTATTCATTCTAGCCTTTATACTGAAACATGAGCTTTTTCTTATTTCTTGATATACTGTATATTCTACAGTAGAAAAAGCTTTCTTTAGGTGTTTCTGTAGTTCTATTTATTTCATTCCAGTCTTAATAAACCTTCTCTTTCGCTTCTTTTTCTATTTTGATTTACTTCATCCGAGCTTTAATACACTGAAACATGATCTCTTTCGCTTCTTTCTGTTGTTCCTTCTTGATGTAAAAGAAAGAACAAGAGATATTTTTACAGGGAAAAGGTTAGAGGGAAGTAAATCAAGAAAGAACAACAGAAAGAAACGCAAGAGATCATCTTTAAGTATTAAGGCAAGAATGAATAAAAAAACAACAGAAACAACCTAAAGAAACCTTGTTCTAATGTATGAAGTAACTTAAGGAAGAACAATGGAAAGAAGCAAAATAGATCATAAGAGCATTAAGGCTAGAATGAAGCAAACCACGAAAGCTTGTTCTAGTGTACTAATGCTAGAAAGAAGTAAATCACGAAAAAACAACTGAAAAGCGAAAGACATAGTTTAAGAGAATGAAGGATAGATTGATAATCCAGAATGAAGTAAATCAAGAAAGAACAGAAAGAATATATAGAGAGAGAGATCAGGGTATTAAAGCTAGAATGAATAACAAAAAAGAACCGAGAGAAGCGATCATTTTAAGAGTACTAAGGCTAGAATGGAAATCAACAATAGAAAGAAGCTCGTGATTATTTAGAATGTAAATCAAGAAAGAACAATAGAAAGGAGCGAAAGAGCCATGTAAGCATGGCTAGAATGAAAATCAATAAACTAAGAAAGCTTCTCGTGTATAAAGGCTAGAATGAAGTAAATCAAGAATCAACAAGAAGCGAGAGGTTAAAGAGGCTAGAATGAAGTAAATCAAGAAAGAACATCAGAAAGAATAGAAAGAGCATGTTTCAGTGTAATAACACTGGAATAAAGTAAATCAATAAACAATATAAACAAGCTAAGGAAAGTGTTCTGAGAAGGGACTACAGAAAGAAGCAAACAGATCATGAGTAATAAGGCTAGAGTAATAAGAAAAAGCTAGAATTAAGTAAATCAAGAGAACAACAGAGAAATCAAAAGAGATCATGTTCTAGTGTTAAGGCTGGAATGAAGCAAATCAATAAAGAACAGAAAAAACAAAAAGCATTCAGGCTTTATTAGTTACTTTTCTAGCCTTCTCAAATGTGATCTTCCATTCTTTTTTCTTGTTTTACTTCTACTCTTAAACATGATTTCGTTTTTTCGTGATTCCATTCCAACTAGAATCTTTTCTCTCGCTTTATATATTTACTTCATTCCAGCCTTATAACACGTCTTGCTCCTTCTTGATGTTCTTCATTCTAGCCTTTACACTGAAAAATTTTCTATTCTTTCTGTTCTTTCTTGATTTCCTTCATTCTAGCCTTAATTCTCAAAATCTTTCGCATATTTTCTTTAATTTTTTTATTATAGCCTTAATACACTGAAACAGGATCTTTCTCTTATGTTCATCTTTCGTGATTTCGTTCTATCCGAGAATGATTTCATTCTAGCTTTAGTAAAGCGCTTTTAGTTTCTGTTATTTTGATTTCCTTCATTTTAGCTTTAATACTCAAAACAATTTAGTTTCTTTCTATTGTTTTCTTGATTTATTTCATTCTAGTTTTAATACACAACCGCTTAATTTAGCTTTTTCTGTTCTTTATTCATTCTAGCCTTTATACTGAAACATGAGCTTTTTCTTATTTCTTGATATACTGTATATTCTACAGTAGAAAAAGCTTTCTTTAGGTGTTTCTGTAGTTCTATTTATTTCATTCCAGTCTTAATAAACCTTCTCTTTCGCTTCTTTTTCTATTTTGATTTACTTCATCCGAGCTTTAATACACTGAAACATGATCTCTTTCGCTTCTTTCTGTTGTTCCTTCTTGATGTAAAAGAAAGAACAAGAGATATTTTTACAGAGAAAAGGTTAGAGGGAAGTAAATCAAGAAAGAACAACAGAAAGAAACGCAAGAGATCATCTTTAAGTATTAAGGCAAGAATGAATAAAAAAACAACAGAAACAACCTAAAGAAACCTTGTTCTAATGTATGAAGTAACTTAAGGAAGAACAATGGAAAGAAGCAAAATAGATCATAAGGCTAGAATGAAGCAAACCACGAAAGAACAGAAAGAAGCGAAGGCTCATGTTTAAAATTATTAAGGCTAGAATGAATTAAATCGAAAAAGAAAAACAGAAAGTATAGACAGAGATTATGTTTCAGTGTATTAATGCTAGAATTAAGTAATCAATAAAGAACAAAGAAACAATCTAAAGAAAGCTTGTTGTAATGTATTAAGTTAGAATGAAGAAAATCAAGGAAGAACAATAGAAACAAAAAAGAAACCTTGTTCTATTGTACTGAGGCTTGAATGAGGTACATCAAGAAATGACAAGAGCGAAAGAGATCATGTTTTAGAGTAATGTCTAGAAGTAAATCAATAAAGAACAAGAGAGAGATTTAAATAAAAAAATAGAAAGTAGCAAGATCATAGGAGCTTTAAGGCTAGAATGAAATAAATCAAGAAAGAATAACAGAAAGAGATCATTTTTAAGATTATTAAGGCTGGAATGAAATCAATAAAGAAGAGAATCAACAAAGCTTGTTCTAGTGTACTAATGCTAGAAAGAAGTAAATCACGAAAAAACAACTGAAAAGCGAAAGACATAGTTTAAGAGAATGAAGGATAGATTGATAATCCAGAATGAAGTAAATCAAGAAAGAACAGAAAGAATATATATAGAGAGAGATCAGGGTATTAAAGCTAGAATGAATAACAAAAAAGAACCGAGAGAAGCGATCATTTTAAGAGTACTAAGGCTAGAATGGAAATCAACAATAGAAAGAAGCTCGTGATTATTTAGAATGTAAATCAAGAAAGAACAATAGAAAGGAGCGAAAGAGCCATGTAAGCATGGCTAGAATGAAAATCAATAAACTAAGAAAGCTTCTCGTGTATAAAGGCTAGAATGAAGTAAATCAAGAATCAACAAGAAGCGAGAGGTTAAAGAGGCTAGAATGAAGTAAATCAAGAAAGAACATCAGAAAGAATAGAAAGAGCATGTTTCAGTGTAATAACACTGGAATAAAGTAAATCAATAAACAATATAAACAAGCTAAGGAAAGTGTTCTGAGAAGGGACTACAGAAAGAAGCAAACAGATCATGAGTAATAAGGCTAGAGTAATAAGAAAAAGCTAGAATTAAGTAAATCAAGAGAACAACAGAGAAATCAAAAGAGATCATGTTCTAGTGTTAAGGCTGGAATGAAGCAAATCAATAAAGAACAGAAAAAACAAAAAGCATTCAGGCTTTATTAGTTACTTTTCTAGCCTTCTCAAATGTGATCTTCCATTCTTTTTTCTTGTTTTACTTCTACTCTTAAACATGATTTCGTTTTTTCGTGATTCCATTCCAACTAGAATCTTTTCTCTCGCTTTATATATTTACTTCATTCCAGCCTTATAACACGTCTTGCTCCTTCTTGATGTTCTTCATTCTAGCCTTTACACTGAAAAATTTTCTATTCTTTCTGTTCTTTCTTGATTTCCTTCATTCTAGCCTTAATTCTCAAAATCTTTCGCATATTTTCTTTAATTTTTTTATTATAGCCTTAATACACTGAAACAGGATCTTTCTCTTATGTTCATCTTTCGTGATTTCGTTCTATCCGAGAATGATTTCATTCTAGCTTTAGTAAAGCGCTTTTAGTTTCTGTTATTTTGATTTCCTTCATTTTAGCTTTAATACTCAAAACAATTTAGTTTCTTTCTATTGTTTTCTTGATTTATTTCATTCTAGTTTTAATACACAACCGCTTAATTTAGCTTTTTCTGTTCTTTATTCATTCTAGCCTTTATACTGAAACATGAGCTTTTTCTTATTTCTTGATATACTGTATATTCTACAGTAGAAAAAGCTTTCTTTAGGTGTTTCTGTAGTTCTATTTATTTCATTCCAGTCTTAATAAACCTTCTCTTTCGCTTCTTTTTCTATTTTGATTTACTTCATCCGAGCTTTAATACACTGAAACATGATCTCTTTCGCTTCTTTCTGTTGTTCCTTCTTGATGTAAAAGAAAGAACAAGAGATATTTTTACAGAGAAAAGGTTAGAGGGAAGTAAATCAAGAAAGAACAACAGAAAGAAACGCAAGAGATCATCTTTAAGTATTAAGGCAAGAATGAATAAAAAAACAACAGAAACAACCTAAAGAAACCTTGTTCTAATGTATGAAGTAACTTAAGGAAGAACAATGGAAAGAAGCAAAATAGATCATAAGAGCATTAAGGCTAGAATGAAGCAAACCACGAAAGAACAGAAAGAAGCGAAGGCTCATGTTTAAAATTATTAAGGCTAGAATGAATTAAATCGAAAAAGAAAAACAGAAAGTATAGACAGAGATTATGTTTCAGTGTATTAATGCTAGAATTAAGTAATCAATAAAGAACAAAGAAACAATCTAAAGAAAGCTTGTTGTAATGTATTAAGTTAGAATGAAGAAAATCAAGGAAGAACAATAGAAACAAAAAAGAAACCTTGTTCTATTGTACTGAGGCTTGAATGAGGTACATCAAGAAATGACAAGAGCGAAAGAGATCATGTTTTAGAGTAATGTCTAGAAGTAAATCAATAAAGAACAAGAGAGAGATTTAAATAAAAAAATAGAAAGTAGCAAGATCATAGGAGCTTTAAGGCTAGAATGAAATAAATCAAGAAAGAATAACAGAAAGAGATCATTTTTAAGATTATTAAGGCTGGAATGAAATCAATAAAGAAGAGAATCAACAAAGCTTGTTCTAGTGTACTAATGCTAGAAAGAAGTAAATCACGAAAAAACAACTGAAAAGCGAAAGACATAGTTTAAGAGAATGAAGGATAGATTGATAATCCAGAATGAAGTAAATCAAGAAAGAACAGAAAGAATATATAGAGAGAGAGATCAGGGTATTAAAGCTAGAATGAATAACAAAAAAGAACCGAGAGAAGCGATCATTTTAAGAGTACTAAGGCTAGAATGGAAATCAACAATAGAAAGAAGCTCGTGATTATTTAGAATGTAAATCAAGAAAGAACAATAGAAAGGAGCGAAAGAGCCATGTAAGCATGGCTAGAATGAAAATCAATAAACTAAGAAAGCTTCTCGTGTATAAAGGCTAGAATGAAGTAAATCAAGAATCAACAAGAAGCGAGAGGTTAAAGAGGCTAGAATGAAGTAAATCAAGAAAGAACATCAGAAAGAATAGAAAGAGCATGTTTCAGTGTAATAACACTGGAATAAAGTAAATCAATAAACAATATAAACAAGCTAAGGAAAGTGTTCTGAGAAGGGACTACAGAAAGAAGCAAACAGATCATGAGTAATAAGGCTAGAGTAATAAGAAAAAGCTAGAATTAAGTAAATCAAGAGAACAACAGAGAAATCAAAAGAGATCATGTTCTAGTGTTAAGGCTGGAATGAAGCAAATCAATAAAGAACAGAAAAAACAAAAAGCATTCAGGCTTTATTAGTTACTTTTCTAGCCTTCTCAAATGTGATCTTCCATTCTTTTTTCTTGTTTTACTTCTACTCTTAAACATGATTTCGTTTTTTCGTGATTCCATTCCAACTAGAATCTTTTCTCTCGCTTTATATATTTACTTCATTCCAGCCTTATAACACGTCTTGCTCCTTCTTGATGTTCTTCATTCTAGCCTTTACACTGAAAAATTTTCTATTCTTTCTGTTCTTTCTTGATTTCCTTCATTCTAGCCTTAATTCTCAAAATCTTTCGCATATTTTCTTTAATTTTTTTATTATAGCCTTAATACACTGAAACAGGATCTTTCTCTTATGTTCATCTTTCGTGATTTCGTTCTATCCTAGAATGATTTCATTCTAGCTTTAGTAAAGCGCTTTTAGTTTCTGTTATTTTGATTTCCTTCATTCTAGCTTTAATACTCAAAACAATTTAGTTTCTTTCTATTGTTTTCTTGATTTATTTCATTCTAGTTTTAATACACAACCGCTTAATTTAGCTTTTTCTGTTCTTTATTCATTCTAGCCTTTATACTGAAACATGAGCTTTTTCTTATTTCTTGATATACTGTATATTCTACAGTAGAAAAAGCTTTCTTTAGGTGTTTCTGTAGTTCTATTTATTTCATTCCAGTCTTAATAAACCTTCTCTTTCGCTTCTTTTTCTATTTTGATTTACTTCATCCGAGCTTTAATACACTGAAACATGATCTCTTTCGCTTCTTTCTGTTGTTCCTTCTTGATGTAAAAGAAAGAACAAGAGATATTTTTACAGGGAAAAGGTTAGAGGGAAGTAAATCAAGAAAGAACAACAGAAAGAAACGCAAGAGATCATCTTTAAGTATTAAGGCAAGAATGAATAAAAAAACAACAGAAACAACCTAAAGAAACCTTGTTCTAATGTATGAAGTAACTTAAGGAAGAACAATGGAAAGAAGCAAAATAGATCATAAGAGCATTAAGGCTAGAATGAAGCAAACCACGAAAGCTTGTTCTAGTGTACTAATGCTAGAAAGAAGTAAATCACGAAAAAACAACTGAAAAGCGAAAGACATAGTTTAAGAGAATGAAGGATAGATTGATAATCCAGAATGAAGTAAATCAAGAAAGAACAGAAAGAATATATAGAGAGAGAGATCAGGGTATTAAAGCTAGAATGAATAACAAAAAAGAACCGAGAGAAGCGATCATTTTAAGAGTACTAAGGCTAGAATGGAAATCAACAATAGAAAGAAGCTCGTGATTATTTAGAATGTAAATCAAGAAAGAACAATAGAAAGGAGCGAAAGAGCCATGTAAGCATGGCTAGAATGAAAATCAATAAACTAAGAAAGCTTCTCGTGTATAAAGGCTAGAATGAAGTAAATCAAGAATCAACAAGAAGCGAGAGGTTAAAGAGGCTAGAATGAAGTAAATCAAGAAAGAACATCAGAAAGAATAGAAAGAGCATGTTTCAGTGTAATAACACTGGAATAAAGTAAATCAATAAACAATATAAACAAGCTAAGGAAAGTGTTCTGAGAAGGGACTACAGAAAGAAGCAAACAGATCATGAGTAATAAGGCTAGAGTAATAAGAAAAAGCTAGAATTAAGTAAATCAAGAGAACAACAGAGAAATCAAAAGAGATCATGTTCTAGTGTTAAGGCTGGAATGAAGCAAATCAATAAAGAACAGAAAAAACAAAAAGCATTCAGGCTTTATTAGTTACTTTTCTAGCCTTCTCAAATGTGATCTTCCATTCTTTTTTCTTGTTTTACTTCTACTCTTAAACATGATTTCGTTTTTTCGTGATTCCATTCCAACTAGAATCTTTTCTCTCGCTTTATATATTTACTTCATTCCAGCCTTATAACACGTCTTGCTCCTTCTTGATGTTCTTCATTCTAGCCTTTACACTGAAAAATTTTCTATTCTTTCTGTTCTTTCTTGATTTCCTTCATTCTAGCCTTAATTCTCAAAATCTTTCGCATATTTTCTTTAATTTTTTTATTATAGCCTTAATACACTGAAACAGGATCTTTCTCTTATGTTCATCTTTCGTGATTTCGTTCTATCCGAGAATGATTTCATTCTAGCTTTAGTAAAGCGCTTTTAGTTTCTGTTATTTTGATTTCCTTCATTTTAGCTTTAATACTCAAAACAATTTAGTATCTTTCTATTGTTTTCTTGATTTATTTCATTCTAGTTTTAATACACAACCGCTTAATTTAGCTTTTTCTGTTCTTTATTCATTCTAGCCTTTATACTGAAACATGAGCTTTTTCTTATTTCTTGATATACTGTATATTCTACAGTAGAAAAAGCTTTCTTTAGGTGTTTCTGTAGTTCTATTTATTTCATTCCAGTCTTAATAAACCTTCTCTTTCGCTTCTTTTTCTATTTTGATTTACTTCATCCGAGCTTTAATACACTGAAACATGATCTCTTTCGCTTCTTTCTGTTGTTCCTTCTTGATGTAAAAGAAAGAACAAGAGATATTTTTACAGAGAAAAGGTTAGAGGGAAGTAAATCAAGAAAGAACAACAGAAAGAAACGCAAGAGATCATCTTTAAGTATTAAGGCAAGAATGAATAAAAAAACAACAGAAACAACCTAAAGAAACCTTGTTCTAATGTATGAAGTAACTTAAGGAAGAACAATGGAAAGAAGCAAAATAGATCATAAGAGCATTAAGGCTAGAATGAAGCAAACCACGAAAGAACAGAAAGAAGCGAAGGCTCATGTTTAAAATTATTAAGGCTAGAATGAATTAAATCGAAAAAGAAAAACAGAAAGTATAGACAGAGATTATGTTTCAGTGTATTAATGCTAGAATTAAGTAATCAATAAAGAACAAAGAAACAATCTAAAGAAAGCTTGTTGTAATGTATTAAGTTAGAATGAAGAAAATCAAGGAAGAACAATAGAAACAAAAAAGAAACCTTGTTCTATTGTACTGAGGCTTGAATGAGGTACATCAAGAAATGACAAGAGCGAAAGAGATCATGTTTTAGAGTAATGTCTAGAAGTAAATCAATAAAGAACAAGAGAGAGATTTAAATAAAAAAATAGAAAGTAGCAAGATCATAGGAGCTTTAAGGCTAGAATGAAATAAATCAAGAAAGAATAACAGAAAGAGATCATTTTTAAGATTATTAAGGCTGGAATGAAATCAATAAAGAAGAGAATCAACAAAGCTTGTTCTAGTGTACTAATGCTAGAAAGAAGTAAATCACGAAAAAACAACTGAAAAGCGAAAGACATAGTTTAAGAGAATGAAGGATAGATTGATAATCCAGAATGAAGTAAATCAAGAAAGAACAGAAAGAATATATAGAGAGAGAGATCAGGGTATTAAAGCTAGAATGAATAACAAAAAAGAACCGAGAGAAGCGATCATTTTAAGAGTACTAAGGCTAGAATGGAAATCAACAATAGAAAGAAGCTCGTGATTATTTAGAATGTAAATCAAGAAAGAACAATAGAAAGGAGCGAAAGAGCCATGTAAGCATGGCTAGAATGAAAATCAATAAACTAAGAAAGCTTCTCGTGTATAAAGGCTAGAATGAAGTAAATCAAGAATCAACAAGAAGCGAGAGGTTAAAGAGGCTAGAATGAAGTAAATCAAGAAAAAACATCAGAAAGAATAGAAAGAGCATGTTTCAGTGTAATAACACTGGAATAAAGTAAATCAATAAACAATATAAACAAGCTAAGGAAAGTGTTCTGAGAAGGGACTACAGAAAGAAGCAAACAGATCATGAGTAATAAGGCTAGAGTAATAAGAAAAAGCTAGAATTAAGTAAATCAAGAGAACAACAGAGAAATCAAAAGAGATCATGTTCTAGTGTTAAGGCTGGAATGAAGCAAATCAATAAAGAACAGAAAAAACAAAAAGCATTCAGGCTTTATTAGTTACTTTTCTAGCCTTCTCAAATGTGATCTTCCATTCTTTTTTCTTGTTTTACTTCTACTCTTAAACATGATTTCGTTTTTTCGTGATTCCATTCCAACTAGAATCTTTTCTCTCGCTTTATATATTTACTTCATTCCAGCCTTATAACACGTCTTGCTCCTTCTTGATGTTCTTCATTCTAGCCTTTACACTGAAAAATTTTCTATTCTTTCTGTTCTTTCTTGATTTCCTTCATTCTAGCCTTAATTCTCAAAATCTTTCGCATATTTTCTTTAATTTTTTTATTATAGCCTTAATACACTGAAACAGGATCTTTCTCTTATGTTCATCTTTCGTGATTTCGTTCTATCCTAGAATGATTTCATTCTAGCTTTAGTAAAGCGCTTTTAGTTTCTGTTATTTTGATTTCCTTCATTTTAGCTTTAATACTCAAAACAATTTAGTTTCTTTCTATTGTTTTCTTGATTTATTTCATTCTAGTTTTAATACACAACCGCTTAATTTAGCTTTTTCTGTTCTTTATTCATTCTAGCCTTTATACTGAAACATGAGCTTTTTCTTATTTCTTGATATACTGTATATTCTACAGTAGAAAAAGCTTTCTTTAGGTGTTTCTGTAGTTCTATTTATTTCATTCCAGTCTTAATAAACCTTCTCTTTCGCTTCTTTTTCTATTTTGATTTACTTCATCCGAGCTTTAATACACTGAAACATGATCTCTTTCGCTTCTTTCTGTTGTTCCTTCTTGATGTAAAAGAAAGAACAAGAGATATTTTTACAGAGAAAAGGTTAGAGGGAAGTAAATCAAGAAAGAACAACAGAAAGAAACGCAAGAGATCATCTTTAAGTATTAAGGCAAGAATGAATAAAAAAACAACAGAAACAACCTAAAGAAACCTTGTTCTAATGTATGAAGTAACTTAAGGAAGAACAATGGAAAGAAGCAAAATAGATCATAAGAGCATTAAGGCTAGAATGAAGCAAACCACGAAAGAACAGAAAGAAGCGAAGGCTCATGTTTAAAATTATTAAGGCTAGAATGAATTAAATCGAAAAAGAAAAACAGAAAGTATAGACAGAGATTATGTTTCAGTGTATTAATGCTAGAATTAAGTAATCAATAAAGAACAAAGAAACAATCTAAAGAAAGCTTGTTGTAATGTATTAAGTTAGAATGAAGAAAATCAAGGAAGAACAATAGAAACAAAAAAGAAACCTTGTTCTATTGTACTGAGGCTTGAATGAGGTACATCAAGAAATGACAAGAGCGAAAGAGATCATGTTTTAGAGTAATGTCTAGAAGTAAATCAATAAAGAACAAGAGAGAGATTTAAATAAAAAAATAGAAAGTAGCAAGATCATAGGAGCTTTAAGGCTAGAATGAAATAAATCAAGAAAGAATAACAGAAAGAGATCATTTTTAAGATTATTAAGGCTGGAATGAAATCAATAAAGAAGAGAATCAACAAAGCTTGTTCTAGTGTACTAATGCTAGAAAGAAGTAAATCACGAAAAAACAACTGAAAAGCGAAAGACATAGTTTAAGAGAATGAAGGATAGATTGATAATCCAGAATGAAGTAAATCAAGAAAGAACAGAAAGAATATATAGAGAGAGAGATCAGGGTATTAAAGCTAGAATGAATAACAAAAAAGAACCGAGAGAAGCGATCATTTTAAGAGTACTAAGGCTAGAATGGAAATCAACAATAGAAAGAAGCTCGTGATTATTTAGAATGTAAATCAAGAAAGAACAATAGAAAGGAGCGAAAGAGCCATGTAAGCATGGCTAGAATGAAAATCAATAAACTAAGAAAGCTTCTCGTGTATAAAGGCTAGAATGAAGTAAATCAAGAATCAACAAGAAGCGAGAGGTTAAAGAGGCTAGAATGAAGTAAATCAAGAAAGAACATCAGAAAGAATAGAAAGAGCATGTTTCAGTGTAATAACACTGGAATAAAGTAAATCAATAAACAATATAAACAAGCTAAGGAAAGTGTTCTGAGAAGGGACTACAGAAAGAAGCAAACAGATCATGAGTAATAAGGCTAGAGTAATAAGAAAAAGCTAGAATTAAGTAAATCAAGAGAACAACAGAGAAATCAAAAGAGATCATGTTCTAGTGTTAAGGCTGGAATGAAGCAAATCAATAAAGAACAGAAAAAACAAAAAGCATTCAGGCTTTATTAGTTACTTTTCTAGCCTTCTCAAATGTGATCTTCCATTCTTTTTTCTTGTTTTACTTCTACTCTTAAACATGATTTCGTTTTTTCGTGATTCCATTCCAACTAGAATCTTTTCTCTCGCTTTATATATTTACTTCATTCCAGCCTTATAACACGTCTTGCTCCTTCTTGATGTTCTTCATTCTAGCCTTTACACTGAAAAATTTTCTATTCTTTCTGTTCTTTCTTGATTTCCTTCATTCTAGCCTTAATTCTCAAAATCTTTCGCATATTTTCTTTAATTTTTTTATTATAGCCTTAATACACTGAAACAGGATCTTTCTCTTATGTTCATCTTTCGTGATTTCGTTCTATCCTAGAATGATTTCATTCTAGCTTTAGTAAAGCGCTTTTAATTTCTGTTATTTTGATTTCCTTCATTTTAGCTTTAATACTCAAAACAATTTAGTTTCTTTCTATTGTTTTCTTGATTTATTTCATTCTAGTTTTAATACACAACCGCTTAATTTAGCTTTTTCTGTTCTTTATTCATTCTAGCCTTTATACTGAAACATGAGCTTTTTCTTATTTCTTGATATACTGTATATTCTACAGTAGAAAAAGCTTTCTTTAGGTGTTTCTGTAGTTCTATTTATTTCATTCCAGTCTTAATAAACCTTCTCTTTCGCTTCTTTTTCTATTTTGATTTACTTCATCCGAGCTTTAATACACTGAAACATGATCTCTTTCGCTTCTTTCTGTTGTTCCTTCTTGATGTAAAAGAAAGAACAAGAGATATTTTTACAGAGAAAAGGTTAGAGGGAAGTAAATCAAGAAAGAACAACAGAAAGAAACGCAAGAGATCATCTTTAAGTATTAAGGCAAGAATGAATAAAAAAACAACAGAAACAACCTAAAGAAACCTTGTTCTAATGTATGAAGTAACTTAAGGAAGAACAATGGAAAGAAGCAAAATAGATCATAAGAGCATTAAGGCTAGAATGAAGCAAACCACGAAAGAACAGAAAGAAGCGAAGGCTCATGTTTAAAATTATTAAGGCTAGAATGAATTAAATCGAAAAAGAAAAACAGAAAGTATAGACAGAGATTATGTTTCAGTGTATTAATGCTAGAATTAAGTAATCAATAAAGAACAAAGAAACAATCTAAAGAAAGCTTGTTGTAATGTATTAAGTTAGAATGAAGAAAATCAAGGAAGAACAATAGAAACAAAAAAGAAACCTTGTTCTATTGTACTGAGGCTTGAATGAGGTACATCAAGAAATGACAAGAGCGAAAGAGATCATGTTTTAGAGTAATGTCTAGAAGTAAATCAATAGAGAGATTTAAATAAAAAAATAGAAAGTAGCAAGATCATAGGAGCTTTAAGGCTAGAATGAAATAAATCAAGAAAGAATAACAGAAAGAGATCATTTTTAAGATTATTAAGGCTGGAATGAAATCAATAAAGAAGAGAATCAACAAAGCTTGTTCTAGTGTACTAATGCTAGAAAGAAGTAAATCACGAAAAAACAACTGAAAAGCGAAAGACATAGTTTAAGAGAATGAAGGATAGATTGATAATCCAGAATGAAGTAAATCAAGAAAGAACAGAAAGAATATATATAGAGAGAGATCAGGGTATTAAAGCTAGAATGAATAACAAAAAAGAACCGAGAGAAGCGATCATTTTAAGAGTACTAAGGCTAGAATGGAAATCAACAATAGAAAGAAGCTCGTGATTATTTAGAATGTAAATCAAGAAAGAACAATAGAAAGGAGCGAAAGAGCCATGTAAGCATGGCTAGAATGAAAATCAATAAACTAAGAAAGCTTCTCGTGTATAAAGGCTAGAATGAAGTAAATCAAGAATCAACAAGAAGCGAGAGGTTAAAGAGGCTAGAATGAAGTAAATCAAGAAAGAACATCAGAAAGAATAGAAAGAGCATGTTTCAGTGTAATAACACTGGAATAAAGTAAATCAATAAACAATATAAACAAGCTAAGGAAAGTGTTCTGAGAAGGGACTACAGAAAGAAGCAAACAGATCATGAGTAATAAGGCTAGAGTAATAAGAAAAAGCTAGAATTAAGTAAATCAAGAGAACAACAGAGAAATCAAAAGAGATCATGTTCTAGTGTTAAGGCTGGAATGAAGCAAATCAATAAAGAACAGAAAAAACAAAAAGCATTCAGGCTTTATTAGTTACTTTTCTAGCCTTCTCAAATGTGATCTTCCATTCTTTTTTCTTGTTTTACTTCTACTCTTAAACATGATTTCGTTTTTTCGTGATTCCATTCCAACTAGAATCTTTTCTCTCGCTTTATATATTTACTTCATTCCAGCCTTATAACACGTCTTGCTCCTTCTTGATGTTCTTCATTCTAGCCTTTACACTGAAAAATTTTCTATTCTTTCTGTTCTTTCTTGATTTCCTTCATTCTAGCCTTAATTCTCAAAATCTTTCGCATATTTTCTTTAATTTTTTTATTATAGCCTTAATACACTGAAACAGGATCTTTCTCTTATGTTCATCTTTCGTGATTTCGTTCTATCCTAGAATGATTTCATTCTAGCTTTAGTAAAGCGCTTTTAATTTCTGTTATTTTGATTTCCTTCATTTTAGCTTTAATACTCAAAACAATTTAGTTTCTTTCTATTGTTTTCTTGATTTATTTCATTCTAGTTTTAATACACAACCGCTTAATTTAGCTTTTTCTGTTCTTTATTCATTCTAGCCTTTATACTGAAACATGAGCTTTTTCTTATTTCTTGATATACTGTATATTCTACAGTAGAAAAAGCTTTCTTTAGGTGTTTCTGTAGTTCTATTTATTTCATTCCAGTCTTAATAAACCTTCTCTTTCGCTTCTTTTTCTATTTTGATTTACTTCATCCGAGCTTTAATACACTGAAACATGATCTCTTTCGCTTCTTTCTGTTGTTCCTTCTTGATGTAAAAGAAAGAACAAGAGATATTTTTACAGAGAAAAGGTTAGAGGGAAGTAAATCAAGAAAGAACAACAGAAAGAAACGCAAGAGATCATCTTTAAGTATTAAGGCAAGAATGAATAAAAAAACAACAGAAACAACCTAAAGAAACCTTGTTCTAATGTATGAAGTAACTTAAGGAAGAACAATGGAAAGAAGCAAAATAGATCATAAGAGCATTAAGGCTAGAATGAAGCAAACCACGAAAGAACAGAAAGAAGCGAAGGCTCATGTTTAAAATTATTAAGGCTAGAATGAATTAAATCGAAAAAGAAAAACAGAAAGTATAGACAGAGATTATGTTTCAGTGTATTAATGCTAGAATTAAGTAATCAATAAAGAACAAAGAAACAATCTAAAGAAAGCTTGTTGTAATGTATTAAGTTAGAATGAAGAAAATCAAGGAAGAACAATAGAAACAAAAAAGAAACCTTGTTCTATTGTACTGAGGCTTGAATGAGGTACATCAAGAAATGACAAGAGCGAAAGAGATCATGTTTTAGAGTAATGTCTAGAAGTAAATCAATAAAGAACAAGAGAGAGATTTAAATAAAAAAATAGAAAGTAGCAAGATCATAGGAGCTTTAAGGCTAGAATGAAATAAATCAAGAAAGAATAACAGAAAGAGATCATTTTTAAGATTATTAAGGCTGGAATGAAATCAATAAAGAAGAGAATCAACAAAGCTTGTTCTAGTGTACTAATGCTAGAAAGAAGTAAATCACGAAAAAACAACTGAAAAGCGAAAGACATAGTTTAAGAGAATGAAGGATAGATTGATAATCCAGAATGAAGTAAATCAAGAAAGAACAGAAAGAATATATATAGAGAGAGATCAGGGTATTAAAGCTAGAATGAATAACAAAAAAGAACCGAGAGAAGCGATCATTTTAAGAGTACTAAGGCTAGAATGGAAATCAACAATAGAAAGAAGCTCGTGATTATTTAGAATGTAAATCAAGAAAGAACAATAGAAAGGAGCGAAAGAGCCATGTAAGCATGGCTAGAATGAAAATCAATAAACTAAGAAAGCTTCTCGTGTATAAAGGCTAGAATGAAGTAAATCAAGAATCAACAAGAAGCGAGAGGTTAAAGAGGCTAGAATGAAGTAAATCAAGAAAGAACATCAGAAAGAATAGAAAGAGCATGTTTCAGTGTAATAACACTGGAATAAAGTAAATCAATAAACAATATAAACAAGCTAAGGAAAGTGTTCTGAGAAGGGACTACAGAAAGAAGCAAACAGATCATGAGTAATAAGGCTAGAGTAATAAGAAAAAGCTAGAATTAAGTAAATCAAGAGAACAACAGAGAAATCAAAAGAGATCATGTTCTAGTGTTAAGGCTGGAATGAAGCAAATCAATAAAGAACAGAAAAAACAAAAAGCATTCAGGCTTTATTAGTTACTTTTCTAGCCTTCTCAAATGTGATCTTCCATTCTTTTTTCTTGTTTTACTTCTACTCTTAAACATGATTTCGTTTTTTCGTGATTCCATTCCAACTAGAATCTTTTCTCTCGCTTTATATATTTACTTCATTCCAGCCTTATAACACGTCTTGCTCCTTCTTGATGTTCTTCATTCTAGCCTTTACACTGAAAAATTTTCTATTCTTTCTGTTCTTTCTTGATTTCCTTCATTCTAGCCTTAATTCTCAAAATCTTTCGCATATTTTCTTTAATTTTTTTATTATAGCCTTAATACACTGAAACAGGATCTTTCTCTTATGTTCATCTTTCGTGATTTCGTTCTATCCTAGAATGATTTCATTCTAGCTTTAGTAAAGCGCTTTTAATTTCTGTTATTTTGATTTCCTTCATTTTAGCTTTAATACTCAAAACAATTTAGTTTCTTTCTATTGTTTTCTTGATTTATTTCATTCTAGTTTTAATACACAACCGCTTAATTTAGCTTTTTCTGTTCTTTATTCATTCTAGCCTTTATACTGAAACATGAGCTTTTTCTTATTTCTTGATATACTGTATATTCTACAGTAGAAAAAGCTTTCTTTAGGTGTTTCTGTAGTTCTATTTATTTCATTCCAGTCTTAATAAACCTTCTCTTTCGCTTCTTTTTCTATTTTGATTTACTTCATCCGAGCTTTAATACACTGAAACATGATCTCTTTCGCTTCTTTCTGTTGTTCCTTCTTGATGTAAAAGAAAGAACAAGAGATATTTTTACAGAGAAAAGGTTAGAGGGAAGTAAATCAAGAAAGAACAACAGAAAGAAACGCAAGAGATCATCTTTAAGTATTAAGGCAAGAATGAATAAAAAAACAACAGAAACAACCTAAAGAAACCTTGTTCTAATGTATGAAGTAACTTAAGGAAGAACAATGGAAAGAAGCAAAATAGATCATAAGAGCATTAAGGCTAGAATGAAGCAAACCACGAAAGAACAGAAAGAAGCGAAGGCTCATGTTTAAAATTATTAAGGCTAGAATGAATTAAATCGAAAAAGAAAAACAGAAAGTATAGACAGAGATTATGTTTCAGTGTATTAATGCTAGAATTAAGTAATCAATAAAGAACAAAGAAACAATCTAAAGAAAGCTTGTTGTAATGTATTAAGTTAGAATGAAGAAAATCAAGGAAGAACAATAGAAACAAAAAAGAAACCTTGTTCTATTGTACTGAGGCTTGAATGAGGTACATCAAGAAATGACAAGAGCGAAAGAGATCATGTTTTAGAGTAATGTCTAGAAGTAAATCAATAGAGAGATTTAAATAAAAAAATAGAAAGTAGCAAGATCATAGGAGCTTTAAGGCTAGAATGAAATAAATCAAGAAAGAATAACAGAAAGAGATCATTTTTAAGATTATTAAGGCTGGAATGAAATCAATAAAGAAGAGAATCAACAAAGCTTGTTCTAGTGTACTAATGCTAGAAAGAAGTAAATCACGAAAAAACAACTGAAAAGCGAAAGACATAGTTTAAGAGAATGAAGGATAGATTGATAATCCAGAATGAAGTAAATCAAGAAAGAACAGAAAGAATATATATAGAGAGAGATCAGGGTATTAAAGCTAGAATGAATAACAAAAAAGAACCGAGAGAAGCGATCATTTTAAGAGTACTAAGGCTAGAATGGAAATCAACAATAGAAAGAAGCTCGTGATTATTTAGAATGTAAATCAAGAAAGAACAATAGAAAGGAGCGAAAGAGCCATGTAAGCATGGCTAGAATGAAAATCAATAAACTAAGAAAGCTTCTCGTGTATAAAGGCTAGAATGAAGTAAATCAAGAATCAACAAGAAGCGAGAGGTTAAAGAGGCTAGAATGAAGTAAATCAAGAAAGAACATCAGAAAGAATAGAAAGAGCATGTTTCAGTGTAATAACACTGGAATAAAGTAAATCAATAAACAATATAAACAAGCTAAGGAAAGTGTTCTGAGAAGGGACTACAGAAAGAAGCAAACAGATCATGAGTAATAAGGCTAGAGTAATAAGAAAAAGCTAGAATTAAGTAAATCAAGAGAACAACAGAGAAATCAAAAGAGATCATGTTCTAGTGTTAAGGCTGGAATGAAGCAAATCAATAAAGAACAGAAAAAACAAAAAGCATTCAGGCTTTATTAGTTACTTTTCTAGCCTTCTCAAATGTGATCTTCCATTCTTTTTTCTTGTTTTACTTCTACTCTTAAACATGATTTCGTTTTTTCGTGATTCCATTCCAACTAGAATCTTTTCTCTCGCTTTATATATTTACTTCATTCCAGCCTTATAACACGTCTTGCTCCTTCTTGATGTTCTTCATTCTAGCCTTTACACTGAAAAATTTTCTATTCTTTCTGTTCTTTCTTGATTTCCTTCATTCTAGCCTTAATTCTCAAAATCTTTCGCATATTTTCTTTAATTTTTTTATTATAGCCTTAATACACTGAAACAGGATCTTTCTCTTATGTTCATCTTTCGTGATTTCGTTCTATCCTAGAATGATTTCATTCTAGCTTTAGTAAAGCGCTTTTAATTTCTATTTTGATTTCCTTCATTTTAGCTTTAATACTCAAAACAATTTAGTTTCTTTCTATTGTTTTCTTGATTTATTTCATTCTAGTTTTAATACACAACCGCTTAATTTAGCTTTTTCTGTTCTTTATTCATTCTAGCCTTTATACTGAAACATGAGCTTTTTCTTATTTCTTGATATACTGTATATTCTACAGTAGAAAAAGCTTTCTTTAGGTGTTTCTGTAGTTCTATTTATTTCATTCCAGTCTTAATAAACCTTCTCTTTCGCTTCTTTTTCTATTTTGATTTACTTCATCCGAGCTTTAATACACTGAAACATGATCTCTTTCGCTTCTTTCTGTTGTTCCTTCTTGATGTAAAAGAAAGAACAAGAGATATTTTTACAGAGAAAAGGTTAGAGGGAAGTAAATCAAGAAAGAACAACAGAAAGAAACGCAAGAGATCATCTTTAAGTATTAAGGCAAGAATGAATAAAAAAACAACAGAAACAACCTAAAGAAACCTTGTTCTAATGTATGAAGTAACTTAAGGAAGAACAATGGAAAGAAGCAAAATAGATCATAAGAGCATTAAGGCTAGAATGAAGCAAACCACGAAAGAACAGAAAGAAGCGAAGGCTCATGTTTAAAATTATTAAGGCTAGAATGAATTAAATCGAAAAAGAAAAACAGAAAGTATAGACAGAGATTATGTTTCAGTGTATTAATGCTAGAATTAAGTAATCAATAAAGAACAAAGAAACAATCTAAAGAAAGCTTGTTGTAATGTATTAAGTTAGAATGAAGAAAATCAAGGAAGAACAATAGAAACAAAAAAGAAACCTTGTTCTATTGTACTGAGGCTTGAATGAGGTACATCAAGAAATGACAAGAGCGAAAGAGATCATGTTTTAGAGTAATGTCTAGAAGTAAATCAATAAAGAACAAGAGAGAGATTTAAATAAAAAAATAGAAAGTAGCAAGATCATAGGAGCTTTAAGGCTAGAATGAAATAAATCAAGAAAGAATAACAGAAAGAGATCATTTTTAAGATTATTAAGGCTGGAATGAAATCAATAAAGAAGAGAATCAACAAAGCTTGTTCTAGTGTTCTTTATTCATTCTAGCCTTTATACTGAAACATGAGCTTTTTCTTATTTCTTGATATACTGTATATTCTACAGTAGAAAAAGCTTTCTTTAGGTGTTTCTGTAGTTCTATTTATTTCATTCCAGTCTTAATAAACCTTCTCTTTCGCTTCTTTTTCTATTTTGATTTACTTCATCCGAGCTTTAATACACTGAAACATGATCTCTTTCGCTTCTTTCTGTTGTTCCTTCTTGATGTAAAAGAAAGAACAAGAGATATTTTTACAGGGAAAAGGTTAGAGGGAAGTAAATCAAGAAAGAACAACAGAAAGAAACGCAAGAGATCATCTTTAAGTATTAAGGCAAGAATGAATAAAAAAACAACAGAAACAACCTAAAGAAACCTTGTTCTAATGTATGAAGTAACTTAAGGAAGAACAATGGAAAGAAGCAAAATAGATCATAAGAGCATTAAGGCTAGAATGAAGCAAACCACGAAAGCTTGTTCTAGTGTACTAATGCTAGAAAGAAGTAAATCACGAAAAAACAACTGAAAAGCGAAAGACATAGTTTAAGAGAATGAAGGATAGATTGATAATCCAGAATGAAGTAAATCAAGAAAGAACAGAAAGAATATATAGAGAGAGAGATCAGGGTATTAAAGCTAGAATGAATAACAAAAAAGAACCGAGAGAAGCGATCATTTTAAGAGTACTAAGGCTAGAATGGAAATCAACAATAGAAAGAAGCTCGTGATTATTTAGAATGTAAATCAAGAAAGAACAATAGAAAGGAGCGAAAGAGCCATGTAAGCATGGCTAGAATGAAAATCAATAAACTAAGAAAGCTTCTCGTGTATAAAGGCTAGAATGAAGTAAATCAAGAATCAACAAGAAGCGAGAGGTTAAAGAGGCTAGAATGAAGTAAATCAAGAAAGAACATCAGAAAGAATAGAAAGAGCATGTTTCAGTGTAATAACACTGGAATAAAGTAAATCAATAAACAATATAAACAAGCTAAGGAAAGTGTTCTGAGAAGGGACTACAGAAAGAAGCAAACAGATCATGAGTAATAAGGCTAGAGTAATAAGAAAAAGCTAGAATTAAGTAAATCAAGAGAACAACAGAGAAATCAAAAGAGATCATGTTCTAGTGTTAAGGCTGGAATGAAGCAAATCAATAAAGAACAGAAAAAACAAAAAGCATTCAGGCTTTATTAGTTACTTTTCTAGCCTTCTCAAATGTGATCTTCCATTCTTTTTTCTTGTTTTACTTCTACTCTTAAACATGATTTCGTTTTTTCGTGATTCCATTCCAACTAGAATCTTTTCTCTCGCTTTATATATTTACTTCATTCCAGCCTTATAACACGTCTTGCTCCTTCTTGATGTTCTTCATTCTAGCCTTTACACTGAAAAATTTTCTATTCTTTCTGTTCTTTCTTGATTTCCTTCATTCTAGCCTTAATTCTCAAAATCTTTCGCATATTTTCTTTAATTTTTTTATTATAGCCTTAATACACTGAAACAGGATCTTTCTCTTATGTTCATCTTTCGTGATTTCGTTCTATCCTAGAATGATTTCATTCTAGCTTTAGTAAAGCGCTTTTAGTTTCTGTTATTTTGATTTCCTTCATTTTAGCTTTAATACTCAAAACAATTTAGTTTCTTTCTATTGTTTTCTTGATTTATTTCATTCTAGTTTTAATACACAACCGCTTAATTTAGCTTTTTCTGTTCTTTATTCATTCTAGCCTTTATACTGAAACATGAGCTTTTTCTTATTTCTTGATATACTGTATATTCTACAGTAGAAAAAGCTTTCTTTAGGTGTTTCTGTAGTTCTATTTATTTCATTCCAGTCTTAATAAACCTTCTCTTTCGCTTCTTTTTCTATTTTGATTTACTTCATCCGAGCTTTAATACACTGAAACATGATCTCTTTCGCTTCTTTCTGTTGTTCCTTCTTGATGTAAAAGAAAGAACAAGAGATATTTTTACAGAGAAAAGGTTAGAGGGAAGTAAATCAAGAAAGAACAACAGAAAGAAACGCAAGAGATCATCTTTAAGTATTAAGGCAAGAATGAATAAAAAAACAACAGAAACAACCTAAAGAAACCTTGTTCTAATGTATGAAGTAACTTAAGGAAGAACAATGGAAAGAAGCAAAATAGATCATAAGAGCATTAAGGCTAGAATGAAGCAAACCACGAAAGAACAGAAAGAAGCGAAGGCTCATGTTTAAAATTATTAAGGCTAGAATGAATTAAATCGAAAAAGAAAAACAGAAAGTATAGACAGAGATTATGTTTCAGTGTATTAATGCTAGAATTAAGTAATCAATAAAGAACAAAGAAACAATCTAAAGAAAGCTTGTTGTAATGTATTAAGTTAGAATGAAGAAAATCAAGGAAGAACAATAGAAACAAAAAAGAAACCTTGTTCGATTGTACTGAGGCTTGAATGAGGTACATCAAGAAATGACAAGAGCGAAAGAGATCATGTTTTAGAGTAATGTCTAGAAGTAAATCAATAAAGAACAAGAGAGAGATTTAAATAAAAAAATAGAAAGTAGCAAGATCATAGGAGCTTTAAGGCTAGAATGAAATAAATCAAGAAAGAATAACAGAAAGAGATCATTTTTAAGATTATTAAGGCTGGAATGAAATCAATAAAGAAGAGAATCAACAAAGCTTGTTCTAGTGTACTAATGCTAGAAAGAAGTAAATCACGAAAAAACAACTGAAAAGCGAAAGACATAGTTTAAGAGAATGAAGGATAGATTGATAATCCAGAATGAAGTAAATCAAGAAAGAACAGAAAGAATATATAGAGAGAGAGATCAGGGTATTAAAGCTAGAATGAATAACAAAAAAGAACCGAGAGAAGCGATCATTTTAAGAGTACTAAGGCTAGAATGGAAATCAACAATAGAAAGAAGCTCGTGATTATTTAGAATGTAAATCAAGAAAGAACAATAGAAAGGAGCGAAAGAGCCATGTAAGCATGGCTAGAATGAAAATCAATAAACTAAGAAAGCTTCTCGTGTATAAAGGCTAGAATGAAGTAAATCAAGAATCAACAAGAAGCGAGAGGTTAAAGAGGCTAGAATGAAGTAAATCAAGAAAGAACATCAGAAAGAATAGAAAGAGCATGTTTCAGTGTAATAACACTGGAATAAAGTAAATCAATAAACAATATAAACAAGCTAAGGAAAGTGTTCTGAGAAGGGACTACAGAAAGAAGCAAACAGATCATGAGTAATAAGGCTAGAGTAATAAGAAAAAGCTAGAATTAAGTAAATCAAGAGAACAACAGAGAAATCAAAAGAGATCATGTTCTAGTGTTAAGGCTGGAATGAAGCAAATCAATAAAGAACAGAAAAAACAAAAAGCATTCAGGCTTTATTAGTTACTTTTCTAGCCTTCTCAAATGTGATCTTCCATTCTTTTTTCTTGTTTTACTTCTACTCTTAAACATGATTTCGTTTTTTCGTGATTCCATTCCAACTAGAATCTTTTCTCTCGCTTTATATATTTACTTCATTCCAGCCTTATAACACGTCTTGCTCCTTCTTGATGTTCTTCATTCTAGCCTTTACACTGAAAAATTTTCTATTCTTTCTGTTCTTTCTTGATTTCCTTCATTCTAGCCTTAATTCTCAAAATCTTTCGCATATTTTCTTTAATTTTTTTATTATAGCCTTAATACACTGAAACAGGATCTTTCTCTTATGTTCATCTTTCGTGATTTCGTTCTATCCTAGAATGATTTCATTCTAGCTTTAGTAAAGCGCTTTTAGTTTCTGTTATTTTGATTTCCTTCATTTTAGCTTTAATACTCAAAACAATTTAGTTTCTTTCTATTGTTTTCTTGATTTATTTCATTCTAGTTTTAATACACAACCGCTTAATTTAGCTTTTTCTGTTCTTTATTCATTCTAGCCTTTATACTGAAACATGAGCTTTTTCTTATTTCTTGATATACTGTATATTCTACAGTAGAAAAAGCTTTCTTTAGGTGTTTCTGTAGTTCTATTTATTTCATTCCAGTCTTAATAAACCTTCTCTTTCGCTTCTTTTTCTATTTTGATTTACTTCATCCGAGCTTTAATACACTGAAACATGATCTCTTTCGCTTCTTTCTGTTGTTCCTTCTTGATGTAAAAGAAAGAACAAGAGATATTTTTACAGAGAAAAGGTTAGAGGGAAGTAAATCAAGAAAGAACAACAGAAAGAAACGCAAGAGATCATCTTTAAGTATTAAGGCAAGAATGAATAAAAAAACAACAGAAACAACCTAAAGAAACCTTGTTCTAATGTATGAAGTAACTTAAGGAAGAACAATGGAAAGAAGCAAAATAGATCATAAGAGCATTAAGGCTAGAATGAAGCAAACCACGAAAGAACAGAAAGAAGCGAAGGCTCATGTTTAAAATTATTAAGGCTAGAATGAATTAAATCGAAAAAGAAAAACAGAAAGTATAGACAGAGATTATGTTTCAGTGTATTAATGCTAGAATTAAGTAATCAATAAAGAACAAAGAAACAATCTAAAGAAAGCTTGTTGTAATGTATTAAGTTAGAATGAAGAAAATCAAGGAAGAACAATAGAAACAAAAAAGAAACCTTGTTCGATTGTACTGAGGCTTGAATGAGGTACATCAAGAAATGACAAGAGCGAAAGAGATCATGTTTTAGAGTAATGTCTAGAAGTAAATCAATAAAGAACAAGAGAGAGATTTAAATAAAAAAATAGAAAGTAGCAAGATCATAGGAGCTTTAAGGCTAGAATGAAATAAATCAAGAAAGAATAACAGAAAGAGATCATTTTTAAGATTATTAAGGCTGGAATGAAATCAATAAAGAAGAGAATCAACAAAGCTTGTTCTAGTGTACTAATGCTAGAAAGAAGTAAATCACGAAAAAACAACTGAAAAGCGAAAGACATAGTTTAAGAGAATGAAGGATAGATTGATAATCCAGAATGAAGTAAATCAAGAAAGAACAGAAAGAATATATAGAGAGAGAGATCAGGGTATTAAAGCTAGAATGAATAACAAAAAAGAACCGAGAGAAGCGATCATTTTAAGAGTACTAAGGCTAGAATGGAAATCAACAATAGAAAGAAGCTCGTGATTATTTAGAATGTAAATCAAGAAAGAACAATAGAAAGGAGCGAAAGAGCCATGTAAGCATGGCTAGAATGAAAATCAATAAACTAAGAAAGCTTCTCGTGTATAAAGGCTAGAATGAAGTAAATCAAGAATCAACAAGAAGCGAGAGGTTAAAGAGGCTAGAATGAAGTAAATCAAGAAAGAACATCAGAAAGAATAGAAAGAGCATGTTTCAGTGTAATAACACTGGAATAAAGTAAATCAATAAACAATATAAACAAGCTAAGGAAAGTGTTCTGAGAAGGGACTACAGAAAGAAGCAAACAGATCATGAGTAATAAGGCTAGAGTAATAAGAAAAAGCTAGAATTAAGTAAATCAAGAGAACAACAGAGAAATCAAAAGAGATCATGTTCTAGTGTTAAGGCTGGAATGAAGCAAATCAATAAAGAACAGAAAAAACAAAAAGCATTCAGGCTTTATTAGTTACTTTTCTAGCCTTCTCAAATGTGATCTTCCATTCTTTTTTCTTGTTTTACTTCTACTCTTAAACATGATTTCGTTTTTTCGTGATTCCATTCCAACTAGAATCTTTTCTCTCGCTTTATATATTTACTTCATTCCAGCCTTATAACACGTCTTGCTCCTTCTTGATGTTCTTCATTCTAGCCTTTACACTGAAAAATTTTCTATTCTTTCTGTTCTTTCTTGATTTCCTTCATTCTAGCCTTAATTCTCAAAATCTTTCGCATATTTTCTTTAATTTTTTTATTATAGCCTTAATACACTGAAACAGGATCTTTCTCTTATGTTCATCTTTCGTGATTTCGTTCTATCCTAGAATGATTTCATTCTAGCTTTAGTAAAGCGCTTTTAGTTTCTGTTATTTTGATTTCCTTCATTTTAGCTTTAATACTCAAAACAATTTAGTTTCTTTCTATTGTTTTCTTGATTTATTTCATTCTAGTTTTAATACACAACCGCTTAATTTAGCTTTTTCTGTTCTTTATTCATTCTAGCCTTTATACTGAAACATGAGCTTTTTCTTATTTCTTGATATACTGTATATTCTACAGTAGAAAAAGCTTTCTTTAGGTGTTTCTGTAGTTCTATTTATTTCATTCCAGTCTTAATAAACCTTCTCTTTCGCTTCTTTTTCTATTTTGATTTACTTCATCCGAGCTTTAATACACTGAAACATGATCTCTTTCGCTTCTTTCTGTTGTTCCTTCTTGATGTAAAAGAAAGAACAAGAGATATTTTTACAGAGAAAAGGTTAGAGGGAAGTAAATCAAGAAAGAACAACAGAAAGAAACGCAAGAGATCATCTTTAAGTATTAAGGCAAGAATGAATAAAAAAACAACAGAAACAACCTAAAGAAACCTTGTTCTAATGTATGAAGTAACTTAAGGAAGAACAATGGAAAGAAGCAAAATAGATCATAAGAGCATTAAGGCTAGAATGAAGCAAACCACGAAAGAACAGAAAGAAGCGAAGGCTCATGTTTAAAATTATTAAGGCTAGAATGAATTAAATCGAAAAAGAAAAACAGAAAGTATAGACAGAGATTATGTTTCAGTGTATTAATGCTAGAATTAAGTAATCAATAAAGAACAAAGAAACAATCTAAAGAAAGCTTGTTGTAATGTATTAAGTTAGAATGAAGAAAATCAAGGAAGAACAATAGAAACAAAAAAGAAACCTTGTTCGATTGTACTGAGGCTTGAATGAGGTACATCAAGAAATGACAAGAGCGAAAGAGATCATGTTTTAGAGTAATGTCTAGAAGTAAATCAATAAAGAACAAGAGAGAGATTTAAATAAAAAAATAGAAAGTAGCAAGATCATAGGAGCTTTAAGGCTAGAATGAAATAAATCAAGAAAGAATAACAGAAAGAGATCATTTTTAAGATTATTAAGGCTGGAATGAAATCAATAAAGAAGAGAATCAACAAAGCTTGTTCTAGTGTACTAATGCTAGAAAGAAGTAAATCACGAAAAAACAACTGAAAAGCGAAAGACATAGTTTAAGAGAATGAAGGATAGATTGATAATCCAGAATGAAGTAAATCAAGAAAGAACAGAAAGAATATATATAGAGAGAGATCAGGGTATTAAAGCTAGAATGAATAACAAAAAAGAACCGAGAGAAGCGATCATTTTAAGAGTACTAAGGCTAGAATGGAAATCAACAATAGAAAGAAGCTCGTGATTATTTAGAATGTAAATCAAGAAAGAACAATAGAAAGGAGCGAAAGAGCCATGTAAGCATGGCTAGAATGAAAATCAATAAACTAAGAAAGCTTCTCGTGTATAAAGGCTAGAATGAAGTAAATCAAGAATCAACAAGAAGCGAGAGGTTAAAGAGGCTAGAATGAAGTAAATCAAGAAAGAACATCAGAAAGAATAGAAAGAGCATGTTTCAGTGTAATAACACTGGAATAAAGTAAATCAATAAACAATATAAACAAGCTAAGGAAAGTGTTCTGAGAAGGGACTACAGAAAGAAGCAAACAGATCATGAGTAATAAGGCTAGAGTAATAAGAAAAAGCTAGAATTAAGTAAATCAAGAGAACAACAGAGAAATCAAAAGAGATCATGTTCTAGTGTTAAGGCTGGAATGAAGCAAATCAATAAAGAACAGAAAAAACAAAAAGCATTCAGGCTTTATTAGTTACTTTTCTAGCCTTCTCAAATGTGATCTTCCATTCTTTTTTCTTGTTTTACTTCTACTCTTAAACATGATTTCGTTTTTTCGTGATTCCATTCCAACTAGAATCTTTTCTCTCGCTTTATATATTTACTTCATTCCAGCCTTATAACACGTCTTGCTCCTTCTTGATGTTCTTCATTCTAGCCTTTACACTGAAAAATTTTCTATTCTTTCTGTTCTTTCTTGATTTCCTTCATTCTAGCCTTAATTCTCAAAATCTTTCGCATATTTTCTTTAATTTTTTTATTATAGCCTTAATACACTGAAACAGGATCTTTCTCTTATGTTCATCTTTCGTGATTTCGTTCTATCCTAGAATGATTTCATTCTAGCTTTAGTAAAGCGCTTTTAGTTTCTGTTATTTTGATTTCCTTCATTTTAGCTTTAATACTCAAAACAATTTAGTTTCTTTCTATTGTTTTCTTGATTTATTTCATTCTAGTTTTAATACACAACCGCTTAATTTAGCTTTTTCTGTTCTTTATTCATTCTAGCCTTTATACTGAAACATGAGCTTTTTCTTATTTCTTGATATACTGTATATTCTACAGTAGAAAAAGCTTTCTTTAGGTGTTTCTGTAGTTCTATTTATTTCATTCCAGTCTTAATAAACCTTCTCTTTCGCTTCTTTTTCTATTTTGATTTACTTCATCCGAGCTTTAATACACTGAAACATGATCTCTTTCGCTTCTTTCTGTTGTTCCTTCTTGATGTAAAAGAAAGAACAAGAGATATTTTTACAGAGAAAAGGTTAGAGGGAAGTAAATCAAGAAAGAACAACAGAAAGAAACGCAAGAGATCATCTTTAAGTATTAAGGCAAGAATGAATAAAAAAACAACAGAAACAACCTAAAGAAACCTTGTTCTAATGTATGAAGTAACTTAAGGAAGAACAATGGAAAGAAGCAAAATAGATCATAAGAGCATTAAGGCTAGAATGAAGCAAACCACGAAAGAACAGAAAGAAGCGAAGGCTCATGTTTAAAATTATTAAGGCTAGAATGAATTAAATCGAAAAAGAAAAACAGAAAGTATAGACAGAGATTATGTTTCAGTGTATTAATGCTAGAATTAAGTAATCAATAAAGAACAAAGAAACAATCTAAAGAAAGCTTGTTGTAATGTATTAAGTTAGAATGAAGAAAATCAAGGAAGAACAATAGAAACAAAAAAGAAACCTTGTTCTATTGTACTGAGGCTTGAATGAGGTACATCAAGAAATGACAAGAGCGAAAGAGATCATGTTTTAGAGTAATGTCTAGAAGTAAATCAATAAAGAACAAGAGAGAGATTTAAATAAAAAAATAGAAAGTAGCAAGATCATAGGAGCTTTAAGGCTAGAATGAAATAAATCAAGAAAGAATAACAGAAAGAGATCATTTTTAAGATTATTAAGGCTGGAATGAAATCAATAAAGAAGAGAATCAACAAAGCTTGTTCTAGTGTACTAATGCTAGAAAGAAGTAAATCACGAAAAAACAACTGAAAAGCGAAAGACATAGTTTAAGAGAATGAAGGATAGATTGATAATCCAGAATGAAGTAAATCAAGAAAGAACAGAAAGAATATATATAGAGAGAGATCAGGGTATTAAAGCTAGAATGAATAACAAAAAAGAACCGAGAGAAGCGATCATTTTAAGAGTACTAAGGCTAGAATGGAAATCAACAATAGAAAGAAGCTCGTGATTATTTAGAATGTAAATCAAGAAAGAACAATAGAAAGGAGCGAAAGAGCCATGTAAGCATGGCTAGAATGAAAATCAATAAACTAAGAAAGCTTCTCGTGTATAAAGGCTAGAATGAAGTAAATCAAGAATCAACAAGAAGCGAGAGGTTAAAGAGGCTAGAATGAAGTAAATCAAGAAAGAACATCAGAAAGAATAGAAAGAGCATGTTTCAGTGTAATAACACTGGAATAAAGTAAATCAATAAACAATATAAACAAGCTAAGGAAAGTGTTCTGAGAAGGGACTACAGAAAGAAGCAAACAGATCATGAGTAATAAGGCTAGAGTAATAAGAAAAAGCTAGAATTAAGTAAATCAAGAGAACAACAGAGAAATCAAAAGAGATCATGTTCTAGTGTTAAGGCTGGAATGAAGCAAATCAATAAAGAACAGAAAAAACAAAAAGCATTCAGGCATTATTAGTTACTTTTCTAGCCTTCTCAAATGTGATCTTCCATTCTTTTTTCTTGTTTTACTTCTACTCTTAAACATGATTTCGTTTTTTCGTGATTCCATTCCAACTAGAATCTTTTCTCTCGCTTTGTATATTTACTTCATTCCAGCCTTATAACACGTCTTGCTCCTTCTTGATGTTCTTCATTCTAGCCTTTACACTGAAAAATTTTCTATTCTTTCTGTTCTTTCTTGATTTCCTTCATTCTAGCCTTAATTCTCAAAATCTTTCGCATATTTTCTTTAATTTTTTTATTATAGCCTTAATACACTGAAACAGGATCTTTCTCTTATGTTCATCTTTCGTGATTTCGTTCTATCCTAGAATGATTTCATTCTAGCTTTAGTAAAGCGCTTTTAGTTTCTGTTATTTTGATTTCCTTCATTTTAGCTTTAATACTCAAAACAATTTAGTTTCTTTCTATTGTTTTCTTGATTTATTTCATTCTAGTTTTAATACACAACCGCTTAATTTAGCTTTTTCTGTTCTTTATTCATTCTAGCCTTTATACTGAAACATGAGCTTTTTCTTATTTCTTGATATACTGTATATTCTACAGTAGAAAAAGCTTTCTTTAGGTGTTTCTGTAGTTCTATTTATTTCATTCCAGTCTTAATAAACCTTCTCTTTCGCTTCTTTTTCTATTTTGATTTACTTCATCCGAGCTTTAATACACTGAAACATGATCTCTTTCGCTTCTTTCTGTTGTTCCTTCTTGATGTAAAAGAAAGAACAAGAGATATTTTTACAGAGAAAAGGTTAGAGGGAAGTAAATCAAGAAAGAACAACAGAAAGAAACGCAAGAGATCATCTTTAAGTATTAAGGCAAGAATGAATAAAAAAACAACAGAAACAACCTAAAGAAACCTTGTTCTAATGTATGAAGTAACTTAAGGAAGAACAATGGAAAGAAGCAAAATAGATCATAAGAGCATTAAGGCTAGAATGAAGCAAACCACGAAAGAACAGAAAGAAGCGAAGGCTCATGTTTAAAATTATTAAGGCTAGAATGAATTAAATCGAAAAAGAAAAACAGAAAGTATAGACAGAGATTATGTTTCAGTGTATTAATGCTAGAATTAAGTAATCAATAAAGAACAAAGAAACAATCTAAAGAAAGCTTGTTGTAATGTATTAAGTTAGAATGAAGAAAATCAAGGAAGAACAATAGAAACAAAAAAGAAACCTTGTTCTATTGTACTGAGGCTTGAATGAGGTACATCAAGAAATGACAAGAGCGAAAGAGATCATGTTTTAGAGTAATGTCTAGAAGTAAATCAATAAAGAACAAGAGAGAGATTTAAATAAAAAAATAGAAAGTAGCAAGATCATAGGAGCTTTAAGGCTAGAATGAAATAAATCAAGAAAGAATAACAGAAAGAGATCATTTTTAAGATTATTAAGGCTGGAATGAAATCAATAAAGAAGAGAATCAACAAAGCTTGTTCTAGTGTACTAATGCTAGAAAGAAGTAAATCACGAAAAAACAACTGAAAAGCGAAAGACATAGTTTAAGAGAATGAAGGATAGATTGATAATCCAGAATGAAGTAAATCAAGAAAGAACAGAAAGAATATATATAGAGAGAGATCAGGGTATTAAAGCTAGAATGAATAACAAAAAAGAACCGAGAGAAGCGATCATTTTAAGAGTACTAAGGCTAGAATGGAAATCAACAATAGAAAGAAGCTCGTGATTATTTAGAATGTAAATCAAGAAAGAACAATAGAAAGGAGCGAAAGAGCCATGTAAGCATGGCTAGAATGAAAATCAATAAACTAAGAAAGCTTCTCGTGTATAAAGGCTAGAATGAAGTAAATCAAGAATCAACAAGAAGCGAGAGGTTAAAGAGGCTAGAATGAAGTAAATCAAGAAAGAACATCAGAAAGAATAGAAAGAGCATGTTTCAGTGTAATAACACTGGAATAAAGTAAATCAATAAACAATATAAACAAGCTAAGGAAAGTGTTCTGAGAAGGGACTACAGAAAGAAGCAAACAGATCATGAGTAATAAGGCTAGAGTAATAAGAAAAAGCTAGAATTAAGTAAATCAAGAGAACAACAGAGAAATCAAAAGAGATCATGTTCTAGTGTTAAGGCTGGAATGAAGCAAATCAATAAAGAACAGAAAAAACAAAAAGCATTCAGGCATTATTAGTTACTTTTCTAGCCTTCTCAAATGTGATCTTCCATTCTTTTTTCTTGTTTTACTTCTACTCTTAAACATGATTTCGTTTTTTCGTGATTCCATTCCAACTAGAATCTTTTCTCTCGCTTTATATATTTACTTCATTCCAGCCTTATAACACGTCTTGCTCCTTCTTGATGTTCTTCATTCTAGCCTTTACACTGAAAAATTTTCTATTCTTTCTGTTCTTTCTTGATTTCCTTCATTCTAGCCTTAATTCTCAAAATCTTTCGCATATTTTCTTTAATTTTTTTATTATAGCCTTAATACACTGAAACAGGATCTTTCTCTTATGTTCATCTTTCGTGATTTCGTTCTATCCTAGAATGATTTCATTCTAGCTTTAGTAAAGCGCTTTTAGTTTCTGTTATTTTGATTTCCTTCATTTTAGCTTTAATACTCAAAACAATTTAGTTTCTTTCTATTGTTTTCTTGATTTATTTCATTCTAGTTTTAATACACAACCGCTTAATTTAGCTTTTTCTGTTCTTTATTCATTCTAGCCTTTATACTGAAACATGAGCTTTTTCTTATTTCTTGATATACTGTATATTCTACAGTAGAAAAAGCTTTCTTTAGGTGTTTCTGTAGTTCTATTTATTTCATTCCAGTCTTAATAAACCTTCTCTTTCGCTTCTTTTTCTATTTTGATTTACTTCATCCGAGCTTTAATACACTGAAACATGATCTCTTTCGCTTCTTTCTGTTGTTCCTTCTTGATGTAAAAGAAAGAACAAGAGATATTTTTACAGAGAAAAGGTTAGAGGGAAGTAAATCAAGAAAGAACAACAGAAAGAAACGCAAGAGATCATCTTTAAGTATTAAGGCAAGAATGAATAAAAAAACAACAGAAACAACCTAAAGAAACCTTGTTCTAATGTATGAAGTAACTTAAGGAAGAACAATGGAAAGAAGCAAAATAGATCATAAGAGCATTAAGGCTAGAATGAAGCAAACCACGAAAGAACAGAAAGAAGCGAAGGCTCATGTTTAAAATTATTAAGGCTAGAATGAATTAAATCGAAAAAGAAAAACAGAAAGTATAGACAGAGATTATGTTTCAGTGTATTAATGCTAGAATTAAGTAATCAGTAAAGAACAAAGAAACAATCTAAAGAAAGCTTGTTGTAATGTATTAAGTTAGAATGAAGAAAATCAAGGAAGAACAATAGAAACAAAAAAGAAACCTTGTTCTATTGTACTGAGGCTTGAATGAGGTACATCAAGAAATGACAAGAGCGAAAGAGATCATGTTTTAGAGTAATGTCTAGAAGTAAATCAATAAAGAACAAGAGAGAGATTTAAATAAAAAAATAGAAAGTAGCAAGATCATAGGAGCTTTAAGGCTAGAATGAAATAAATCAAGAAAGAATAACAGAAAGAGATCATTTTTAAGATTATTAAGGCTGGAATGAAATCAATAAAGAAGAGAATCAACAAAGCTTGTTCTAGTGTACTAATGCTAGAAAGAAGTAAATCACGAAAAAACAACTGAAAAGCGAAAGACATAGTTTAAGAGAATGAAGGATAGATTGATAATCCAGAATGAAGTAAATCAAGAAAGAACAGAAAGAATATATATAGAGAGAGATCAGGGTATTAAAGCTAGAATGAATAACAAAAAAGAACCGAGAGAAGCGATCATTTTAAGAGTACTAAGGCTAGAATGGAAATCAACAATAGAAAGAAGCTCGTGATTATTTAGAATGTAAATCAAGAAAGAACAATAGAAAGGAGCGAAAGAGCCATGTAAGCATGGCTAGAATGAAAATCAATAAACTAAGAAAGCTTCTCGTGTATAAAGGCTAGAATGAAGTAAATCAAGAATCAACAAGAAGCGAGAGGTTAAAGAGGCTAGAATGAAGTAAATCAAGAAAGAACATCAGAAAGAATAGAAAGAGCATGTTTCAGTGTAATAACACTGGAATAAAGTAAATCAATAAACAATATAAACAAGCTAAGGAAAGTGTTCTGAGAAGGGACTACAGAAAGAAGCAAACAGATCATGAGTAATAAGGCTAGAGTAATAAGAAAAAGCTAGAATTAAGTAAATCAAGAGAACAACAGAGAAATCAAAAGAGATCATGTTCTAGTGTTAAGGCTGGAATGAAGCAAATCAATAAAGAACAGAAAAAACAAAAAGCATTCAGGCATTATTAGTTACTTTTCTAGCCTTCTCAAATGTGATCTTCCATTCTTTTTTCTTGTTTTACTTCTACTCTTAAACATGATTTCGTTTTTTCGTGATTCCATTCCAACTAGAATCTTTTCTCTCGCTTTGTATATTTACTTCATTCCAGCCTTATAACACGTCTTGCTCCTTCTTGATGTTCTTCATTCTAGCCTTTACACTGAAAAATTTTCTATTCTTTCTGTTCTTTCTTGATTTCCTTCATTCTAGCCTTAATTCTCAAAATCTTTCGCATATTTTCTTTAATTTTTTTATTATAGCCTTAATACACTGAAACAGGATCTTTCTCTTATGTTCATCTTTCGTGATTTCGTTCTATCCTAGAATGATTTCATTCTAGCTTTAGTAAAGCGCTTTTAGTTTCTGTTATTTTGATTTCCTTCATTTTAGCTTTAATACTCAAAACAATTTAGTTTCTTTCTATTGTTTTCTTGATTTATTTCATTCTAGTTTTAATACACAACCGCTTAATTTAGCTTTTTCTGTTCTTTATTCATTCTAGCCTTTATACTGAAACATGAGCTTTTTCTTATTTCTTGATATACTGTATATTCTACAGTAGAAAAAGCTTTCTTTAGGTGTTTCTGTAGTTCTATTTATTTCATTCCAGTCTTAATAAACCTTCTCTTTCGCTTCTTTTTCTATTTTGATTTACTTCATCCGAGCTTTAATACACTGAAACATGATCTCTTTCGCTTCTTTCTGTTGTTCCTTCTTGATGTAAAAGAAAGAACAAGAGATATTTTTACAGAGAAAAGGTTAGAGGGAAGTAAATCAAGAAAGAACAACAGAAAGAAACGCAAGAGATCATCTTTAAGTATTAAGGCAAGAATGAATAAAAAAACAACAGAAACAACCTAAAGAAACCTTGTTCTAATGTATGAAGTAACTTAAGGAAGAACAATGGAAAGAAGCAAAATAGATCATAAGAGCATTAAGGCTAGAATGAAGCAAACCACGAAAGAACAGAAAGAAGCGAAGGCTCATGTTTAAAATTATTAAGGCTAGAATGAATTAAATCGAAAAAGAAAAACAGAAAGTATAGACAGAGATTATGTTTCAGTGTATTAATGCTAGAATTAAGTAATCAGTAAAGAACAAAGAAACAATCTAAAGAAAGCTTGTTGTAATGTATTAAGTTAGAATGAAGAAAATCAAGGAAGAACAATAGAAACAAAAAAGAAACCTTGTTCTATTGTACTGAGGCTTGAATGAGGTACATCAAGAAATGACAAGAGCGAAAGAGATCATGTTTTAGAGTAATGTCTAGAAGTAAATCAATAAAGAACAAGAGAGAGATTTAAATAAAAAAATAGAAAGTAGCAAGATCATAGGAGCTTTAAGGCTAGAATGAAATAAATCAAGAAAGAATAACAGAAAGAGATCATTTTTAAGATTATTAAGGCTGGAATGAAATCAATAAAGAAGAGAATCAACAAAGCTTGTTCTAGTGTACTAATGCTAGAAAGAAGTAAATCACGAAAAAACAACTGAAAAGCGAAAGACATAGTTTAAGAGAATGAAGGATAGATTGATAATCCAGAATGAAGTAAATCAAGAAAGAACAGAAAGAATATATATAGAGAGAGATCAGGGTATTAAAGCTAGAATGAATAACAAAAAAGAACCGAGAGAAGCGATCATTTTAAGAGTACTAAGGCTAGAATGGAAATCAACAATAGAAAGAAGCTCGTGATTATTTAGAATGTAAATCAAGAAAGAACAATAGAAAGGAGCGAAAGAGCCATGTAAGCATGGCTAGAATGAAAATCAATAAACTAAGAAAGCTTCTCGTGTATAAAGGCTAGAATGAAGTAAATCAAGAATCAACAAGAAGCGAGAGGTTAAAGAGGCTAGAATGAAGTAAATCAAGAAAGAACATCAGAAAGAATAGAAAGAGCATGTTTCAGTGTAATAACACTGGAATAAAGTAAATCAATAAACAATATAAACAAGCTAAGGAAAGTGTTCTGAGAAGGGACTACAGAAAGAAGCAAACAGATCATGAGTAATAAGGCTAGAGTAATAAGAAAAAGCTAGAATTAAGTAAATCAAGAGAACAACAGAGAAATCAAAAGAGATCATGTTCTAGTGTTAAGGCTGGAATGAAGCAAATCAATAAAGAACAGAAAAAACAAAAAGCATTCAGGCATTATTAGTTACTTTTCTAGCCTTCTCAAATGTGATCTTCCATTCTTTTTTCTTGTTTTACTTCTACTCTTAAACATGATTTCGTTTTTTCGTGATTCCATTCCAACTAGAATCTTTTCTCTCGCTTTGTATATTTACTTCATTCCAGCCTTATAACACGTCTTGCTCCTTCTTGATGTTCTTCATTCTAGCCTTTACACTGAAAAATTTTCTATTCTTTCTGTTCTTTCTTGATTTCCTTCATTCTAGCCTTAATTCTCAAAATCTTTCGCATATTTTCTTTAATTTTTTTATTATAGCCTTAATACACTGAAACAGGATCTTTCTCTTATGTTCATCTTTCGTGATTTCGTTCTATCCTAGAATGATTTCATTCTAGCTTTAGTAAAGCGCTTTTAGTTTCTGTTATTTTGATTTCCTTCATTTTAGCTTTAATACTCAAAACAATTTAGTTTCTTTCTATTGTTTTCTTGATTTATTTCATTCTAGTTTTAATACACAACCGCTTAATTTAGCTTTTTCTGTTCTTTATTCATTCTAGCCTTTATACTGAAACATGAGCTTTTTCTTATTTCTTGATATACTGTATATTCTACAGTAGAAAAAGCTTTCTTTAGGTGTTTCTGTAGTTCTATTTATTTCATTCCAGTCTTAATAAACCTTCTCTTTCGCTTCTTTTTCTATTTTGATTTACTTCATCCGAGCTTTAATACACTGAAACATGATCTCTTTCGCTTCTTTCTGTTGTTCCTTCTTGATGTAAAAGAAAGAACAAGAGATATTTTTACAGAGAAAAGGTTAGAGGGAAGTAAATCAAGAAAGAACAACAGAAAGAAACGCAAGAGATCATCTTTAAGTATTAAGGCAAGAATGAATAAAAAAACAACAGAAACAACCTAAAGAAACCTTGTTCTAATGTATGAAGTAACTTAAGGAAGAACAATGGAAAGAAGCAAAATAGATCATAAGAGCATTAAGGCTAGAATGAAGCAAACCACGAAAGAACAGAAAGAAGCGAAGGCTCATGTTTAAAATTATTAAGGCTAGAATGAATTAAATCGAAAAAGAAAAACAGAAAGTATAGACAGAGATTATGTTTCAGTGTATTAATGCTAGAATTAAGTAATCAATAAAGAACAAAGAAACAATCTAAAGAAAGCTTGTTGTAATGTATTAAGTTAGAATGAAGAAAATCAAGGAAGAACAATAGAAACAAAAAAGAAACCTTGTTCTATTGTACTGAGGCTTGAATGAGGTACATCAAGAAATGACAAGAGCGAAAGAGATCATGTTTTAGAGTAATGTCTAGAAGTAAATCAATAAAGAACAAGAGAGAGATTTAAATAAAAAAATAGAAAGTAGCAAGATCATAGGAGCTTTAAGGCTAGAATGAAATAAATCAAGAAAGAATAACAGAAAGAGATCATTTTTAAGATTATTAAGGCTGGAATGAAATCAATAAAGAAGAGAATCAACAAAGCTTGTTCTAGTGTACTGCTAGAAAGAAGTAAATCACGAAAAAACAACTGAAAAGCGAAAGACATAGTTTAAGAGAATGAAGGATAGATTGATAATCCAGAATGAAGTAAATCAAGAAAGAACAGAAAGAATATATATAGAGAGAGATCAGGGTATTAAAGCTAGAATGAATAACAAAAAAGAACCGAGAGAAGCGATCATTTTAAGAGTACTAAGGCTAGAATGGAAATCAACAATAGAAAGAAGCTCGTGATTATTTAGAATGTAAATCAAGAAAGAACAATAGAAAGGAGCGAAAGAGCCATGTAAGCATGGCTAGAATGAAAATCAATAAACTAAGAAAGCTTCTCGTGTATAAAGGCTAGAATGAAGTAAATCAAGAATCAACAAGAAGCGAGAGGTTAAAGAGGCTAGAATGAAGTAAATCAAGAAAGAACATCAGAAAGAATAGAAAGAGCATGTTTCAGTGTAATAACACTGGAATAAAGTAAATCAATAAACAATATAAACAAGCTAAGGAAAGTGTTCTGAGAAGGGACTACAGAAAGAAGCAAACAGATCATGAGTAATAAGGCTAGAGTAATAAGAAAAAGCTAGAATTAAGTAAATCAAGAGAACAACAGAGAAATCAAAAGAGATCATGTTCTAGTGTTAAGGCTGGAATGAAGCAAATCAATAAAGAACAGAAAAAACAAAAAGCATTCAGGCATTATTAGTTACTTTTCTAGCCTTCTCAAATGTGATCTTCCATTCTTTTTTCTTGTTTTACTTCTACTCTTAAACATGATTTCGTTTTTTCGTGATTCCATTCCAACTAGAATCTTTTCTCTCGCTTTGTATATTTACTTCATTCCAGCCTTATAACACGTCTTGCTCCTTCTTGATGTTCTTCATTCTAGCCTTTACACTGAAAAATTTTCTATTCTTTCTGTTCTTTCTTGATTTCCTTCATTCTAGCCTTAATTCTCTAAATCTTTCGCATATTTTCTTTAATTTTTTTATTATAGCCTTAATACACTGAAACAGGATCTTTCTCTTATGTTCATCTTTCGTGATTTCGTTCTATCCTAGAATGATTTCATTCTAGCTTTAGTAAAGCGCTTTTAGTTTCTGTTATTTTGATTTCCTTCATTTTAGCTTTAATACTCAAAACAATTTAGTTTCTTTCTATTGTTTTCTTGATTTATTTCATTCTAGTTTTAATACACAACCGCTTAATTTAGCTTTTTCTGTTCTTTATTCATTCTAGCCTTTATACTGAAACATGAGCTTTTTCTTATTTCTTGATATACTGTATATTCTACAGTAGAAAAAGCTTTCTTTAGGTGTTTCTGTAGTTCTATTTATTTCATTCCAGTCTTAATAAACCTTCTCTTTCGCTTCTTTTTCTATTTTGATTTACTTCATCCGAGCTTTAATACACTGAAACATGATCTCTTTCGCTTCTTTCTGTTGTTCCTTCTTGATGTAAAAGAAAGAACAAGAGATATTTTTACAGAGAAAAGGTTAGAGGGAAGTAAATCAAGAAAGAACAACAGAAAGAAACGCAAGAGATCATCTTTAAGTATTAAGGCAAGAATGAATAAAAAAACAACAGAAACAACCTAAAGAAACCTTGTTCTAATGTATGAAGTAACTTAAGGAAGAACAATGGAAAGAAGCAAAATAGATCATAAGAGCATTAAGGCTAGAATGAAGCAAACCACGAAAGAACAGAAAGAAGCGAAGGCTCATGTTTAAAATTATTAAGGCTAGAATGAATTAAATCGAAAAAGAAAAACAGAAAGTATAGACAGAGATTATGTTTCAGTGTATTAATGCTAGAATTAAGTAATCAGTAAAGAACAAAGAAACAATCTAAAGAAAGCTTGTTGTAATGTATTAAGTTAGAATGAAGAAAATCAAGGAAGAACAATAGAAACAAAAAAGAAACCTTGTTCTATTGTACTGAGGCTTGAATGAGGTACATCAAGAAATGACAAGAGCGAAAGAGATCATGTTTTAGAGTAATGTCTAGAAGTAAATCAATAAAGAACAAGAGAGAGATTTAAATAAAAAAATAGAAAGTAGCAAGATCATAGGAGCTTTAAGGCTAGAATGAAATAAATCAAGAAAGAATAACAGAAAGAGATCATTTTTAAGATTATTAAGGCTGGAATGAAATCAATAAAGAAGAGAATCAACAAAGCTTGTTCTAGTGTACTAATGCTAGAAAGAAGTAAATCACGAAAAAACAACTGAAAAGCGAAAGACATAGTTTAAGAGAATGAAGGATAGATTGATAATCCAGAATGAAGTAAATCAAGAAAGAACAGAAAGAATATATATAGAGAGAGATCAGGGTATTAAAGCTAGAATGAATAACAAAAAAGAACCGAGAGAAGCGATCATTTTAAGAGTACTAAGGCTAGAATGGAAATCAACAATAGAAAGAAGCTCGTGATTATTTAGAATGTAAATCAAGAAAGAACAATAGAAAGGAGCGAAAGAGCCATGTAAGCATGGCTAGAATGAAAATCAATAAACTAAGAAAGCTTCTCGTGTATAAAGGCTAGAATGAAGTAAATCAAGAATCAACAAGAAGCGAGAGGTTAAAGAGGCTAGAATGAAGTAAATCAAGAAAGAACATCAGAAAGAATAGAAAGAGCATGTTTCAGTGTAATGACACTGGAATAAAGTAAATCAATAAACAATATAAACAAGCTAAGGAAAGTGTTCTGAGAAGGGACTACAGAAAGAAGCAAACAGATCATGAGTAATAAGGCTAGAGTAATAAGAAAAAGCTAGAATTAAGTAAATCAAGAGAACAACAGAGAAATCAAAAGAGATCATGTTCTAGTGTTAAGGCTGGAATGAAGCAAATCAATAAAGAACAGAAAAAACAAAAAGCATTCAGGCTTTATTAGTTACTTTTCTAGCCTTCTCAAATGTGATCTTCCATTCTTTTTTCTTGTTTTACTTCTACTCTTAAACATGATTTCGTTTTTTCGTGATTCCATTCCAACTAGAATCTTTTCTCTCGCTTTATATATTTACTTCATTCCAGCCTTATAACACGTCTTGCTCCTTCTTGATGTTCTTCATTCTAGCCTTTACACTGAAAAATTTTCTATTCTTTCTGTTCTTTCTTGATTTCCTTCATTCTAGCCTTAATTCTCAAAATCTTTCGCATATTTTCTTTAATTTTTTTATTATAGCCTTAATACACTGAAACAGGATCTTTCTCTTATGTTCATCTTTCGTGATTTCGTTCTATCCTAGAATGATTTCATTCTAGCTTTAGTAAAGCGCTTTTAATTTCTGTTATTTTGATTTCCTTCATTTTAGCTTTAATACTCAAAACAATTTAGTTTCTTTCTATTGTTTTCTTGATTTATTTCATTCTAGTTTTAATACACAACCGCTTAATTTAGCTTTTTCTGTTCTTTATTCATTCTAGCCTTTATTCTGAAACATGAGCTTTTTCTTATTTCTTGATATACTGTATATTCTACAGTAGAAAAAGCTTTCTTTAGGTGTTTCTGTAGTTCTATTTATTTCATTCCAGTCTTAATAAACCTTCTCTTTCGCTTCTTTTTCTATTTTGATTTACTTCATCCGAGCTTTAATACACTGAAACATGATCTCTTTCGCTTCTTTCTGTTGTTCCTTCTTGATGTAAAAGAAAGAACAAGAGATATTTTTACAGAGAAAAGGTTAGAGGGAAGTAAATCAAGAAAGAACAACAGAAAGAAACGCAAGAGATCATCTTTAAGTATTAAGGCAAGAATGAATAAAAAAACAACAGAAACAACCTAAAGAAACCTTGTTCTAATGTATGAAGTAACTTAAGGAAGAACAATGGAAAGAAGCAAAATAGATCATAAGAGCATTAAGGCTAGAATGAAGCAAACCACGAAAGAACAGAAAGAAGCGAAGGCTCATGTTTAAAATTATTAAGGCTAGAATGAATTAAATCGAAAAAGAAAAACAGAAAGTATAGACAGAGATTATGTTTCAGTGTATTAATGCTAGAATTAAGTAATCAATAAAGAACAAAGAAACAATCTAAAGAAAGCTTGTTGTAATGTATTAAGTTAGAATGAAGAAAATCAAGGAAGAACAATAGAAACAAAAAAGAAACCTTGTTCGATTGTACTGAGGCTTGAATGAGGTACATCAAGAAATGACAAGAGCGAAAGAGATCATGTTTTAGAGTAATGTCTAGAAGTAAATCAATAAAGAACAAGAGAGAGATTTAAATAAAAAAATAGAAAGTAGCAAGATCATAGGAGCTTTAAGGCTAGAATGAAATAAATCAAGAAAGAATAACAGAAAGAGATCATTTTTAAGATTATTAAGGCTGGAATGAAATCAATAAAGAAGAGAATCAACAAAGCTTGTTCTAGTGTACTAATGCTAGAAAGAAGTAAATCACGAAAAAACAACTGAAAAGCGAAAGACATAGTTTAAGAGAATGAAGGATAGATTGATAATCCAGAATGAAGTAAATCAAGAAAGAACAGAAAGAATATAGAGAGAGAGAGATCAGGGTATTAAAGCTAGAATGAATAACAAAAAAGAACCGAGAGAAGCGATCATTTTAAGAGTACTAAGGCTAGAATGGAAATCAACAATAGAAAGAAGCTCGTGATTATTTAGAATGTAAATCAAGAAAGAACAATAGAAAGGAGCGAAAGAGCCATGTAAGCATGGCTAGAATGAAAATCAATAAACTAAGAAAGCTTCTCGTGTATAAAGGCTAGAATGAAGTAAATCAAGAATCAACAAGAAGCGAGAGGTTAAAGAGGCTAGAATGAAGTAAATCAAGAAAGAACATCAGAAAGAATAGAAAGAGCATGTTTCAGTGTAATAACACTGGAATAAAGTAAATCAATAAACAATATAAACAAGCTAAGGAAAGTGTTCTGAGAAGGGACTACAGAAAGAAGCAAACAGATCATGAGTAATAAGGCTAGAGTAATAAGAAAAAGCTAGAATTAAGTAAATCAAGAGAACAACAGAGAAATCAAAAGAGATCATGTTCTAGTGTTAAGGCTGGAATGAAGCAAATCAATAAAGAACAGAAAAAACAAAAAGCATTCAGGCTTTATTAGTTACTTTTCTAGCCTTCTCAAATGTGATCTTCCATTCTTTTTTCTTGTTTTACTTCTACTCTTAAACATGATTTCGTTTTTTCGTGATTCCATTCCAACTAGAATCTTTTCTCTCGCTTTATATATTTACTTCATTCCAGCCTTATAACACGTCTTGCTCCTTCTTGATGTTCTTCATTCTAGCCTTTACACTGAAGAATTTTCTATTCTTTCTGTTCTTTCTTGATTTCCTTCATTCTAGCCTTAATTCTCAAAATCTTTCGCATATTTTCTTTAATTTTTTTATTATAGCCTTAATACACTGAAACAGGATCTTTCTCTTATGTTCATCTTTCGTGATTTCGTTCTATCCTAGAATGATTTCATTCTAGCTTTAGTAAAGCGCTTTTAGTTTCTGTTATTTTGATTTCCTTCATTTTAGCTTTAATACTCAAAACAATTTAGTTTCTTTCTATTGTTTTCTTGATTTATTTCATTCTAGTTTTAATACACAACCGCTTAATTTAGCTTTTTCTGTTCTTTATTCATTCTAGCCTTTATACTGAAACATGAGCTTTTTCTTATTTCTTGATATACTGTATATTCTACAGTAGAAAAAGCTTTCTTTAGGTGTTTCTGTAGTTCTATTTATTTCATTCCAGTCTTAATAAACCTTCTCTTTCGCTTCTTTTTCTATTTTGATTTACTTCATCCGAGCTTTAATACACTGAAACATGATCTCTTTCGCTTCTTTCTGTTGTTCCTTCTTGATGTAAAAGAAAGAACAAGAGATATTTTTACAGAGAAAAGGTTAGAGGGAAGTAAATCAAGAAAGAACAACAGAAAGAAACGCAAGAGATCATCTTTAAGTATTAAGGCAAGAATGAATAAAAAAACAACAGAAACAACCTAAAGAAACCTTGTTCTAATGTATGAAGTAACTTAAGGAAGAACAATGGAAAGAAGCAAAATAGATCATAAGAGCATTAAGGCTAGAATGAAGCAAACCACGAAAGAACAGAAAGAAGCGAAGGCTCATGTTTAAAATTATTAAGGCTAGAATGAATTAAATCGAAAAAGAAAAACAGAAAGTATAGACAGAGATTATGTTTCAGTGTATTAATGCTAGAATTAAGTAATCAGTAAAGAACAAAGAAACAATCTAAAGAAAGCTTGTTGTAATGTATTAAGTTAGAATGAAGAAAATCAAGGAAGAACAATAGAAGCAAAAAAGAAACCTTGTTCTATTGTACTGAGGCTTGAATGAGGTACATCAAGAAATGACAAGAGCGAAAGAGATCATGTTTTAGAGTAATGTCTAGAAGTAAATCAATAAAGAACAAGAGAGAGATTTAAATAAAAAAATAGAAAGTAGCAAGATCATAGGAGCTTTAAGGCTAGAATGAAATAAATCAAGAAAGAATAACAGAAAGAGATCATTTTTAAGATTATTAAGGCTGGAATGAAATCAATAAAGAAGAGAATCAACAAAGCTTGTTCTAGTGTACTAATGCTAGAAAGAAGTAAATCACGAAAAAACAACTGAAAAGCGAAAGACATAGTTTAAGAGAATGAAGGATAGATTGATAATCCAGAATGAAGTAAATCAAGAAAGAACAGAAAGAATATATATAGAGAGAGATCAGGGTATTAAAGCTAGAATGAATAACAAAAAAGAACCGAGAGAAGCGATCATTTTAAGAGTACTAAGGCTAGAATGGAAATCAACAATAGAAAGAAGCTCGTGATTATTTAGAATGTAAATCAAGAAAGAACAATAGAAAGGAGCGAAAGAGCCATGTAAGCATGGCTAGAATGAAAATCAATAAACTAAGAAAGCTTCTCGTGTATAAAGGCTAGAATGAAGTAAATCAAGAATCAACAAGAAGCGAGAGGTTAAAGAGGCTAGAATGAAGTAAATCAAGAAAGAACATCAGAAAGAATAGAAAGAGCATGTTTCAGTGTAATAACACTGGAATAAAGTAAATCAATAAACAATATAAACAAGCTAAGGAAAGTGTTCTGAGAAGGGACTACAGAAAGAAGCAAACAGATCATGAGTAATAAGGCTAGAGTAATAAGAAAAAGCTAGAATTAAGTAAATCAAGAGAACAACAGAGAAATCAAAAGAGATCATGTTCTAGTGTTAAGGCTGGAATGAAGCAAATCAATAAAGAACAGAAAAAACAAAAAGCATTCAGGCTTTATTAGTTACTTTTCTAGCCTTCTCAAATGTGATCTTCCATTCTTTTTTCTTGTTTTACTTCTACTCTTAAACATGATTTCGTTTTTTCGTGATTCCATTCCAACTAGAATCTTTTCTCTCGCTTTATATATTTACTTCATTCCAGCCTTATAACACGTCTTGCTCCTTCTTGATGTTCTTCATTCTAGCCTTTACACTGAAAAATTTTCTATTCTTTCTGTTCTTTCTTGATTTCCTTCATTCTAGCCTTAATTCTCAAAATCTTTCGCATATTTTCTTTAATTTTTTTATTATAGCCTTAATACACTGAAACAGGATCTTTCTCTTATGTTCATCTTTCGTGATTTCGTTCTATCCTAGAATGATTTCATTCTAGCTTTAGTAAAGCGCTTTTAATTTCTGTTATTTTGATTTCCTTCATTTTAGCTTTAATACTCAAAACAATTTAGTTTCTTTCTATTGTTTTCTTGATTTATTTCATTCTAGTTTTAATACACAACCGCTTAATTTAGCTTTTTCTGTTCTTTATTCATTCTAGCCTTTATACTGAAACATGAGCTTTTTCTTATTTCTTGATATACTGTATATTCTACAGTAGAAAAAGCTTTCTTTAGGTGTTTCTGTAGTTCTATTTATTTCATTCCAGTCTTAATAAACCTTCTCTTTCGCTTCTTTTTCTATTTTGATTTACTTCATCCGAGCTTTAATACACTGAAACATGATCTCTTTCGCTTCTTTCTGTTGTTCCTTCTTGATGTAAAAGAAAGAACAAGAGATATTTTTACAGAGAAAAGGTTAGAGGGAAGTAAATCAAGAAAGAACAACAGAAAGAAACGCAAGAGATCATCTTTAAGTATTAAGGCAAGAATGAATAAAAAAACAACAGAAACAACCTAAAGAAACCTTGTTCTAATGTATGAAGTAACTTAAGGAAGAACAATGGAAAGAAGCAAAATAGATCATAAGAGCATTAAGGCTAGAATGAAGCAAACCACGAAAGAACAGAAAGAAGCGAAGGCTCATGTTTAAAATTATTAAGGCTAGAATGAATTAAATCGAAAAAGAAAGAAAGTATAGACAGAGATTATGTTTCAGTGTATTAATGCTAGAATTAAGTAATCAATAAAGAACAAAGAAACAATCTAAAGAAAGCTTGTTGTAATGTATTAAGTTAGAATGAAGAAAATCAAGGAAGAACAATAGAAACAAAAAAGAAACCTTGTTCGATTGTACTGAGGCTTGAATGAGGTACATCAAGAAATGACAAGAGCGAAAGAGATCATGTTTTAGAGTAATGTCTAGAAGTAAATCAATAAAGAACAAGAGAGAGATTTAAATAAAAAAATAGAAAGTAGCAAGATCATAGGAGCTTTAAGGCTAGAATGAAATAAATCAAGAAAGAATAACAGAAAGAGATCATTTTTAAGATTATTAAGGCTGGAATGAAATCAATAAAGAAGAGAATCAACAAAGCTTGTTCTAGTGTACTAATGCTAGAAAGAAGTAAATCACGAAAAAACAACTGAAAAGCGAAAGACATAGTTTAAGAGAATGAAGGATAGATTGATAATCCAGAATGAAGTAAATCAAGAAAGAACAGAAAGAATATATATAGAGAGAGATCAGGGTATTAAAGGTAGAATGAATAACAAAAAAGAACCGAGAGAAGCGATCATTTTAAGAGTACTAAGGCTAGAATGGAAATCAACAATAGAAAGAAGCTCGTGATTATTTAGAATGTAAATCAAGAAAGAACAATAGAAAGGAGCGAAAGAGCCATGTAAGCATGGCTAGAATGAAAATCAATAAACTAAGAAAGCTTCTCGTGTATAAAGGCTAGAATGAAGTAAATCAAGAATCAACAAGAAGCGAGAGGTTAAAGAGGCTAGAATGAAGTAAATCAAGAAAGAACATCAGAAAGAATAGAAAGAGCATGTTTCAGTGTAATAACACTGGAATAAAGTAAATCAATAAACAATATAAACAAGCTAAGGAAAGTGTTCTGAGAAGGGACTACAGAAAGAAGCAAACAGATCATGAGTAATAAGGCTAGAGTAATAAGAAAAAGCTAGAATTAAGTAAATCAAGAGAACAACAGAGAAATCAAAAGAGATCATGTTCTAGTGTTAAGGCTGGAATGAAGCAAATCAATAAAGAACAGAAAAAACAAAAAGCATTCAGGCTTTATTAGTTACTTTTCTAGCCTTCTCAAATGTGATCTTCCATTCTTTTTTCTTGTTTTACTTCTACTCTTAAACATGATTTCGTTTTTTCGTGATTCCATTCCAACTAGAATCTTTTCTCTCGCTTTGTATATTTACTTCATTCCAGCCTTATAACACGTCTTGCTCCTTCTTGATGTTCTTCATTCTAGCCTTTACACTGAAAAATTTTCTATTCTTTCTGTTCTTTCTTGATTTCCTTCATTCTAGCCTCAATTCTCAAAATCTTTCGCATATTTTCTTTAATTTTTTTATTATAGCCTTAATAAACTGAAACAGGATCTTTCTCTTATGTTCATCTTTCGTGATTTCGTTCTATCCTAGAATGATTTCATTCTAGCTTTAGTAAAGCGCTTTTAGTTTCTGTTATTTTGATTTCCTTCATTTTAGCTTTAATACTCAAAACAATTTAGTTTCTTTCTATTGTTTTCTTGATTTATTTCATTCTAGTTTTAATACACAACCGCTTAATTTAGCTTTTTCTGTTCTTTATTCATTCTAGCCTTTATACTGAAACATGAGCTTTTTCTTATTTCTTGATATACTGTATATTCTACAGTAGAAAAAGCTTTCTTTAGGTGTTTCTGTAGTTCTATTTATTTCATTCCAGTCTTAATAAACCTTCTCTTTCGCTTCTTTTTCTATTTTGATTTACTTCATCCGAGCTTTAATACACTGAAACATGATCTCTTTCGCTTCTTTCTGTTGTTCCTTCTTGATGTAAAAGAAAGAACAAGAGATATTTTTACAGAGAAAAGGTTAGAGGGAAGTAAATCAAGAAAGAACAACAGAAAGAAACGCAAGAGATCATCTTTAAGTATTAAGGCAAGAATGAATAAAAAAACAACAGAAACAACCTAAAGAAACCTTGTTCTAATGTATGAAGTAACTTAAGGAAGAACAATGGAAAGAAGCAAAATAGATCATAAGAGCATTAAGGCTAGAATGAAGCAAACCACGAAAGAACAGAAAGAAGCGAAGGCTCATGTTTAAAATTATTAAGGCTAGAATGAATTAAATCGAAAAAGAAAAACAGAAAGTATAGACAGAGATTATGTTTCAGTGTATTAATGCTAGAATTAAGTAATCAGTAAAGAACAAAGAAACAATCTAAAGAAAGCTTGTTGTAATGTATTAAGTTAGAATGAAGAAAATCAAGGAAGAACAATAGAAACAAAAAAGAAACCTTGTTCGATTGTACTGAGGCTTGAATGAGGTACATCAAGAAATGACAAGAGCGAAAGAGATCATGTTTTAGAGTAATGTCTAGAAGTAAATCAATAAAGAACAAGAGAGAGATTTAAATAAAAAAATAGAAAGTAGCAAGATCATAGGAGCTTTAAGGCTAGAATGAAATAAATCAAGAAAGAATAACAGAAAGATCATTTTTAAGAGTATTAAGGCTGGAATGAAATCAATAAAGAAGAGAATCAACAAAGCTTGTTCGAGTGTACTAATGCTAGAAAGAAGTAAATCACGAAAAAACAACTGAAAAGCGAAAGACATAGTTTAAGAGAATGAAGGATAGATTGATAATCCAGAATGAAGTAAATCAAGAAAGAACAGAAAGAATATATAGAGAGAGAGATCAGGGTATTAAAGCTAGAATGAATAACAAAAAAGAACCGAGAGAAGCGATCATTTTAAGAGTACTAAGGCTAGAATGGAAATCAACAATAGAAAGAAGCTCGTGATTATTTAGAATGTAAATCAAGAAAGAACAATAGAAAGGAGCGAAAGAGCCATGTAAGCATGGCTAGAATGAAAATCAATAAACTAAGAAAGCTTCTCGTGTATAAAGGCTAGAATGAAGTAAATCAAGAATCAACAAGAAGCGAGAGGTTAAAGAGGCTAGAATGAAGTAAATCAAGAAAGAACATCAGAAAGAATAGAAAGAGCATGTTTCAGTGTAATAACACTGGAATAAAGTAAATCAATAAACAATATAAACAAGCTAAGGAAAGTGTTCTGAGAAGGGACTACAGAAAGAAGCAAACAGATCATGAGTAATAAGGCTAGAGTAATAAGAAAAAGCTAGAATTAAGTAAATCAAGAGAACAACAGAGAAATCAAAAGAGATCATGTTCTAGTGTTAAGGCTGGAATGAAGCAAATCAATAAAGAACAGAAAAAACAAAAAGCATTCAGGCTTTATTAGTTACTTTTCTAGCCTTCTCAAATGTGATCTTCCATTCTTTTTTCTTGTTTTACTTCTACTCTTAAACATGATTTCGTTTTTTCGTGATTCCATTCCAACTAGAATCTTTTCTCTCGCTTTGTATATTTACTTCATTCCAGCCTTATAACACGTCTTGCTCCTTCTTGATGTTCTTCATTCTAGCCTTTACACTGAAAAATTTTCTATTCTTTCTGTTCTTTCTTGATTTCCTTCATTCTAGCCTCAATTCTCAAAATCTTTCGCATATTTTCTTTAATTTTTTTATTATAGCCTTAATAAACTGAAACAGGATCTTTCTCTTATGTTCATCTTTCGTGATTTCGTTCTATCCTAGAATGATTTCATTCTAGCTTTAGTAAAGCGCTTTTAGTTTCTGTTATTTTGATTTCCTTCATTTTAGCTTTAATACTCAAAACAATTTAGTTTCTTTCTATTGTTTTCTTGATTTATTTCATTCTAGTTTTAATACACAACCGCTTAATTTAGCTTTTTCTGTTCTTTATTCATTCTAGCCTTTATACTGAAACATGAGCTTTTTCTTATTTCTTGATATACTGTATATTCTACAGTAGAAAAAGCTTTCTTTAGGTGTTTCTGTAGTTCTATTTATTTCATTCCAGTCTTAATAAACCTTCTCTTTCGCTTCTTTTTCTATTTTGATTTACTTCATCCGAGCTTTAATACACTGAAACATGATCTCTTTCGCTTCTTTCTGTTGTTCCTTCTTGATGTAAAAGAAAGAACAAGAGATATTTTTACAGAGAAAAGGTTAGAGGGAAGTAAATCAAGAAAGAACAACAGAAAGAAACGCAAGAGATCATCTTTAAGTATTAAGGCAAGAATGAATAAAAAAACAACAGAAACAACCTAAAGAAACCTTGTTCTAATGTATGAAGTAACTTAAGGAAGAACAATGGAAAGAAGCAAAATAGATCATAAGAGCATTAAGGCTAGAATGAAGCAAACCACGAAAGAACAGAAAGAAGCGAAGGCTCATGTTTAAAATTATTAAGGCTAGAATGAATTAAATCGAAAAAGAAAAACAGAAAGTATAGACAGAGATTATGTTTCAGTGTATTAATGCTAGAATTAAGTAATCAGTAAAGAACAAAGAAACAATCTAAAGAAAGCTTGTTGTAATGTATTAAGTTAGAATGAAGAAAATCAAGGAAGAACAATAGAAACAAAAAAGAAACCTTGTTCGATTGTACTGAGGCTTGAATGAGGTACATCAAGAAATGACAAGAGCGAAAGAGATCATGTTTTAGAGTAATGTCTAGAAGTAAATCAATAAAGAACAAGAGAGAGATTTAAATAAAAAAATAGAAAGTAGCAAGATCATAGGAGCTTTAAGGCTAGAATGAAATAAATCAAGAAAGAATAACAGAAAGAGATCATTTTTAAGATTATTAAGGCTGGAATGAAATCAATAAAGAAGAGAATCAACAAAGCTTGTTCTAGTGTACTAATGCTAGAAAGAAGTAAATCACGAAAAAACAACTGAAAAGCGAAAGACATAGTTTAAGAGAATGAAGGATAGATTGATAATCCAGAATGAAGTAAATCAAGAAAGAACAGAAAGAATATATATAGAGAGAGATCAGGGTATTAAAGCTAGAATGAATAACAAAAAAGAACCGAGAGAAGCGATCATTTTAAGAGTACTAAGGCTAGAATGGAAATCAACAATAGAAAGAAGCTCGTGATTATTTAGAATGTAAATCAAGAAAGAACAATAGAAAGGAGCGAAAGAGCCATGTAAGCATGGCTAGAATGAAAATCAATAAACTAAGAAAGCTTCTCGTGTATAAAGGCTAGAATGAAGTAAATCAAGAATCAACAAGAAGCGAGAGGTTAAAGAGGCTAGAATGAAGTAAATCAAGAAAGAACATCAGAAAGAATAGAAAGAGCATGTTTCAGTGTAATAACACTGGAATAAAGTAAATCAATAAACAATATAAACAAGCTAAGGAAAGTGTTCTGAGAAGGGACTACAGAAAGAAGCAAACAGATCATGAGTAATAAGGCTAGAGTAATAAGAAAAAGCTAGAATTAAGTAAATCAAGAGAACAACAGAGAAATCAAAAGAGATCATGTTCTAGTGTTAAGGCTGGAATGAAGCAAATCAATAAAGAACAGAAAAAACAAAAAGCATTCAGGCTTTATTAGTTACTTTTCTAGCCTTCTCAAATGTGATCTTCCATTCTTTTTTCTTGTTTTACTTCTACTCTTAAACATGATTTCGTTTTTTCGTGATTCCATTCCAACTAGAATCTTTTCTCTCGCTTTATATATTTACTTCATTCCAGCCTTATAACACGTCTTGCTCCTTCTTGATGTTCTTCATTCTAGCCTTTACACTGAAAAATTTTCTATTCTTTCTGTTCTTTCTTGATTTCCTTCATTCTAGCCTTAATTCTCAAAATCTTTCGCATATTTTCTTTAATTTTTTTATTATAGCCTTAATACACTGAAACAGGATCTTTCTCTTATGTTCATCTTTCGTGATTTCGTTCTATCCTAGAATGATTTCATTCTAGCTTTAGTAAAGCGCTTTTAATTTCTGTTATTTTGATTTCCTTCATTTTAGCTTTAATACTCAAAACAATTTAGTTTCTTTCTATTGTTTTCTTGATTTATTTCATTCTAGTTTTAATACACAACCGCTTAATTTAGCTTTTTCTGTTCTTTATTCATTCTAGCCTTTATACTGAAACATGAGCTTTTTCTTATTTCTTGATATACTGTATATTCTACAGTAGAAAAAGCTTTCTTTAGGTGTTTCTGTAGTTCTATTTATTTCATTCCAGTCTTAATAAACCTTCTCTTTCGCTTCTTTTTCTATTTTGATTTACTTCATCCGAGCTTTAATACACTGAAACATGATCTCTTTCGCTTCTTTCTGTTGTTCCTTCTTGATGTAAAAGAAAGAACAAGAGATATTTTTACAGAGAAAAGGTTAGAGGGAAGTAAATCAAGAAAGAACAACAGAAAGAAACGCAAGAGATCATCTTTAAGTATTAAGGCAAGAATGAATAAAAAAACAACAGAAACAACCTAAAGAAACCTTGTTCTAATGTATGAAGTAACTTAAGGAAGAACAATGGAAAGAAGCAAAATAGATCATAAGAGCATTAAGGCTAGAATGAAGCAAACCACGAAAGAACAGAAAGAAGCGAAGGCTCATGTTTAAAATTATTAAGGCTAGAATGAATTAAATCGAAAAAGAAAAACAGAAAGTATAGACAGAGATTATGTTTCAGTGTATTAATGCTAGAATTAAGTAATCAGTAAAGAACAAAGAAACAATCTAAAGAAAGCTTGTTGTAATGTATTAAGTTAGAATGAAGAAAATCAAGGAAGAACAATAGAAACAAAAAAGAAACCTTGTTCGATTGTACTGAGGCTTGAATGAGGTACATCAAGAAATGACAAGAGCGAAAGAGATCATGTTTTAGAGTAATGTCTAGAAGTAAATCAATAAAGAACAAGAGAGAGATTTAAATAAAAAAATAGAAAGTAGCAAGATCATAGGAGCTTTAAGGCTAGAATGAAATAAATCAAGAAAGAATAACAGAAAGAGATCATTTTTAAGATTATTAAGGCTGGAATGAAATCAATAAAGAAGAGAATCAACAAAGCTTGTTCTAGTGTACTAATGCTAGAAAGAAGTAAATCACGAAAAAACAACTGAAAAGCGAAAGACATAGTTTAAGAGAATGAAGGATAGATTGATAATCCAGAATGAAGTAAATCAAGAAAGAACAGAAAGAATATATATAGAGAGAGATCAGGGTATTAAAGCTAGAATGAATAACAAAAAAGAACCGAGAGAAGCGATCATTTTAAGAGTACTAAGGCTAGAATGGAAATCAACAATAGAAAGAAGCTCGTGATTATTTAGAATGTAAATCAAGAAAGAACAATAGAAAGGAGCGAAAGAGCCATGTAAGCATGGCTAGAATGAAAATCAATAAACTAAGAAAGCTTCTCGTGTATAAAGGCTAGAATGAAGTAAATCAAGAATCAACAAGAAGCGAGAGGTTAAAGAGGCTAGAATGAAGTAAATCAAGAAAGAACATCAGAAAGAATAGAAAGAGCATGTTTCAGTGTAATAACTGGAATAAAGTAAATCAATAAACAATATAAACAAGCTAAGGAAAGTGTTCTGAGAAGGGACTACAGAAAGAAGCAAACAGATCATGAGTAATAAGGCTAGAGTAATAAGAAAAAGCTAGAATTAAGTAAATCAAGAGAACAACAGAGAAATCAAAAGAGATCATGTTCTAGTGTTAAGGCTGGAATGAAGCAAATCAATAAAGAACAGAAAAAACAAAAAGCATTCAGGCATTATTAGTTACTTTTCTAGCCTTCTCAAATGTGATCTTCCATTCTTTTTTCTTGTTTTACTTCTACTCTTAAACATGATTTCGTTTTTTCGTGATTCCATTCCAACTAGAATCTTTTCTCTCGCTTTGTATATTTACTTCATTCCAGCCTTATAACACGTCTTGCTCCTTCTTGATGTTCTTCATTCTAGCCTTTACACTGAAAAATTTTCTATTCTTTCTGTTCTTTCTTGATTTCCTTCATTCTAGCCTTAATTCTCTAAATCTTTCGCATATTTTCTTTAATTTTTTTATTATAGCCTTAATACACTGAAACAGGATCTTTCTCTTATGTTCATCTTTCGTGATTTCGTTCTATCCTAGAATGATTTCATTCTAGCTTTAGTAAAGCGCTTTTAGTTTCTGTTATTTTGATTTCCTTCATTTTAGCTTTAATACTCAAAACAATTTAGTTTCTTTCTATTGTTTTCTTGATTTATTTCATTCTAGTTTTAATACACAACCGCTTAATTTAGCTTTTTCTGTTCTTTATTCATTCTAGCCTTTATACTGAAACATGAGCTTTTTCTTATTTCTTGATATACTGTATATTCTACAGTAGAAAAAGCTTTCTTTAGGTGTTTTTGTAGTTCTATTTATTTCATTCCAGTCTTAATAAACCTTCTCTTTCGCTTCTTTTTCTATTTTGATTTACTTCATCCGAGCTTTAATACACTGAAACATGATCTCTTTCGCTTCTTTCTGTTGTTCCTTCTTGATGTAAAAGAAAGAACAAGAGATATTTTTACAGAGAAAAGGTTAGAGGGAAGTAAATCAAGAAAGAACAACAGAAAGAAACGCAAGAGATCATCTTTAAGTATTAAGGCAAGAATGAATAAAAAAACAACAGAAACAACCTAAAGAAACCTTGTTCTAATGTATGAAGTAACTTAAGGAAGAACAATGGAAAGAAGCAAAATAGCTCATAAGAGCATTAAGGCTAGAATGAAGCAAACCACGAAAGAACAGAAAGAAGCGAAGGCTCATGTTTAAAATTATTAAGGCTAGAATGAATTAAATCGAAAAAGAAAAACAGAAAGTATAGACAGAGATTATGTTTCAGTGTATTAATGCTAGAATTAAGTAATCAGTAAAGAACAAAGAAACAATCTAAAGAAAGCTTGTTGTAATGTATTAAGTTAGAATGAAGAAAATCAAGGAAGAACAATAGAAACAAAAAAGAAACCTTGTTCTATTGTACTGAGGCTTGAATGAGGTACATCAAGAAATGACAAGAGCGAAAGAGATCATGTTTTAGAGTAATGTCTAGAAGTAAATCAATAAAGAACAAGAGAGAGATTTAAATAAAAAAATAGAAAGTAGCAAGATCATAGGAGCTTTAAGGCTAGAATGAAATAAATCAAGAAAGAATAACAGAAAGAGATCATTTTTAAGATTATTAAGGATGGAATGAAATCAATAAAGAAGAGAATCAACAAAGCTTGTTCTAGTGTACTAATGCTAGAAAGAAGTAAATCACGAAAAAACAACTGAAAAGCGAAAGACATAGTTTAAGAGAATGAAGGATAGATTGATAATCCAGAATGAAGTAAATCAAGAAAGAACAGAAAGAATATATAGAGAGAGAGATCAGGGTATTAAAGCTAGAATGAATAACAAAAAAGAACCGAGAGAAGCGATCATTTTAAGAGTACTAAGGCTAGAATGGAAATCAACAATAGAAAGAAGCTCGTGATTATTTAGAATGTAAATCAAGAAAGAACAATAGAAAGGAGCGAAAGAGCCATGTAAGCATGGCTAGAATGAAAATCAATAAACTGAAAGCTTCTCGTGTATAAAGGCTAGAATGAAGTAAATCAAGAATCAACAAGAAGCGAGAGGTTAAAGAGGCTAGAATGAAGTAAATCAAGAAAGAACATCAGAAAGAATAGAAAGAGCATGTTTCAGTGTAATAACACTGGAATAAAGTAAATCAATAAACAATATAAACAAGCTAAGGAAAGTGTTCTGAGAAGGGACTACAGAAAGAAGCAAACAGATCATGAGTAATAAGGCTAGAGTAATAAGAAAAAGCTAGAATTAAGTAAATCAAGAGAACAACAGAGAAATCAAAAGAGATCATGTTCTAGTGTTAAGGCTGGAATGAAGCAAATCAATAAAGAACAGAAAAAACAAAAAGCATTCAGGCTTTATTAGTTACTTTTCTAGCCTTCTCAAATGTGATCTTCCATTCTTTTTTCTTGTTTTACTTCTACTCTTAAACATGATTTCGTTTTTTCGTGATTCCATTCCAACTAGAATCTTTTCTCTCGCTTTATATATTTACTTCATTCCAGCCTTATAACACGTCTTGCTCCTTCTTGATGTTCTTCATTCTAGCCTTTACACTGAAAAATTTTCTATTCTTTCTGTTCTTTCTTGATTTCCTTCATTCTAGCCTTAATTCTCAAAATCTTTCGCATATTTTCTTTAATTTTTTTATTATAGCCTTAATACACTGAAACAGGATCTTTCTCTTATGTTCATCTTTCGTGATTTCGTTCTATCCTAGAATGATTTCATTCTAGCTTTAGTAAAGCGCTTTTAATTTCTGTTATTTTGATTTCCTTCATTTTAGCTTTAATACTCAAAACAATTTAGTTTCTTTCTATTGTTTTCTTGATTTATTTCATTCTAGTTTTAATACACAACCGCTTAATTTAGCTTTTTCTGTTCTTTATTCATTCTAGCCTTTATACTGAAACATGAGCTTTTTCTTATTTCTTGATATACTGTATATTCTACAGTAGAAAAAGCTTTCTTTAGGTGTTTCTGTAGTTCTATTTATTTCATTCCAGTCTTAATAAACCTTCTCTTTCGCTTCTTTTTCTATTTTGATTTACTTCATCCGAGCTTTAATACACTGAAACATGATCTCTTTCGCTTCTTTCTGTTGTTCCTTCTTGATGTAAAAGAAAGAACAAGAGATATTTTTACAGAGAAAAGGTTAGAGGGAAGTAAATCAAGAAAGAACAACAGAAAGAAACGCAAGAGATCATCTTTAAGTATTAAGGCAAGAATGAATAAAAAAACAACAGAAACAACCTAAAGAAACCTTGTTCTAATGTATGAAGTAACTTAAGGAAGAACAATGGAAAGAAGCAAAATAGATCATAAGAGCATTAAGGCTAGAATGAAGCAAACCACGAAAGAACAGAAAGAAGCGAAGGCTCATGTTTAAAATTATTAAGGCTAGAATGAATTAAATCGAAAAAGAAAGAAAGTATAGACAGAGATTATGTTTCAGTGTATTAATGCTAGAATTAAGTAATCAATAAAGAACAAAGAAACAATCTAAAGAAAGCTTGTTGTAATGTATTAAGTTAGAATGAAGAAAATCAAGGAAGAACAATAGAAACAAAAAAGAAACCTTGTTCGATTGTACTGAGGCTTGAATGAGGTACATCAAGAAATGACAAGAGCGAAAGAGATCATGTTTTAGAGTAATGTCTAGAAGTAAATCAATAAAGAACAAGAGAGAGATTTAAATAAAAAAATAGAAAGTAGCAAGATCATAGGAGCTTTAAGGCTAGAATGAAATAAATCAAGAAAGAATAACAGAAAGATCATTTTTAAGAGTATTAAGGCTGGAATGAAATCAATAAAGAAGAGAATCAACAAAGCTTGTTCGAGTGTACTAATGCTAGAAAGAAGTAAATCACGAAAAAACAACTGAAAAGCGAAAGACATAGTTTAAGAGAATGAAGGATAGATTGATAATCCAGAATGAAGTAAATCAAGAAAGAACAGAAAGAATATATAGAGAGAGAGATCAGGGTATTAAAGCTAGAATGAATAACAAAAAAGAACCGAGAGAAGCGATCATTTTAAGAGTACTAAGGCTAGAATGGAAATCAACAATAGAAAGAAGCTCGTGATTATTTAGAATGTAAATCAAGAAAGAACAATAGAAAGGAGCGAAAGAGCCATGTAAGCATGGCTAGAATGAAAATCAATAAACTAAGAAAGCTTCTCGTGTATAAAGGCTAGAATGAAGTAAATCAAGAATCAACAAGAAGCGAGAGGTTAAAGAGGCTAGAATGAAGTAAATCAAGAAAGAACATCAGAAAGAATAGAAAGAGCATGTTTCAGTGTAATAACACTGGAATAAAGTAAATCAATAAACAATATAAACAAGCTAAGGAAAGTGTTCTGAGAAGGGACTACAGAAAGAAGCAAACAGATCATGAGTAATAAGGCTAGAGTAATAAGAAAAAGCTAGAATTAAGTAAATCAAGAGAACAACAGAGAAATCAAAAGAGATCATGTTCTAGTGTTAAGGCTGGAATGAAGCAAATCAATAAAGAACAGAAAAAACAAAAAGCATTCAGGCTTTATTAGTTACTTTTCTAGCCTTCTCAAATGTGATCTTCCATTCTTTTTTCTTGTTTTACTTCTACTCTTAAACATGATTTCGTTTTTTCGTGATTCCATTCCAACTAGAATCTTTTCTCTCGCTTTGTATATTTACTTCATTCCAGCCTTATAACACGTCTTGCTCCTTCTTGATGTTCTTCATTCTAGCCTTTACTCTGAAAAATTTTCTATTCTTTCTGTTCTTTCTTGATTTCCTTCATTCTAGCCTCAATTCTCAAAATCTTTCGCATATTTTCTTTAATTTTTTTATTATAGCCTTAATAAACTGAAACAGGATCTTTCTCTTATGTTCATCTTTCGTGATTTCGTTCTATCCTAGAATGATTTCATTCTAGCTTTAGTAAAGCGCTTTTAGTTTCTGTTATTTTGATTTCCTTCATTTTAGCTTTAATACTCAAAACAATTTAGTTTCTTTCTATTGTTTTCTTGATTTATTTCATTCTAGTTTTAATACACAACCGCTTAATTTAGCTTTTTCTGTTCTTTATTCATTCTAGCCTTTATACTGAAACATGAGCTTTTTCTTATTTCTTGATATACTGTATATTCTACAGTAGAAAAAGCTTTCTTTAGGTGTTTCTGTAGTTCTATTTATTTCATTCCAGTCTTAATAAACCTTCTCTTTCGCTTCTTTTTCTATTTTGATTTACTTCATCCGAGCTTTAATACACTGAAACATGATCTCTTTCGCTTCTTTCTGTTGTTCCTTCTTGATGTAAAAGAAAGAACAAGAGATATTTTTACAGAGAAAAGGTTAGAGGGAAGTAAATCAAGAAAGAACAACAGAAAGAAACGCAAGAGATCATCTTTAAGTATTAAGGCAAGAATGAATAAAAAAACAACAGAAACAACCTAAAGAAACCTTGTTCTAATGTATGAAGTAACTTAAGGAAGAACAATGGAAAGAAGCAAAATAGATCATAAGAGCATTAAGGCTAGAATGAAGCAAACCACGAAAGAACAGAAAGAAGCGAAGGCTCATGTTTAAAATTATTAAGGCTAGAATGAATTAAATCGAAAAAGAAAAACAGAAAGTATAGACAGAGATTATGTTTCAGTGTATTAATGCTAGAATTAAGTAATCAATAAAGAACAAAGAAACAATCTAAAGAAAGCTTGTTGTAATGTATTAAGTTAGAATGAAGAAAATCAAGGAAGAACAATAGAAACAAAAAAGAAACCTTGTTCGATTGTACTGAGGCTTGAATGAGGTACATCAAGAAATGACAAGAGCGAAAGAGATCATGTTTTAGAGTAATGTCTAGAAGTAAATCAATAAAGAACAAGAGAGAGATTTAAATAAAAAAATAGAAAGTAGCAAGATCATAGGAGCTTTAAGGCTAGAATGAAATAAATCAAGAAAGAATAACAGAAAGAGATCATTTTTAAGATTATTAAGGCTGGAATGAAATCAATAAAGAAGAGAATCAACAAAGCTTGTTCTAGTGTACTAATGCTAGAAAGAAGTAAATCACGAAAAAACAACTGAAAAGCGAAAGACATAGTTTAAGAGAATGAAGGATAGATTGATAATCCAGAATGAAGTAAATCAAGAAAGAACAGAAAGAATATATATAGAGAGAGATCAGGGTATTAAAGGTAGAATGAATAACAAAAAAGAACCGAGAGAAGCGATCATTTTAAGAGTACTAAGGCTAGAATGGAAATCAACAATAGAAAGAAGCTCGTGATTATTTAGAATGTAAATCAAGAAAGAACAATAGAAAGGAGCGAAAGAGCCATGTAAGCATGGCTAGAATGAAAATCAATAAACTAAGAAAGCTTCTCGTGTATAAAGGCTAGAATGAAGTAAATCAAGAATCAACAAGAAGCGAGAGGTTAAAGAGGCTAGAATGAAGTAAATCAAGAAAGAACATCAGAAAGAATAGAAAGAGCATGTTTCAGTGTAATAACACTGGAATAAAGTAAATCAATAAACAATATAAACAAGCTAAGGAAAGTGTTCTGAGAAGGGACTACAGAAAGAAGCAAACAGATCATGAGTAATAAGGCTAGAGTAATAAGAAAAAGCTAGAATTAAGTAAATCAAGAGAACAACAGAGAAATCAAAAGAGATCATGTTCTAGTGTTAAGGCTGGAATGAAGCAAATCAATAAAGAACAGAAAAAACAAAAAGCATTCAGGCTTTATTAGTTACTTTTCTAGCCTTCTCAAATGTGATCTTCCATTCTTTTTTCTTGTTTTACTTCTACTCTTAAACATGATTTCGTTTTTTCGTGATTCCATTCCAACTAGAATCTTTTCTCTCGCTTTATATATTTACTTCATTCCAGCCTTATAACACGTCTTGCTCCTTCTTGATGTTCTTCATTCTAGCCTTTACACTGAAAAATTTTCTATTCTTTCTGTTCTTTCTTGATTTCCTTCATTCTAGCCTTAATTCTCAAAATCTTTCGCATATTTTCTTTAATTTTTTTATTATAGCCTTAATACACTGAAACAGGATCTTTCTCTTATGTTCATCTTTCGTGATTTCGTTCTATCCTAGAATGATTTCATTCTAGCTTTAGTAAAGCGCTTTTAGTTTCTGTTATTTTGATTTCCTTCATTTTAGCTTTAATACTCAAAACAATTTAGTTTCTTTCTATTGTTTTCTTGATTTATTTCATTCTAGTTTTAATACACAACCGCTTAATTTAGCTTTTTCTGTTCTTTATTCATTCTAGCCTTTATACTGAAACATGAGCTTTTTCTTATTTCTTGATATACTGTATATTCTACAGTAGAAAAAGCTTTCTTTAGGTGTTTCTGTAGTTCTATTTATTTCATTCCAGTCTTAATAAACCTTCTCTTTCGCTTCTTTTTCTATTTTGATTTACTTCATCCGAGCTTTAATACACTGAAACATGATCTCTTTCGCTTCTTTCTGTTGTTCCTTCTTGATGTAAAAGAAAGAACAAGAGATATTTTTACAGAGAAAAGGTTAGAGGGAAGTAAATCAAGAAAGAACAACAGAAAGAAACGCAAGAGATCATCTTTAAGTATTAAGGCAAGAATGAATAAAAAAACAACAGAAACAACCTAAAGAAACCTTGTTCTAATGTATGAAGTAACTTAAGGAAGAACAATGGAAAGAAGCAAAATAGATCATAAGAGCATTAAGGCTAGAATGAAGCAAACCACGAAAGAACAGAAAGAAGCGAAGGCTCATGTTTAAAATTATTAAGGCTAGAATGAATTAAATCGAAAAAGAAAAACAGAAAGTATAGACAGAGATTATGTTTCAGTGTATTAATGCTAGAATTAAGTAATCAGTAAAGAACAAAGAAACAATCTAAAGAAAGCTTGTTGTAATGTATTAAGTTAGAATGAAGAAAATCAAGGAAGAACAATAGAAACAAAAAAGAAACCTTGTTCGATTGTACTGAGGCTTGAATGAGGTACATCAAGAAATGACAAGAGCGAAAGAGATCATGTTTTAGAGTAATGTCTAGAAGTAAATCAATAAAGAACAAGAGAGAGATTTAAATAAAAAAATAGAAAGTAGCAAGATCATAGGAGCTTTAAGGCTAGAATGAAATAAATCAAGAAAGAATAACAGAAAGAGATCATTTTTAAGATTATTAAGGCTGGAATGAAATCAATAAAGAAGAGAATCAACAAAGCTTGTTCTAGTGTACTAATGCTAGAAAGAAGTAAATCACGAAAAAACAACTGAAAAGCGAAAGACATAGTTTAAGAGAATGAAGGATAGATTGATAATCCAGAATGAAGTAAATCAAGAAAGAACAGAAAGAATATATAGAGAGAGAGATCAGGGTATTAAAGCTAGAATGAATAACAAAAAAGAACCGAGAGAAGCGATCATTTTAAGAGTACTAAGGCTAGAATGGAAATCAACAATAGAAAGAAGCTCGTGATTATTTAGAATGTAAATCAAGAAAGAACAATAGAAAGGAGCGAAAGAGCCATGTAAGCATGGCTAGAATGAAAATCAATAAACTAAGAAAGCTTCTCGTGTATAAAGGCTAGAATGAAGTAAATCAAGAATCAACAAGAAGCGAGAGGTTAAAGAGGCTAGAATGAAGTAAATCAAGAAAGAACATCAGAAAGAATAGAAAGAGCATGTTTCAGTGTAATAACTGGAATAAAGTAAATCAATAAACAATATAAACAAGCTAAGGAAAGTGTTCTGAGAAGGGACTACAGAAAGAAGCAAACAGATCATGAGTAATAAGGCTAGAGTAATAAGAAAAAGCTAGAATTAAGTAAATCAAGAGAACAACAGAGAAATCAAAAGAGATCATGTTCTAGTGTTAAGGCTGGAATGAAGCAAATCAATAAAGAACAGAAAAAACAAAAAGCATTCAGGCATTATTAGTTACTTTTCTAGCCTTCTCAAATGTGATCTTCCATTCTTTTTTCTTGTTTTACTTCTACTCTTAAACATGATTTCGTTTTTTCGTGATTCCATTCCAACTAGAATCTTTTCTCTCGCTTTGTATATTTACTTCATTCCAGCCTTATAACACGTCTTGCTCCTTCTTGATGTTCTTCATTCTAGCCTTTACACTGAAAAATTTTCTATTCTTTCTGTTCTTTCTTGATTTCCTTCATTCTAGCCTTAATTCTCTAAATCTTTCGCATATTTTCTTTAATTTTTTTATTATAGCCTTAATACACTGAAACAGGATCTTTCTCTTATGTTCATCTTTCGTGATTTCGTTCTATCCTAGAATGATTTCATTCTAGCTTTAGTAAAGCGCTTTTAGTTTCTGTTATTTTGATTTCCTTCATTTTAGCTTTAATACTCAAAACAATTTAGTTTCTTTCTATTGTTTTCTTGATTTATTTCATTCTAGTTTTAATACACAACCGCTTAATTTAGCTTTTTCTGTTCTTTATTCATTCTAGCCTTTATACTGAAACATGAGCTTTTTCTTATTTCTTGATATACTGTATATTCTACAGTAGAAAAAGCTTTCTTTAGGTGTTTCTGTAGTTCTATTTATTTCATTCCAGTCTTAATAAACCTTCTCTTTCGCTTCTTTTTCTATTTTGATTTACTTCATCCGAGCTTTAATACACTGAAACATGATCTCTTTCGCTTCTTTCTGTTGTTCCTTCTTGATGTAAAAGAAAGAACAAGAGATATTTTTACAGAGAAAAGGTTAGAGGGAAGTAAATCAAGAAAGAACAACAGAAAGAAACGCAAGAGATCATCTTTAAGTATTAAGGCAAGAATGAATAAAAAAACAACAGAAACAACCTAAAGAAACCTTGTTCTAATGTATGAAGTAACTTAAGGAAGAACAATGGAAAGAAGCAAAATAGCTCATAAGAGCATTAAGGCTAGAATGAAGCAAACCACGAAAGAACAGAAAGAAGCGAAGGCTCATGTTTAAAATTATTAAGGCTAGAATGAATTAAATCGAAAAAGAAAAACAGAAAGTATAGACAGAGATTATGTTTCAGTGTATTAATGCTAGAATTAAGTAATCAGTAAAGAACAAAGAAACAATCTAAAGAAAGCTTGTTGTAATGTATTAAGTTAGAATGAAGAAAATCAAGGAAGAACAATAGAAACAAAAAAGAAACCTTGTTCTATTGTACTGAGGCTTGAATGAGGTACATCAAGAAATGACAAGAGCGAAAGAGATCATGTTTTAGAGTAATGTCTAGAAGTAAATCAATAAAGAACAAGAGAGAGATTTAAATAAAAAAATAGAAAGTAGCAAGATCATAGGAGCTTTAAGGCTAGAATGAAATAAATCAAGAAAGAATAACAGAAAGAGATCATTTTTAAGATTATTAAGGATGGAATGAAATCAATAAAGAAGAGAATCAACAAAGCTTGTTCTAGTGTACTAATGCTAGAAAGAAGTAAATCACGAAAAAACAACTGAAAAGCGAAAGACATAGTTTAAGAGAATGAAGGATAGATTGATAATCCAGAATGAAGTAAATCAAGAAAGAACAGAAAGAATATATAGAGAGAGAGATCAGGGTATTAAAGCTAGAATGAATAACAAAAAAGAACCGAGAGAAGCGATCATTTTAAGAGTACTAAGGCTAGAATGGAAATCAACAATAGAAAGAAGCTCGTGATTATTTAGAATGTAAATCAAGAAAGAACAATAGAAAGGAGCGAAAGAGCCATGTAAGCATGGCTAGAATGAAAATCAATAAACTAAGAAAGCTTCTCGTGTATAAAGGCTAGAATGAAGTAAATCAAGAATCAACAAGAAGCGAGAGGTTAAAGAGGCTAGAATGAAGTAAATCAAGAAAGAACATCAGAAAGAATAGAAAGAGCATGTTTCAGTGTAATAACTGGAATAAAGTAAATCAATAAACAATATAAACAAGCTAAGGAAAGTGTTCTGAGAAGGGACTACAGAAAGAAGCAAACAGATCATGAGTAATAAGGCTAGAGTAATAAGAAAAAGCTAGAATTAAGTAAATCAAGAGAACAACAGAGAAATCAAAAGAGATCATGTTCTAGTGTTAAGGCTGGAATGAAGCAAATCAATAAAGAACAGAAAAAACAAAAAGCATTCAGGCTTTATTAGTTACTTTTCTAGCCTTCTCAAATGTGATCTTCCATTCTTTTTTCTTGTTTTACTTCTACTCTTAAACATGATTTCGTTTTTTCGTGATTCCATTCCAACTAGAATCTTTTCTCTCGCTTTATATATTTACTTCATTCCAGCCTTATAACACGTCTTGCTCCTTCTTGATGTTCTTCATTCTAGCCTTTACACTGAAAAATTTTCTATTCTTTCTGTTCTTTCTTGATTTCCTTCATTCTAGCCTTAATTCTCAAAATCTTTCGCATATTTTCTTTAATTTTTTTATTATAGCCTTAATACACTGAAACAGGATCTTTCTCTTATGTTCATCTTTCGTGATTTCGTTCTATCCTAGAATGATTTCATTCTAGCTTTAGTAAAGCGCTTTTAGTTTCTGTTATTTTGATTTCCTTCATTTTAGCTTTAATACTCAAAACAATTTAGTTTCTTTCTATTGTTTTCTTGATTTATTTCATTCTAGTTTTAATACACAACCGCTTAATTTAGCTTTTTCTGTTCTTTATTCATTCTAGCCTTTATACTGAAACATGAGCTTTTTCTTATTTCTTGATATACTGTATATTCTACAGTAGAAAAAGCTTTCTTTAGGTGTTTCTGTAGTTCTATTTATTTCATTCCAGTCTTAATAAACCTTCTCTTTCGCTTCTTTTTCTATTTTGATTTACTTCATCCGAGCTTTAATACACTGAAACATGATCTCTTTCGCTTCTTTCTGTTGTTCCTTCTTGATGTAAAAGAAAGAACAAGAGATATTTTTACAGAGAAAAGGTTAGAGGGAAGTAAATCAAGAAAGAACAACAGAAAGAAACGCAAGAGATCATCTTTAAGTATTAAGGCAAGAATGAATAAAAAAACAACAGAAACAACCTAAAGAAACCTTGTTCTAATGTATGAAGTAACTTAAGGAAGAACAATGGAAAGAAGCAAAATAGATCATAAGAGCATTAAGGCTAGAATGAAGCAAACCACGAAAGAACAGAAAGAAGCGAAGGCTCATGTTTAAAATTATTAAGGCTAGAATGAATTAAATCGAAAAAGAAAAACAGAAAGTATAGACAGAGATTATGTTTCAGTGTATTAATGCTAGAATTAAGTAATCAATAAAGAACAAAGAAACAATCTAAAGAAAGCTTGTTGTAATGTATTAAGTTAGAATGAAGAAAATCAAGGAAGAACAATAGAAACAAAAAAGAAACCTTGTTCTATTGTACTGAGGCTTGAATGAGGTACATCAAGAAATGACAAGAGCGAAAGAGATCATGTTTTAGAGTAATGTCTAGAAGTAAATCAATAAAGAACAAGAGAGAGATTTAAATAAAAAAATAGAAAGTAGCAAGATCATAGGAGCTTTAAGGCTAGAATGAAATAAATCAAGAAAGAATAACAGAAAGAGATCATTTTTAAGATTATTAAGGCTGGAATGAAATCAATAAAGAAGAGAATCAACAAAGCTTGTTCTAGTGTACTAATGCTAGAAAGAAGTAAATCACGAAAAAACAACTGAAAAGCGAAAGACATAGTTTAAGAGAATGAAGGATAGATTGATAATCCAGAATGAAGTAAATCAAGAAAGAACAGAAAGAATATATAGAGAGAGAGATCAGGGTATTAAAGCTAGAATGAATAACAAAAAAGAACCGAGAGAAGCGATCATTTTAAGAGTACTAAGGCTAGAATGGAAATCAACAATAGAAAGAAGCTCGTGATTATTTAGAATGTAAATCAAGAAAGAACAATAGAAAGGAACGAAAGAGCCATGTAAGCATGGCTAGAATGAAAATCAATAAACTAAGAAAGCTTCTCGTGTATAAAGGCTAGAATGAAGTAAATCAAGAATCAACAAGAAGCGAGAGGTTAAAGAGGCTAGAATGAAGTAAATCAAGAAAGAACATCAGAAAGAATAGAAAGAGCATGTTTCAGTGTAATAACACTGGAATAAAGTAAATCAATAAACAATATAAACAAGCTAAGGAAAGTGTTCTGAGAAGGGACTACAGAAAGAAGCAAACAGATCATGAGTAATAAGGCTAGAGTAATAAGAAAAAGCTAGAATTAAGTAAATCAAGAGAACAACAGAGAAATCAAAAGAGATCATGTTCTAGTGTTAAGGCTGGAATGAAGCAAATCAATAAAGAACAGAAAAAACAAAAAGCATTCAGGCTTTATTAGTTACTTTTCTAGCCTTCTCAAATGTGATCTTCCATTCTTTTTTCTTGTTTTACTTCTACTCTTAAACATGATTTCGTTTTTTCGTGATTCCATTCCAACTAGAATCTTTTCTCTCGCTTTGTATATTTACTTCATTCCAGCCTTATAACACGTCTTGCTCCTTCTTGATGTTCTTCATTCTAGCCTTTACACTGAAAAATTTTCTATTCTTTCTGTTCTTTCTTGATTTCCTTCATTCTAGCCTTAATTCTCAAAATCTTTCGCATATTTTCTTTAATTTTTTTATTATAGCCTTAATACACTGAAACAGGATCTTTCTCTTATGTTCATCTTTCGTGATTTCGTTCTATCCTAGAATGATTTCATTCTAGCTTTAGTAAAGCGCTTTTAGTTTCTGTTATTTTGATTTCCTTCATTTTAGCTTTAATACTCAAAACAATTTAGTTTCTTTCTATTGTTTTCTTGATTTATTTCATTCTAGTTTTAATACACAACCGCTTAATTTAGCTTTTTCTGTTCTTTATTCATTCTAGCCTTTATACTGAAACATGAGCTTTTTCTTATTTCTTGATATACTGTATATTCTACAGTAGAAAAAGCTTTCTTTAGGTGTTTCTGTAGTCTATTTATTTCATTCCAGTCTTAATAAACCTTCTCTTTCGCTTCTTTTTCTATTTTGATTTACTTCATCCGAGCTTTAATACACTGAAACATGATCTCTTTCGCTTCTTTCTGTTGTTCCTTCTTGATGTAAAAGAAAGAACAAGAGATATTTTTACAGAGAAAAGGTTAGAGGGAAGTAAATCAAGAAAGAACAACAGAAAGAAACGCAAGAGATCAACTTTAAGTATTAAGGCAAGAATGAATAAAAAAACAACAGAAACAACCTAAAGAAACCTTGTTCTAATGTATGAAGTAACTTAAGGAAGAACAATGGAAAGAAGCAAAATAGATCATAAGAGCATTAAGGCTAGAATGAAGCAAACCACGAAAGAACAGAAAGAAGCGAAGGCTCATGTTTAAAATTATTAAGGCTAGAATGAATTAAATCGAAAAAGAAAAACAGAAAGTATAGACAGAGATTATGTTTCAGTGTATTAATGCTAGAATTAAGTAATCAATAAAGAACAAAGAAACAATCTAAAGAAAGCTTGTTGTAATGTATTAAGTTAGAATGAAGAAAATCAAGGAAGAACAATAGAAACAAAAAAGAAACCTTGTTCTATTGTACTGAGGCTTGAATGAGGTACATCAAGAAATGACAAGAGCGAAAGAGATCATGTTTTAGAGTAATGTCTAGAAGTAAATCAATAAAGAACAAGAGAGAGATTTAAATAAAAAAATAGAAAGTAGCAAGATCATAGGAGCTTTAAGGCTAGAATGAAATAAATCAAGAAAGAATAACAGAAAGAGATCATTTTTAAGATTATTAAGGCTGGAATGAAATCAATAAAGAAGAGAATCAACAAAGCTTGTTCTAGTGTACTAATGCTAGAAAGAAGTAAATCACGAAAAAACAACTGAAAAGCGAAAGACAGTTTAAGAGAATGAAGGATAGATTGATAATCCAGAATGAAGTAAATCAAGAAAGAACAGAAAGAATATATAGAGAGAGAGATCAGGGTATTAAAGCTAGAATGAATAACAAAAAAGAACCGAGAGAAGCGATCATTTTAAGAGTACTAAGGCTAGAATGGAAATCAACAATAGAAAGAAGCTCGTGATTATTTAGAATGTAAATCAAGAAAGAACAATAGAAAGGAGCGAAAGAGCCATGTAAGCATGGCTAGAATGAAAATCAATAAACTAAGAAAGCTTCTCGTGTATAAAGGCTAGAATGAAGTAAATCAAGAATCAACAAGAAGCGAGAGGTTAAAGAGGCTAGAATGAAGTAAATCAAGAAAGAACATCAGAAAGAATAGAAAGAGCATGTTTCAGTGTAATAACACTGGAATAAAGTAAATCAATAAACAATATAAACAAGCTAAGGAAAGTGTTCTGAGAAGGGACTACAGAAAGAAGCAAACAGATCATGAGTAATAAGGCTAGAGTAATAAGAAAAAGCTAGAATTAAGTAAATCAAGAGAACAACAGAGAAATCAAAAGAGATCATGTTCTAGTGTTAAGGCTGGAATGAAGCAAATCAATAAAGAACAGAAAAAACAAAAAGCATTCAGGCTTTATTAGTTACTTTTCTAGCCTTCTCAAATGTGATCTTCCATTCTTTTTTCTTGTTTTACTTCTACTCTTAAACATGATTTCGTTTTTTCGTGATTCCATTCCAACTAGAATCTTTTCTCTCGCTTTATATATTTACTTCATTCCAGCCTTATAACACGTCTTGCTCCTTCTTGATGTTCTTCATTCTAGCCTTTACACTGAAAAATTTTCTATTCTTTCTGTTCTTTCTTGATTTCCTTCATTCTAGCCTTAATTCTCAAAATCTTTCGCATATTTTCTTTAATTTTTTTATTATAGCCTTAATACACTGAAACAGGATCTTTCTCTTATGTTCATCTTTCGTGATTTCGTTCTATCCTAGAATGATTTCATTCTAGCTTTAGTAAAGCGCTTTTAGTTTCTGTTATTTTGATTTCCTTCATTTTAGCTTTAATACTCAAAACAATTTAGTTTCTTTCTATTGTTTTCTTGATTTATTTCATTCTAGTTTTAATACACAACCGCTTAATTTAGCTTTTTCTGTTCTTTATTCATTCTAGCCTTTATACTGAAACATGAGCTTTTTCTTATTTCTTGATATACTGTATATTCTACAGTAGAAAAAGCTTTCTTTAGGTGTTTCTGTAGTTCTATTTATTTCATTCCAGTCTTAATAAACCTTCTCTTTCGCTTCTTTTTCTATTTTGATTTACTTCATCCGAGCTTTAATACACTGAAACATGATCTCTTTCGCTTCTTTCTGTTGTTCCTTCTTGATGTAAAAGAAAGAACAAGAGATATTTTTACAGAGAAAAGGTTAGAGGGAAGTAAATCAAGAAAGAACAACAGAAAGAAACGCAAGAGATCATCTTTAAGTATTAAGGCAAGAATGAATAAAAAAACAACAGAAACAACCTAAAGAAACCTTGTTCTAATGTATGAAGTAACTTAAGGAAGAACAATGGAAAGAAGCAAAATAGATCATAAGAGCATTAAGGCTAGAATGAAGCAAACCACGAAAGAACAGAAAGAAGCGAAGGCTCATGTTTAAAATTATTAAGGCTAGAATGAATTAAATCGAAAAAGAAAAACAGAAAGTATAGACAGAGATTATGTTTCAGTGTATTAATGCTAGAATTAAGTAATCAATAAAGAACAAAGAAACAATCTAAAGAAAGCTTGTTGTAATGTATTAAGTTAGAATGAAGAAAATCAAGGAAGAACAATAGAAACAAAAAAGAAACCTTGTTCTATTGTACTGAGGCTTGAATGAGGTACATCAAGAAATGACAAGAGCGAAAGAGATCATGTTTTAGAGTAATGTCTAGAAGTAAATCAATAAAGAACAAGAGAGAGATTTAAATAAAAAAATAGAAAGTAGCAAGATCATAGGAGCTTTAAGGCTAGAATGAAATAAATCAAGAAAGAATAACAGAAAGAGATCATTTTTAAGATTATTAAGGCTGGAATGAAATCAATAAAGAAGAGAATCAACAAAGCTTGTTCGAGTGTACTAATGCTAGAAAGAAGTAAATCACGAAAAAACAACTGAAAAGCGAAAGACATAGTTTAAGAGAATGAAGGATAGATTGATAATCCAGAATGAAGTAAATCAAGAAAGAACAGAAAGAATATATAGAGAGAGAGATCAGGGTATTAAAGCTAGAATGAATAACAAAAAAGAACCGAGAGAAGCGATCATTTTAAGAGTACTAAGGCTAGAATGGAAATCAACAATAGAAAGAAGCTCGTGATTATTTAGAATGTAAATCAAGAAAGAACAATAGAAAGGAGCGAAAGAGCCATGTAAGCATGGCTAGAATGAAAATCAATAAACTAAGAAAGCTTCTCGTGTATAAAGGCTAGAATGAAGTAAATCAAGAATCAACAAGAAGCGAGAGGTTAAAGAGGCTAGAATGAAGTAAATCAAGAAAGAACATCAGAAAGAATAGAAAGAGCATGTTTCAGTGTAATAACACTGGAATAAAGTAAATCAATAAACAATATAAACAAGCTAAGGAAAGTGTTCTGAGAAGGGACTACAGAAAGAAGCAAACAGATCATGAGTAATAAGGCTAGAGTAATAAGAAAAAGCTAGAATTAAGTAAATCAAGAGAACAACAGAGAAATCAAAAGAGATCATGTTCTAGTGTTAAGGCTGGAATGAAGCAAATCAATAAAGAACAGAAAAAACAAAAAGCATTCAGGCTTTATTAGTTACTTTTCTAGCCTTCTCAAATGTGATCTTCCATTCTTTTTTCTTGTTTTACTTCTACTCTTAAACATGATTTCGTTTTTTCGTGATTTCATTCCAACTAGAATCTTTTCTCTCGCTTTGTATATTTACTTCATTCCAGCCTTATAACACGTCTTGCTCCTTCTTGATGTTCTTCATTCTAGCCTTTACACTGAAAAATTTTCTATTCTTTCTGTTCTTTCTTGATTTCCTTCATTCTAGCCTTAATTCTCAAAATCTTTCGCATATTTTCTTTAATTTTTTTATTATAGCCTTAATACACTGAAACAGGATCTTTCTCTTATGTTCATCTTTCGTGATTTCGTTCTATCCTAGAATGATTTCATTCTAGCTTTAGTAAAGCGCTTTTAGTTTCTGTTATTTTGATTTCCTTCATTTTAGCTTTAATACTCAAAACAATTTAGTTTCTTTCTATTGTTTTCTTGATTTATTTCATTCTAGTTTTAATACACAACCGCTTAATTTAGCTTTTTCTGTTCTTTATTCATTCTAGCCTTTATACTGAAACATGAGCTTTTTCTTATTTCTTGATATACTGTATATTCTACAGTAGAAAAAGCTTTCTTTAGGTGTTTCTGTAGTTCTATTTATTTCATTCCAGTCTTAATAAACCTTCTCTTTCGCTTCTTTTTCTATTTTGATTTACTTCATCCGAGCTTTAATACACTGAAACATGATCTCTTTCGCTTCTTTCTGTTGTTCCTTCTTGATGTAAAAGAAAGAACAAGAGATATTTTTACAGAGAAAAGGTTAGAGGGAAGTAAATCAAGAAAGAACAACAGAAAGAAACGCAAGAGATCATCTTTAAGTATTAAGGCAAGAATGAATAAAAAAACAACAGAAACAACCTAAAGAAACCTTGTTCTAATGTATGAAGTAACTTAAGGAAGAACAATGGAAAGAAGCAAAATAGATCATAAGAGCATTAAGGCTAGAATGAAGCAAACCACGAAAGAACAGAAAGAAGCGAAGGCTCATGTTTAAAATTATTAAGGCTAGAATGAATTAAATCGAAAAAGAAAAACAGAAAGTATAGACAGAGATTATGTTTCAGTGTATTAATGCTAGAATTAAGTAATCAATAAAGAACAAAGAAACAATCTAAAGAAAGCTTGTTGTAATGTATTAAGTTAGAATGAAGAAAATCAAGGAAGAACAATAGAAACAAAAAAGAAACCTTGTTCGATTGTACTGAGGCTTGAATGAGGTACATCAAGAAATGACAAGAGCGAAAGAGATCATGTTTTAGAGTAATGTCTAGAAGTAAATCAATAAAGAACAAGAGAGAGATTTAAATAAAAAAATAGAAAGTAGCAAGATCATAGGAGCTTTAAGGCTAGAATGAAATAAATCAAGAAAGAATAACAGAAAGAGATCATTTTTAAGATTATTAAGGCTGGAATGAAATCAATAAAGAAGAGAATCAACAAAGCTTGTTCGAGTGTACTAATGCTAGAAAGAAGTAAATCACGAAAAAACAACTGAAAAGCGAAAGACATAGTTTAAGAGAATGAAGGATAGATTGATAATCCAGAATGAAGTAAATCAAGAAAGAACAGAAAGAATATATAGAGAGAGAGATCAGGGTATTAAAGCTAGAATGAATAACAAAAAAGAACCGAGAGAAGCGATCATTTTAAGAGTACTAAGGCTAGAATGGAAATCAACAATAGAAAGAAGCTCGTGATTATTTAGAATGTAAATCAAGAAAGAACAATAGAAAGGAGCGAAAGAGCCATGTAAGCATGGCTAGAATGAAAATCAATAAACTAAGAAAGCTTCTCGTGTATAAAGGCTAGAATGAAGTAAATCAAGAATCAACAAGAAGCGAGAGGTTAAAGAGGCTAGAATGAAGTAAATCAAGAAAGAACATCAGAAAGAATAGAAAGAGCATGTTTCAGTGTAATAACACTGGAATAAAGTAAATCAATAAACAATATAAACAAGCTAAGGAAAGTGTTCTGAGAAGGGACTACAGAAAGAAGCAAACAGATCATGAGTAATAAGGCTAGAGTAATAAGAAAAAGCTAGAATTAAGTAAATCAAGAGAACAACAGAGAAATCAAAAGAGATCATGTTCTAGTGTTAAGGCTGGAATGAAGCAAATCAATAAAGAACAGAAAAAACAAAAAGCATTCAGGCTTTATTAGTTACTTTTCTAGCCTTCTCAAATGTGATCTTCCATTCTTTTTTCTTGTTTTACTTCTACTCTTAAACATGATTTCGTTTTTTCGTGATTTCATTCCAACTAGAATCTTTTCTCTCGCTTTGTATATTTACTTCATTCCAGCCTTATAACACGTCTTGCTCCTTCTTGATGTTCTTCATTCTAGCCTTTACACTGAAAAATTTTCTATTCTTTCTGTTCTTTCTTGATTTCCTTCATTCTAGCCTTAATTCTCAAAATCTTTCGCATATTTTCTTTAATTTTTTTATTATAGCCTTAATACACTGAAACAGGATCTTTCTCTTATGTTCATCTTTCGTGATTTCGTTCTATCCTAGAATGATTTCATTCTAGCTTTAGTAAAGCGCTTTTAGTTTCTGTTATTTTGATTTCCTTCATTTTAGCTTTAATACTCAAAACAATTTAGTTTCTTTCTATTGTTTTCTTGATTTATTTCATTCTAGTTTTAATACACAACCGCTTAATTTAGCTTTTTCTGTTCTTTATTCATTCTAGCCTTTATACTGAAACATGAGCTTTTTCTTATTTCTTGATATACTGTATATTCTACAGTAGAAAAAGCTTTCTTTAGGTGTTTCTGTAGTTCTATTTATTTCATTCCAGTCTTAATAAACCTTCTCTTTCGCTTCTTTTTCTATTTTGATTTACTTCATCCGAGCTTTAATACACTGAAACATGATCTCTTTCGCTTCTTTCTGTTGTTCCTTCTTGATGTAAAAGAAAGAACAAGAGATATTTTTACAGAGAAAAGGTTAGAGGGAAGTAAATCAAGAAAGAACAACAGAAAGAAACGCAAGAGATCATCTTTAAGTATTAAGGCAAGAATGAATAAAAAAACAACAGAAACAACCTAAAGAAACCTTGTTCTAATGTATGAAGTAACTTAAGGAAGAACAATGGAAAGAAGCAAAATAGATCATAAGAGCATTAAGGCTAGAATGAAGCAAACCACGAAAGAACAGAAAGAAGCGAAGGCTCATGTTTAAAATTATTAAGGCTAGAATGAATTAAATCGAAAAAGAAAAACAGAAAGTATAGACAGAGATTATGTTTCAGTGTATTAATGCTAGAATTAAGTAATCAATAAAGAACAAAGAAACAATCTAAAGAAAGCTTGTTGTAATGTATTAAGTTAGAATGAAGAAAATCAAGGAAGAACAATAGAAACAAAAAAGAAACCTTGTTCGATTGTACTGAGGCTTGAATGAGGTACATCAAGAAATGACAAGAGCGAAAGAGATCATGTTTTAGAGTAATGTCTAGAAGTAAATCAATAAAGAACAAGAGAGAGATTTAAATAAAAAAATAGAAAGTAGCAAGATCATAGGAGCTTTAAGGCTAGAATGAAATAAATCAAGAAAGAATAACAGAAAGAGATCATTTTTAAGATTATTAAGGCTGGAATGAAATCAATAAAGAAGAGAATCAACAAAGCTTGTTCTAGTGTACTAATGCTAGAAAGAAGTAAATCACGAAAAAACAACTGAAAAGCGAAAGACATAGTTTAAGAGAATGAAGGATAGATTGATAATCCAGAATGAAGTAAATCAAGAAAGAACAGAAAGAATATATATAGAGAGAGATCAGGGTTGTGGCAACCGCAGACCTACTGGAGTATCCCACCCTGTAGTTATGCTGCCACCAACCATTCCCTGTAAGGAGTCACACAGACCAGGAATGGATTTTACTAAACAAAAGAACAAGGTTTATTGAAACAACAAACAGGGTAAATAAAAGAATCAGGTAAATAGGATAATGTAACGTGGCATAGTCCCAAACATACACACACAACAGATTGGTTCCCACAGAACACTTTAAGGTAAAGCACAGACCCTGAACCTATCAGTTCTGGCTACCTATATAGAAACCTGAACCTATCAGGTATGTACTAACTGACAAACAGTTGTACCCAGTCTGACACACAGACTCCAACTCCAACTCCCCCACACCAGCTCCAAATATATATACAGTACAGCTCCTCCCCCCTGATGTCCCGCCTTCCACTCCCCATAGGATGGAACTTTCCTTCCAAACCTATGACAGACAGGTACCATCAGTGCTGTATGTGACACCTCCCCTCTTTATAAGTTGTTTTGCGGGGGAAAAGCTAAAGTGCTTTTCTCCAAAAAAACAACCAGGATCAAAACACATAAACAGTTATACAATATCATACAATCCCATAACCCATACTTACTTTAAACATTAATATTTGCAATACATTAAGTTACCTTTATTAATATAAACCAAGCCTGTTCAATAAACAGGTACATTTAACTTTTGGTCACCAATATACACAGTCCATGGTTTCTTCGCCGTCTTCACTCGTCGCGTCTTCTTGACAAGGCGTCAGCAACACAGTTCATTGACCCTCTGACCACCTTCACTTCAAAGTCAAAATCTTGCAGGTTTAAAGCCCACCTCATAAGTTTGCTATTATGGGTTTTCATTGTCTTTAACCACTGCAGTGGTGAGTGGTCAGTGCACAGAACAAAATGTCTTCCCCAGATGTAAGGTTTGGCCTTCTGAATCGCGTATACTATGGCCAGGCACTCCTTTTCCACGGTTGCCAAATGTCTCTCACCTTTCTGGAGTTTCCTACTCAGGTAGGACACTGGATGCTGGTCACCATTTTCATCCTCCTGGCAAAGAACTGCTCCTACCCCGCTGTTAGACGCATCGGTGTAGATGATGAACTCCCGGTCGAAGTCGGGAGCACGCAGCACTGGATAATGGATGAGCGCCTCCTTCAACCTCTGGAACGCCTCCTCACAGTCGCTGGTCCACGGGATGCGGTCATCAGTCTTCTTCCGCATCAGATCGGTCAGCGGAGTCGCCATCTCGCTAAACCTCGGGATGAACTTTCTGTAGTAGCCCACCAACCCAAGAAATGATTTGACTTTTTTCTTGGTGTTGGGTCTGGGCCAATCACGAACGGCTTCTATCTTGGCCTCTAGGGGTTTGATCACTCCCCCTACTATGTGACCCAAGTATTTTATTTCTGGGCTACCCAGCTGACACTTGCTTGCCTTTACTGTTAGCCCTGCTGCACTTATCCTCTGCAGCACTATCTCCAGGTGTTTCAGGTGATCTTCTCAGGTATTGCTGAAGATCCCTATATCGTCAATGTAGGCCACAGTAAAGTCACTGAGCCCTGCTAAGGTCTGGTCCATCAGCCTTTGGAATGTGGCTGGTGCATTTCTGAGACCAAAACTAAGGACTCTAAACTCATATAGACCGAAAGGGCTGCAAAATGCGGTCTTTTCCTGATCCCTGGGATCAATCCTTAATTGCCAGTAACCCTTTACTAGGTCCAACGATGAAATGAACCGACAACCCCCTATGGTTTCAATCAGGTTGTCTAGCCTGGGCATTGGGTAGGCATCAGGAGTGGTTACGCGGTTTAATTTCCGGTAATCTACACAAAATCTAATGCTCCCATCAGGCTTGTCCACCAGGACTATCGGAGAGGACCAAGGACTAGAAGAGGGGACGATTATGTTCTGCCTAAGCATCTCGTCCAGCTCCTTCCGCACCTTGTCCCTATAGGGTCCCGTCACTCGGTATGGGGATACTGCTTGCGGGGTTGCATCCCCTGTGTGGATCCGATGCATCACTCCCTTCACTATCCCCAGCTTATTCGAAAAAACCTTATGATATTTAGTGAGCAGCACTTTTAGTTCTTGCTGCTGGTCTTGGGTGAGTGCAGGACTGATCTTCACCTCATCTGGGTTGTATTTCACTTCCCCTCTACCCTCCCAGAAGGGTAATTCAGCTTCCTCACTCTCAGCTGCTTTTATCGCAAATAAAACCCTCTGTTCCCCTCTGTAGTAGGGTTTCAGGGCATTCACATGTACCACCCTCCGTGCTTGGTGTTCCTCCTATTCTATATGGTAGTTCAGATCCGACATCTTGGAAATGACCCTGTATGGTCCTGCCCATTTGAGCTGCAGTTTGTTCTCTTTGCAGGGCCTAAGCCAAAGCACTTCCTCCCCTGGGTTAAAGTGCCTCTCCCTGGCTTTCTGGTCATACCAGGTTTTCTGTCTGACCTTCTGAGCTTGCAGGTTTTCTGCTGCTAGCTCTAGGTTTCTCTTCAGGTCATTCATTAAAGTGTCTATGTACGTCACAATATCTTGTGGGTCATCCTGGGTGATCTGCTCCCAATTTTGTTTGATTAAATCAAGTGGACCTTTTACTTTCCTCCCAAACAAAAGTTCAAACGGACTGAACCCGGTACTGGCTTGGGGCACTGATCGATAAGCAAACAAAAGGGATTGCAGCTTCTGGTCCCAATTGTTTGGATTCTCTGCCAAGTAAGCCCTAATCATGCGCATCAGAGTCCCATTGAACTTCTCCATTAACCCATTACTTTCGGGGTGATAGGCAGTGGTTTCCTTGTGTTTAATTCCACAGATTTGCCATAACCGTTTCATGAGCTTTGATGTAAACGATGTGCCCAAATCTGTGATTATTTCTGAGGCAAATCCCATCCTGGACATATACCCCACCAAGGCATCTGCCACTGTCTTAGTTTCGATGTTAGTTAAGGGTATGGCTTCGGGGTACCTCGTGGCATGGTCCACAATGGTGAGAATGAACCGGTTCCCCCTCTTTGTGGCCTTGGGCAAAGGTCCCACAATATCGACTCCTATACATTTGAACGGGGTGTCAATCACAGGCAAAGGGCACAACTTCGCTTTGGTCCTGTCACGGTTATTCCCCTGCCTCTGGCACACATCACATTGTTTACAGAACTCCTTGATCTGCTTCCCTATTTCAGGCCAGTAAAAATTTTGTGTGATTCTCTGCTGTGTTTCGTTCACCCCTAAGTGCGCAGCAAACATGTCAGAGTGCCCCCTTTGTAAGATCATGGGGCGATACTTTTCAGGTACCACTAGCTGACTTCTGATCCCATCTCCCCCTTTTGAGATATTCATCAGGGTCTCTCTATATAAAATTCCCTTTTCCTCGCGAAATCTCGCTGGGGTTTCAGGTGTTAGCTGGGTGTCTGTCACCTTTTCAAAACACTTTCGGAGAGTGGCGTCTGCCTTTTGCTCTTGGCCAAATTTGCTGTCCGTGGTTAAGGTTTCTGCCACGGCTTCGGGACTACCCTCATCTGCTTCAACCTCGGGCTCCTCAGTACCCCCCTGAACTGTCCCCGTGGTAGCTTGTGAGCGTGTAATCACTAGCACCCGTTTCACATGTTCAGCCAGGTCATTTCCCACGAGCACGGCTGCTGGCAGAGTCGATGAAATCGCTAGCCGCCAAACTCCCCTCCAGCCTTGAAAGCTCACAGGTACCTCAGCTACTGGCAGTGAGATCACCTGCCCCTCAATCCCTGCCACCTTCAGGCTCTCATTTGGGATTATATACTTCCTAGGAATAATGTCTGGATGGCACAGGGTCACCTGGGAACAAGTATCCCTTAGCCCCCTATACTGATGGTCAAGTATTCCTACGTCCACCCCTGCGGTCTCAAACAATTGCGAATCTGTCCTCACTAGTAAGCAGCGCTTGACCTCCACAAGAGGACCATTTTCCCCAGCCTGATCAGCAGATGTAACTGGTCCAGATTGAGTAGCCATGGCAACAGGCTCCCTCAATGGCAAGGAGCTCTGCTCTGTCTGGACACAGAACACAGCTTTTGGCTTGGTTCCACTGAAATCATGAGGCAAATTTCCCTTTAGCTGCTTTAATTTCTCACACTCTGAGATTAGAAATAACATTTTCTGCTGTACTTGGAGTCTTTCTCATCTGGTTTTGGTTTTCCCTCCAAAACCTGAGGTCTTGGTGGTTTCATGTCTGAGGGCTTCCCTTCAACATGGGCCCCTCCCCCTTGCTGGTTTTTCCCTGGTCCCTGAGAGTACCTGCTGTAGGTTTCTTTGGGCTTACCCACAGATTTCCCCTCAGCACCTAAGGGCTTCCTTATTTGGGAAATAAAATCTGCGATCTCTGCCGCTTCTGTCACCGATTTCGGTTTCCTCTCCCTCACATGGAACTTTAGTTCCCCATGCAGGACTGAATAAAATTGTTCCAGCGCTATCAGGTCTTTGAGCTGCTGGAAGGTCTCTGTCCCCTCCTGAGACAGCCATTTCTCTAGCAACCTCACCAGTTGGGCCCCCACTTGGTTAAAAGTCTGCTCTGGTTTTTTTGTGAGTGACCTGAATCTTTGCCTCAGCTGTTCAGCATTTATCCCATGCCGGGCAAACACCAGTTTTTTAAACTCAGCGAAGTCCTTCAGCAGTTCCACTGGCATCTCTGCATAGACTTCTGCCAGGCTGCCACTGATTAAAGATCGCATAATGGTCATCTTCTCAGTTTCCCTTACTGAGAAGTCCACAAACGCTCTTTCCACGAGGGAAAAGAACACCTCAGGGCAATCTCCCTTGTGGTACACAGGGAATTTCTTCAGGTCAGTTTTAGACAGGCTGCCTTCCCCATTCCCTGGGTTCCCCTCATTATTATTGTTATTCCTATTTCCACTCATCATCTCCATCTTCTTCAGCTCAAACGCCATTTTTTCTAACTCCACCTGTCTCTGTTTCTCTTCCCTTTCAAACGCCATTCATTCTAACTCCAACTGTCTCTGTTTCTCTTCCCTTTCAAACGCCATTCTTTCTAACTCAAATTGTCTTTGTTTCTCTTCCCTTTCCATTTCAAATTTTCTCTGTTTCTCCCTTTCCTTTTCCTCCATTTCCCTCACCCTCAGTTCATGCTGTTGGGCTAGGAGCAGTCTTCTGAGTTCTGAGGTCAGTTCTCCCGTGCTCTCATCCTGCACTGAGCCAAATTCCTCCTCAGAACCTTGGTCTCCCTGTGGTTCTCTCACTTCCCCATTTCTGCCATTTGGCTTCGAGTCAAGGGCATAATCCCCCCAGAATAGGCTGCCTTCAAAAGTCACGCCTCAAAATAAAACGACGACTTTTTTCCTTTTGCCTCAGAAACAGCCTTCTATAGACTGCTGCTGTCCCTCCAGCACCAACTTGCAACTGTTGCCAGACAGAATTCACCCCCTCTGCTAGGCCTCTCAGCAGACAGGCTAGATCACTGTTACTTCACGCAGCTTTGCCTCAGCCCTTTCCCGCCAAAACGGGTTGCCTCAGAGCTCCCTAATCTAGTCCCCCAATCTGAGTTTGCACGTTCTTCCACTAGCCTACCTCCCCGTGAGGTAAGCCTAGAAGATTACCTACGCGCCCTCAGATTTTCCCTGTCTAGACCCCCCTTGCTCTGGGCACACCTGCCAAGGCTTTGCTGGACCACTGGACAACTGGACTAGTCGTATCCCACACGCTGGACACCAATCAATGTGGCAACCCCAGACCTACTGGAGTATCCCACCCTGTAGTTATGCTGCCACCAACCATTCCCTGTAAGGAGTCACACAGACCAGGAATGGATTTTACTAAACAAAAGAACAAGGTTTATTGAAACAACAAACAAGGTAAATAAAAGAATCGGGTAAATAGGATAATGTAACGTGGCATAGTCCCAATCATACACACACAACAGATTGGTTCCCACAGAACACTTTAAGGTAAAGCACAGACCCTGAACCTATCAGTTCTGGCTACCTATATAGAAACCTGAACCTATCAGGTATGTACTAACTGACAAACAGTTGTACCCAGTCTGACACACAGACTCCAACTCCAACTCCCCCACACCAGCTCCATATATATATATACAGTACAGCTCCTCCCCCCTGATGTCCCGCCTTCCACTCCCCATAGGATGGAACTTTCCCTCCAAACCTATGACAGACAGGTACCATCAGTGCTGTATGTGACAAGGGTATTAAAGCTAGAATGAATAACAAAAAAGAACCGAGAGAAGCGATCATTTTAAGAGTACTAAGGCTAGAATGGAAATCAAGAATAGAAAGAAGCTCGTGATTATTTAGAATGTAAATCAAGAAAGAACAATAGAAAGGAGCGAAAGAGCCATGTAAGCATGGCTAGAATGAAAATCAATAAACTAAGAACGCTTCTCGTGTATAAAGGCTAGAATGAAGTAAATCAAGAATCAACAAGAAGCGAGAGCTTGTTAAAGAGGCTAGAATAAAGTAAATCAAGAAAGAACATCAGAAAGAATAGAAAGAGCATGTTTCAGTGTAATAACACTGGAATAAAGTAAATCAATAAACAATATAAACAAGCTAAGGAAAGTGTTCTGATGTATTAGGACTACAGAAAGAAGCAAACAGATCATGAGTAATAAGGCTAGAGTAATAAGAAAAAGCTAGAATTAAGTAAATCAAGAGAACAACAGAGAAATCAAAAGAGATCATGTTCTAGTGTTAAGGCTGGAATGAAGCAAATCAATAAAGAACAGAAAAAACAAAAAGCATTCAGGCTTTATTAGTTACTTTTCTAGCCTTCTCAAATGTGATCTTCCATTCTTTTTTCTTGTTTTACTTCTACTCTTAAACATGATTTCGTTTTTTCGTGATTCCATTCCAACTAGAATCTTTTCTCTCGCTTTATATATTTACTTCATTCCAGCCTTATAACACGTCTTGCTCCTTCTTGATGTTCTTCATTCTAGCCTTTACATTGAAAAATTTTCTATTCTTTCTGTTCTTTCTTGATTTCCTTCATTCTAGCCTTAATTCTCAAAAACTTTCGCATATTTTCTTTAATTTTTTTATTATAGCCTTAATACACTGAAACAGGATCTTTCGCTTATGTTCATCTTTCGTGATTTCTTTCTATCAATACATTTTAGAAGAAGGTTTCACTTTTCTTTCTTTCTTGACTTCAATTTAGCCTTAATACTCTCATGGTTCACTTTCTACTTTTCTTCCTTGATTTACATCATTCTCGCCTTAATACAGCTTATTTCTCTAGGTTGTTTCTTGTTTTGTTTCTTTTAGCCATAGTACTGTTAAATGTGAACTTTCGCTTATCTGTTCATGAAATACTTCATTCTAGCCTTAATACACTAGAACTGTCTGATCCTTTTTTGGTTTATTTGATGCTCGCCTTAATAATCAAAAATACTTTCGCTTTCTTTTTATTGATTTACTTCAATCTAACCTATACAAGAAACCTGATGGCTTTGTATTCTTTCTTTTTATTTCCTTCTAGCCTTAATACTCATGACCGCTTTTGCTTCTTTCTATTCCTTGATTTACTTCATTCTTGCCTTAATACATCAGAACAAGGTTTCTTTAGGTTGTTTCTGTTGTTTTTGGATGTACTGCATTCTTGCCTTAAACATAATCTCTTGCTTCTTTCTGTTGTTCTTTATTGATTTAATCGGCTTAGCAAACGTGATCGTTCTATTCTTTCTGTTCTTGTTTTACATCCATCTTGCCTTAATACTCTTAAACATGATCTCGCGATTCTTTGTTCCTTCTTGATTTACATTCCACCTGAAACATGATCGTTCTGTTTTTTCTGTTGTTCTTTCTTGATATACTTTATTCTAGCCTTAATAATAATCTTAAAATCTTTAGCTTTTGTGTTATTATTTTTTGTTTTGCTTCATTCTTAAACATAATCCCTTTCGCTTCTTTCTCTTGTTCCTTATTACTTTAAGCATTTTCTTAACATCTTTCTCATTTCTGTTGTTCTTCTAGCCTTTTCTTAAATATTATTTTTTTCCATTCTGTCGTTCTTTCTTGATTTACTGCATTCTAGCCTTAAAATCTCTTTCCCTATTCGGTTTTTTTATATACAGTACTTTTCTAAATTTATTCACAGAAACATGATCTCTTTCTTTTACTGTTGTTACTTCTCTATTTACCTCAAACATGAACATGCTTAATACACTTAAATATGAACTCTTTCGCTTCTTTCTGTTGTTCTTTCTTGATTTCCATCTAGCCTTGAACATTTTGGCTTCTTTCTCTTGTTATTTCTTGATTTACTTCATTCTAGCCTTAATACTCTTAAACTCTTTCGCTTCTTTCTGTTGTTCTTTATTGATTTACTTCCTTCGGCTTAGCACTCTTAAACGTGATCTTTCTAGGCTTAATAAAGTAGAATAAGTAGAAAAAAGTAGCTTAAGCTTTTTAAAGTTTCTCTTATTCTTTCGTGATTTTCAGCTTTAATATAGATAAAAAGGATCTCTTTCTATTTCTGTTGTTCTTTCTTGTTTTACTTCATTCTATCAATATTAAACATGCTCTTTTCATTCTGTTTTTCTTTCTTGATTTACATAGTTCTCTGAAACAAGATCTCTTTCGCTTCTTTTTGTTCATTCTTGAATTACTTCTTTTTAGCTTTAATACTCTGGAAAATGATCGCTTTTGTCATTATTTCTTAATTTACTTCATTCAAGACAATATACTGTACTACAACAAGGTTTTTGTTTCTTGATTTACATTCTAGCCTTAATACACTAGAATAAGCTTTCTTAAACTGTTGTTTTTTTTCTTTATTTCATTCTAGCCTTAATATATTAGAACAAGCTTTCTTTAAATTCTATCTTTATTGATTTAATTCTAGCGTTAATACACTGAAACATGATATGCTGCTATTCTTTCTGTTGGTCTTTCTTGATTTACTTCATTCTAGCTTTTAAACACGATCTCATTTAATTTATTTATTTCATTCATTTTAGCCTTAATATTTTCAAACATTCTAATATACTAGAACAAGCTTTCTTTAAGTTCTTTCTCTTCTTCTAGCCTTAATACTCTGATAATCTCTTTTGGTTGCTTTCTTTTGTTCTTTCTGGATTTACTTCAGTCTCGCCTTAATACAGTAGAACAAGATTTCTTTAGGTTATTTCTGTTGTTCTTTATTGATTTCCTTAATTCTAGCCATAGTAATCTTAAATGTGAACTCTTTCGCTGATATCTGTTATTTCTTGATTTACTTCGTTCTAACCTTAATACTCTTAAACATGATTTTTGCTTTTAATTTTTCATTCTTGATCTACACTTGCCTGAATACACTCTTTAGATTCCTTCTGTTGTTCCTTCTTGATTTACTTTATTCTAATCGATAATCTGTTTAGGATTAGGATTAGGAATAGGGTGATGCCTAGGCTTATGTCAGGGTGACATTGATGTTTGGGGTGGCAATTAGGGTTAGGGTTAGGGATATGCTTATGGTCAGGATTAGGATGAGGATTAGGATTAGGGTGATGGGTAGGGTAAGAGTCAGGGTTATGTTTAGGGTTAGGGTTAGAAGTAGAGCTACGGCTAGGGTGTGTATTATGGTTACAGCTGGAGTTCGGGTTAGGGTTAGGAATATGGTTATGTTTAGAGTTCAGGTTAGGGATAGAACAAGTGCTAGGGCTAGAATTAGAGCTAGGATTGGGGTTAGCGTTTGGGTTAGGTAACGCTAATCCAAACCATAACCATAACCTTGCCCTAAATCCTAGTCCTAAAGCTGACCCTAACCCTAACCCTAATCGCAAACGCAAACCTCAATCTAACCCTGACCTTAAACCTAAATTTGACTCTTATCCTAGCCATCACTCTAGCTCTAATCCTGATATTAAACTTAACCGTAACACTAACCCTAACCCTTACAGAAAGAACCTAAATAAACTTTGTTCTACTGTATTAAGGGCTACGTGAAGTAAATCAATAAAGAACAAGAGAAACAACCAAGCTTGTTCTAGTGTAATAAGCCTAGAATGAAGTAAATCAGAAAAAAACAGAAAGAAGCGAAAGATATCATTTTTGAAAATATTAAGGCTAGAATTAATTAAATCGAGAAAGAACAACAAAGAATCGAATATCGTGTTTAAGTCTAATAAAAAAGAACAACGGGAAGAAGCAAAAGTTTAAGAGTATTGGCTAGAATGAAGTGAATCAGGAGAGGAATAGCTTAAGGAAACATTATTCTAGTATATTGAATGAATGAAGAAATAATGAGACAAAATGATACATCATTTTTCTGTGAAGGATAGAATGAAATCAAGAATGAAGAAGCGAATGAAGTCTTGTTTCAGAGAACATGAAATCAAGAAAGAAAAAAAAAGAGTAGAAAGAAATGTATTAAGATTAGAATGAAGTAAATCATGAAATAACAGAAAGCTAAAGAGTTCATATTTAGGATATTTAGGATAGAATGTATTTAGGATAGAATGAAGTCAATAAAAAAGAACAACAGAAAGATCATTTTTAAGACTATTAAGGCTGGAATGAAGTAAATCAATAAAGAACAAGAGAAACGTTAAAACTACTTATTCGAGTTTATTAAGCCTAGAATGAAGTAAAACACAAAAGAACAGAAAGAAGCAAAAGAGCATGTTGAAGAATAAAGTAAATCAAGAAAGAACAACATGAGGATGATAACCTTTACTGGCATGAAACATACAACAAACAGGGGTCCTCAGATAGATGGGGGTATATACCTTGCATGAAGCATATCAAAAAGCTTCAATGCGGGCAGAATAAAGCATATTTTCAAGGTATACAGTAGTTGTAGACCACTGCATCATGTAGATTAGGAATGCTTAAAAAAGCTGTGGAGAGTAATAGAGCCATGACCAGATTACGTTGGGAGAGTGATGCAGCTATGCCTGGGGGATGCCGAAGCACTAGTTCTTGCCAGTGATAGAGCGTGCTTGCGGTGGGTTAGCCAGCTCCCTTTGTTGAAAAAAATTGATCCCCAAGTATTTGATTGGACCTGCTCAAAAACGCTTCCCTGTATTGACCATAAGATCTTTGTTTTCCTGGTATTCAATGTTAGATCGTTGATGGAGGTAAGTCATAGTTTGATGTAATAAACGCTTCAGTCCAGCTTGGGAGCATGACAATACAACAGCATCATCCGCATATAGGAGAATGGGAATATGGCGTTGAGCAAGTTTAGGGCCGTGCCCATTGATTGTGTGTAAGGCTGGGGCTAGATCGTTTAAAAGTAAGTTGAAAAGTGCTGGAGCAAGAATACAGCCCTGTTTCACGCCTTTGCAAATTGGAATTCCCGGAGTTAACTTCCGCTGAAGATTATACCTGACTTGGCAACTAGTGGATGTGTATAGGTTTTTAATAAGGAACAGCAGTCTGGGATCTATATTCAACCTGGCCAACTTGGCCCAGAGCAACTCTCTCGCGAGGTCCAAAAAGGCAGCGAAGAATTTATTCCGATATTTCCCGCTGTATTTGGAAACTGTGACAATACTGCACAATGGTCAAGGGTAGACTTGCCATGAAGAAACCCTATTTGTTCTGGGCCTAGTATGTTACACGTTGTTAGCCAGTTTAGCGTAGAGCTTACCGACAGAAGACTGATTGGCCGATAGTTCTCAGTCTATCAGTGCCCTTTTTATAAATAGGCACTAATAGCATTGGTCCATGTTGTAGGCATTATTCCAGTTCTGTTTATTGTAGTGAACAGGGCAGCCAAAGGGGGAGCCCACCATTCTGGGAACAACTTCAATAGTTCTGGAATAACTGCGTCAGGGCCAGGCGCCTTTTTGGGCTTAAGTTGCGAGATCAAAGTAATAATATCCTCGGGGGATACTGGCGGCCACTCAGGGTGTTCGCTGGTATCGATTTCAGGGGGGTTGGAAAGGTCTGCCCCATCGCTACTAAAAAGATTTGTGAAGTATGTGCCAAATCTGGGGGGAGATTGTTATTGATTGGTTGCAGATCCCCGGAGATTAGTGCCCAGAATTTCCCGCTATCCTTGGACCTGGAAGCTTCGATCAAGCGCTCCCATTGGGAGCTGATGTTTCTTGGCCTTAACTGTATCTGATAGTTGGTGTTTAACGATAAAATAGTCTTGGGGTAGACTGGACATGCTGCGGAGTCTATAATGGTGGAAGATTTAGGAAAGGCTAGACTTCAGATGAAGACATTGTTATGCCAGGTTTGCTTTTTGAGCCCGCGGAAGAAGGGGAGATGTTGGAAATATTATTGTAAGCAGTAATAATTTCCTCGGGGTTAGTAGGGTAGGTTCTCGAGTAATTGCTCAGTGATTATTGACAGCTTTTGCGGCAAGGTTAGGTGACCAATTAAGTCTGGGTGAGGACCCCGTTGACAGCTATTGCACAAGGTGAATTGTCATCAGGAAATGGTGAAATGTCAAATATAAAGTCCAAGGGAAAGGGGTCATTCTTAGAGCGATGGTCAATGTAAAAATGCTTTAAATTATCTTTAAAAGACGGGGGAGTTAAAACGCTGCAACCTCGGGTTCATGCAGAAGTAATCTCCCGGGGAATCTCTGGTGGTGGAACGATTTAGCACTTATTTGTCATATTGAATACAAAACATTGCAAGTTGGATACCGGCCTGGTTAATATGTGTATCTTTGGAGATCCTGCCTGACCTAAATAATCAAGGGAGGGAAACATTAGGGTCTAAATCCAAGGCATCCAACAGATCCCGGTCGTCCTTACCGATTCTAGTGTTAAAATCTCCAAGTAAAACGATGTCTGTCGTGGGAAAGAGATGTTCAAGATGCTCAAGGCATGAGGACAGGCGCTCCCAAAGAAGGCATAGCGAAGCATTGTTGTGGGAGGGGGGAAGGTAAACATTACCAACAATAAAGACAAGACTGTAGCTAAAACGGAAAGCATGAGCAAGAGTGTCACAAGTGGGTAATTCCAGGACTTTAAATTTAGATTGCTGGGAAACTAATAGAGACAGGCCAGCTTGAAATCGGCCATGAGAATTATTTTTAAATCCAGGCAAGGAATATGCTAAAAAACCTCCTAAGTGGATCAGAGAGTCTGCCCAGGTTTCCTCTAGAAAGATGATCTCGAACTGTTGGAGGTTGGAACATCCAGGCAAGGAATATGCTAAAAAACCTCCTAAATGGATCAGAGAGTCTGTCCAGGTTTCCTCTAGAAAGATGATCTCGAACTGTTGGAGGTTGGAACATCCAGGCAAGGAACATGCTAAAAAACCTCCTAAATGGACCAGAGTATGTCCAGGTTTCCTCTAGAAAGATGATCTCGAACAAAAGGAGTCCCTTTTCTTGGCTGCCCAGCCAGCTATATTCCAGGATACCAGTTTCACTGACAGGGGCTGGGGCTTTGTTGATCGTCAATTGGTATCAGTCAGCTGTTCATGTGAGCTATTTGGATCAAAGTTGATACATCCGTTGCTGAGGCTGGAACCAGTGGGTACTTCAGTGGATGGCCTTCATATCCACTAAGGGATGGATCTCGGCTTCTACCTCGATCAGGAGCTTAGTCGGCTAGACTTTGAAGGAATTGAAAGAGATCATGTTTCTGTGTTAAGAGTTCTAAGAATATTAAGGCCGGAGTTAAGTAAATCAAAGAACATTAATTCTAAAATAAAGTAAACCAAGAAAGAACAACAAAGAAGCCAAAGAGCATGTTTCAGTGTGCTAGAATGTACAGTAAATCAAAAAGTAACAACTGAAAGAAGTTCAGTTTAAGTAAATCAATAAAAAACAAACGATAAAAAAAGCGTGTTCTAGTGTAATACTAGAATGAAGTAGGAAAGAAAAGAGAGAAGCGAAAGATGTCATGTTTAAATTAAATAAAGGGCAAGAGAAATAATAGAAAGATGCTTCTTAAAACCGAAAGAGATCATGTATTAAGGCTAGAATGAAGCAAATCAAGAGCGAACAACAGAAAGAATAGGATCATGTTTTAGTGTATTAAGGCTAGAATGAATTAAAAAAACACAAAGCGAAAGAGATACTGCTAGTGTGTTAAAGCTAGAATGAAGTACATGAAGAAAGAACTGAAAAGCAAAAATCATGTTTACATATTAAGGCTAGAATGAAGTAAATCAATAGAAATAGAAGCTGAAATCATTTTTATTGATTAGTATAAATCAAGAAAGGAGTCGAAAAGTTTAGATCATGTTTCAGTGTATTAAGGCTAGAATAAAATCAAGAAAGTACAAGCTAAATTCATGTTTAAGATTATTAGAAAGATCATTTTAAGTGTTAAAACTGGAATTAATTAAATCAATGAAGAACAAAAACAAGTTTAAAAAGCTTATTCATTAAGCCTTGAATGAAGTAAATCACGAAAGAACAACAGAAAGAAGCGAAAGAGGTCATTTTTTAAGGGCTAGATAGACGTAAAGAACAAATAAAGAGGTCGAGTTTAAAAGAAAGCTAGAAGTAGAGCTAGAAGTAGAAAGAAAAGAAAGCTAGAAGAAAGCTAGAAGTAGAAAGCTAGTAGAAAGAAGCGAGAGATCATGTTTGTAAAGTTTAGAATTAAGTAAATAAACAAAGAACAGAAAATTTAAAGAAAGCTTCTAGTGTACTAAAATTGAAGTAAATTACGAAAGAAAAGAAAAGCCAAAGATCCTGTTTCATTGTTTTAAGGCTAGATGGAAGGGAATCAGGGAAGAAAAGTGATGCGAAAAAGGTTTAATTTTGCTAGAATGAAGTAACTAAAAAAGAAAGAATAGATCATTTAAATTAAGGCTAGAATTTTATAAATCACGAAAGAACAGAAAGAATAGAAAGATATCCTAAGAGAACCGCAGAAGGATATCAAGGAAGAACTAGAAAGATCAGTGTTTCAGTGTAGTCTAAACCAAGAGAACAGGAAAAAGAGGTCATGTTTATTAATGAAAATAAAAAGAAAGGAAACGTCGAGTGTATTGGCTAGAATGAGTACACTGAAAAATTATCTCTGTTCTTTCTAGATATATCTCATTCTCGCCTTATTACATAAGAATTCTTTGGGTTTCTGTTCTTCTTTCATCATTCTTCCCTTAAATGAAACAATTTCTTTTCATTGTTTTCCTTGACAATTCATTCCAGACTTTATACATTGACATGATCTCGTTTCCTTCTGTTCTTATTTGCTTCATTCTAGCATGTTAGATGATGTATTTAGCTTTTTTCTGTTGTATTTTACTGATTTCATTCTAGTCTTAATAAACGGATTCTTTCTCCGTTCTTGAATTGCTACTTTGTACATTTTACCATTAATACACTAGAACTTTGTTTTTATTGATTTACTTAACTAGCCTTAATACTCTTAAACATGTTTTGTTATTTCTTTAATCATTCTAGCCTTAATTGAAACATGATCTCTCTCGATTCCTTTCGTGATTTACTTCACGAAATATTAATATAAATATTTGACAATATTAAAAATGATCTTTCTCGTCCTTTACTTCATTTTGTCCTTACTACTCTTAAAGATGAATTCTCGTCGTTTAGTCGTGTCCGACTCTTCGTGACCCCATGGTCACAGCACGCCAGGCCCTCGTATCTTCTACTGCCTCCCGGAGTTGTGTCAAATTCATGTTGGTTGCTTCGCAGACACTGTCCAGCCATCTCATCCTCGGTCGTCCCCTTCTCCTCTAGCCATCACACTTTCCCAACAACAGGGTCTTTTCCAGGGTCTTTTCTTCTCATTAGATGGCCAAAGTACTGGAGCCTCAGCTTCAGGATATGTCCTTCCAGTGAGCACACAGGGTTGATTTCCTTTAGAATTGATAGGTTTGTTCTTGCAGTCCAGGGGATTCTCAAGAGTCTCCTCCAGCAGCACAATTCAAAGGCATCAATTCTTCGGCGGTCTGCTTTCTTTATGGTTCAGCTCTCACTTCCATACATCACTACAGGAAAAACCATAGCTTTGACTATTCGGACTTTTGTTGGCAAGGTGATGTCTCTGCTTTTTAAGATTCTGTCGATTTGTCATCGCTTTCCTCCCAAGAAGCAGGCGTCTTTTAATTTCGTGGCTTCTGTATCCATCTGCAGTGATCATGGAGCCCAGGATCATTGCCTCCATATCTTCCCCTTCTATTTCTCAGGAAGTGACGAGACCAGTGGCCATGTTCTTAGGTTTTTGATGTTGAGTTTCAGACCGTTTTTTTGCACTCTCCTCTTCCACCCTCATTACAAGGTTCTTTAATTCCTCCTCACTTACTGCCATCAGAGTGGTGTCATCTGCGTATCGGAGGTTATTTCTTCCGGCAGTCTTAATTCCGTTTTGGGATTCCTCCAGTCCAGCCTTCCACATGATCTATTCTGCATATCAGTTGAATAAGCTGGTCTATGCCTTGAAGGTGGCCAGCACAAGATCGAGACTCAGGCCTGGCTCAGATTCTTGAAATATTGGATTAAAATCTGTTTCTTTTCACCCAAGGACCTCTTATTCCAAGCGCTGTTGGCAGATAGTCTGTTCCCAAAAGGCCTTGCCCTATTTCTTAAGAAAATCAAGACCCTGGGGCTGTCACCAGACTTACTGGGCTCAATACCCCCCTCCAGGGTGTTTCCAACAATCAAAAAAAGGGTTTTGGATATAGAGGGGCAAACTCTGCACAGCGCTGCCCAAAGAGTCTGCTCTCCACTCCATTTTCAGTTGCCCCTCAGCTATGGCTGTAGACCGAGCTATCACTTAGAACAGCCACAAGAACGATGGGCATTTACCCTTGCCAGATGCAATATAGTACCATCGAGCATAGTGCAGGGCAGGTACAAGGGTTTACCAATAGAACTGAGACTCTGCCCGTGTGGTCAGGGAGTGGTTGAATCCCTGCAGCACATGCTATTTTATTGTACTCTGTACAAGGATATTCGCCTGTCCCATCTGTGTGTAGATATTTTTCTGGAACTCTTTGGCTTTCTCCATAATCCAGAGCAAGTTAGCAATTTGGTCTCGAGTGCCTCTGCCTCTTCGGAATCCAGCTTGTACTTCTGGGAGTTCTCGGTCCACATACTGCTGAAGTCTACGTTGGAGGATTTTGAGGATAACCTTGCTAGCGTGTGAAATGAGTGCAATTGTGCGGTAGTTGGAGCATTCTTTGGCATTGCCTTTCTTTGGGATTGGGATGTAGACTGATCTTTTCCAATCTTCTGGCCACTGTTGGGTTTTCCTTTTCTTTCGGATAGTTTTTGTTGCTGCCTCCGGAACAATGTTAAGAGACTCTATCCAAAGTTCTTCAGGCACTCTGTCCACCAGATCTAGTTCCTTAAATCTGTTCTTCACTTCCACTGTGTATTCATAAGGGAATTGGTTTAGATTATACCGGAGTGGCCCAGTGGTTGTTCCTACTCTCTTCAGTTTAAGCTTGAATTTTGCTATGAGAAGCTGATGATCAGAGCCGCAGTCAGGTCCAGGTCTTGTTTTTGCTGACTGTATAGAGCTTCTTCATCTTTGGCTGCAGAGAATATAATCAATCTGATTTCGATATTGCCCATCTGGTGATTTCCATGTATAGAGTTCGCCTCTTGTGTTGTTGGAAAAGAGTGTTTGTGATGACCAGCTTATTCTCTTGACAAAACTCTATTAGCCTTTGTCCTGCTTCGTTCTGAACAAGAGCAAACTTCCCTGTTGTTCCTTTTATCTCTTGTCTCCCTACTTTAGCATTCCAGTCCTCTAGAATGAGAAGAACATCTTTCTTGGTGTCAGTTCTAGAAAGTGTTGTAAATCTTCATAAAATGGTTTAATTTCAGTCTCCTCAGCAATGGTGGTTGGTGCATAAACTTGGATTATTGTGATGTTGAAAGGTCTGCCTTGGATTCGTATTGACATCATTCTATCATTTTTGAGATTGTATCTCATTACAGCTTTTCCCACTCTTTTGTTGACTATGAGGGCCACTCCATTCCTTCTACGGGATTCTTGCCCACAATAGTAGATATGATAATAATGAGCTGAATTCGCCTGTTCCTGTCCATTTTAGTTCACTGATGCCCAGGATGTCGATGTTTAGTCTTGCCATCTCCTGTTTGACCACCTCCAGCTTCCCAATGTTCATAGATCTTACATTCCAGGTTCCTATGCAGTATTTTTCTTTGCAGCATTGGATTTTCCTTTCACTTCCAGGCGCGTCCACAGCTGAGTGTCCTTTCGGCTTTGGCCCAACCACTTCATTAGCTCTGGAGCTACTTGTACTTGTCCTCCACTCTTCCTCAGTAGCATGTTGGACGCCTGCCGACCTGAGGGTCCCATCTTCCAGCGTCATATCTTTTAGCCTTTTGTTTCTGATCATGAATTCTAGCCTATGTTATTCTTTCTTGATCACAACTCTAGCCTTAATAAAACGATTCCTTTCTATTCCTTCTGATGCTTTTTATTTATTTTATTCTAACCTTAACACTTAAACATCATGCCTTTCGCTTCTTTCTGTTCTTTCGTGACTTACTATATTCTAGCCTCTTAAAGATTTATCTCTCCATTCTGTTCTTTCTTGATTTACATACTAGCCTTTGAAACAAGATTTCTTTCGCTTCTTTCTCTTGTTCATTCTTGATTTACTTCATTCAATACTTGAAATATGATCTCTTTCCCGTTTATCATTATTTTTTCATTTACTTCAAGCCTCATTATACTAGAACAAGGTTTCGCTATGTTTCTTGATTTACTTCAGGCTTTGATAGCTTTCAAGGTTATTCTAGCTTCATTCTAGCCTTAATGCACAGAAACTATCTTTCTATTGTTTCCGTTGTTCTTTTTTGATTTACTTCATTCTAGCCTTAATATTCTCATTCGTTTGTTTTTTCTTTCTCGATTTTAATCATTCTAGCTCTAATATTCACAAACATATCTCGCTTCTTTTGTTGTTTCGTGATTTACTTAATAACTAGAACAACTTTCTTTAAATTATCTGTTACTCTTTAATGATTTACTTTTCTACCCAATACATGATAATAATAATGATATTTCCCTTCTTTCTGTTGTTACTTCTTGGTCTACTTCGTTCTAGCATTATTTTTAAAAATGCTTCCTTCGGATTTTCTTTCTTGATTTACTTTATTCTTGCCTTATGACCATTTGCTTCTTTCTGTTGTTTCGTCGGGATTAACCATTCTAGCCCTCTTTCGTGATCTTTATAGCCTTAAATCTCTGAAACAAGATCTCTTTCGCGTCTTTCTCTTGTTCATTCCAGCTTTATGGTTCAAGCCTTAATCAAACATGATCTCTTTCGCTTCTTTGTTTTTTTTTATTTTAGCCTTAATACAATAAAACGTGAGGTCTCTATTCTTTGTTCTATATTTTTACTTATTTCTAGCCATAGTATGATCTCTAAAGTTTCTTTAGGTTGTTTTTGTAGTTTTTTAATTTCATTCTTGACTATTAATCGTGATCTCTTTCGCTTCTTTCTACTCTTCTTTGATTTACTTCATTCTAGCCTTGATATTTAAACATGCCTTTCGCTTCTTTCAGGCCCTTCTTCCTGTACTTCATTCTAGCCTTAATACACTGAAACTTGATCTTTCTACTCTTTCTGTTGTTCTTTCTTGATTTAATTCCTTTTAGCCTTCTCTTAAACATTATCTTTCTCTCCATTCTGTTGCTCTTTCTTGATTTACATACTTCTAGCCTTTGTTCTCAAAAAAGATTTCTTTTGCTTCTTTCTCTTGTTCATTCTTGATTTACATTCTCTGACAAATGATCTTTCCCTTTTGTCTCATTTTTTTTCATTTACTTCATTCAAGCCTCAATATGCAATAAGGTTTCTTTGTGATTTACTTCATTCGTTTAATACAAAACAACATTTCTTTAAGCTTTCTGTAATTCTTGATTTACTTTATTCTAGCCTTAATATTCTTAAACATCATCTCTTTTACTTTTCCCTTGTTCTTTTTTGAATTACTTCATTCTAGTCTTAATACGCTTAAACACGATCTCATTCGATTCTTTGTTGTTCTTTCTCGATTTAATTAATTCTAGCCTTAATATTTTCAAACATTATCTCTTTCGCTTTTCTCTTGTTCTTTTGTTATTTACTTCATTCTAGTCTTCATATAGTAGAACAAGATTTTTTTAGGTTGTTTCTGTTGTTCTTTATATGAACTCGTTCGCATCTTTCTCTTGTTATGTCGTGACTTACTTTTGCCCGAAGACAATCTTCCGTGGTCACATGGCCAGTGCGACTTAGACACAGAGAGTTGTTACCTTCCCACCGAGGTGGTCCCTATTTATCTACTCGCAATTGCATGCTTCCGAACCGCTCACTCCGTCGCGTGGATTCGATCTTAGGACTGCTTGATCTTCTGACCCTGCAGCACAGGCTTCTGCGCTTTAGCCCTTAATACACTGAAACATGATATCTTTCGCTTGTTTCTGTTCCTTCATGATTTATTTCATTCCAGCCTTAATAATCTGAAACGTGCTCTTTTGCTTCGTCCTATTATTTTTTCTTGACTTTATTCTAAAATTAATACATAGAAACATTATCTTTTTCGCTTCTCTTTCTTCAGAAAGAAAACCTAAAGATTACTAGAATGGTATGTCAAGAAAGAACAACAGAAACCACCTAAAGAAACTTATTCTAGTTATTTTGGATAGAATGAAATAAAAAGTACAGAATCAACCTAAAGAAAGTATGTTCTACTCTACAACAGAAAGAAGGGAAATATCATTATTATTATTATCATGTATTGGGTAGAAAAGGGCCAGAATTAAATAAATCATGGAAGAACAAGAGAATGAAGCGACCGAGACCATGATTAACTGTATTAATGCTAGTATGAAGCAAGTCAAGAAAGATCAGAAAGTTGTTTCAGTGTTTTGGCTAGAATGAAGTCAATCAATAAAGAACAGTAGAAAAAGAAATCTTGTAGTAAGGCTAGAATGAAATAAATGAAGAAAGAACAGCAGAAAGAGGCCAAATATATCAAAAGAGATCATGTTTCAGTGTATTAAGGCGAGAGTGAAGTAAATCAAGAAAAGAAGGAAGCGAAAGGGATCATGTTTCAGTGTATTAAGGCTAGAATGAAATATAAAACAAGGGAAAAGTGTTCATGTTTAAGTAAGGTAATTGAAGAAAATCAGTAAGAAACAAGGGAAACGAATTGTTCTATTGTTAGAATGAAGTCAATGAAGAAAAAACAAAAAAGCGAAATACGTTTCAGTTTATTATGGCTAGAATGAAGGGGAAAGGAAAGAACAAGACTAAAATTTATGTATTGAGGCTAGAAAGAAATCAGTAAAAAACAACAGAAAACTAAGAAATGTTGTAAAGACTAGAATGAAGTAAATGAACAATAGAAAAAAATCGAAAATCATTTTTAGTGTAAAGGCTAGAATCAACTAAGAAAGAACAATAGCAGGAAGAGAAAGAGATCATGAGTTTATGTTTAAGGTCTAAAGAAAAATCAATTAACAGGAACAAAAATCAGAGGGGATCGTAGATAGTAAAAAAAGGAAACAATCAGATGTAATCAGCAAGGGAAAAAAAATGAACGCTGAGGAAAAAAGCCATAAAATCGCTGTTTTGCTTTTTAACGGCTTCTACAATTTATTTAAATGTTAAAGGACAGGAGTACATCTTAGGTTAATTTCATTAATTAGAGTGGAATTCTATGGCATATCTGTGCTGGACGATACTGATTGATGTTATTTGTTGTCTGATGCTATTTGTTACCACTGGATAGTAATGGGATGAGAGCAGATTCGGCAGAATCCAGGGTGCGAGACAGCATCAAAAAGGCTACTTGGATTTGTGATTTGACATTTGGCTGATGAAACGAGCAGTGGGTTTTGGAAGGAGGTTGCAACAGACTATAATTTGCAGTCTCAGAACGATGTGGGGAGGATGGTAAGACACTGGGCATAAGGATACATATACTGGTGCTGTGGCTGCTGGGGATAGATTCACAAGCGCTTAGCTGCAAATCTGTTTTTTAGGTTTTCCACAAAAGAACTGATGACATTTTGGACGAGACCTTCACCATCAAAGGGAAGGTCCTTGATGTGGGTTTGTGCATCTGTTGCTACAGCGTGCTGCATAGTGACATGGCGTGCCATGTCACTATGCTGCTACTCTCTGAGCCTCGTAGTAGGGTAAACCTAAACAGGGCTAGATCTTGCTACGTAGGTAACTGTGTTGACTCCCATGGCTCCCTGACAGTTGGAAATTTGAACACTCAAACTTGTAGCCTTGAGTTATGGGATAGGTGGCCTTAGTTCAGCATTAAAATGTTGCAGAAATTCTAGTGTGTTGAGAGTTGGGGGTCTTTTCCCAGACTCTTCCCTTGGCAACACCCATGAGACAGGGCATGGTAGCGTTCCGCTAGAGCTGATGAATCCTGATCACTCTGCTTATAATAGGAGTCTGAATACTGGGGGAGCCGGTTTCTGGGCCTGAAGTGCCTGAGACTTGGCAATGTCGAGGATCAAGTTTGGGTAAGATTGGAGATCCAGAGAAGAAGTTTCAGTCCCCAGGGAGGAGGGAACTGAGGTGACAGCAGTGTTGTGGGATGGTGATTTCTGTGCATGAGGTGGCAGCGACAGAGATTGATGCACCGCATCATGTAGAGCACTGCATTTGTATGAGCAGGACAGGTATTCACAGTTGAAGCCTGAGGAAAACTCGGGTCACTGTGGAGCCGCTGACTAAGAACCAAAGATGCAACACCATCTGGGAGGTGGCCCATGGTGGGACATGGTGTGCTTACCCAGATAATGCGGGTGGTATGTTTTGACACCAGGGTCAAGCCATCTTGGTCTCAATGCACATAAGGGTTTATAGGGCTGGTGCTGGAAGGTTGTCTGGCAAGCTTTGTTGGTGGCATGTCTTGAAGAGTTCTGACCGGAGGTTGGTGAAGCAATTTGTCACAGAGGAGATGGTGGAGAAAGTGAAGAAGTGGGAGATGTGTAGGGTTGGATTTAAGGAGGTTGAATGTCTTGGGCCTGATTGAAAACTGGAGAAGGTGGGTGACGTTACAACAGCCACATGCTCCTCCAACAGAATGATGGAGTCGACAGGTGGACCAGGTGGGTGTGTCGTGCTGATGTGTCTGAAGTAATGGCAAACAGTCTTAAACAGCATCAGCAAGCAATCCTTTGAACTTTTCCTCCCTTTGGAACAAATCCCGTCTTCCTTGTGTTGCCCCTTGTACTCGTTAGGCATAAGGGGTAAAACAGCTGCGTGCTTTCGTAAATTCAGCCCAAAGAACTCTTGTCTATACTAGCAGGAAATGCAGTCTGTGCCGTAGGCAACTAAGATCTATTTGCCCTTCTAATGCCTGTTCATGGACTCCTGTGTACGCTTGCTTGCTTTGCCTGTTTTACTAAATGGTGCTGTGGAGATGGGGGGGGGGAGAGAGAAAGAGAAGAAAGAGGAAGAAAAAGTCACTGGGCGTTTAAGGTTGTGGTGACATCTTTGATGTGCAAAGGGAGGCCCACCCGCTTTGGGGTCGCCAGGAGACAAATGGGAGAGAGTTGAGGAAAGATGAGGAGGTCCCCCCTCCCCTGATTCCTACCCTTGGGTGAGTGCCCACATTGGCGAGCGGAGCGGGGTGGAGAGGGTGGTGGACGCGCAGGGTCGGACACGGGAGCCCTTCTGCAGCGCCTCCTGCCCGGGGGTGGCATCAGGCGGGGGGTTCTTGAGGAAGCAGCTTGGCCAGCTGCACACAGAAACCATCGGGCACCCGGGCACACACATGTACTTGCCCTTTCTCCTGGCACCCATCTAGAATGTGCTGCTCTTTCTCATCTGACCCCACTACTTCAAGATTACGACACAGTCACCATTTACTGCCACATCTGCCACCAGACTAGCTCAGATCTGTCCAGCCACCAGATTAGCTCAGGAAGAACCAAAAGTACTGCACATGGAAGACCAGCCAGATGTCTTTGGGAGGGCCTCTTGGAGGCCAGAGTCCCCACTGAGTTGCTGAGTTTACAACCACCTGGGGAGTTAGTCTGGAAGGTCCCATTCTTAGGAGCCCTGTCCAGGTCTCACTGGTTTTAGGAGTCGGTTCGTTTCAGGCTGTCTTCCTCTTCTCCTGCTGCCTTCCACTCTTCCCAGTAGGCTTTTCTGGTGGGCAATTTATATACATCAGATTAGTCTAGTTTTAATCACTGTGTGCACTCCTTGCTCTAAACCAAGAAAAAGAGTGTTTCACCTTTATTTGATCAGGGTCATTGAGCATTCTTGCAATTCCCAGATGTTTTGTGCTTCGGGAACGTGCTTCAGGAACACACGTGCATAACATGGGTCTTCGTTTTTCTCCAGTTTTCCAACTGCACATTGCATCAGTGTCCACACACAAACTCTTTTTTCCTAACTGCACATTTTATATTCAACTTGCAAAGCTTAACAGACCCAAACAAAAACACAGCCTAGTTTAACTCCATTCATTTGGGAGCATTTCAAGGGGTACAGAGGGAAAAGCTTTCCCATTGCTCCCATTTCCTGTTTCACACAGATTGTGGCTGGTTGGTAAGAAAGTCACTGGGCGTTTAAGGTTGTGGTGACATCTTTGATGTGCAAGTTTTTCATTGAAGCATGCTGCAAGTGATGTGAGAACCTCTGGGCATAAAATATAGAATACCATGAATGCTAATTATACAGTACAGGCTTATTTATTTATATAGAGGCTCGTAACATTGTACAGGACGCAGCAACAAAAACCATCCCAAAGAGAAGGAAATGCATTTGTGTGTATTGCAACTTCTGGCACAGCAGCCAGACATTCACTGAAGTTCCCTGTCTAAATCTGGATTAAAACAGACCTAAATGGATAGAGACAAACATGATTGCCAAAAATGCCACTGTGAAAAACCAGTTTTACACAAATAAAGTTTTATTACAAATCAAGAAGTACACCATCAATGAATTATTTAGACCTTTTGTTTTTTTATTTTTACATTGGCTTGATTATATGTTATAATCTTTTAAACTTTTTCCAAAGAGCGTTTTATAGACCTAATAAAACTGCACTTTTAAAACAAATCCTAGTTGTGCAAGATCAATGTTCAAAATCAAATAATTCAGTGTATTAGTGCTTACAACCCTGAATATATAAGCTCAAGGAACCCCATTTTACTTTAGAAATAGCAGATCAGATACAGTTATCAACATGGAAAATGAATGTTCAGCCCATTCGGATATGACAGTTACTGCAAATTCACCTCCCCAACCCAAACCAAAAGGAAAAGTTACCTTTTCGAAATTGTTGCCAATAAATACTAAACTAATTTATGGTTCCACACATATTGGAGTATTCTGTATTGCACAGGAAAACTGAGCATATAGTCTAGAATAAGACATTTGGGGAAAAATTAAGTTTCCTCTTAAAGCAACACACTTTAATGAAGAGGAAATACTTCTTTATATTAGTATGAATATATACAAAAGCTGTAAATAGAGTTGCATATACAAATAAAAAGGGGGAAGTTGTCTGCATGAGGCAGAGCTGTATTCTTCTTAGCACCTTTGGTTTCTTTCCTTCTGGATTTAGGGCAAGTATCTCATCAGTGCATCACATTCATATATGACAACGTCTATTAAAATACTGATTTCCCCTTCAGCAAGTAAAGGACCAAAAAAGCAGGGAGTCTGGTTAGGAAATTTCCTGTAAGGTACGCAATGGTTTCCGTATCAGGCAATGATGAGGTACATAGAATACATGCCTAAGCTTCACTGTCATTAACAGAATAGCACCATATTGTGATATTAGGTACACCTGAAAAGTCATTATGTTCTCCTCATACAGACTTGGCAACGGCTAACATTTGAGTGTAGTTCTCCTGCTTTCAGTGTTGAAGGAGTAGGTTTTCTGAAAATTAGAAATATAAACAAAAAACAGCTGTCAGTCAAGATAAATTTGAAAACCTAGTATAACTGTAGCTTTGGCCCCTGCATTTTAAAAGGCAGAATTTAAATATTAAATTCAAGCAGGTACTAAATTGAAGAATTACTTTCGTGAAGTTTCTTTCCACATAGATCTGATTTCCAAAGGCATCATCTTCATCCTCATATAAATACTGTAACTTACTAGGTTTAGAATGATCATACAGTGGCCATTTAATTCTATTAATATGAAATGGGACCTACCTTAAATGTACAATGAAGAAAATTGAGAGAAAAAGGATTAATGCATGCATGTAAGCAAGGGCCAAATTCAGCTTCAGGTAATTGTTCATAAGTTGTATTTCAGTAATGGGCAAAAGCAAAAGGGTTAAGTATATATAACCTGGCCCTCACCAACTGGAAGGCCTGTCAGAGAAGAAGCTGGTTCTCAACCCACAAGAATGCTGAAGGATCCTCATTAAAAAAGGTTTGTACAGGAGTATCAGATGATCTCTGGATTGGATTCCAGCAGCTGTTACCTAAAGGTCATCTTGGAATTTTGAATTTGTCATAGACATCCCTTTTGGTCGCAAATCTTGCCATCTGTGTATCCTGGCCTGTGCTATTCTCAATCTAGTTCAACAGCACTTTTGTGCTCTTCCTTTTTGTTTACATCAAAGACTTGTCCTTTGGGTTTTGAATTCCTGCAGCTGTTTTAACACTCTCCAGTTGTGTTTGTCTGTTCATCCAATTCTGGACTTTCCTGTTGATTCTGCTTATTGTTACTGTAAATACTCTTACATCTGCCATGACTGTATCCCTGGAACCAGTGCACCTGAGGGCAGCAAAGGGTCTACCTTCCTGAGCTAATGAAATGCAACACTAAGAGGACACTGACAGACTGTAACAAGTCTAAAGACTTGGACTCAATAAAACATCAGGATGCCATGGCCAGCCCCCAAGTTCAAGACATGAAGTTGGTGCAAGGAAAATGTTAGTAGTACGGGCTTAAATGAAAATAGGTTTACTGCAATTTAAATGTGGTGGGACTAGGGCAAAGATAAAGAAAACAGAACGCAAATGAATTTAAAAAAATGGAAAACAAGTTTATTTCAACATATTAAGTTTAGTAGTTAAACTTTTAAATCTCTTTTTGTCAAATTTTACTTTGCATTCTTGAATGTAGGTATGATACTCCTTACTTACTTGAACATTTCATTTCTCTCAATAGTTGCAAGCCAGAAGCTGTAAGCATTAGCATAGTAGTTGCAGGTGCCCTTGCCATGACACTCAATGAATGGAGCACTGCGGAATTCTTCAAGACAGGATCCCGGAGATGCTAGAGCTTGCCCTGAACCCTCTGCTCCAGCACTTGTATGCTGTCAATAAATATAGGTTGTATATTAGTTTATAAAGATTATTAGATACAATTTCACTACACATTCATTGTCTACCAACAGTCCGGTTGGGCTGATGATTCCTAAAGACAGAACAGTTCCTCAAAAATAGTGATGTATTAATATATCTATGAAATTTAAATTATGGATATAAAATATACAAATATCCATTTTCATACACCGGAGTATTTAGGGATATGCTTCTTACCAATCACAGCAAAATCCTAGGTGCTGGCAGCAGTAAGGCCATATGTTCCAAAGTCTTGCTTCTTAGAATATTCTTTTCAAATAATCCTTCAATAATGCTTTTTCAGATGACACTAATTCTAGTGTATTTAAATGTGAAACTTTTTTAAAAATCTTAACCTAGATGCAATTTTTTAAAGAAGTATTTCTAGATAAAATAAATTATTTCTAAAATGTTGGGTTTATATGAATTAAATTGAAAATACAGCAGCTGAGCAAGATTTCATCCAGGGATGAAGAAGTTACTTAACTGTAACTCTGGTTCTTCAAGCAGTCATCTGTGAATTCAGACAAATGGGTGCACCTGTGCAGAGAAACCTCAAAATATTCCAGAGCTCAAGCAAATGGTGCCAGGACCTGCCTCAGTTCCGTAAAAAAGTCCGCTGCTGCCCAGCATTCAAAAGGCATATGTGATGGACAGAGGGGCAGATGTGAATTGTGGGGCGGATGTGAAGTGTGAATTCACAGATGACCACTCAAAGAACCAGAGTTACAGTTAAGTAACCTCTCTTTCTTTTTCATTGTCTCTGTGAATGGACATCAACGGGTGAGTAGCAAGCTGACTTACCAGGTGGGCCGTCATGACAATGCAGAAGCCAGGATAGCACGACGCACAGTGGCTTCAGCCTTGGCCTGAACATCTAGTTGATGATGGGTCACAAAGGTAGATGGCGTAGCCCACATGGCTGCCTCGCAGATGTCAAAGAGGTCCACTCCTCTGAGGAACAACCGTGAAGGAAGCCACAGCCCTGGTCGAATGGACCTTCATGGTATGTGGCAGAGGCATCTGGGCCAGCTCATACGGCACTCAGTCGAAACAATCCACCTAGAGATCATCTGGAATATGACCGGTGCTCCCCTCAAATGACCTTGATAGCTGACAAACAGCCTATTTGAAGTGTGAAAGGATGAGGAGTGAGAGACGTAGTAGTAGTGCCTGCTTTGACATCCAAGGAATGTAAAGACTGTTCAAGACGTGGAGTTGGTGCAAGAAAAATGTTAGTAGTACAATAGGTTGGCGTAAATGAAAATAGGTGGCCACCTTGTCTGGGTGGAACTGAAGGAAAGGATGGTCTACTGTAAGAGCAGCCAGCTCTCCTGACCAATGTGCAGAGATTATGGCAAGGAGGAAGGCAGTCTTCAAAGTGAGCAGCTGTTCAGATGCTGTAGCCAGCGGTTCAAAAGTAGTCATCATTAGGCAATTAAGCATGAGCTGAAGGGACCACTGTGGGGTAATTTTGTAAGCCGGACCCATGTTTTTCCAGGCACGTAAGAACTGCTTGAGTATGGGATGGCAGAACAAATCTGCTGTTTTGAATAGTGCTGCTAATGAGCCACTATTGCCACCATATAAACTTTCAGTGTGGAATGAGAAAGGCCATGTTGGAAAAGATGCAGGAGGAACTGGAGGACTGCATCAAGAGGTTGGCTGTACAGGTAAGTGGTGTGAGGATGCAAACATACAAAACACTCCATTTGTACAGTGTTGTAGAGCATTTCCGTGCATGGCTTAAGACGCTGGCTATAGTGGGGTAGCCTCCACGCCGTTAGGTGAAGGGAGTCCAGTTCCGGATGGAATGTCCTGCCGTGATGCAAGGTAAGTGAGGAATTGCCAGGTGTCAGAGATGCTCTGCTGCCCCCTGATGCAGGGCAGAGAACCATGGTTGGCGGGGCCACCAAGGGGCGATGAGGATGGTGTCCGAGTTGCGGACCTTAATGGGTTTCTGAATGTGGAATTGGTGGAAACATGTACAGCAGGCCGGTGGACAAGCCAGTCATTAAAATGTCTCCCTGGGAACGATGGTTGATCCCTGCACAAGAGCAGTAATGACTGAACTTCTTGTCTGCAGAAACAAACACATCCACTCGTGGTCTGCCCCAACAGTGGCAGAGATGAATGATCTTGTTGTCAAGAGCCCACTCGTGGCTGCAAGACTGGAGCCTGCTAAGATGGTCGGCTAGGGTATTCCCCATGACATTACATGAACTGCTACAGGGTAAATGTGGTGGGCATAATAACATCATTCCCACAGCTGAATGGTCAGAAAGAGGAGAAGGGAATGAGTGCCTCCCTGTTTGTTGATATAGAAGACAGCCATTTGTGTTTTCTGAAGCCACCTGAACCATCCGGCCTGCAATTAGCCATTTGAATGCAAGCAGCTTCAAGTCTGTCAAGCCTTGCTTGCAGACCATAGACTGTATATACAGTCAAGTCTCCCAAGTGAGACTTGACTGCCAGTCAGGTAAGGTGCACCATCGGAGCCAGAGGGCCGAATGACCTTCCCACCAGGAGGTTTGACTGAGAAGTTACCACTACTGTAGGGAATTCATTTTCAGGCAGGCATGCTGGACTACAGCTATGGTAGATGCCATAAGACCCAACAGACATTGAGTCTGGTGGGCCGATACCATAGCTCCTGGGAGAAAAGACTTCAACATGAGCTGGTTATTTGCTATCATGTCCTCTGGCAGGTATGCTCCACCTAGGGAAGAGTTGAGCACCACTCCGATGTAAGACACCCGTTAGTAGGTTGTAGGGTGGACTTCTCCAGATTGACTTGGAGACCTAGGGCCAATAAAAGAGTCAATGCCATGTCTCACTTGGCCTGGGTTGAAGATGGCACCACCAGCAACCAATTGTCCAGGTAAACGGAGGTGTGCTGCCACTGGGGCTAAACACTATGTGAACAGTCAAGGAGCGGTTGACAACCCGAAGGAGAGGGCCTTCTATTTGTAGGTCACTCATTTGATAATTTGAGAAAAAGATGATCCGGCCAGATGCTGATGTGAAAGTAGGGGTCTATGACCGTGAACCAATCATTCTGCCTGAGCATTTGGATGGAATCCTCAAGGGAGATCATACGGAATCGGTGAGGAGTGATATATAAGAGTTGAGGTGACAGAGGTCTAAGATGGGGCATAGACCACCGTCCTTCTTTGAGATCGTGAAGTACCGGGAATAGAAGCTGTGTTACATTTGGGTTGTGAACCTATATGATGGCATCCTTCTGAAGTAGAGCAATCCTGTCATGGAAAGAGCATAGAACTTGATGGCATAGCGCCTGAGTATGATGGTGAGGACTCAGGAGTCTGAAGTGGTGCTCTGCCAGATGTTGAAGAAGGGGGTGAGGCGAATAGAAGGGTTGGCAGTTGCTGGTGGATGGGGCACATCAAAGGTTCTGTCTGGTCTTGAGGTCCAGGCAATGAGGTCTGCCTGCATGTTGGTGAAGGGTGCTGGAGGGAATCCTGAGGCCTGAGGTCTCTGTCGGTCTTAAGGCCTAAAAGGATAGGTACGGTGCCAGGCACTCCAAGGATGGTACTGCTGTGAGGAGTACGAACTAGCCATCTTCCTCAGCAGCAAGTTGTCTAGGATTTCATCTTTGTCAAACAGACCTACACCACCAAACAGAACGTCCACAATTTTTGACCTCACATTCTCAGAAATATCCACAGACCATAGCCAGGCATGGCATCGCAAAGTAACTGCCGTGGCAACCTATTTGGAGGCAGCATCGACAATGTATCATGCTGCTATGTGCTCTTGCCGTGCTAGGCCCATCACTTCTCGGTGGCATGAGAGGCCAAAGGCCTGGACCTCCTCTGGAGCAGCCTCAAGGGCAGGCAAAGCCCTATTCCATAGGTGCGAGTGGTATGCACCCATGGCAACAGTATAATTGGCCACCCTCAGCACAAAGGAAGCCAAAGAGTAAACTCGACAGCCGATAACATTGAGCTTTCTACCCTCCGTTTTATTTGGGCTCGTCGTAGAGTGGTTTCTGGCTGTTTTGCGTGGCATCGACAACAAAGGAGGCAACGGATGCTTTGTTAGAAAGTCCATGTTGTCTCCGTCAGCTTTATACAGCATCTCCACCCTTCTGGGGATGTGAGAACCCATAACTCTCTTCAGCAAGGATGAAGTGAATGTGAGGTAAAGGGGAGGGCTTTGATCTTGTGTAATGTCCTCATATACTTTGTCTCTCTCCTCCAACACAGGCTGACTGACAAGTCCATCACCTTTGCAATTCTCAATATCAGCTGAGAATACAAAGTATAGTCCTCGGATGCACAGGGAGGATGATTCTCTGCCAAATCCGAATCCGGGGTGGGAATATTTAGTGGTGACTCCTTCTGCCCATAGATCTCAGAGGTCTCTGAGTCAGTATCGCGGTTGAGAGGGATGTGATCTGGGGAGGGTGAGAGATCACCATACAACAGTGCCAGACAATAGCTTTCAGCCTCAACATGGCCAACTTTCCTCCCTTTGCCCTCATACCTAGCAGCCAAGCGATAAGCTCCTTGTGGCATCAATAGTGGGTGGCGTAGCCTTTTCACCTCAGCAAAGCACCTCATTTGGTAAGATCGCAATGGCGGCCCTGGGTATAAATCCTCTTCAGGTTAGATAACACAGTGGCAAGGGTGAAGGAGAATATGGTTCGTATAATCCATATGTTAGCCAATATCTATAGTAGGCACAAGTCTACAATAGGTCTACAATAGAGGCGACTCAAACTCAGGCTCGACGAAAAGGGTGTTCATAGTACCACAACCTCGTAGCCTCATGATATCGATAGCTGTCATCAAGAGGCACAGGCAGATGCCAGGAAGTCTCAGGCTCAACAGATGGCTCCAAATGTCAAGTCTTTTGTGTTCTCTTCCTAGGGGCCTCCAACAGGACCAACTCTGGTGGTGACATCGAGGCATATCAATAAAATGAGCCCAGATGAGACCGAGGGCTAGCCTGCGCCAACTGAATAACCTCAGCCAAGGTATGTCACCAGTCAGGTGACTGACTAAACTGTGGGGATAGCATGGCCTCCAGCATCAGGGGCGAGACATCTTCATCCCCCGAAGGTATGCTAAGGCATACTGATTCCTGCCAGGATCTATCAGTGGCTGGCGGCAACAGCGTGGTCCTTTCTGTTGGGTACCCAGGCTTCTGTGCGGCCGCCTGCTTCCTCTTTTTCTTCGGCATCAATACTGAGCAAGACTTTGATGTCAAAACTGTAGCCATTGATCTCAAGCCCAAGGAGGACGCATGGGACTTCGATGCTATCTTAGGTCCTTTCAGGGCCTTAGGAGAAGGTGAAGAGCCTATTAGAGAATGCCCCAAAGGTTGGGCAGATTCCTTGAGACGGACAGGGATTTCTCCCACAAAAAGGAATGGAAATGCTGAAGTCTCAGCTTGAGAGCTGGCTTCGTAAAGTTCTTACAAGCTGCACAGAGAGCTGGCTAGTGTTCCTCCCTCAAGCAAAACAGTGGAAATGCCCATCCGAGAGGGCTATTTTGTTAGAACAGATCTCACATCTCTTGAAGAGGCCTGGAGTGACCATAAACAAGGTCACAGCTCTCTCACATAAATAACATAAATAATGGACAGGAAGAAATGTTGAATGGTCTGAGTCAAAGATCCGAGAGGTCCAAGAAAAGGGCCAGGTTTTTTTAAAGAGAGACTGTAAGCTCCTAACCAAGGTGCTGCTGCAGCGGTGGCAAGAAGAACTGAGACACTCGGTTGCCAGGGCGTGGTTAATGGCAGCGTGTGGGAGGTCCTGGCACTATGCTCTGGAATATTCCAAAATTTCTTTGAGCAGGCACACTTAAACGCCCGTTAGTGTGCATTCACAGAGACCACGAAGAAGAACCAGTGTTATCCACTGTTTCTCAAAATATTATTACATTTTAAAAATTTACAAAAACTGTATCATGAGTTTATCTCCAGATTAGGAAAAACGGCACACAAATCCCCCATCAACTCATCAGCGTTTATATATTACACCACTGTTCTTTGTTAATGGCAACTGTTAAGCTAAAGATCAATGTTTGTTTCCTGCTTGATAATTTTTCATTATTATTGAATTTTAGCTTATGTTGCTAATGCTCCCATTGTAAGTCATCCAAGTGGTGTAATAAATATATCCCACAGAAGCAGATTTTGGACTTTCCCCCCTTACTCTTCCTCCAGCTGTGTAATGTGTCAAATTAAGTAACAAACAAAAAAAACTGCAGTAAGGAGTTTTCCAGCCCAGGGTGCATAAGGTAGCTGCAATAGAAATTATAGTGGAAATAATAGAATCATGTGGAAATCCACCACTGGATTCAATTATCATAAGAAATTTCACTGAAAACTCACAAAAATACTGTAATGTTACATCATAGCCATCATGGCTACTTCCTTTTTTGGGGTAACAATCAAACTGGAATGTCAACCTTAACTTGGTCTATAACGACAGGTTACCTAGCTGTAATTGTAGTTCTTTGAGTGGACCTCTGTGAGTCACACTCTGGGTAATCCGCACATGCGCGGAGCCTCGAACACTCTAGAGCTTCTGCGATAGTAAAAAAGATACATTAGTGCAGACCCCTCCCCCTTGGTATATGTACCTTGGTGCCAAGGCTCTCCCTTCAGTTAGGTCAACCGCCACATAAAACAAAGAGGGTGTGACAGTGGGGAGGCTGGGTCAGGATGTGTGAATCACAGAGGTCCACTCAAAGAGCTACAATTACAGGTAGGTAACCTGTCATTCTTCTTTGTGGCCTCTGTGAATCTGGGTGACTAACTGCCTTACCTGGAGGAGGGTGTCACCCTAAGGTAGATGATAACACAGGGCACCGAAAAGCAATGTCAGATTTTTGCCAAACATCCAATCTGTGATGGTTGATGAACATGGATGACTGTGACAGAGGTGCAGATGTCTGGCAGGAAAACACCTCAAAGAAATGCTGTAGATGTTGTGGTGCTGGAAGCAAGCAAGCTGATAAGCAAGCTGAATGGTGGAAGCAACCCACTTGGATATTTTCTTGTGAGGTGATTTGGAGACCTTTAGCAGGAAGCTGATAGCTGACAAAAAGTCAAGCTGACCACCTAAAAGGTTGCATGCAGGCTATATAAAAGGCAAGAGCCCTTCTCACGTCCGAAGTATGGAGGATTTTTTTTCCTGAGGAGTAGATGGAGATGATGGAAGAATGAAAGGTTGGGACAGGTGGAACTGGGAAAGAATTTTGGGTAGAAAGGAAATATCTATAAAGAGTCTGACTTTATCCGGGTAGAATTGGAGGTAAAGATAGTCAGATCTCAAGGCCACTAGTTCACTAGCATGTCGTGCTGAAGTAATAGCAATGAGGAATGCTGTTTTGAACGCAAGCAACCTGAGGTCAGTTGATGAAAGAGGTTCAAATGGGGCCTTCAAAAGTTTTGGCACATTAGCATCAGTGACCATTGAGATATCCCCTTAAGGAAGTGATGCGTGATATCCCCTTAAGGAAGTGTTTCAGAGTAGGGTGTCTGAAAAATTTATCTGTTGGAGAGGTTGGTGGCTGATAAGCAACAACTGCAGAAAAAGTAGACTTCGAGGGATGAAAGGGAAAGACCCTTAGATTTCAGCTGTAAGAGAAAATGAAGGATGGTGGTTAAGAGAATGGTTAATTGAAGGTAGTGATAATGTTGAGGTAAAGGATTGGATTTTTTTTCATTTGTACATGTATGTTTTTCTGGTTGAAGGTTTCTTTGCTTGATGAATGGCATTAATTAAGGATGCAGAATCCTCCACACTGCCAGGTGAAGGGCAGGGAGATCTGGGTGAAGAATCTGTTGTTTTGTGTGAGGCAGGTGGGGCAGGTGGTATATGTCGGATGACAGGGAACCAGGGCTGCCATGCCCACCATGGGGCTATCAGAACAGCATTGGGCCTGTCCTGCTGAAGACGACCACCTTGTGGAGGAGTGGGAATGGTGGAAACAGGAGTGACTTGGGCCAATGGCTGATGAATGCATCTCCGTGGGAGTTCTTGTCTACTCCTGAATGGGAATGATAATGTTTGCACTTCCAGTTCTCTCAGGAGGCAAAGAGGTCAGTTGTGGGCGTGCCCCAATGTCTGCACAAGGAGAGAAAGACAGACTGGTCTAGTTCCCATTTGTGAGCTTGGGATTCTTTGTGGCTGAGCAAATCTTCCAGATTGTTTTCCTGACCAGTTATGTGTATTGTCATGAGACAAATGTGATGGGAGAGGCACCATTCCCAGAGGTCAATGGCCAGATAAAGGAGGTTTGGGGAGTGCATGTCCCCTTGTTTGAGGATATATACTGTTGCATTTGCTCAGGTAATGAATATTTATATGCTATTTGCCAACGGGTGTGCTGCAGGGGGGGGAGTCATAAGGTATAAGAGACTCAGCAGGAGGAGGACTCAGCAGCAGGAGTTTAGATGTTTTGAGATAGAGAGTTGAGAGAGTTTTGGAGTTTGGGCAGGAGAATGGTGGTTGAGAGGGATAAAAAAGAATGTTTAAGAGTTAACAACATTGCTTATTCTGTCAATAACTGTAACAATAAACAATTTATATTTGGTTCTAATGGTTGTGGGTTTTTCGGGTTCTTTGGCCATGTTCTGAAGGTTGTTCATCCTAACATCTTGGCAGTCTCTGTGGCCAGCATCTTCAGAGGACAGCACTCTGTGCTCTGGTGCAGTTTGTTTGGGAGTTTGGTTCTTTGGTTCTTTAAAAATGACATATGGTACTGTTGATGAAATCAACAGGTGGTATATGTTGGATGACAGGGAACCAGGGCTGAGGGGCATGTAGCATGAGCTATGTTGGTGAAAAAATCAGGGGCCACGTACAGTGGTGGGATACAAAACAATCCAGTGAAAAGTTGAATGGGCTTGAGTTTAAAGGTATCCTAGCTAGAAACGGGTTAGGATCTGTGATAAAAAGACATTACCCTTTAGAGTCTTAGTGAAGACTTAGTTTTGGAGCTTCTGGACTCGGATCTGGGGAATCACAACAGAAGGAAAATACTTACTCAAGAGAAACCATTTTACCTCAGGATTTACAAGACCTAGAGGCTAGCCCAAAATCCGGAGCTATGAGGGTAGAAAGCAGTGGCAGAGAGGAAGCCTAGGTCAAAATAGATCTGAGGGGATAATAAAAGCTAAGCAGAAGTTGTTCTTCTGTCTGGAGACAAGAATCGCCTAGACAGGGAAATATAGGGTGTGCCTAGCTATTGTATGGACGTTGCAAAAGCTGAAGCCCTACACTTGGGGAAGAAAATTCATTCTCTGCACTAACCATTCCCCTTTGGTGTGGCTACGAACTATGAATTCCAATAACAGCAAACTTGCAAAATGGATGCTGATCCTGCAAGACTTTAAATCTGCGGTGCAAAAGGGACTCAGAATGTGATTGCTGATGAAGGTCAAATAACTAATGGGTGGATAAAAGTTTGTAATACTGTATTAACTGTTTGTATAATATTTATGGAATATCATTAAAATGCAGACTTTGCTGGGATGTTGATGAACTGAGAGGTGTATAGTGACGGTAAAAAATAATGGTGAGTATCCTTATTAATGTAAAGATAATGTAATGTAATTTGTATTAATGTTAATATGTCTTTATTAATGCAAAAAAACATAAAGGTTCCCCTTAACAATTTTTGTCCAGTCATGTTCGACTCTAGGGGGTGGTGCTCATCCCCGTTTCCAAGCCATAGAGGCAGCGTTTTGTCCAAAGATAATCTTCCGTGGTCACATGGCCAGTGCGACTTAGACACAGAACGCTGTTACCTTCCCACCGAGGTGGTCCCTATTTGCATGCTTTCAAACTGCTAGGTTGGCGGGAATTGCAAAGGTAATGTAATTTGTATTAATGTGAGTAATGCAAAAGGTTACTATATCTTTGTTGATTTAAGAGTAATGTGATATATTTAGTGATGTAAATAACGTAAGAGGTTGATATTTGTATTCTTTCATAAATCTTCATTTAAATAGATTTGAATGAAGCCAGGAACCATGTTTGAATTGATCTCATTTCGAGGAGAAGTCATGGATGCATTGAACTGTCAGTGCAGGTATATGAGGGGTACCTAGGACACTAGATTGAAATGTTGGTTGGGAGAAACGCTCAAGTATGCTTGGAATCTAGCACTGCTCCTATGTAATGAGCTACTCTTGTAGGTTTTAACTTGGATTTTTGTAGGTTTACTGCAAGGCCGAGATCCCGAAGAAGGGACAAGGTGAAGATGTCTTCGTGCCTTGTGACGGAAATGATCTACGAGTCAGTCGTCGATCTATGGGAAGATGAGGATTTTGTGAAGTCTGAGGTATGCTGCCACAGGGGCCATGCTGTAGTGAGTCTGAATGGAAGTCTTTTGAATTGGTAGGCCTGAGCTCCTAGTTGGAAGTGAAAGTAAGGCCTGTGAGGGGGATGGATAGAGATGTGGAAGCAGGCGTCCCTGAGAAGTACAACTGCGAACCAGTCTTTCTTGCAGAAAAGAACAGACTCAAGAATAATCATATGGAACTTGGTGGTAGTGATGTATTGATTTAGCTCCCTGAAGTCAAGAATAGGTTGGAGACCTCTGTCCTTTTTGGGTACTGTACAGTGAAATAACGAGAGAAAAAAACGTTGCCTGCCTGATGTGGCGGTATTGGTTCTATGGCATTTTTGAATGTTTGCATTTTGTCTTGCAGGGTTTGGGATGGAGGCATGATGGTATGGAATGGAGGAGGAAGCTGGTGGAACTCCATGCGACAACCACTTTGTATGATGGAGAGCACCCAAGTATCCATGGTGATGTTTGTCCACATAGGTGTTTCCAAAGGGCAAGAGGGGAGGTGTGAGGTTGTATGGGTGTCTTGGGCGGTTGGACGTCAATCATGCTGTTTTGATTTGCGGTCGTTGCGCCTGGTTGCGGTTTGTTGGTGCGGCTTGGCACAGGATGGTTGCTGCTTGGAGTAGAGTATGTAGGATGTTTGCCTTTAGGGCTCATGTTGGAACATCTGGTATGAGTTATAAGGGTGACAGAAGTGACCATTGATTTAGATGTAGCATTGACCATGTGTCTGGCTGACAATATTTGCTGCTTAGCCACCAAAAGACCTTCTTGTCCTCGGGAAGTGCATCAATGAAAGTAAACATGTTGTCCCAGAGTAAACATTGATAATTGGCAACCTTCATGGTAAAGGCAGCAGAGGAGTACAACCATCTGCCCATAGAGTTGATACGCCTGCTATCTTTATTGTATGGTATCAAGATTTGTCTGTGTCAAGAGTGGGATTATGATGCTTTGACAAATATGGAGTTAAGAGTGGCTGTTTCTGCAGGAAAACAGTGCCTGGGTTATGTAGTCAATAGAGGTTGATGCTCTTTGACACCAAGTGGGAGGATGCTGGTTTGGTCCAGGAGCAGCAAGCTGTGCTGAGGAAGCATGGAAATATGGTGTTTAGAGATGGAATCATAAAGGTGATCCACTGGCTCAGTCGTGGGTCTGTGGATTTGGAGATTGAGGGAATTGGCCATAGAAACCATTAGCTGAGTGTAAGTTTGAAAGTCCTCTGCTAGAGATGGTCCCTATCTGCCAGGTCTGACTTTGGGGATGTTAAAAAAACTGATGGTATTTGAGGTCTACAGCCATGTTCAGAGTGTTCAGGATCATGCCTTGAGTCAACTGACGGTTGATCAATGTTGACCTCAAGAGGATGGTCTTCGAAATATTGGGGTTGACGTCTAGTTGTGAATGCCAAGGGTGCATCAATGGACAGCAGTCAATACCTAGGGTCATTGATTGGTATCAACATTGAAGGTGGACAGAGACTGATATCAAGGGGTCTCCAGCTGCCACTGGAAGTAAGGTTGCAACCACATTCAGTATTGAGTATTGTCAATATTGAAAAGGTCAGTGTTGAGCTTGTGTCAAAATGAGGTTGCTGTCAATGTCGAGAGAGCTGTCTCAATGAAAAAGGTGTCGATGGACCATACTGTATCATAGTGGAGTAGACACACACTGGAGACAAAGAGTGGGATGAACATAGTCTTCCAGATAAACCAGGAAGTAATAACTTGCCAGTGCTGAAAACATGCCCGGAGCCAAGGAGTGTTGATTTGCTTGCTTGGGTCTTTTAGTTGCAGCAGATAAGATCGCTTCAGCCCCGAAGTCTCCTTAGGAGGGACAACATGTTCTGGCCACGTCACTGGAGCAGGAAAAATAGCTGGTCGATAATGTCTGGCGGGCCTCTCTATCAGGTACCGATTAGGGCAAAGAGCATCCTGATGACGGTGCTGAGCATAATCCTTTTCTGTGTGTGAGGGCAAGCGGACACTCTTAGAGACTTGATGCCTCTGTTAATGTGCCAGAGGCTGAGGTGGTAGGCCTACCAGGACAAGATAGAGCACAGTCTCTGGCTGAGTTTCAGCGTCATGCATGACTAGTGAGGAAACTGGTGAGGATGTACTCAGAAAGCCCGGAAATTGTTGTGGGCTGTCAGGGGAGGCTGTGAGTTGTTCTCATTCAGGAGACTGAGATGGCAAGTGTTGATGAAGTGGAAATGGTTCTTCATCTGAAAGGGAACCAATGCAGATGAGATCTCTGGACTCCGGTGGTTGCAGAGTCAGGGAGACAATTGTAGGAAGCTTCAACTTCAGAGACTTAGCCTTCTTTGGAGGTGAAGGTTCAGGTGCCGAGGAAGCGTCCATGGACGGTTTCGTCTTTGGTGCTGCCTTCAATGCAGAGGGCTTCTGCACTTGTGCAACCATGGATACAGAGGACACGGCACCAAAGTGGGATGGGGTAGCCGATGGCCGCTGTTTTGCCACTTAGGAAACCACTTTGTCCATGGCTTTAGTGTGGGTTACGGTTTTGCACAAAGGCTGTGCCATGCGTTTGGCTAGGTGGAGAGATTGCTCCCAGAGCTGAAGTTTAAGTCAAGAAAGGTGACTGCGGAAAATGCCGTTCGAAGTTGTTACAATGAGAACTCAGTGAGGTTTGCTGAGCCTCAACGAGACAAAAAAAGATATCTGGTGTGGCCGTCTGCAGGCCACACAGTGTTCAAACAGGCCAGAAGAGTCCATGAACCGAAGATCGGAATTAAAATAGTTGGGGAGGGAAGGACTGCTTTGGCCCTAAGGCTGGAGTGTTTTTTGTCTGCAAATATAGATTAGTAATAGTTCTTATATGAAGGATTAAATTTGAAATTGAGTTCATTAACTTCCCTTTTCTTTTGCTTTCAGTTTGGTGCCAAGGTATATATACCAAGGGGGAGGAGTCTGCACTAATGTATTTTTTTGCTATCGCAGAAGCTCTAGAATGTCCAATGAGGCTCCGCGCATGCGCTGATTACCCAGAGTGTGATTCACAAAGAAGAAGTAGATTGCTATACTTGAATAAAGAAAGGTTACTTACCTGTAACGATGGTTCTTCAAGTGGTCATTCTGTGAATTCACACAAAGGGTTAATACCAGCGCCAGCGTTGGGCCTCTCGGAACATTTTCTAGCTGCAAGAGAAAAGTAACAATGTTTAGGACTACCCCTACTGCGCACGCCCAGCCTAACCGTCCCTCAGTTCCATTTGTCCGCCATAGGCCCTCGAGTCATAGAGATGCCAGTGACAGACAGACAGAGGGGAGGCCGGGCGGGATTGTGTGAATTCACAGAATGACCACTTGAAGAACCATCGTTACAGGTAAGTAACCTTTCTTTCTTCATCGTGGTCTTCTGTGAATGCACACAAAGGGTGATTAGCACGCTTACTAACCGGATGGTGGGCTGTCACTGAAGAGCCGATGCTAGCACTGCCCTCCCGAATCTGGTCTCCTCTTTTGCCCTCACGTCCAATCTGTAGTGGGTTATGAAGGTAGAGGCATTGGACCATGTAGCGGACCGGCAGATGTCGGGCAGGTCAACGCCACGGAGTAAGGCAGTCGATGAGGCAACAGCCCGGGTGGAATGGGCTTTAAGTCCCTGTGGAGGATCTCTGTGGTTGAGCTCGTAGGCAAGGGCGATGGTAGATACGAGCCACCGAGAGAGCGTGGACGGCGAGGCCGGGCAGCCCTTCTTTGGGCCAAAGTAACAAAGAAAGAGTCTGTTGGCCAGGCGAAAGTCCTTGGTCCTGGACACATAAAAAGCTAAGGACCGTCGAACATCGAGCATGTGGAGCATGCGTTCAACATCAGAAGTCGGAGACGGAAACAAAGTTGGCAGAATAAGTGGCTGATTGACGTGGAAGTCGGAGACCACCTTCGGAAGAAAAGACACGTCCAGGTAAAGCATAACCTTGTCCTTAAAGAATTGAAGAAAAGGTTGGTCATGGCGGAGAGCTGCCAACTCGCTAGCTCGACGAGCAGAGGTGATAGCCACTAGGAACAGCGTTTTTAAAGAAAGCATCTTGAGGTCACAGGTAGCCATGGGTTCAAATGGGGGTCTGGATAGGGCATGCAGAACCAAGTGGAGGGACCACTGAGGGAGTGGAGGACGAACGGGAGGTCGGAGGTTAGAGAGACCCCTCAAAAACATCCTGACGGTAGGATGGGAGAAAAAACGGGAAGAGGGAGAAGCTCTGGGCTGGAAGAAGACAACCGCAGCAAGGTACACCTTGATAGTAGAGATAGACAGGTGGAAATCAAACAGGTAACGGAGATACTGCAGAAGCGTAGAAAGAGATACAGGGGAGGAGACGAGATCCCTCTGCTGGGTAAATTTCAAAAAGCTTTTCCACTTGTAGGCATACAAGCGAGACGTGGAGGGCTTGATGGCGTTGGTCAAGACCTCTTGGATTTCTGGACGATCCTCCACGCCGTCAGATGGAGCGTGTCGAGGTCGGGGTGAAGGACTTTGCCTGCTTCCTGGGTCAGCAGGTCCGGCCACAACGGAAGGGTTACGGAGTCCACAGCCATGCTGACTAGAGTGGGAAACCACACTTGGCGAGGCCAAAAAGGTGCAATGAAAATGGCCGGAGTCATTGAACGTTGGAGTTTGATCAGGGACCTCTGTATCAACGGAATTGGTGGAAATATGTACAAGAGACCCTGGTTCCAGGGGATCATGAATGCGTCGCCGAGCGAGTGGAGACCGAGACCTGCCCGGGACGCGTACCGGGAGCATTTCGCGTTGTGAGGGGATGCGAACAAGTCCAGCACTGGGGTCCCCCATTGGCGGCAAAGGTCCTGGAAGACCAGAGGGTTCAACTCCCATTCGTGTGTCTGATGTTGAAGCCTGCTCAGAGTGTCCGCAACTGTGTTGTCCTCTGTGGCTACATGGATGGCCACCGGGTAGATATGATGACGGTAACACCACTCCCAAAGGAGGATGGAGAGATACAGGAGTGAGTGAGAGCGGGTTCCTCCCTGCTTGTTGACATAGTGCATTGTGGTAGTGTTGTCCGTCACCAGCTGAACTCCGCGGCCGCGTAGCAGAGGAAGGAAGGACCTGAAGGCCTTGATAACTGCAAGCAGTTCCAGGTGATTGATGTGGAACATGGCTTCCTGTGGTGTCCAGAGGGCGCGAATGGTGTGACGGCCGCAGTGCGCCCCCCAGCCGGACGGACTGGCGTCCGTTGTGACCTGAACGGTGAGACGGAGTGGACGAAAAGGCCGGCCAACCGTGAGATGGGGTGTGTACATCCACCACTGGAGCTGTCTGGTGAGCTCCGGGGTGACACGAAGGCGCTTCCTCTGGCTGTCCATCATAGGGTCGAAAAGGGTGAGGAACCATGATTGGAGTGACCGGAGTTTGAGGCGAGCGTGAGCTAGCGCCGGTGTTGTAGAAGACATCAGGCCGAGAAGGTGTTGGGCGTGATGGGCTGTCACCCGAGCACGGGGAAGAAATTTCCTGATGGCTCGCTGAATCTTGCGTACCCTCTCTGGGGGGAGAAAGACTCGACCCTTTACGGCGTCCAAACAGACCCCTATGTATTGAACTGTTTTGGAGGGGATGAGCTGAGACTTCTGTTTGTTGACAGTGAGACCGAGATTGTGAAGGAGATACAGGATAAATTTTGTGTCCTTCAGAGATCGGCTTCGTGAGGTGGAGACTACGAGCCAATCGTCCAGGTAAGGGTAAACGTGGATGCCCCTGAGACGAAGGTAAGCTGCCACTGGGGCCATGACCTTGGTGAAGGTCCGGGGAGCTGTGGACAGGCCGAATGGCAGGGCCTGGAATTCGTAGATTGTGTCCCGAAAGATGAACCGAAGAAACTTGCGGTGGTCGGGGTGGATAGTGACGTGAAAGTATGCGTCCTTTAGATCTATGAGGACGAACCAATTGTTTTTCTTCAGCAGGTGCATGATGGACTCTAAGGTGAGCATCCGAAAACGTCTGGGTCGCAGGTAAGTGTTTAGGAGTCTTAGATCGAGGATGGGCCTTATGCCTCCTCCTCTTTTTGAGACCGCGAAGTAGCGGGAGTAAAAACCGCAGTGTATGTCGCGGGGTGGTACTGTAGAGATGGCATCTTTTCGTAATAGAGATAATATTTCTTCTTCGAGCGAGGAGTCGAACGGGGAATGATTTATGAACCCGAGCGGAGGAGATCTTATAAATTCCAGCTGGTAACCGTGCTGAATAATTTTTAGAGCCCAAGCGTCGGTTGTGATGGCAGACCAGTTGTGGAGAAACGGTTGAAGACGGGTGGCAGGAGGTGAACGGGTAAAAATGGGGGGCCGAAAGTCAAAGATACTGTTTTTGTTTCCTGCCAGGTGGCTTAAAGGGTTGGCGGCGATGGGGCGGACGAGGCCGGTATCCTTGATAGCCCTGGACAGAAGAAGAGGACTGGCCAGAGCGCTGCTGAGGTAGGTGTTTGTAAGGACGGTACTGTTGAGAAGATTGATATTGACCATAAGATTTACGCCATTGGGGGCGTCGCTGTCTAGATTGAGTCTGAACAGAATAGGACTTGGCAGTCCTCTTAGCCTTGTGAAGGTCTTCTAAATGGGAGTCGGTCTTTTCGTTGAACAGCCCAGTAGCGTCGAAGGCGAGGCTTTCAACCTTTGACTTGACGTCCTCCATTATGTCTGCAGAACGGAGCCAAGCGTGGCGCCGGATAGAGATGGCAGACATGAGAACTCTGGCAGAGATCTCTGCTGCATGTCTGATGGAAAGACGTTCATACTTGGATACCGTCTGAGCTTCCTCATATGAGTTAAGGAAAGCTTGCCGGGTGTCTTCAGGTATCATTTTTAGCCCTGGCAACAGTTTGAGCCATAGCTGTTTGTGATAAGCCCCTAGAACAGTCTGATAGTTTATGATTCGAAGTAGCAAGGTGACAAGGGAGTAGATTTTCCTGCCGATGATTTCCAGCTTTTTACCCTCCTTGTCAACTGGAGTAACGTGGGCCTTGGCCGACGGCCTTGAACAGCTTGTTTCAACAATGAGTGAGTTCGGAATGGGGTGCTTGAGTAAAAAGTGAGTATCAGCCCCATGAATCTTGTAGAAGTGCTCTGTGCGACGAGGGACATTAGGTGTAGTCGCAGGCTGAGCCCAGAACTCCTTAATGGCCTCCATAACCACAGGCACAAAGGCTATACTGGGGGGAGCGGTACTGTCCTTCTTGATGTCCCCGAAGAACAAGTCCTCGCCCGGAGGCGAAGGAAGATTCAAGTCCAGTTTTAGAGTCTTGGCAAGTCTGGACATCATCTGAGAATAGGAAGAAAAATCCTCAGATGGAGAAGGGGCGTGAGGATCACCTGTATCTGAAAGCACCAGATCACCCGGGGGTAAATCGTGCGGTGGCATGGGTGGGGGTTGTTCCTGATCGGAGTCAGAAGACTGCTCCATGGACACCTCATCTGGATCAGAGGAGAAGACATCCCTCTTCTTTTTTGGAGGGGGTTTCTCGATGCCGACCTGCGCTGTCGGGGGTCGAATAGGGACCGCAGTCGGCGCCGAGGTGGAAGGAACCGGTTGCGGTGGAGGGGCAACAGGTATCGTAGGAGGCCGTTCTCCGGCTCGAATAGCTCGGCGTCGACGTCGAGGTCGGTTCGACTCCGAGGAAGAAGACAAGTATATGTACCGGATCTTTTTGCGGTACCGGTCTCGAGATGCGGACGTCGAAGACGAAGAAAGAGACCTCGAACGGCCGCGTCGGCGTCGATGGCGCTTACGACGTTTAGCGTGGTCGGAATCCGCCGAGCAAGAAGAAGAGGAACGACGTCGATGCTTGCTACGACGTCGATGGGAGCGGCGCTTCTTCTTAGAGCGTTTGCGCTTAGAGGATTTCGCGTCCGAACGATGGGAAGAGTCGGACTGAGTGGAAGCTCGATGTCTCTTCTTCGACCGTTTTCGTCGAGGAGACTTCGACCTCGAGCGGCCGGAGGAAGGGGACCGACTCGGGGAGCGATGCTTCTCCGTGCGGGAACGTTTGCCTCGAGGAGACTTCGACCTGGAACGCACAGGTGATCGAGGTACCTTCTCTCGAGGAGATCTCGAGTCCGAGTGCACGGACGAGATCGACACGGGAGGCGACCCCTGGCCCGCAGGAAAAGGGCTATGTGGGGCGGAAGCGAGACCAGTAGTGACACCAACTAACTGGCTCGGCGTCGGGGAAGACATTCCCGATGGTGGTATGACTTCAGTACGTCGAGTCGGAGGAGGAGCGGGTGCCTCGGACGAGGCCTCGAAGCGTCTCGACAACTCCTCGAGAATCGGAGATGGAATGGAACCCGAGCTCGGAGAAAGTCGAATGGATGTCATTTTAAGCTGGGCGGCCGCCTTCGCTTTGGATGACTTCGACGGCTTAGTTTTCGGAGCCGGAGGCTCGGGGTTCGAAGCAGGAACGGCCGATTTTGACGACGCGGATTTCTTCGACATTTTGGAAACTTTAGAGACGACCGACTGAACAGGAGCTGCTCGAGAAGTGGAAGCCATTTCCCCCTCCGAGGGCGCCGTGGAAGACAACGTTGACTCCCACAGATGAAGTTTAAGGCGCTGCTGGCGAGCCTTAAGAGCGGCTTTAGTGAAGGCTTTGCAGTGTGGGCAAGTTTTGGGATTGTGCGATTCCCCCAAGCAATACAGGCAAGTATCGTGGCCGTCCTGGTGGGGAATTTTGCGGTCGCACACCACACACCTGCTGAATGGCCCGGAAGGGGACATAGGGCGGTAAGCAAACCGAAACGACAAGTCCAAGGGATAAGGCAGAGCAGTCCGAAATCAGTCCGAGTAAAGCCAAAAAATACACCGAGTCGTCAAGTTGAAGGGAAAAAGCGCTAGGGTAGTCCGTGAGCGAAGCTTAGGTCAAAACCAAAGAATCAAATAGATCGCAATAACGCAGCTAAGACGAGAGGCTCCAAACCGCTAGGCGGAAAAATGGAACTGAGGGACGGTTAGGCTGGGCGTGCGCAGTAGGGGTAGTCCTAAACATTGTTACTTTTCTCTTGCAGCTAGAAAATGTTCCGAGAGGCCCAACGCTGGCGCTGGTATTAACCCTTTGTGTGCATTCACAGAAGACCACGATGAAGAACTCATTGATTTGAAATACTTGGCTGCAGGGCTTGCTAGTTTCATTCTCTACTGTGCCTCCCATGCCAGCCTATGTAGCCTCAGACATGCTGCACACTCCCAAAGTGCCATTAGAAGGGACTGTTTAAACAATTTCTGAGCATTTTACACTGGGAATGGTTGCCAAAGTCAGAATTGACTTGATTGACTTAATTATTATGATGATAATCAGATTGTAACTCTCCCCCACAACCACAGATGAATTATAATCGCTTTCTAGAGAAAATAAAATTTTACAGTACGTTTTACAGTACATGATTTACACAATTACTACCTCCTTCTTACGTGATTTCTGAAACTCCTTCTAATGAAATAACCTGCAAAATTGGAAGCACAGCCAAATTCTGTATAACTCAGGAACCTGGATTCTGTTCCATTCCTTCACTATAAGGAAGAAGTCCTTAATACATAAATAATTTTGTAATGAGGAATCAAGTACTCCTTGAAAACTAAATTTTTTAAAAGCTGCAGTTGAGAAATTTGGTCATAGATAAACTAAGTGATTGATCTCTTTAAATGAAATCTAGGTGTGACACAAATGGCATATTAGTGTGTGAGCATGTCCTGTCCAAATAAAAGTTGTACTTACCATCACAAAGGAATAGCCTATCCACAGGGATCTCCAGCTCTCTGGACACGGTGGAATTTGAATGGTTTGACTGTGAACTGCAATCACCATGGCAGGAGCTTCACATACAGCACACCTGAAAACAAATGACATAAAAGCTGCAGAAATTGCACAGTATGAAACACCATGAACATCCTTCTCATCTTTGGTGAAGACAATTCTAGTGCTGCCTAGGATGAAGCAGCAGTCACTTGAAATATAATGAGAAATAATGATATATATGGGCGGCATATAAACTACCCAAAGGTCTCTGGGCGGCTTACAGCATTTAACAGAATACGTGGAAAAAGTGGTCCAGGAATGATCTGACAGCTGCAGTTCTAACATTTGGGAACAGCAAACAAGTTAACAGATCCTATACTGTTTAGAAAAGGAGTGCAGGAAGATGCAAGTGGGAGATTTACAATTTAAGACCTGCATGGGGTCTAGAGTAGGCAGCCCAGCACTGAGGAAAGGTTAGAATAGTCACTATTTTGCTTTTGGAATCAAAACAATGCCTAAACTAGTTCCATGTGCTGTAGCTCTTCTGGTTCTTAATGAAAAAGAGTAGTGGAAAATGTGTCATCACATTTGCTCAACATTGGAGAGAAAACAAGGGATGGACACTGTGATCCCAAAGAAGAAAAAGATGCACATGGGGGCATATGAGTGCCACAAGGTTATGTCTCTTCCCTTCCCTGTGGACTCTCATGAGGACACATTAGCTGCAGAGGAAACATAGGAGGAAGAAAAGAAAAAAATACAAGCAAACCACAAACAGTGTAGTTGCAAATTCAGAAGTAAATGGACCCTCCAGAAGATTTACACATAGAGAAACACAAACTCTGTTCTTCCTGACTCTGCATGCTCACATACTGACATGCTCCAAATTATGACAGTTGCAACTGGGGGGGGAGAAATCCATGGGGAGGGAAGGGAGAACCTGTCACCAGACCCCTCCCCCTTCTTCTTGCATGGCTTGTGAAATACAGAGAGACTGGCAGTTGCTGTTGCTTTCCCTGCCCTTCTCAGCAGAGCAACAGGGCACAGCAAAACACTCACACACACACACAGAGTTGAGTGGAGGAGGAGGAAAAAAGAAAGGTTACTTACCTGTAAACATGGTTCTTTGAGTGGACCTCTGTGAGGTTTAGTCTGCGCCTGCGCTGACATTCTCGGAGCATTCCAGAGCTAAAAGTAACAATTTTATGGTATGATCCCCCATGAGGCACAAGCTCCTCCCACCCAAGATTCCCCTCAGTTCCTGCAATTTGTCCGCCGGGCACGAGAGTTATACAACAATAAGATACCCGTGACGGACAGAGGGGAGGATGGGCGGGTAGTGTGAATTCACAGAGGTCCACTCGAAGAACCATGGTTACAGGTAAGTAACCTTTCTTTCTTCTTCGTGGCCTCTGTGAATACACACATATGGGTGACTGGCAAGCTTACTTATTGGCAGGTGGGACGTCATGGTAGGAAGGATGCCAACACATTTCTGCCAAATCCAGTGTTACTGCGTGTACCTACACGTAGCCAGTAGTGCCCCACAAAGGTAGATGGCATGGATCATATTGCTGCACGGTAATGTCAAGAATCTCGATTCTACTCTGGATGCAGCCAAGGTAGACAGCACTCCATGGAGCGAGGCTAAAGCTGATTAGACGGTGACTCGTCTGACCACTGGTAAGGCATAGATACAGTGTGGACCATCGATCTAGAGATGGATAGGATGAAACTGGACTTTCGAAATTAAAAGAATGAAAGCATAAAAAGAGCCTGTCATCTGTTTAGAAGCTCTGGCAGTGTCCAGACAAAATGCTAGTGAGCGTCTTACATAATTATTGTGGAGCATGTGCTCTAGAGGAGATGATGGTGATCTGAAGAATGATGGTAAGATGAAGCACAGATAAACATGAAAACTAGTCGAATAGGTCAAAAATGAGACATTAAGGTAGGAAGTCACTTTATCAGGAAAATTGAATAAAAGGTGGATCGAATCACAATCCAGCTATTTCCCATGTTCCCTTGGCAGATATGACAGCCACTAGGAAGGCTGTTCAAAGTAAGTAATTTCGCATTTGAAGAGAAAATGGGCTCGAATGGCAGGCACATGAGTGAATTTAGAATGATCTATAGACCATTGAGGAACAATGCGTTTACATGGAGGACAGGTGGTACTGAGTCCTGTGAAAAGATGTTTGACCCTAGAATGAGACAAAAGTCCTACGTACCAGAATCATCTGGTTAATGGGCAGCAGTAGCAGATATATAACATTTTAAAGCATAAATAGAAAGCCAAGTAGGCAACAGTTTCAAAGAAAGTTGTTAAGGTAGTTCTTTGTTTCATTATATTTAATAAAGATTTCATTTATTTACAAATCGACATCGAGTTTATGGTTTTCGAGCTCGATCGAGCACTGATGCCAAAGTGGTAGTATTTTCCAGGTTGGCAAGTTCATGGCCAATAGATGCGGATGGTAGACCATCCTTCCCTCCAAAGATAGGAGGTAAGTCACCAGAGGGAACTCACATGTGCCTGTCTATATCGATCTGAGACAGGCGAACTAGAACTACCTTGGTCATCAAAGAGGTATTTGGATCATGTTTGATTAGGAATTATGGTGATGGAAAATCCATGGAATAAAAGGTATCGGAGGGAAGAGTTATGGCAGATTCCCTGTCCACTGCCATATGAAAATGTCCCCGACAGTGTTTCCATCCGCACCTGCACAGGAGCAATAAAACCTGTAATCGGCGTACGGACCCCAGTGAATACATCGAAGGTCGGTACTTCCCAACGGTGACAGAACCGAACTTGCAGTTACTTGGATTAGGGATCCTCTACTTCGTCAAACAGCAAAAGATACCACTATTGGAGTGGTTCGAGGCTGAGTCTGTATTGCTTTAGCACTGAAGCCGTAGAGGTCATAAATCTGGGGAGATGTTTGCTAGTATTTTTTTTAAAAGAAAAATATACGCCATAGTACCAGTATAGGTAGATGTCCATATTTTGCAGGGAAAGGTTATTATCAAACTGATGCCCTGTACCATCTGAAAGACCTTGCAGATGTTGAAAAATCAAATGGTAGTGAAACCTTAGGAATTACTGATTAGATAATAGTGTTGAGGGTGGAATCTGAAACCTACGGTAGAATACACATGAAAAGATTTCTGAGACCAAGGACGGGACGGATGCCTCTGTCCTTTCTATGTATATAATAGCACAGAAGTAGAAGCCACTGCATAAGCCAGATGTAGGAACTTGGAATATGGCATGTTTGTTCAGGAGGCAGAGGTCTCTTCCTGGAGGATATAGACAAAAGAGTAAGTCTAACGTTACTCAAAGAGGAACAAAGACAATTATATAATGTAACCTTGAGAGATGTGGTGACATTTTTTATGAACCAAAATGTCTGGGAGGCTGAAACTCCAGATATAGTTGAATGGACTATGGGTAGAACCGAAAGAAGGACGAAAGGGCTGTTGGCCCGTATATAATTTAGCTGTTTTCCTATTCTGTGTAAAAAAATTTTCTAGTGTCACCAGTCTAAGACTGAAGAGACTGGTACCATGTAATGGAAGACATTCAATTCTGTCCTTTGCCTTCTTGATGAGCCAGTGGATCCTGACTTGGCGAGCCTTCTATAGATACTAAGGATGCGACAGCAGCTGAAGCTCTTTGCGTGTCTAGCAGCAATCCTGTGTTGCTTTGCTAGAGTCATGGTCTCAGAGTGAGAATTTCTAACCTGTTTTAATGGATTCCAAGTGAGGTAGAATCTTAGACCATAATTGCTCTAGGTAGGCGCCTATCGTGATTGATAGTTGGCCACATGGAGCAGAAGTGATTGAAGTGTAAGTGCTCAGCTAAGTGATGGCCGGGTCTGGAAAAGGCGGTTCCTACATTCCCAATCGACGGGATGCGGTGAACCAAGAAGTGACCTGTGCAAATGAAAAGAAGCACACTGAAGGTGACAGAGGATGATAATGGATCACATCATATTGGATGGAGATTCGTTCAAGGAGTGAGATCCGAGCTTATGCCCAGAATTGGCAGATAGTCAATTCGAAGCCGGGACCGGTCGTGCTCGATCATAATGGGCCTCGACACGAGATGGATTGGAATTTGGAAAGCATCTTTTCCTGCCGAAGTGTAGATATGGTAGAGAAAAAACAAGAACAAAAATCTTCTCCATGTTGAGGTCGATCCTAATGGATTCAACATAAATCGAAGATCGTGGCAAAGCTGGTAGCTATAATAGAAATGAGTCAAACAGATTGATTAGTCAACAACAGAGAAGTAAAAAGACCGCTCAGTTTTGCAGCCCTACCTGCAGTTCTGCCGGTCAAGGCACTGCCTCCCACATGTCTAGGGGCGGCGGCTGGTAACTTTGGGGTTGAGGCTTTTAATGTTCCCGGAATGCTGTAGGCGGATGGGAACATCTTCAGGCTCTTGCAGATGTTACAGCGCAATGACTGTGTCACCTTCTAGAGCCTGAGCAGGTTATAAAGAATAACAACTTCTTTTTTCTGGCTAAAAAGCCATACACCAACAAATGGCAGGTCCTAACCTGTCAGTTGCTTAGACACTGGTTTTCAGGCATATTGAGCAGCAGTGCACTCATGATGCACCTGCAACAGTGCCTCCTAGTGATGTGGGAGGCCTGAATTGTAAGGGTGCACAGGAGCTACCCACAGGGTTGGCACCACCAAACTCCATAAGTGGTGATGATAATCCCTCATGGCAGAGGAGTAAATGGCTACATGGCACCCCAAAACAAGTAACAACGCCAATTAAAGAACTCCTCATCTGTTAACAGTAAAAGAGTGCGACCATCTGCAACAACCAAGAGGGGTATAGGAAGATTGGTTGGAAACTCTTCCACCCCCCCCCCCGTGTCTCATATAAGTCCCAATCCTGAATAAGGAAAACCCTCCTGATGAACAGGGGAGAAGACTGACCTAGCACAAGCTTGACCAAGCACAGGCTCAACAGTCATAGAACGGCGAAGGCCGAATGGATTAACAGCAGGTTCGGTCAAAGCTGCGAACATTGTGCTACCGAGTTCGAGGGAGCACTACACCTGTGAAGCCTAAGTGGAGGCATAAAGCACTCCATAGCCCATGGGTCAGAACGATACCAGGTAGAGCGGGATGGGGATGGTGGCCAAGAGCTCATCGCTCCTATCCCAAACAAAAGGGACTGGTCTTACGCAACCTTGTCAGTGTGTCAGGACCTACCTGAGGAAAATTCTCCAGACTTACCTGACAGCGGCAGGGTTCTCGGGTGGACCCTTGTGAGTCCTTTCCCTATGAGCCTATGCGGGCACTGGCACCTGAGACAGGGCTGCAGGCTACTTTGTGAGCCAGCCCATTGATAAAGAGGGCTGTTTTGTGCGAAATTAACAGCCACCTGCAGGTGCTACCCCAGGCAGGAATATCACCGACTAGCAGGGCTAGTGGTGGGAGTTGCAGCCCCCCCTTCCAGAGGCAAACTAGGGCTTTCAAATGCTGCCAGAAAGCTTTCGCCTCGGCACTTGGTTTTGGAAATAGCAGCCACGTGAACAAGGCCTCTGATAAATCAGGCCCAATAAACCAAACACCCAAGGGCTTTACCCCAGACAGGCAAAGCACTGACATGCAGGGCTAGCAGCAGGAGCTGAAGGGGACCATTGTATCCCCAAAGGGAAACCCAGGCCTTACCTTATGTCTCAGGCACATCTGCAGCCTTGGCGTGCAGTTCCCTCCAGAAGTCGCAGCTACATGAGCAGGCGCACGAAGGAGGGTTGGTGTGCAGCACTCACACACAGAGGCGCTTCCCATGTCAGGAGGAACCACTGACAGTCAGGGAAGGTGACCGGGGCAACAGGAGGCCCTTCTTCTCCAAGGGACAGGGCGACAGAGCCCTAACTCCTGCGGGGTCAAATCAGTTGTATGAACAAGCCCCTTGAAACAATCATCCATCGATGATTCACCAGTCTCTCTCATGGTTGCTCAGAGAGAGGGTGTGGTGAGACATGCCTCCTTTTCACTCTCCTCTCCTCATGAGATAGAGAGACTTAAGCTCCAACTCAGGAACGTCAAATGCCCGCCCTCATGTAGGGCTAAAAGGGCCATGGCCGGACTGGATGGTAGCGCAGTCACTGAATGGCCAGTTGGAGCAGAGAGGCTATCAGGCGATCCGAAGTCTGTGCAGGTAGAGCTGGCACGTCATCTCCTCAGAGGCAAATTTGCTAGCCTCTGGCGAGGATTCCTCTGTCGATGTAGACTTAGATTTTAAGGACTCCTTGGTATGGTCGGGTTCCCTACTGCGGCCTGCACCTATCTGGGTAAGATGTAGCTTACTCAGGCAGAAAATCATTAATGTGCCTGAGAGTCAAAATGAGTAGGCCGAAAAAGGCGGGAAAGGAGAAAGAAGCAAACAGTTGAAGTGTGGGGGGGGGGAGGGGGGTAAGCCAAGTAGCTGGAAGCAAAGAAGAAAACAACTCACGGGGGATCATAGATTAGATAATTGAGAAGGGAAAGAATCCAATTTAGAGGGAATTGATCAATAAGCTAAGGGGAAAAACCCCTGTGGAAATAGCTCTATGCTCTGTAGAACTTTACAGCATGGCGGAAAAAAGGAACTGAGGGGAATCTTGGGTGGGAGGAGCTTGTGCCTCATGGGGGATCATACCATAAAATTGTTACTTTTAGCTCTGGAATGCTCCGAGAATGTCAGCGCAGGCGCAGACTAAACCCATATGTGTGTATTCACAGAGGCCACGAAGAAGAAAGTAAAGTTTTCCAAGCAGCCAATTGAGTGAGTTGTAGGATGGCTCCTTTTCTACCTTTTAGTTGTGCACAAAAGCAAAGACTGGGGTTCAAAGAGCCAAGCAATCGTAATCAAGAAGTCCAGAAGCTAAGCAACCAAGTGAGACAGCAAGCCAGTTCCTCAGCTTTCCCCTATCCAAAAGGTAAAGTGTTTCGAAGGCGTTAACAATTTTTGTAAGATGCAAAGACACCCAGTGTGGACAGAATGGCAGACTAAGACTCAAGAGGCCTGGGTTCCAATCCCCATTCATGGAGGCTCACTGGTGGTGTGGAACCGGTAAAATGGCTCCTTAAATGTCTCACTTACTTTACTGTATTAGAGTTACTATAAGTCGGTTTTGACTTAACATGAGCAGCAAAAAAATTTTAAGGAAGGGCCAGTCTGGAGAGACATGAGTTGGCAACTAACTCCCTGAGGGGAGGGGATGGAGGGAGTGATCTGACAGAGTCAACAGGGAGTGTCCTGGCTGAAGGAAATGTGCTTCAACACCTCCCACCTCCCCCCGCTGGGTGGCGCAACTACACTTTGTATGAATCTGTACAGAAGTAACAAGCCTTGATTCTATGTGTATGGATGGTCTGGGAAGTCAGGAGTCACCGCTAAAGGAACAGCAAAATAAGCACACACTTCAGTTTTCTGGAATGCCACTAGTAGAGACTTGGAAAAAAGAGCAGGACAGGTCCTTTCCCCCCCCCTCCACCTAATTGATCTGTATTTAACATGTGAATTTTAGTGATCACTCTACTGGATACTTAGTAAGGCTAGTTGTATCTGTTCATTTGATGTTATTTACAGAAAAGCTCTTATCTGTGTTTCACATCTACATTAATCTACAATTAAAATACCCTTAAAATATATATTCAAATGTGTGTTTTCTCAGAATGGGAGAGAATCAAATGTTGCAACATTTGAGAAAATGAGGAATCTGGTGGATAGTTTCTGATTCACACATTAGTCTGAGAAGTGCAATTCTAATTTTTCATATAGGAACCATCAAGCAGTGAGTACTCACCTACTAATGAAAGACTTTATGTTATCTCCTGTAACGGGAGCCATGCTCATTGGCATTGGCTCAGGAGTAGACAACCAGTAAGAATAATCATTCCTTGAGGCAAAATTACAGACATTGTTAATGTTACAGAACAGGAAAGGCATTGTGCTGAATTTACGTAGGCAGCTTCCTGCTGTACCTGAAAGAAAGAGCAAATATAAAATGTTGATCTTAATTCTTTCTATGTAATGCTACAGGTACTGAACCTTATATAGTATAAGGCTAGAAAAATGATGTACAAAAAGGCTTAAAAGCAAATACAGAAGCCAGAATTTTAGTAACTTGCATGTTCAAGTACAAGCTATTGTGCAAATGATGATGAAAATGTTTTCCAGGCTTTTTGTTACATAGTCAGTCCTCTTTTCATAGCACAGCTGTGTGATCAGGTGTACAATAACCAACAAGCAAAACCTGCTAGTGTGATTGTCCTTAAAAACACAACAGGATTTTGGCCAGTTATCAGAGGAAGGGAAAGTGTATGGAAGGGAAAGTTTTGTACCTCTTAATTCGTGTCCAGTTTAATGTGATGGTACAGGATTTCTGCACTGTATAAGATCAGTGATAGACAAACATTACCCTGCCCTCAAGCACCCATAATTTATTATTATTTTGCTACTTTATTTTTATTCTTGCCACTAAATAGGTGGGTTATTAGTTAATAAATCTTTTGAGAAAGCACCGGAGGAGGTCTGAAGGACCACCAAGGCTCCTACTTACATGCTTCCTGAGAGACCTTTCTTCTGCTCCCTCTATGTTTTGCAATATGAGGTAAAATGACTGCCTTGTTGGAAAAATATATTGAGCACTTTGTGAGGAATTAGGAGGAAACTGGGACTGTTACGTTCTGTATGAGTTTAAAAAGCAATGAAACATTCTCATGAGACTGTTAGAATTATGCTGCCAAGCATGAAGATAAGGAGCAAGGCCAAGGAGGCCCAGAGAAGACCAAACAGAGCGTAAGATAAGGCACTTGGACTTGGGATCTTCCTCATGTGAAATCTGGGTGGTGAACTGTGTTGCATCCACTTAATCTTACTTGATCTTACTTGAAGTCATGAAGAAGGTGGTCCAAAACATGTAGAAATGGAGGGTGTGTGTATGTGATTGATGTTTGTTTGTTGGTGTGTGGAATGTTCAAGGAGAGAGGTTTGTTTTTGTTTGAAGGAGAAGGGGGGAAAGAAATAGCCCAGCTTCTCTGTGTGTTAACATGTAGAGAGAGAAAAATGACTACTTACCCTAGCCTTGGCTGTTTATTATTTTACTTAGAAAAAATAGACTTATTTAATAATTGTAACAGATGATTAAATAAGCTTATCCTTTAAAGCCATAACTGTATTCTAATGAAACTATTTTCTCTTGGTCTCTTGAAACAGCAGAGCTTACATCTAAATCCAGTGTGGATTTGAGAAGGTAACTAAGTTGCTACTGTAAATTGAGAGATCCTACCGGGCAAGGCTGTTGTGCATTCTAAGGAAGCACATAATCAGTATTGCTTTGGAAGGAAGCAAAAGTTACTTTTAAGATTAGGCTTGTCCATGGGGCTTGTACTACGCATGTCTGAGGTCTAAAGAACCTATCTCAGGCAATAAAGGTGGTAGTTTTGTGCCCACAGTGACTCCATGATCATTCTCTCTTTAGGGAGAACTGATTGTGGCAAACTTACCCCCCACTGATGTCTGGGAACAGACAGATTCACCTATCTTGTTTCCAAAGCAGTCTCAGATGAGCTTCCCCAGGTGACTCCCCTGTTTGCTACCCTTATCTTCTATGATGCTCACCCAAAATCCTTATATAAAGCTGAGGAAGACGGCTTTAAGGGGCAGAAATCGCCTGCTACAACTGCCTGTAGTGGAGGGAAGGTATGAATAAAAAATGATAGCCACAGGATAAACTTTGGGCCAATTACACCAGTTAGGCAGCAAGCCTCACCTAACTTGTAGGAGAACTCTTCTCCCAAATTCCAGTTAGGACAAGATGATGCTGTTAAGGTGCTACACTCAATATGTCCGGAAATTTGGAAAACTCAGCAGTTGCCAGAGGATTGGAAGATCAGTCTACATCCCAATCCCAAAGAAGGGCAGTGCCAAAGAATGCTCCAACTGCCGTACAATTGCACTTATTTCACATGCTAGCAAGATTATGCTCAAAATCCTCCAAGATAGGCTTCAGCAGTATGTGGACTGAGAACTCCCAGAAGTACAAGCTGGATTCTGAAGGAGCAGACGAACTAGAGACCAAATTGCTAACATGCGCTGGATTATGGAGAAAGCTAGAGAGTTCCAGAAAAACATCTACTCCTGCTTCATTGACTAGGCAAAAGCCTTTGACTGTGTGGACCACAACAAACTATGGCAAGTTCTTAAAGAAATAGGAATGCCTGATCACCTTATCCATCTCCTGAGAAATCTATACGTGGGACAGGAAGCAGCAGTTAGAACTGGATATGAAACAACTGGTTCAAAATTGGGAAAGGAGTATGACAAGGCTGTATATTGTATCCCTGTTTATTTAACTTATATGCACAATACATCATGTGAAAGGCTGGATTGGAGAAATCGCAAGACAGAATTAAGATTGCCGGAACAAATATCAACAACCTCAGATATGCAGATGATACCTCTCTGATGGCAGAAAGTGAGAAGGAATTAAAGAACCTCTTAATGAGGGTGAAAGAGGAGAGCATAAAAAATGGTCTGAAGCTCAACATAAAAAAAAAAACCAAAGATCATGGCCACTGGTCCCATCACCTGGTAAATAGAAGGGGAAGAAATGGAGGCAGTGACACAGTTTTCCTTCTTGGACTCCATGATCACTGCAGATGGAGATAGCAGCCACAAAATTAAAGGGCGGCTGCTTCTTGGGAGGAAAGTGATGACAAACCTCTACAGCATCTTAAAAAGCAGAGACATCACCTTGCCAGCAAAAGTCCACATAAGCAAAGCTATGGTTTTTCCTTTAGTGATGTATGGAAGTGAGAGTTGGACCATAAAGAAGTCTGACAGCCGAAGAATTGATGCCTTTGAATTGTGCTGGAGGAGACTCTTGAGAGTCCTGGACTGCAAGGAGAACAAACCTATCCATTTTGCAGGAAACCAACTCTGAGTGATCACTGGAAGGACACAGCCTGAAGCTGAGGCTCCAATACTTTGGCCATCTCATGAGAAGACTCGATTCTCTGGAAAAGCCCAATGTTGGGAAAGTGTAAAGGCAAGAAGAGAAGGGGACGACGGAGGATGAGATGGTTGGACAGTGTCATTGAAGCTACCAATATGAATTTGACCCAACTCCGGGAGGCAGTGGAAGACAGGAGGGCCTGGCGTGCTCTGGTCCATTGGGTCATGAAGTCGGACACGACTAAACGACTAAACAACATGGGCTAATATTTTGCACTATCAGTAATGGAATTCCTTTGTATTCTATCCTTGAATTTCTCCCTAAATGTTGTAGTATTTTTCCCCTCATAGTAGATGTGGCAAATCTCATAATTATATATCTTGGTTTTGCTGGAGATTCTGCTTTAGGAGTGGTTGTCCCATGGAATCTCAAAATATAAACTGGAGTAATTTTTAAAACAGAAAGGAGTTCAGAAAACCACTCCACAATGAGCTTTAGTGTGTTCTCCTGCCCTTCCAATTCTGGAATCTCATGTGTCCTCAGGTTTTATCCATGGCCCAAGTCTTTGGGCTTGAACCCGTCTTTGATACCAATTTCCCAAACCCAACTCTCAAGCCCTATTAAAAATAAGCTTTTTCTCCAGAGAAAAGGAAGGATGCGTGGAGGTCTGAAGGAGAGAAATCCTTCTAAAATGCTGACACCAATTTGATTTTTCAAAACACACCCACACAAGTTCAAAAGAAATTCAAATTCTGGACCTTTGGAACAACACACTTTACTTCTGAGAAAGGTGCAGGACCCTGAAATGGGGCTGGAAGGAGACTGGGTCTCTCTGAAGCTGCTTTTCTCTCTGCTTTCTTCAGTCACCCCCCTCCCTACACATTCCCAGTTGGGAAGAAGGCTAATCCAAGCTCCCTCATGCTACCATTTTTACTTGATTTTTACAAGCTGATTATAATAAAGTTATTCTTCTAGAAGTAGAGTGGCCAATATCTGGCTCATGGGTTACATACAACCCCCAAAAGCCCAATTGTGGCCCCCAATAGCCAAAGAATCAGCCGACACTCCATTCTACAAAACTTTAATTTAAAAAATTAAGAAAAAAAATTCATTCAAAAATCTATACATGCTAGGATGGGTGTGGAAATTTTGTTTACTTTTTGAGAGTCCTTGACACTCTGTTCACTACCCAAAGATTTTGACTATAAGGAAATGTTTGACCACTGGAGTGTGCAAGGGGGATAAATGTCAACATGCCCTTCCAGTGGCAGATTTTTCTGATGTCTAAATTCTAGCATTCTGTTTCAAAGCCCCAGTCATTTGCCTCCCTAGTTACAGCTTTGCCTAGAAAGACATACACGTTTGAACAGACATTCCAGATATACATGTTTGAATAGATTTGTTCTGGATTCTCTTACCCAAGTCCTGGCCATGGGCCCGTTCATTTCCTTGTATATAAAGCAAAGAATATCCATAGAACATTAGTCTTGTCCCAGAAGGACATGATGGCTCATCAGTGGTCTGGCTGTGCCTGGTCACAAGGAAACCATGAGCTACCGAGGGACTACCTGGTGGACCCATTGACCCCGGCAAACCTTCAGGACCAGGTGGACCTGGAAAGCCTCTAGGACCTGTAAGATAGAAATGGCATTTTTTAAAAAGTGAGTCATATTACATACTATTGCTTTTTTGCGACATGTAGTTTTAAATTGTCACCAGAGAAACATTCTTCTCCAGATTTGTCTTTTAAAAGGTCTCTATCATGACTGGGCAAAATCCTAGTCATTATTTTTGTGCAGTTAAACAAAATGGCGGTCTGCTAGGTAACCTGAAAAAGGGTGGTAGTCCAAACAAAAAATTCTAACACAAAAACTGGACTTCAGATCAGCACAAATTTGGTACAGTGGCAGCAGACAGTCTGCTCCTGTTCTAGGCAAGATTTGGGGAGGTTACATCATTAGTTACCAAGTTACAATTTCTTTAAAAAATAACACTTTTACCTCCATGCAGAAACAAGCAACCTACAACTCCAGCAGACCAGGAGCTGTTCAAACAAATTAAGAATTACATGCTTTTTTAAAAATACATTAATACATATCCTGCCCTCTTTTGTTGATTCTGAGTGAATTAATTCTGTAGGGGGCTTAAATAGCTGCCCTGGAGGAGGACACTTTTAATAAAGAGAAATAATAACTCTGAGCATGTGCACTGAAATGTTCAGAAAGATTGTTTCTTCATGCTTGCTTTCTGAAGGCTGAGCCAGTCACACATCTGCCACCTTCCTTTGGCTCTGATGGTAAGGAAATAGGAAAGGGGATCGTGACCACCACACACCAGCACCAACCTAGCCAATTCAAGCCACTTGCACCCGCTCTGATCTTGCCTCCTCCTTTGGACTCTGTAGCTCCTATTAATCGCTGTAGGAAAATTCCAAGGTTGTAGTTGTGTTGGGTGGAGGTGGGGGGAGGAGTACTTCTTAATGGGGGCTACACTCACCTTAGTGCTCTTCCTACTGTCTTCCCTTGCCAACAATTGTTGAGCAAGGGAGTGCCTAAGTGACCAGTGACTGCCTGACTCCTTTGCTCTCCAAGGCTCCTGTCAGTCCATGAAGAAAATGATGAGGCTGTAATTTTGTGGGGGAGGTGGGAGTGCATCTTAGTAGTGGCTGCACTCACCTTGCTGCTCTTCCTGCTACCCTCCCTTGTGAAGAATCGTGGAAGAGCAAGTGCTGCTGAGTGGATTCTGGAAGATATAGTCCAGGTAATAAAGTTTCCAAATATTACCAGGAAACTCTTCCAAGTGAGATTGAGACATGAATCAGTCAGGCTAAAAGCCATTATTAGAGGCTTCCAACTACCAAAGTGAAGCAAACTTTTCCTTACCATTTGTTCAGCAAATCATATGTTATATTCATATATGCCATTCAGCCAAACTCAGCACAGTAAAGCCTGGCCTTTTGTTTGTTTACTCAGAAGAAAAGCCCACTGAGTAAGTGGCTAGAGAATTGCAGCCTTTGTTAGCTGTATCACATTTTGCAAACCTTTTAATGATATTTTATTAGGGTGTTTTCTATGTAATGTTAACCCCCCTTTTCTGCCTTTGAGAGATAACTTTCTTGTGCTAACCTAAATAGCATGTTTTTTACAATCTGTTGTGCAAATAAATTAGCCATAAAGTGCCTAAGCAAGGGCTGCAGGATCCCTTCACCTTCCTCCTCCTTGAGATATGCAGTGGGTCCCAGTCACTTCCTTTCCCCATTGTTGCAAAGGCTACACACTCCCTGCCTCCTCTTTTTCCCTGGGATCTATAAGGGATTTGATTCACAGTCCTTAGTAGATGCCATAGAAAAGGGTAAGGAAGAGTTGTGCAGCTCCTGCAATTTGTCACACCTTGCTTAAGCAAGCTATTTTGCAAGAAGAACTAGGGAGAGCCACAGAGTGCCTAAGCTAGTGCTGCAGGAGATAAGGCATATACTCTGTTTCCCCGAAAATAAGACCTAACCTGAAAATAAGCCCTACTATGATTTTTCAGGATGCTCGTAATATAAGCCCTACCCCCAAAATAAGCCCCAGTTAAGTGAAAGATGACAGAATGCTTAGAGAGACAGAAACAAAAAGTGAAAAAAGAGATACAAGAAATTACTTAGAAATATGAAAAAGGGAAAAATAGGAAGGGGGCCCTTAATGTTGAAAAGCATCTATATATCTACGGGAATTGAAAAGGAGCATTTCCTTTATATTAAAAAGGAGAATTAAATTGAAATAAGAGATCACTAACCAGGGTAAAGACGTAATATGGTGGGTTTTCTTTTTAGGTAAACTAGATATAAGGTTGAGCCATGGATCTAGAACTACTTTTATTAAGTATGTTCTTAGAAAATCTTGATAATATTGTACACTATGAAAGTAATACAGTGGTGCCTCGCAAGACGGGTCCTCCGTTTAACGATGAATCCGCATTACGAGAAGGTTTTTGCGATCACAAAACAGTGTTTTGAATGGGGGGATTTCACTGCGCAATGATCGGTTCCCTGTTTCGGGTTTTCAAAATGGCCACCAGGTGGTCAAAATGGCTCCCCGCTGTGTTTAGGAGCCATTTTTCACTGCACAGGCACCCGAAAATGGCCGCCCCTATGGAGGATCTTCGCTGGACAGTGAATTCTTAGTCGATTGGAACGCATTAACCAGGTTTTAATGCATTTCAATGGCTTTTTTATTTTCGCTTTATGACATTTTCATTCTACAGCGATTTCGCTGGAACAAATTAACGTTGTAATGCAAGGCACCACTGTATTATGATAGTAGCCAATATTATATACTAAAATACGTACATGAATGGTTTGAAAGATGTCTGAAATTTGGGGGGACAACTGGGAAGACACTGAGATGTAAAAAAAAATAATTGTAAGCAAATCATGTAACATGATGTTTGATAAGCACAAACAGAATGTAGATAGAGTGAAAAACTAATAAAATGTATTTAAAAAGAATGCAATCTTTAAAAATCACTGAATGAACTTAGCCCTAAATTTGAATAAATATGTAGAGGATTGTGCTTCACTTCTTGGTGTGAAACTATTTCAAGCATACATGACAGGGTTCAAGTTGAGAATGCTGGCCAGATTTCATGTTTATCATACAGAAATCACCTTACTGGTTACTATTAAACTGTTAATTATGAAGCATAGGAAACAGAGGTGCTTGAGATTGGACAGGAAAGAATTCTTATTGGTCAAAAGGATATTTTTACATTTGTAAGGCAGATTTCAATTTTTACTGATAATACAATGGCTGAGAAGTATTGAGCCCTTCCCAGAAAAAGTTGAGCTAGGAAGCTATAAATTGCAGGGTGTATTGGCCAATTTGTCTGTATACAATGGTGCAAAAATCAACTACCTATGATTTTAACGTCTCTCATGTTCAGGTCCAAAGTGAACATGGCAGCACCTCCAGAAAAGTTCAGTGTCCCATTTTTCCAAGGGAAAGGTGCAAAGCAGATCCATGATGAAATGTCACAAACTATGGGTGACAGTGGCCCTTCATATGCAACAGTTAAATGCTAGATTGTCAATTTTAAAACTGACCGCCCAATATCAGCCCAAAGTATTGCTATATATCTGAGATATCATGTGAGAGAGTTGGTGCCATTATCCACAACGACTTGGAAATGAGAAAGCTGACAGCAAAGTGGTTCCCCAAACTTTTGACAACTGAACAAAAGAGGAAACATGTGGAGTCATCAGTGGCTGTTTTGGAACATTTTGCAAGAAATGAGTCAGATTTCCTGGGCAAACTTGTAACTGGTGATGAGACATGGATCTACTGTTATGATCCTGAGACAAAGGAACAGTCTAAGGAATGGAGGGACAGTGGCTCCCCCAGGCCAAAGAAGTTCCCAGTGCAAAGGTCGGTGCAGAAGCAAATGGCAACAGTTTTTGGGGATAAAGGAGTTCTGCTGGTGGAGTACCTCCAACACGGTTCAACCATCAATGCAAAATATTACTGTGCTTTATTGACGAAGTTGAGGCAAAACATCAAGAAAAAACATCAAGGAAAGCTCTCCAAAGGTGTCATCCTGTTGCATGACAACGCCTCATCACACACTACAGGTGAAACAATGACAAAACTGACCTCCTTAGGCTTTCAAGTGATGCCCCATCCATCCTATTCATCTGACCTGGCTCCTTCTGACTATTATCTGTTTCCCAAACTAAAAAAACACCTAAAGGGGCAACGATTTGGGAGTGTTCTGGAGGCAACTAATGCTGCAAATGAGTGGTTACACCAGCAGTCGGAAGAATTTTATTTGCAAGAAGCTGCTGGACAGATGTCGCAAGTGCATTGAATTCCTGGGGGGAATATGTAGAACAGTGTTGCAGTTACAGCTTCCTAGCTCAATTTCTTCTGGGAAATGCTCAATACTTACTAGCACCCCCTCGTAGCAAAGTTGAATGTGCATTGCATGACTCTTAAGCCCATGTAAATATCAGAAAATATGAATGATAATCAAGTGATGGTGATGAAACCTCGTGGAAAACCAATTGACAAGGGCTTATTCATCCAGATGGTGTGAGAACTGGCACTTGAATTGATTATCACATGTGCATGGAAAGGCATGGTTTTGACTTGACATTTCAGATCGTGGATTTTGTGTATTCAGAGAAAGGAGACCTTACCTCTTTCTTCCCATTAGCATCAATAATCTTCCTTTTTGCTGAAGGATGATTCCAGCTGAACTTAATCTTTTCTACTTCTCTTATGTTTGAACCAGAGATGATATCAATGTTTCAAACACCAAAAATTCTGGTATTAATGTATAGGAGGTGTTGATGAGTAGATATAATTTTCTCCATCCAGTAAAGCTAGATGTTCTAATTCAAGCCATTTCACTTCCCTCCCAAAGATTCAAATATCCCCATTAAACATTTTTTTAAAAAAACCCATGCTGCAGAGAATGATTTTAAATCATATTTTGCAACAGGTATATGCACTTTTCTTTTTACATTATGTCTCAGTCTCAATCTGTTCTGCTCCACTGTTGTGAATAAAATAACATCAGCACTGAATAGTGTATTGTTATCGAAATTTTAAAGTGATATTCTATGCCTTTGCTGAAACTGCTAAGTCAATTATTTATTGTCAACTGTGTGTAGGGCTGCATGCATAAGAATAGGGCTGGATACATAAGAGTGGTGCTGTGTGCAAAACAGAGCTGAGTGAAAAAAGCCTTTCCTAATAAGGCAATCACACCTTAACTGTAAGACTGATGATTGGTGGATTTCATCTGGGACAAAGTGGTAAATGTTCTGTGCCTATTATAAACATTGTACTCCCTTGCAAGCGGTGGTTCCTATTTACATAAATAAACTGTTTATTCACTCACTATGGGATCTTTTTGGTGTCTCCAGCTACCCTCCTAAACAAATGAACCTCAGGTTCTTTTAACCTTTGATCTCTTTTCTTCCACTTCACATATGAAGGGAACGTCTTTGAGAAGTCTTTCTCTATATAGATTGCTGGGAATGCTGTGCACTATGTTGCATAAAGCAGAAGCACTTCAAATTAATTTAAATACCACAGAATTAACATGCCAATAGTTTCCAGTTATACAGAGATTATTTTGGTGCACCCAGTTAATCTGAAAGACATGTTTAATTTATTAAGGAAACCTAGAGAAGTTGAAAAACAGCTCTGAGAATTGCTTTGTGTTTGGGTGAGAAAAGTTAGCTGATGAAAAAAGGAAAGTTCTGGAATTTTCCCTTTCTTAGTATCTCTTTGTGAATGGTAGTGATCACAAGAGGGGATCCTAGTGCAGACCATTTTGAATGCTGCCATTGGTATTGTCAACATGCAGGCTGGTTGGTATCCTTTTTCTGACTGGCAGTGCAGGCACAATATTGTGCAACAATGTCGGGCCATTTCCCAGCATGCTGAATTGTTGATACAGAAGCAAAATATCCCACATATAAAAACTGGAGTTTTTTTTTTGAAAGGTTGAATTTTACCTTGAAAGATGATCTAGTACAGGACTGATCATTAATGGCAGAATGGGTTGTGATTATTCAGGCTGCATGTATGTGGTAGACAGTGAAAATGTATTTTATTAAAATAATATTAAAGAATAATCTCCTTTCCCCAAACTCCTGCTCCATTCACTCCTGCAGTGATGGATTCAGTTAGGGATCCTGGAGTGACTTTTCACAGGGGACAAAAGAGAAGGTTTTTTTTTTTTTTGATGGTGGTGGTGGTATCAACAGGGGTGAGGGCCTTCACCCTCCCTTGTACTTTTAATTAGTTCCTGATCCCCCAGTAGTGACAACAAAACTCTTCGTCCCTGGCATTTTCAAACCTCAGGAGAAATGGTAGGTTTCACAAGCCAAAGGCTCAGATTTTTTTTCTGAGAAAAGCAATAAGCAGACTCCATGAACTTCTTAAGAAATTTTGTTATCCCTTGAAATCAGATGAAAAATACTTAATTTTAAGAAAGCTAATCCCATCAATAGAAAAAAAGAGAACTCACCTGGGGGTCCAACAGGGCCTGTTTCTCCTTTCTGGCCAGGCGTTCCGTCAAATCCTGGGATACCAGGTGGACCAGTCAAACCAACAGGTCCTGTGACACCTGTTGAAATGAGAATACAATAACTTATTTATGCACTCACTGACATTTGCAATAAGATGGTATCCACTTGGCAAACCAGTATCTGAACATGAAGCACAAGATACATAAACTCTTCCTTAATCCAATTAAGATTTCATTTTGGGCTTCTCTTACATCAGTTGGCATGCTATATCTTAAGATGCACCAATATAAATCTGGTATAAAATGGTATGTATTAGAAGAAGGTGCATGCAAGGGTTTCTAGAGGTTCTTGGTTACTAGATTCTGTGCTGCACCACTGAAGGGTGCTGGTAGACTATGTCTGGCAGACTGTTTTATTAGTGTGAGGAGAGATAATTCCATGGAAGTGTTTCTGTGCATGGAGCAGCTCATTCCATCCATGGTTCATGTGCAGGCAGTGTGAGCAAGCTATTTTCTGTCTGATGTGTGCTAAAAGCCTTGTCATGGTCAGTGGCAGAGTGTCTGACAGTGTTGCTGCATTCTTTATAGTCTGTGGTTTCATTTGTGCTTGGAGTTTTTATGTGATAAGACTGGGAAGCAGAATCCACGGCATAATTTTGTATGAATGTGTTAATTTGTCCATTAACATTTCTTTGGGGGATTTGTACCAAATGGAGAAACTGCTTATTTTGTTGTTTGCTTCAATTATGTGCATCCTCTAAAGGTTTCACACAACCTACAAACTTCATCTTTTTCTTTGATGGATTTACTCTCAAGCTGCGGAGTGAGGGTGAGTGAAGTACATGGATCCTCGCCTGCCTGCTTCCATTTTTTGACAAAAACCTGTCTGTGAGAGAGAGAATGGTAGCTTCCAAAACTTCCACGAGTGTAGGTAAAGGTTCCCCTTGACAATTTTTGTCCAGTCGTGTTCGACTCCAGGGGGCGGTGCTCATCCCCGTTTCCAAGCCATAGAGCCAGTGTTTTGTCCGAAGACATTCTTCTGTGGTCACATGGCCAGTGCGACTAGACACGGAACGCTGTTACCTTCCCACCGAGGTGGTCCCTATTTATCTACTTGCATTTGCATGCTTTCGAACCGCTAGGTTGGCGGGAGCTGGGACAAGCGACGGGCGCTCACTCCATCGCGTGGATTCGATCTTATGACTGCTGGTCTTCTGAACCTGCAGCACAGGCTTCTGCGGTTTAGCCCACAGCGCCACCACGGCCTTTTCCACGAGTGTAAACTGATCTTAAATTGCTCTCCCTTGCTGCGATTAACACCCCAAAATAATAGATTTTAAGAACTGAAAATGAACCCCTCCCTCCCCCTCCCCCCTTTCTTTCTTTATTAAATTTTGTGTCTTTGGGAGGTCCCACAGGCAGAAATTTTGCCTCTGGATCTGCCAGAGCTGCTCGCTCCTGCTTCAGAGTATAAAAGGCACTGAGATATGACCTGCTTTGGTTTAACATTAATTTAAATTTTCTACATTTCTTGAATAAACTACATAATATAAGATCACAGTATCCTCAGGTGATCAGTTCCAATCCCCCCTCGTGGATGCTAAAAAACGTGAGCTGCGGGCTAAACCGCAGAAGCCTGTGCTGCAGGGTCAGAAGACCAGCAGTCATAAGATCGAATCCACGCGATGGAGTGAGTGCCCGTCGCTTGTCCCAGCTCCCACCAACCTAGCGGTTCGAAAGCATGCAAATGCAAGTAGATAAATAGGGACCACCTCGGTGGGAAGGTAACAGCGTTCCGTGTCTAGTCGCACTGGCCATGTGACCACGGAAGAATGTCTTCGGACAAAACGCTGGCTTAATGGCTTGGAAACGGGGATGAGCACCGCTCCCTAGAGTCGAACACGACTGGACAAAAATTGTCAAGGGGAACCTTTACCTTTACCTTTTTATCAAACACTATACAGTACATTGCATTGTCTCTGGCTCCTTCTAGTAAACACAACCTGGAAATACATATTAAAATGTATTGAAGTTTTTTATTTAGTATTTTCAGACAGCAGATAAATTAATCAGTGGATACTGATCCTGCAAATACGGCAATCCTACTGTAGTTTACTACAAACTACTATACTGTGTCTTCATATGATTAGTCCTTTTGTATATACTCTTCTAATATCTGTAAAAATGAAAGACAGATACAATATTTATACCACATGTGATATGGTAACTATGTATTTATTTCAATATCATTTAAAAGATTGTGGTTTCATAGTAGTATGAATAGTAATATACAGGACAACATAATTTGTACATTTCCCCTATTTCGAAGCTAATTTGGAACAAACTGGAAGTATAGGAAATCTGAATATTTTTAGTGACCCTTTGTAACATTATAAAAGATTGAAATAACCTGTTTAACTTCCATAAATCAGCTATGTAACTTCAGCTTTCCCAACACCCAGCAAGGCATATCTGTTCTTCTACTCTTAATCAGCTCGTATCTTCCAAATCCATCTATTCCATGTAGCCACTAGTCTTGTGTCAAGAGGGCCGGCCAAGCCCAACTCTCCCTTAATACAACAACTTTGTATATCCAAGTTAAACTATGGACAGTGGGACCATCAAACCAGAAGCAAAACTCATCTTCTTGCTAAGTGAGCTGGCTGCTGCCCAACTCCCACTTAGCACCTTGAGTTATAAATCCACAACGTGCTGTGCCTCTGATCTGCCCTTCATAAATCACCACCTGCCCATCTGGTATAGGGTTCTTCTTTATATATATGCAGTATATATATAAAGAGGTTACTTACCTGTAACCATAGTTCTTTGAGTGGTCCTCTGTGAATTCACACATATGGGTATTGTCTGTGCCTGCGCTGACTCTCTCGGAAGATTCTAAAGCTAAAAGTAACAATTTTATGGTGTGATCCTCCACGAGGTATATGCTCCTCCCACCCACCATCTTCCCCAGTTCATTAATTTTATCCACCGGGTATGAAGGAAAGAATTAATTAAATAATTACATAATTAACCCGTGACAGATAGAGGGGAAGGATGGGCGGGTTGTGTGAATTCACAGAGGACCACTCAAAGAACTACGGTTACAGATAAGTAACCTCTTTTTCTTTTTCGTGGCCTCTGTGAATGCACACATATGGGTGACTAGCAAGCTGCACTTACCGGTTGGTGGGACGTCACGGTAAGAAAGATGACAGGACAGCTCTGGCGAATGCAGCATCTTGGCGTGCTCTGACGTCTAGACGGTAGTGCTTGACAAACGTGGATGGTGTGGACCACGCAGTGGCACGACAGATGTCAGGAACCTTGGTGCCACGCTGAAAGGCAGTAGAGGTGGACAGTGCCCTGGTGGAATGAGCTGTCAAATGTTCTGGAGGGGATTTCCCCAACAAGTTGTAAGCAAGGGAGATAGTCTGTACAATCCAACGTGCTATGGATTGAGAGGAAGCTGAGGCCCCTTTGTTTGGGCCGTGAAAGCATAGAAAGTTTATTGGACTTTCTAAAAGTTTTTGTCCTTTCGACGTAGAAAGCCAGGGCTCATCTGATATCGAGGTTATTTATGGAGCATATGTTCTAGGGGCGACGAAGGAGACTTGAAGAAGCAGGGTAGTATGATGGGTTGGTTGAGGTGGAAGTCGGAGACCACATTCGGGAGAAAGGAAACATCAAAATAAAAAGTCACTTTATCGGGGTGAAACTGGATAAAGGGAGGATCAGCTTGAAGAGCAGCGAGTTCACTAGCCCGTTTGGCTGATGTGATTGCAACAAGGAAGGCCAATTTAAGAGTCAGGAATTTGAGGTCGATGGACACCATGGGCTCGAATGGAGGCCGCATCAAGGCATTAAGAACCAGCTGCAGTGACCACTGGGGGGGTGATACGCTGTTGAGGAGGGCGAATGTTGTTGAGCCCTTTGAGGAACTTCTTGACAGTTGGGTGAGAAAACAACTTGGAGGAGGGAAAATCATCAGGCTGGTGAGCCATAATGGATGAAAGATAGACCTTTAATGTGGACTGGGAAAGGCCGAAACTGAAGAGATGGAAGAGAAAAGCGAGCAGAGTCTTCAGAGAGACGGGTATAGCAGGTAAGTGATTGTTCTGAGTATACTTCAAGAAAGATTTCCATTTGTTTTTGTATAGGAGGGTAGTGGAAGGTTTTCGAGCTCGAAGAAGAACCTGCATCACATCAGGAGTATCCTCCATGCCGCAAGACTGAGAGAGGCGACGTCTGGGTGAAGAACGAGGCCGTGGTCGAGTGAGAGGAGATCTGGGCAGAGAGTAAGTCGGAGCTATCAGGGGCTATCAGGATCGTGTTGGCCCCGTCCTGTCAGATACGGACAATCACCTGCTGGATGAGAGGCAGAGGGGGAAATACGTATAAGAGATCTTGGGACCAGTCCATCAGGAACGCGTCTCCCAGAGAGTTGCTGTCCCGTCCCGCTCTGGAGCAGAACCGGGGACATTTCTTGTTGGCATCGGCTGCAAAGAGGTCTATTGAGGGTGTGCCCCATCGCCGGCACAGCCGTTGGAATATGACATCGTTTAGAGTCCATTCGTGTGTTCTCGTCGGTAGCCGACTGAGCCGTTCTGCCAAGGTGTTGTCGTCGGTGGAAATGTGGACGGCAATAGGGAAAACATGGTGGGAACAGCACCACTCCCAGAGGTCGACCGCTAGGTAGAGCAGGGAAGAGGAATGGGTACCCCCTTGCTCATTGACATAAAAAAGTGCAGTAGTGTTGTCTGTTGCCAACTGCACTACTTATCCTCGAATGAGGGGAAGGAAGGAGTGGAACGCTTTGATGATTGCCAACAGTTCTAGATGGTTTATGTGAAGTGGCAGCTTTTGTTTGGACCAGAGTCCGTGAACTGTGTGCTGGAGGCAATGAGCACCCCACCCCGTGGGGCTGGTGTCGGTTGTGATCTGTATGGAAGGTCTTAGAGGCGAGAAGAGCCTGCCGATAAGAAGGTTGTCTGGACGAGTCCACCAGTCGAGCTGGGAGGCCAGTTCTCGTGTCACTGGTAATAGGGCCGACGGAGGGTCTGTGAGCGGATCGAACAGGGAAAGAAACCATGCCTGTAGGGATCACATTTTGAGTCTGTCGTGTTGGACGAAAGCCGTCGTCGATACCGTAAGTCCCAGGAGGTGTTGGGCGTGATGAATTTTCCTGATCCTGTCTAGAGGCAGGAAAGCTCTTGCACAGAGGGAGTCTACCTCCATGGCTATGAATGTGGCCGTTTGGTTTGGGGTCAAGTGTGACTTTTCAAGGTTGATCTTGAGACAGAGACTGTGGAGCATGTGGAGGGTTACGTCCAGTGCTTTTATGGCATCGTGGTATGATGTTGCCACTATCAACCAGTCGTCGATGTAGGGATAAATGTTTACTCCCTGCAGCCTGAGGAAGGCAGCTACCGGTGCCATACACTTGGTGAAAGTCCGGGGGGTGGTGGAGAGCCCGAATGGGAGGGCGCAAAATTGGAAGGCAGTGCCGTTGAAATGAAACCGGAGGGATTTTTGGTGGTCCGGGTGGATGGAGATGTGGAAATAGGCGTCCTGCAGGTCGATAATTATGAAGGCAAAGGGATAATAGAGTCCAGTGTAAGCATACGGAATTTGCAGGGAGATATGAAATGGTTGAGATGGGTAAGATCAACGATGGGGCGGAGGCCTCCATCTTTCTTAGGAACAGTAAAGTATTTTGAGTAGAAACCACTGAGGGAGTCTGAAGTAGGGACAGGAAAAACAGCACGTTTCTGGAGAAGTTTGGTAACCTCATCGTACAAAGCAGAAGAGTAAGGAGTGTATCGGATGAACCCCAATGGAGGTAGTTCGGAGAACTCTATGAGGTAGCCAGAAGCTATAATGGATAGAACCCATTTGTCTGAGGTAATGGATCACCAACGATGGAAAAATGGGGTGAGTCTGGTACAGTTCACTGGGCAGAGAGGGATATCAGACAAGGGAGGCATAGGTAGTTGTCAATATTGCTTACCCTTTCGCTGTCCTTTTCGAAAGAATTGGCGTTGACGAGGCAGGGTTTGAGGTCGGTACGACGCCATCAGAGGTTGAGGGGCAGGTTAGGGACCTGTCAGGTTGATGGGGGCGATATTGTCTATAAGATTGGAACCTTTGATTTTGGTATTGTTTAGGATGATATTGGCCCGAACGGTAGAAGGGCCGTTGATAGGAAGAAGACGGCTGGGCAGAATAAGAGTGTGTGGTCTTACGCTTCTTATGGAAGTCTTCCATGGTGTCATCGGTTGTGGAGTTGAACAGGCCGGCACTGTCAAAAGGCAAATCCTCAATTCTCAACTTGGTGTCATCAGAGATTGTGGAGGATTTAAGCCAGGCATGGCATCGAATGGAAATAGAGGTGACTAGAGTTTTAGAAGCGGCCTCAGCAGAGTGTTGCGCCGCAATCCTCTGATACTTGGCGAGAGAAATAGCTTGTGAATGGATGTAGATGAGGTCGGATATCATGGGTTCAGGAGATGATTCAATGAAAGGAAGGACTTGATTCCAAAGATGATGCTGAAAAACGCTCATAGTTGCTTGGTAACTGATGCTTCTGAGTAAGAAGGCTTGTAGAGAGTAAATTTGTTTGGCAATTTGTTTGGTCAACTTTCCTGCCATCCTTATTGGCAAGGGTAGGTTTGGACTTAGCCTGAGTTCGAGCCTGACTAGACTTGACGATGATAGAATTAGGCACTGGATGTTTGTTGAGGAATTCGGCATCTGCACCATGGGTCCTATAGAGGCCATCGGTGCGGCGAGAGATCTGCATGATTGAAGGGGTTTTTCCCTAAGTGTCCTTGGAACAGGATGCTCCTGATTAATGTCATCGAACACCGGGTCGGCATCAGCAGACGGGGGTTGTTCAGTGTCGAGATTTAGGGCATGTGCCATTTGGAAGATGAGAGTTGAATAGGAGGAAAAGTCTGGAGACGAAGGGTAATCTGATGGCCTTCCATCGGGGGAGCTTGATGCCCTTGGGGTGGCAAGTCTTCAAAAGGGCCCTGAGATGTTACCGGGTCCGGCATCGAGGGTGCAGGACGCACTGGTAGGGCCTCGCGAACCTTGTCTCGCATCCGCTTAGATGGGACGAGGGGGCGAATGGGCGGAGCCGAAACTGTCGGGGCCAAGGCAGTGGCACAGAGGCGGCTTGGGTCCACAAAGGGAATGGCATGGGGGAGTTCCGGCGTCATTTTTGGCCATTTAGACTGCTCAGGCTGAAACCTCTCGTACCAGAATTGCCACATGAAGGGGTCAAAATGGTATGGTACCATTGGAAAAGGGCATAAGTCGCCTTGCGATGGGACTGACCTCGGTGGAGAAAGGTGCTTTCGTTTCTCCGTTCTCTTCCATGGAGGTGAAGGGGGAACCTCCAGATCGGATGCCGAGCTTTCAGCTGCCAGCCCTGAGTCAGGGTTGGAATGGGCTGAGGCTGGGCTGGACTGTGGCGCAGCGGCATTGAGGCCAATGCTCGGAGTTTGGGGCGGCATCGTGGGGGGTACACCATCATGGGCATCGTCTCTGTCCAAGGCTAAATCAGGGGCTTCGCTGGATGATTCCTCAAGGATAGGGGAAGGCAGAGAAGGCTGAGGGGGCTCCACTCTGGGAAGTTTGTCCTTTCTGGGCCTCTTAGGGACAGGTTTAGGTTTTTTCTTCGAGCTGGGATCCTGAGCTCGAGACTTCTGAGAAGAGAGCAACTTGTGCTTACCAGACGATTTTGCTCTTTCAGCAGTGTCCTTAACTGGTAGCACGGAGGTAGAATCAGAGGTAGACTGGCCCGCTGGAAGTCTATCGGCTGAAAGGGCAAGAGATCTAGCCGCTTCCGAAGACAAAGTAGGAGGATTCATGGCTGTTTGCCAAAGGTAAGACCGAAGTCTTTGGAGCCTCTGTTTAAGTGCCGGCTTGGTTAAATTTTTACAAGCAGGGCACAAATGGGTAGGATGTTCCTCACCCAAACAAAAAAGGCACTGATTATGACCGTCAGAAAGTGCTATTTTATTCACACAGGTCGTACACCTTTTAAAATGAGACGGTGAGGCCATAAGCAACGAACTAGGGAAGGGGGGAGGGGAAAAAGAGAAAAAGGGAACAAAAAGACCGTGGGGAGCCGATTAGGCAAACAAAAGACGCAGAGGATCACTAAGTAGGTAATTAAAACAAACAAAAGCTCAAAGGAGCCTAGAAAACTAGCCAAAAGGCAACTAGCGAAGTGCTCAATCTTTCCTGAGAACCGTTCAGCTCGGCAGAAAAAAGGAACTGGGGAAAATGGTGGGTGGGAGAAGCATATACCTTGTGGAGGATCACACCATAAATTTGTTACTTTTAGCTCTAGAATCTTCCGAGAGAGTCAGCACAGGCGCAGACAATACCCATATGTGTGCATTCACAGAGGCCACGAAAAATATATATATATAAGAAGAACCCTATACCAGATGGACAGGTGGTGATTTATGAAGGGCAGATCAGAGGCACACACAGACAGACAGACAGACAGACAGACAGACAGACAGACAGACAGACAGACAGACAGACATTTATTTATTTATTAAATTTATTCCCCGCCCCTCTAGACCATGTCTACTTGGGGCGGCTAGATATGGATAGATATATAGATATACAGATATAGATAGATAGAGAGATTCATTCCTATTCCAACAATAATCTTCTCAAGCATTTAATGTCTATTATATATATACAGACACACACACACATATATATACATCTACAGATAGATAGATAGATAGATAGATAGATAGATAGAGAGAGAGAGAGAGAGAGAATCTCCCTCTAATTTCCTTCAGTTCATCCCTATTCCAACAATAATCTTCTCAAGCATTTAATGTCTATTATATAAAGTCACAGGCAGGCTAGAGATGGAAAAGTTATTTCTCACTTTCAGTTTCTTTACTGTGTGACACAAGATTTAAAAAAAAGCTAGGACTTTAAATGCAGAATATATATAGTCTATAGTTCTTTAGTAAATAAAGCTGTCCAGTACGAATCCGTTCATTTGCCATCTTTCCTTTAAGTACCCTTTTATTGTCTTATTATTTTATTACTTTATTTATGGTTATTGACAAACAAATCTCCTTTGCCACTATCTGGCTGGTCTCAGCTTTCTTCCATGACTGGCTGCTTGTTAAACAAGCACCTTGGGCTCCAAACATAGACACAGTCAAATAGTCAAAGCAAAATCTGTCTGTGCTGCTTATAAAGGCTCAAAGGTCAGTTACTCATAGTCTAGAGGTCTAAGAGATCGTATCTGTATCTACATCCCTCTGTGGCGAAGTTTGCAGCTACCTTGCCATCATGGTGTCTTCCAGAAGGAGACTCTCACAAAAAATCGCACTGCTGTCTGAGATTTGGAGTCTCCCGGCCCCCCTGCACATCAAGGCTTTGCTCTCCTGCAATGTCTTGCCCCCTTTTCATTTCTGGGGGTCTGCAGACCAGAGATTACAGAGGTTTTTCACCAGAACCCTGGGTTTCCCTCTGCTCTTGCTGCTGTACCTCTGCCCCAACATGAATTCTATATTTCCAAGATTCACTAATGAATCTTTCATTTGAAGTACGACACTTAACTGATTTTTCAGAGTGATATGACCAGAGCTGTAATGCTGCATGGAGCAGCCAGAGCCATAGTCATGCTCACTATGAGCATCCAAAATATAGGTTCATATATTTTTTATTTTACCACTTGAAAAGTGGTACATAATATCCGATTTGTTAGGATCTGCATGTCTACAACCCTATGAATTACCTGAGAGTAAATGTAAACTTCTCAGAAAATAGAACTGTAAATATTCCCCCAAAAGTTTTTAAATTGCTAATCCAAAATATAAAAACCAAGCAGAGAAACTGAAAGGAATATTGTTCCTCTTGGTTATTTCCCCCTGTGGCGTTTGCCCAGGTCATGATTATTCATATGCTATTTGCATAGACCATAGAGTGCTGGAGGGGCGGAATAACAAAGTACAGTATAAGAGACTCGGCAGGAGGAGGAAGAGTGGAGATAGGCAGCGATAGGGTTCTAGAGATAGGGAGCTTGAGGGAGAGTTGAAGGGTTTGGTGTAGTTTTAGAGTTTGGGCAGGAGAACGGTAGTTGAGGGTGGATAACGAAGAATGTTTGTTTAAGAGTTAACAATATTGCTTGTTCTGTCAACATTTGTATCAATAAACAATTTCTATTTGGTTCTTTTAAAATGACATATGGCCTGGACATCTATCATTCATGATAGGTATTGATGATGAAATCAACTGGTGGCAGCTGATGGGCATGCAGAGTGAGCTCCTAGTTTGGTGAAACTATCAGGGGCCACGTGGAATCATGACACCCCCCCTAATTATTTGACTTCCTCTATTTCCAATACAATAGTAACGTGAAAGTCTTGTTGTCTTTCCAGTGAGCTGGCAGAGTAAATAGGGTCTATCCATTATTGAGGTCCACCTGTAAAAAACAGCATCCTTTTTGCTCTGACAAATTCCTACATCTGTAACCCATATATCCCTCCATCTCTACACCACTGAATAGGGCTAGTGAGTCAAGAAAAATGTGACTATACATACCCCATTGTGCAAAGAGCAATCGTTTAATGTAAGTTTTGTCATGCATCCTGGCAAGCATGTAAATTCTTGCTGTTTCTGATGGGAAAAGCAACTCTTCTTGCCATTTCTGAGAAGATGCTTTCACAGAAATAATGGTGCCACAAAAATGCACCCCTCGCAAGCTTTTCCAAAGTTTTAAAAAACAATTGACTAAACTATACAAAAAGTGAGCATTATGCAAAAGCAGCCATGTAACTAAGAGGGAAGTGGGGAGTATACCTGCTAAAAGAGGCTATGCACTAACTTTAAGAAGGCAGTTGAATAGAGCTAGAAAAGGTACACAGAAGATACTGCATAGTTCTCCATCTCCAGCTTCTCACCTTGCTGTCCTTTTGGTCCTGGAGGACCAGGAAGTCCTTTGGGGCCAATTGGGCCTGAAGGGCCAGGTATGCCTGGTTCACCTTTCAACATTTGGAAAGCTCCTGGAGGACCTGGAGGACCTGGAAAGCCTGTCAGAAATAAAGAGATAAACAGTGGTAGTCAAAGCGGGCCCAACATTATATTTTATCAACATTAAAGAGAGGGAATTAAAATACAAACAATGATGTTCTTAAGACAAGTTCCTTAGAATTGTCTATAAAGTTAAGACTCTCCTTACTTCCTTATTTAATGGGATTTCATTAAAACAACCTTTTCAAAATCATAAATGAAGGGGAATCCAGATCAAAGTATATCTTACAAATGGTTGTCTAATTTTCTCTTGAATGCCTCCAGTGATGAGGTAATTAGTTCTGAGGTAATTAGTTCTAATCACCTCCTGAGGTAGTTAGTTCTATTATCATACTGCTTTGACAGTTCGAAGGCCTCCTGTAATTTGAACCCATTCTTACACTGATCAAGCATGCCATTAAAACCAATGACAGGTAAAGTGAACAGCATTCATTATATCGTTACAATGGCACCTCTCAAGGAGTGGGATATATTAGGCAGCAAGTGAACAGTCAGTTTTTGAATTTCATGGGTTGGAAGCACGAAATATGGGCAAGCAAAAATATCTGAATGACTTTGACAAGGGCCAAGTATGACTGAGTCAGAGCACCACAAAAATGGCAAGAGTGCCCATGATGACTCGTGTCCATCGCCAATAACGCTTACAGTGGGGACATGGAGCAATGGAAGATGGTTGCTTGCTCTGATAGCCGAGCGTGTGTGCGTCATTTACTTGGGGAAGAGTTGGCGGTAGGATGCACTATGGGAAGAAGTTTGGCTGGCAGAGGGAATATTATGCTCTGGGCAAGATTCTGGTGGGAAACCTTGGGTTCTGGCATTCATATGAATGTGACTTTGATACAAACCACCTGTTTAGAGATTGTTGCAGACCACATACACCCCCCTTCATGGCAATAGTGTTCCCTGATGACAGTGGCTTCTTTCAGCAGGAAATTCCACACTGTCATACTACAAAAAATGTTCAGGAATAGTTTGAGGAACATTACATGGTTCAGGGTGTTGTCTTGGCCTCCAAATTCCCCAGATCCCACCTGTAACTTTTCATTAGTTGCATGGAAGGATTTTAAAGTATATGTTCATACCTTTTTCTTCATAAATGTAAGACTTTTACAACTGCTCTGCAGGAACACAGAGTCAAGCACTGAGTAGATAAATAAAACTTATCAAATTAAACAAGCTGAAGTTGTCTGGAATTATTGCAACAATGAAAGGATTTATATTTTGATACTCAGATGAATATTTGATATGCCTGCTTTCATTCTGGGCGTAACCCTTTGCTGAGATTAAATGCCAGCTGTGTCGAGCACAAGTTTCTGATTTTTCCCTGGAGATCTATGGAGTTTCTAGGGACAGTCAAGCACCAAGGTCCCGGGTCTGACACTCTTAAGTATTTTTGTGGTCTTTTTTGCTGTTTTCTGTTTTTTTTCCTTATTGGAATTATTTGTAATTGTGCCTTTAGAATTTTATTTTTCAAAAACTACCATCTGTCTTGGACTCTTTTTCTTGATAGGATCTCCTGCCATGGGAAAAAATCTAAAGGTAAAATTTATAATGGCATACCTTTTGCTCCTGGATACCCTTGATCACCTTGTTCTCCCTTGGGTCCAGGGAATCCTGAAGAACCTCTTGGACCTAGAGTGGAAGTAATCATTCAGACTGTAAATATGTGAAATTCTTCTTTCACTTGAATTACACTCTACTTGGTCCAAACAGTCAGGTCTCCCAGATATTTTAAATTTTTTAGTTCAGTACTTCCTGAATTTGCTTTCCTTCACATTTATGAGGAAATGCACTGTGCTGAGCTATTATCAAATCCCAGTATCAGAGCAAATGTTCCTCATTACATTGTTGACAATTACTAACAGCAATTGCTTTGGCTGATTGTTTCCAGTCACTTAATACATGGAAGATGATATTAATTTTTATTTTGAGACAAAGGTCTAAGAATTTCTATGTACCATTTCAACCCTTGCAGCTGCAACTATTTTTATGTCTATATAAATTATAATTATATTACTAATGGAGCTATAAATTCTCCAGTGACTTTATAAGTTATGCAACAAGTTAAAAAACCTATTTGAACAAATATATGTTTTTCCCATCATACAAAACTCCAACAAGGACAGTGTCTCTGCTTCTTGCTATGCTTTCATACCTTGAGGACCTGGAATCCCAGGAGGTCCCATGTCTCCCTTTTGACCAGCAGGTCCAAGGAAGCCAGCAATGCCCTGTGTAAAACAGAACAGCTCTTAGGTGTAGCAGTGAATCAGCTCTGAAAAGTGATGGATAGATATGTGATCAGGAACCCAGGGGAGGTGAGGACTACCATACGACCTTGCCTCTCCTGGTTCATAAAAGCTGTGAGAAAGGGACTGGTCAAGTGGGTAGGAGAGGGGTGAACACCTCCTTGCAACAGGGTAGGATCCCAGCATACTTTAAAGGATGCCTTCCCAGTTGGCAAAGCCGTTTAAATGAACCTCATCATATTGCTCAGATGAAACACCATTCATGTTCAAGAATTTCATCAGAAAAGACAAAACATATTCGATAATGTTACTGGAACCAACCTGTTTAATACATAATCAAGCCAACGGAATAACCCAACTAATGCCATTAGCAACTGTCACATACAGCACTGATGGTACCTGTCTGTCATGGGTTTGGAGGGAAAGTTCCATCCTATGGGGAGTGGAAGGCGGGACATCAGGGGGGAGGAGCTGTACTGTATATATTTGGGGGAAGTCCTTCGTAAGAGAGCGGACGTGGAGAAGTGGAGTTGGAGTCTGTGGGTCAGACTGGGTACAACTGTTCGTCAGATAGTACATACCTGATAGGTTCAGGTTTCTATCTAGGTAGCCAGAACGGATAGGTTCAGGGTCTGTGCGTTACCTTAAAGTGTTCTGTGGGAACCAATCTGTTGTATGTGTATGATTGGGACTATACCAAGTTCCAGTATCCTACTTACCTGATCCTTTCATTTACCCTGTTTGTTTTTCAATAAACCTTGTTCTCTTGTTTATTAAAATCCATTCCTGGTCTGGGTGACTTGGGAGAGCGAATGGTTGGTGGCAGCATAACTACAGGGTGGGATACTCCAGTAGGTCTGGGGTTGCTACATTTATTGGTGTCCAGCGCGTGGGATACTACTGGTCCAGTTGCCCAGTGGTCCAGCAAAGCCTTGGCTAGTGTGCCCAGAGCAAAGGGGGGGGGTCTAGTCAGGGAAAATCTGAGGGCGCGTAGGTAATCTTCTAGGCTTACCTCACAGGGAGGTAGGCTAGTGGAAGAACGTGCAAACTCAGATTGGGGGACTAGATTAGGGAGCTCTGAGGCAAGCCGTTTTGGCGGGAAAGGGCTGAGGCAAAGCTGCGTGAAGTAACAGTGATCTAGCCTGTCTGCTGAGAGGCCTAGCAGAGGGGGTGGATTCTGCCTGGCAACAGTTGCAAGTTGGTGCTGGAGGGACAGCAGCAGTCTATAGAAGGCTGTTTCTGAGGCAAAAGGAAAAAAGTCGTCGTTTTATTTTGAGGCGTGACTTTTGAGGCCTGTTCTGGGGGGGATTATGCCCTTGACTCGAAGCCAAATGGCAGAAATGGGGGAAGTGAGAGAACCACAGGGAGACCAAGGTTCTGAGGAGGAATTTGGCTCAGTGCAGGATGAGAACGCGGGAGAACTGACCTCAGAACTCAGAAAAATGCTCCTAGCCCAACAGCATGAACTGAGGGTGAGGGAAATGGAGGAAAGGGAAAGGGAGAAACAAAGACAATTTGAAATGGAAAGGGAAGAGAAACAGAGACAGTTGGAGTTAGAAAGAATGGCGTTTGAGCTGAAGAAGCTGGAAATAATGAGTAGAAATAGGAATAACAATAATAATGAGGGGAACCCAGGGAATGGGGAAGGCAGCCTGTCTAAAACTGACTTGAAGAAATTCCCTGTGTACAACAAGGGAGATTGCCCTGAGGTGTTCTTTTCCCTCGTGGAAAGAGCGTTTGTGGACTTCTCAGTAAGGGAAACTGAGAAGATGACCATTATGCGATCTTTAATCAGTGGCAGCCTGGCAGAAGTCTATGCAGAGATGCCAGTGGAACTGCTGAAAGACTTCGCTGAGTTTAAAAAACTGGTGTTTGCCCGGCATGGGATAAATGCTGAACAGCTGAGGCAAAAATTCAGGTCACTCACAAAAAAACCAGAGCAGACTTTTACCCAAGTGGGGGCCCAACTGGTGAGGTTGCTAGAGAAATGGCTGTCTCAGGAGGGGACAGAGACCTTCCAGCAGCTCAAAGACCTGATAGCGCTGGAACAGTTTTATTCAGTCCTGCATGGGGAACTAAAGTTCCATGTGAGAGTGAGGAAACCTAAAACGGTGACAGAAGCGGCAGAGATCGCAGATTTTATTTCCCAAATAAGGAAGCCCTTAGGTGCTGAGGGAAAAACTGTGGGTAAGCCCAAAGAAACCTACAGCAGGTACTCTCAGGGACCAGGGAAAAACCAGCAAGGGGGAGGGGCCCATGTTGAAGGGAAGCCCTCTGACATGAAACCACCAAGACCTCAGATTTTGGAGGGAAAACCAAAAACAGATGAGAAAGACTCCAAGTACAGCAGAAAATGTTATTTCTGTCAAGGAAAGGGCCATCTAATCTCAGAGTGTGAGAAATTAAAGCAGCTAAAGGGAAATTTGCCTCATGATTTGAGTGGAACCAAGCCAAAAGCTGTGTTCTGTGTCCAGACAGAGCAAAGCTCCTTGCCACTGAGGGAGCCTGTTGCCATGGCGACTCACTCTGGACCAGTTACATCTGCTGATCAGGCTGGGGAAAATGGTCCTCTTGTGGAGGTCAAGCGCTGCTTGCTAGTGAGAACAGATTCGCAGTTGTTTGAAACCGCAGGGGTGGACGTAGGAATACTTGACCATCAGTATAGGGGGCTAAGGGATACTTGTTCCCAGGTGACCCTGTGCCATCCAGACATTATTCCTAGGAAGCATATAATCCCAAATGAGAGCCTGAAGGTGGCAGGGATTGAGGGGCAGGTGATCTCACTGCCAGTAGCTGAGGTACCTGTGAGCTTTCAAGGCTGGAGGGGAGTTTGGCGTCTAGCGATTTCATCGACTCTGCCAGCAGCCGTGCTCGTGGGAAATGACCTGGCTGAACATGTGAAACAGGTGCTAGTGATTACACGCTCACAAGCTACCACGGGGACAGTTCAGGGGGGTACTGAAGAGCCCGAGGCTGAAGCAGATGAGGGTAGTCCCGAAGCTGTGGCAGAACCCTTAACCACGGACAGCAAATTTGGCCAAGAGCAAAAGGCGGACGCCACTCTCCGAAAGTGTTTTGAAAAGGTGACCGACACCCAGTTAACACCTGAAACCCCAATGAGATTTCACGGGAAAAAGGGAATTTTATATAGAGAGACCCTGATGAATATCTCAAAAGGGGGAGATGGGATCAGAAGTCAGCTAGTGGTACCTGAAAAGTATCACCCCATGATCTTAGAAAGGGGGCACTCTGACATGTTTGCTGCGCACTTAGGGGTGAACAAAACCCAGCAGAGAATCACACAAAATTTTTACTGGCCTGAAATAGGGAAGCAGATCAAGGAGTTCTGTAAACGATGTGATGTGTGTCAGAGGCAGGGGAATAACCGTGACAGGACCAAAGCGAAGTTTTCCCTTTGCCTGTGATTGACACCCCGTTCAAATGTATAGGAGTGGATATTGTGGGACCTTTGCCCAAGGCCACAAAGAGGGGGAACCGGTTCATTCTCACCATTGTGGACCATGCCACGAGGTACCCCGAAGCCATTCCCTTGACTAACATCGAAACTAACACAGTGGCAGATGCCTTGGTGGGGTATATGTCCAGGATGGGATTTGCCTCAGAAATAATCACAGATTTGGGCACATCATTTACATCAAAGCTCATGAAACGGTTATGGCAAATCTGTGGAATTAAACACAAGGAAACCACTGCCTATCACCCCGAAAGTAATGGGTTAACGGAGAAGTTCAATGGGACTCTGATGCGCATGATTAGGGCTTACTTGGCAGAGAATCCAAACAATTGGGACCAGAAGCTGCAATCCCTTTTGTTTGCTTACCGATCAGTCCCCCAAGCCAGTACCGGGTTCAGTCCGTTTGAACTTTTGTTTGGGAGAAAAGTAAAAGGTCCACTTGATTTAATCAAACAGAATTGGGAGCAGATCACCCAGGGTGACCCACAAGATGTTGTGACGTATATAGACACTTTAATGAATGACCTGAAGAGAAACCTAGAGCTAGCAGCAGAAAACCTGCAAGCTCAGAAGGTCAGACAGAAAACCTGGTATGACCAGAAAGCCAGGGAGAGGCACTTTAACCCAGGGGAGGAAGTGCTTTGGCTTAGGCCCTGCAAAGAGAACAAACTGCAGCTCAAATGGGCAGGACCATACAGGGTCATTTCCAAGATGTCGGACCTGAACTACCTTATAGAACAGGAGGAACACCAAGCACGGAGGGTGGTACATGTGAATGCCCTGAAACCCTACTACAGAGGGGAACAGAGGGTTTTATTTGCCATAAAAGCAGCTGAGAGTGAGGAAGCTGAATTGCCCTTCTGGGAGGGTAGAGGGGAAGTGAAATACAACCCAGATGAGGTGAAGATCAGTCCTGCACTCACCCAAGACCAGCAGCAAGAACTAAAAGTGCTGCTCACTCAATATCATAAGGTTTTTTCAAATAAGCCGGGGATAGTGAAGGGAGTGATGCATCGGATCTACACAGGGGATGCACCCCCGCAAGCAGTATCCCCGTACCGAGTGACGGGACCCTATAGGGACAAGGTGCGGAAGGAGCTGGACGAGATGCTTAAGGAGAACATAATCGTCCCCTCTTCTAGTCCTTGGTCCTCTCCCATAGTCCTGGTGGACAAGCCTGATGGGAGCATTAGATTTTGTGTAGATTACCGGAAATTAAACCGCGTAACCACTCCTGATGCCTACCCAATGCCCAGGCTAGACAACCTGATTGAAACCATAGGGGGTTGTCGGTTCATTTCATCGTTGGACCTAGTAAAGGGTTACTGGCAATTAAGGATTGATCCCAGGGATCAGGAAAAGACCGCATTTTGCAGCCCTTTCGGTCTATATGAGTTTAGAGTCCTTAGTTTTGGTCTCAGAAATGCACCAGCCACATTCCAAAGGCTGATGGACCAGACCTTAGCAGGGCTCAGTGACTTTACTGTGGCCTACATTGACGATATAGGGATCTTCAGCAATACCTGAGAAGATCACCTGAAACACCTGGAGATAGTGCTGCAGAGGATAAGTGCAGCAGGGCTAACAGTAAAGGCAAACAAGTGTCAGCTGGGTAGCCCAGAAATAAAATACTTGGGTCACATAGTAGGGGGAGGAGTGATCAAACCCCTAGAGGCCAAGATAGAAGCCGTTCGTGATTGGCCCAGACCCAACACCAAGAAAAAAGTCAAATCATTTCTTGGGTTGGTGGGCTACTACAGAAAGTTCATCCCGAGGTTTAGCAAGATGGCGACTCCGCTGACCGATCTGACGCGGAAGAAGACTGATGACCGCATCCCGTGGACCAGCGACTGTGAGGAGGCGTTCCAGAGGTTGAAGGAGGCGCTCATCCATTATCCAGTGCTGCGTGCTCCCGACTTCGACCGGGAGTTCATCATCTACACCGATGCGTCTAACAGCGGGGTAGGAGCAGTTCTTTGCCAGGAGGATGAAAATGGTGACCAGCATCCAGTGTCCTACCTGAGTAGGAAACTCCAGAAAGGTGAGAGACATTTGGCAACCGTGGAAAAGGAGTGCCTGGCCATAGTATACGCGATTCAGAAGGCCAAACCTTACATCTGGGGAAGACATTTTGTTCTGTGCACTGACCACTCACCACTGCAGTGGTTAAAGACAATGAAAACACATAATAGTAAACTTATGAGGTGGGCTTTAAACCTGCAAGATTTTGACTTTGAAGTGAAGGTGGTCAGAGGGACAATGAACTGTGTTGCTGACGCCTTGTCAAGAAGACCCGACGAGTGAAGACGGCGAAGAAACCATGGACTGTGTATATTGGTGACCAAAAGTTAAATGTACCTGTTTATTGAACAGGCTTGGTTTGTATTAATAAAGGTAACTTAATGTATTGCAAATATTAATGTATAAATGCATAAGTGATATGTTTGACCTAGAGTGAGTAAGTATGGGTTATGGGATTGTATTAGAATGTATAACTGTTTATGTGTTTTGATCCTGGTTGTTTTTTTGGAGAAAAGCACTTTAGCTTTTCCCCCGCAAAACAATTTATAAAGGGGGGAGGTGTCACATACAGCACTGATGGTACCTGTCTGTCATGGGTTTGGAGGGAAAGTTCCATCCTATGGGGAGTGGAAGGCGGGACATCAGGGGGGAGGAGCTGTACTGTATATATTTGGGGGAAGTCCTTCGTAAGAGAGCGGACGTGGAGAAGTGGAGTTGGAGTCTGTGGGTCAGACTGGGTACAACTGTTCGTCAGATAGTACATACCTGATAGGTTCAGGTTTCTATCTAGGTAGCCAGAACGGATAGGTTCAGGGTCTGTGCGTTACCTTAAAGTGTTCCGTGGGAACCAATCTGTTGTATGTGTATGATTGGGACTATACCAAGTTCCAGTATCCTACTTACCTGATCCTTTCATTTACCCTGTTTGTTTTTCAATAAACCTTGTTCTCTTGTTTATTAAAATCCATTCCTGGTCTGGGTGACTTGGGAGAGCGAATGGTTGGTGGCAGCATAACTACAGGGTGGGATACTCCAGTAGGTCTGGGGTTGCTACAGCAACTAATTTTGCACATGAGACAAGGATATAAAATAATGCCTGCCCACTCTTCACATCTCCTGTCCTTTGCTAGAGATGGGTCACATGAAACACTTCTTAAGATTTGTGGATGCTTCTTTTAGTGTATCACCTGATGAATATCCATTCCTCCTTTGTGCAATAATGAATTCCTTTTATTTTATGTTGGGGAAAGATTGCCCTTAAAAAAAGAAAGCAAGCAATATTCCTGCATGCCAAAAGAGGGCACATACTATGTAACATTCATATTCATGCATAAACACTGTCTGGTTGTGGGGAATCGCAGGATTCATTTTAGCTTCTACAAGCCAGAGTTAACTATACAACTCAGCAGCAGGAGGGATTACCTTGTGGGGAGCCTTCATGTATTTTTCCCTTTCTACTGCTTTAAAATCATTTTATTACCTACTCATATTTATTGGCAGAACGAATTTCAAGGCTATTATTGTTGTTGCTGTTGTTGTTGTTAAACCATCTACCCTGTAGTGTTTCATACTGCTTTGGATTATGTACAGCTTTGTTTCTTATGTTAAACTGCTTTTATACACATGGCAAACATTTCCATTTTTAATGGAAAAAATGCAGAGATTGGATGTTATAGGAGGAATTCACAGAATGTATGGAAAGGAGTTTTCAGTCACCAAATTCATGATAAGAAAAATCAATGGAGAACTTCATTGTTAAATGAGAATTCACATCCCTACTCTTGATGGCTCTCTGGAAAGAGTAGAACACAAACTTTGAAATTCACAATGTGTGGTTTAATTTGAATTTATAAGTTTTAGTCAGTAGTTCTCTACCCAGATGAAACTCACCATGCTCTCATGTGGAAAGCAACAAGTCAACAGGGGAGACATACCTGCTTCACATATAATCTCTAAACAGTTTGTTATCATAAAAAGGTAGTGAAAAAGCAGACTACTCATCAGGGATAGGGACGCAAATTGTGGGATTCAGTGTCAAATTGCACTTAAGTCATACCAGTGACTTGACTCAAGTGTTTTTTTCAATTACGGACTTGACTTTTGACTGAGAATTAATCCACTCCTCCCTTTTTTCTGGGGGAAAATTTGTTTTTAATAAGGAATCAGGCTTGGGGCTCAGGACTTGGTACCAGACTTTGATTTGGACTTGGTACCAAAGACTTGGACTTCGGACTTGAACCCAAAAACTTGCCAACATCCCTGCTGTTCATATTACAACAACCTTTGTGATCTACTGCCGTGTGACTGTGTGATTGAGTTCCATATTAGACCCTGCAATAAGGACTTCAAGAAAATTGAGAATGACAATTGCATTTTGGGAATGGAGACGTGCACCAGTAAAGGATATTACAGAATTAGACATGCTTTCAGAGGTACTACAGGATCAACCAAGAGACTTTGTAAAGCAAAGCTGGAAGTTGATATATAATTGGGCCCAGAAAAAGACAAGAATTTAGGGGGAAAATTAATCTGCAGCGAACCAGTGCTCACCAGAATCCTCTTGAAGATATTCCAATGACTAGACAACGGTGAAAGCTCTGATCCATAGGGGAAGGATGGATATTTAGCTGCGGGTTTTTTTGTTAATTATCTGTTAGATTGTTAACGTTTTTAAGTTTGTATGTTTAGATATGAATAAAATGTTTTTTTTTTTAAAAAGAAATAGCTGAAGTAAGCAGAAATGTGAAAAAGTGTAAACAAGATGAATCATTGAGAGGCCCAAGAACAGCATATCTACAAACTGTGTCCACCTGGGTACTCGGTCCAGCACCAATATTGCTCAGAGGGCCGGGGAGGGGGAGTTGCTATAGTCTTATAGGAGTTCTATCTCCTTGACCAGGCTTCCTATCCCTTTGAGAGGAGGTCTTGAGGGCCTGTACTGTGTGTTTGGCTTGCGAGACAGATTAGGGATTCTGTTGGTATACCGCTGCGTACCGTCTCCCTACCTGAGCTGACAGAGGTAGTCGCAGACCTGGTGTTGAGGACTCCCAGGCTGTTGGTGCTGGGGGATGTCAAAATCCATGCCAAGGCTGCCTTGACTGGGGCGGCTCAGGACTTCTTGGCCACCATGACAATCATGGGGCTGTCTCAATGTGTCATCGACACATGAGAAGGGCCACACCTTGGACCTGGTTTTCTCAACGGGACTGGAAGGTGGTAGTTTGGACGTGGAGGGGCTGGTCGTGACCCCATTGTCATGGTCAGACCACTTCCTGGTCAGGTTTAGTCTATTAGCTTCTTCTTCCCTCTACAAGGGTGGGGAATCTATTAAGATGATCCGCCACCAGAGACTAATTGATCCGGATGGTTTCCTGAATGCTCTGGGGGATTATCCATCTGTCGAAGCTCAGGTCACCCTATGGAATAGGGAGATGAACCGGGCGGTTGACACGATTGCGCCTAAGCGCCCTTTCCTTGCACGCAGAGCCCAGACAGCCCCTTGGTATACTTCTGAACTGCAGGTGATGAAGCGAGAGGGGAGACGGCTGGAGCACAGGTGGAGGAAGTCCCGCTCGGAGTCCAATCCAACACGACTTAGAGCCCATTATCGGGCCTATTTCGTGGCAATACGGCTGGCGAAACGGCAATATTTCTCCAGCCGTATTGCTTCCTCAGAATGTCGTTTAGCAGAGCTATTTCAGGTGGTCCGGGATCTTCTTCAACTGGGAAATCTGGTGGAGGTCCTGATCATCAGGTTGCTGCGATGAGTTTGCTATTCATTTTGAGGGGGAAATCGTTCAGATTCGCAGTGGGCTGGACTCCACTGTTACTGCAAAATCGGAAGATGCGTCCAGTGTGCTGTGCTTAGGTCAAATATTAATGGATGAGTTTCAATTGTTGAGACCTGAGGATGTGGACAGGGTGCTTGGATCTGTCCATTCTACCACCACTTCACTCAACCCTTGCCCATCTCGGCTAACTGGAAGATCTGCCAGGGGAGTTTGCACTTGGGTCCAGGAGGCCGTGAATGCCTCTTTGAGAGAGGGAGTGGTCCCTATCACCTTGAAAGAGGCGGTAATTCGACCACTCCTTAAAAAGCCTAACCTGGACCCAAGGCTGGTCGTTAACTACCGACCAGTGGCAAACCTCCCTTATTTGGGCAAAGTGTTGGAGCAGGTTATGGCTGGGCAACTCCAGGCGCTGCTGGATGAAATGGATTTTCTGGATCCATTTCAATCAGGTTTCAGGCTGAATTTTGGTACGGAGACTGCCTTGGTCGCCCTGTATGATGACCTTTGCCGGGAGAGAGACTGGGGGAGTGTGACCCTGTTGATACTCCTGGACCTCTCAGCGGCTTTTGACACCATTGACCATGGTGTCCTTCTGGATAGGCTGGCTGGGTTGGGGGCACTGTTTTACAGTGGTTCCACTCCTTCCTGGCTGACCGTGTCCAGAGGGTGGTGCTGGGGGACAGTTGCTCTGCCCCATGGCACTTATGTCATGGGGTTCCACAGGGCTCGATACTGTCCCCCATGCTGTTTAACATCTACATGGGAGCGGCCATCAGGAGGTTTGGGCTGAGGAGTCAGCAATATGCTGACAACACTCAGCTCTACCTGTTGTTTTCCACCAATCCAGGTGAGGCAGTTTCTGTGATGAACTCATGTCTGGACTTGATAATGGACTGGATGAGGGTTAATAAATTGCAACTCAATCCAGACAAGACGGAAGTGCTGTTAGTGGGTGCTTCGCTGGACAGGTTGGAGGGCCATTTCCCTGCTCTGAATGGGGTTACACTCCCCCTAAGGGACAGGGTCCACAGCCTGGGGGTGCTCCTGGACCCCAGTCTAACACTGGAAGCCCAGGTGGACTCGGTGGCCAGGGGCACCTTCCTTCAGCTGCGGAAATTGTACCAGCTACGGCCCTACCTGGACGAGCGGAGTCTCATAACAGTTACACACGCACTGGTAACATCCTGTATAGATTACTGCAATGTGCTTTACGTGAGGCTGCCTTTGAAGACGGTCCGGCGACTGCAACTGGTCCAGACTCGAGCTGCATGGCTGGTGAGTGGTGGGGCCGCTAGAGATCACATCAAGCCGATTCTGTTTAAGTTACATTGGTTACCAGTTGCTGCCCGGGCCCAATTCAAAGTGCTTGTTTTGACATATAAAGCCCTAAACGGCCTGGGCCCTGGATACCTAAAGGACCGCCTCCTTCCATATGAGCCTACCCGGCAGTTAAGATCTAGCCAGGGGGCCCTTTTGAAAGAGCCGTCCCTCAAGGAGGTAAGAGGGATGACTTGTAGACAAAGGGCCTGTTCGGCAGCTGCCCCCAGACTATGGAATGCCCTCCCAACTGAGATTCGTCTGGCGCCAATGTTGTTGACATTTTGGCACCAGGTCAAAATCTTCCTGTTCCAGAAGGCTTTTAATTGAAATAACATCAACTGTGGGTCCTGATGGCAATTTTAATTGTATTTTAATCATTTTATCTTTTATTGTATTTTAATTGAATTTTAATTGTTGTAAGCTGCCCAGAGACCTTTGGGTAGAGTGGGCGGCATATAAGTTAAATAAACAAACAAACAAATGATTGTCATTGCATGTGCAATGAAATCACCAGAGTGCTTTACAGACAGTGCATCAAATCATTCAGCTAAAACTCCATGTAATAGATGTCTGGACATGTAGGTAAGATCTGTTTTGGGCTGGGAATTGGTGATCTAGGGAAAAACCAGGATCTGGAAAATGACTCATCCACTAAAGAGGACTTTTTGTCAACACGTTTACGATATTTCCTATTATAAAAGTTGGGCTTTTTCCATGGCTGGTGTGTTCCCAAACAGTGCTGCAACGGACACCCACACTTTCGTGTCTACGGCCAATCACCGGGAGACAGCGAAACACACACCTTCCATCAACCTCAGGGTCAGTGTGAGTATTGGATGTGTGTGTGAGAGAGGCCTTGTGATAACTGGTATAGCATTATATGCATTGGAAAATATAATAAATGTACATGAATAGTACTACTACAATTGGTTGTTCAGTCTCTTTTTAAATCCTCTTGGGAACTCGGATCTCTCCATTAAAGTAAAGGACCATACTCTTAAGTGTGGTAACATCCGTACCAGCAGGACCAGCTAAGGACTGCTTCACTTTTGTCTACAGGGCTTGGCTGTGATGTTCTCTGTTCTGATCATCATTATGTGATAACACATGACTGTGACCAAAAGCCAGAAGTGCCAAGAATATAACCCCGAGTTTCATCTAATTTATCACATTTTCTCTTGTTTCGGTTTATATGCAGAGTTTTCCCAGCTGATTTCCCTGCAACCAAAACTGTTATCAAACTGCTGCAGACTGAAAAAGTCTCTCTGCAAGTAGTCTGCCTGGCCTCAAGTATCATCTGAGCTCCTTAGTTTGGATGAAGAAGATCAAAATGGTGTCTCCCAGTACTAGGAAAATGTTAATGATGCCTTCAAGTCTCTGGATGGCCCTGGATGTAGGCGTAGCACCCTCTTATGATAGCATTCACCCTCTCACTTGTTAAGTGAATCTTCTATCTCTGTCTTGGATATGTCAGATGGCCAAAGTGGTAAAGGGAAGCTAACCAAACAAAATTACTTTTATTTAAAGAATTTAAAGAAAATGCAAGCTGGGATCTTAGGAACAGAAACTCAACTCTACTTACAAATTTGTCTGGTGGAGCTGACAGGCTCCTTCCTCTTTGAACACTTTTAATTGACTTTACATATTGAATGCAGTACCTTCAGTGTCATCTTTTAAGATTTTAAATAGTTCAACTGGAATGCCATCACCTCCACTGGCCTTGTTGTTAGCCAGGCTTTCTAAGGCCCATTTGACTTCACTCTCCAGGATGTCTGGCTCAAGGTCAGCAACCACACTATCTAGGTTGTCCAGGATATCCAAAACTTTCTGGTATAATTCCTCTGTGTATTCTTGCCACATCTTCTTGATATCTTCTGCTTCTGTAAGGTCCCTCCCACTTTTCTCCTTTATCATGTCCATCTTTGCACAAAATATCTCCCATTTTCCTGATATCTGGTTTTTCTTTTCTATTATTTTCCTCTATTTCTTTGCATTGTTCATTTAAGAAGATCTTGGTTTTTTTGATGTTGGGCTTCAGACCGTTATTTGGACTCTCCTCTTTCACCCTCATCAAGAGGTTCTTTAATTCCTCCTCACTTTCTCCCATCAGAATGGTATCATCTGCATATTGGACGTTGTGGATATTTCCTCCGGCAATCTTAATTCTGGCTTGGGATTCCTCCAGTCCGTCCCTTCGCATGATGTATTTTGCATATGTTAAACAAGCCGGGGGAACGATATACAGCCCTGTCGTACTCCTTTCCCATTTTTGAACCAATCAGTTGTTCCATATACAGTTCTAACTGTTGCTTCCTGTCCCATGTATAGGTTTCTCAGGAGTCAGATAAGGTGGTCAGGCACTACCTTTTCTTAAAGAACTTACCATAGTTTGTTATGGTCCACACAGTCAAAGACTTTTGCATAGTCAATGAAGCAGAAGTAGATGTTTTTCTGGAACTCTCTAGCTTTCTCCATAATCCAGCACATATTAGCAATTTGGTCCCTAGTTCCTCTGCCACTTCGAAATCCAGCTTGTACTTCTGGGAGTTCTCAGTCCACATACTGCTGAAACCTACCTTGTAGGATTTTGAGCATAACCTTGCTAGTGTGTGAAATGAGTATAATTGTACGGTAGTTGGAGCATTCTTTGGCACTGTCCTTTTTTGAGATTGGGATGTAGACTGATCTTTTCTACTCCTTTGGCCACTGTTGACTTTTCCAAACTTGCTGGCATCAACCCTGAGTGCTCACTGGAAGGACACAGCCTGAAGCTGAGGCTCCAATACTTTGGCCATCTCATGAGAAGAGAAGACTCCCTGGAGAAGACCCTTATGTTAGGAAAGTGTGAAGGCAAGAGGAGAAGGGGACGACAGAGGATGAGGTGGTTGGACAGCTACCAACATGAATTTGACCCAAATCCGGGAGGCAGTGGAAGACAGCAGGGCCTGGCATGCTCTGGTCCATGAGGTCATGAAGAGTTGGACACGACTAAACGACATGTTCCAGATGGAGGGACTACACCAAAGAAGGAATTCTCTTGGAGAACCTGAGATCAGACACTGTAGCTATTAAACAGGAATCTTTGTGGCATATTGGCAGGCAATGAAGAAGTACAGAAAAGTGGCAGATAGTTTTGTCTTGACATCTGATCCTGTCAAGCTTGAGGCTCTTTTATCTTTAAAAGCACCACATGTGCTTTAAAAAAACAGAATGCCTTTGTACAATGTATGTTTTGCAAGTATGACTCTAAAGACTCCACCTTGAAAAAAAAAAGCTATTTTTGCTTACCAATACAGTGGTGCCTTGCAAGACGAATGCTTCGCGGGACGAAAAACTCGCAAGACGAATGGTTTTGGTGATGGGGTTGATGACTTGCAAGATGAATGTTCCTATGGCCGTGCTTCGCAAGATGAATTTTTCCCTTTTTTGTTCCTGCCTCATATTTGCTGATTTTAAAATGTTTTTATGATGTTTAAAAAGTTAACGGTTTTTGATTGAAATTTTTGAAATCATCTGCGCAATATGTATGGCTTTAAAGAGCACTTAATAAACCCTTTGTAAACCAAATTTAACTTTGTATTCACAAAGGCTTTCACGGCTAATGGTTGTTGTGGGTTTTTCGGGCTCTTTGGCCGTGTTTGAAGTTTGTTCTTCCTAACATTTCGCCAGTCTCTGTGGCCGGCATCTTCAGAGGACAGCACTTTTTTGGCCCTAGGATTGCATTAATTAGATTTCAATACATTCCTATGGGAATACCTGTTTTGCAAGATGAATTTTTCGCAAGACAACATTAACAGTGGAACGAATTAAATTCGTCTTGTGAGGCACCACTGTATATCAATTTCCTGCAGTAATAAACTAGCAACAGCTATATATTATGCAATATTATTTTTGTATGGTCATTGTAAAAGAAAAATAATTTGTGTTCCTAAAATTAACTTACAGGGATTCCTTGAGATCCTCGGTCACCTTTCACTCCAGGTGTTCCAGCTGGTCCTGCCCAACCTGAGCTTCCTTTTTCTCCTTTTGCTCCTGCTAGCCCTGGAACACCTGGAGATCCCTGGGGCCCAGGTAGCCCTAAAACAGAAATGGGGGAAAAAGATTAGCAATGTTCAAAAGTGAAAATGCATGACTGTTGTTCAGAAAAAAAATACTTAGGAGGATGGATAATGCTTCAAAATGATCAATATAGGCTTTGGCAATTCTGATTATTTGACTTGAGGATGCTTGAAGCAACAACATTAAGAGATGACATAATTTTTCAACAGTTACAGTTAACTGTTGTTGTTTAGAAAACAAAATGCACTGAATCCCTGATGACAAAAGTATTACACTCTGGGGTTCCTTCAATCAATATATATAACATTTTCATTTTAGTACAAAAACCTGTCCCTCACTTTAAATATGTTTTATTTAAAACGTATTTTAAAAAATTAAATACATTTTTCTAATTGCTTAAAAAGCAATATAGATATTTTAGAAATTCCTTCTTCTGATCTTAATTTTTTTTGCACTGTTTACTGCAAACAAAATATCAGCCTGATATCACCCACCATAATTTTCCAGCTGTTAAACATTTCTAATTCATCTTTGAATTAGAAGGAAGGCTCTTGTGGAATACTTTTAATCCTAAGGAAGCCTTTAGGGGCTATAGAACAGGATAAGGAGTTCTTAATTTCTCAAAATTGGCAATTAGTTTGGGAAATTAAAGACTCCCCTCCTGAACCGCACTCCATGATGGCTTTACGATGAAGAAAAGGATTTCATGGAAGCCTTGGGACCTTCAGGAAGAAAGGATTAGAAATGTTTTATTACAAAAAAAAATGATCAAGTTCCATGAATGGGATTTCAAACAATACGTGTAATATAAAATTTGCATATAATATGTATAATACAATATGGAATACTTAAAGAGACTAGGAAAATCTCGTGCTGATTTGAAAATATGTGTGAACATTGACAGTCATGCTGTTTGGAAAGTTTGTCTTAAGCCATTCACAGATTTCCCTTTCATGGATTGCTGCCTTGTCGTGGCAAAGGGGCTTTAGTAACTCAGTGAAGCTATGGGCCACCTAAGACGGACAGGGCATAGTGGAGAGTTCTGACTAAACGCAATCCACCTGGATTCACAAGAGGCGACTCTACATATGGAAATCACCGGATGGGCAATATCGTAATCAGATTGACTATATTCTCTGCAGCCAAAGATGGAGAAGCTCTATACAGTCAGCAAAAACAAGACCTGGAGCTGACTGTGGCTCTGATCATCAGCTTCTCATAGCAAAATTCAAGCTTAAACTGAAGAGAGTAGGAAAAACCACTGGGCTAGTCTGGTATAATCTAAACCAATTCCCTTATGAATACACAGTGGAAGTGAAGAACAGATGTAAGGAATTAGGTTTGGTGGACAGAGTGCCTGAAGAACTTTGAATAGAAGCTCGTAACACTGTACAGGAGGCAGCAACAAAAACCATCCCAAAGAAAAGGAAATGCAAGAAAGCAAAGTGGCTGTCCAACAAGACCTTACAAATAGCAGAGAAGGGAAACAAAATGCAAGGGAGATAAAGAAAGTTACAGAAAATTGAATGCAGACTTTGTAAGAATAGCAAGGAGAGACAAGAGGGCCTTCTTAAATGAGCAATGCAAAGAAATAGAGGAAAATAATTGAAAAGGAAAAACCAGAGATCTGTTCAGGAAAATCGGAGATGTTAAAGGAACATTTTGTGCAAAGATGAACATGATAAAGGACAAAAATGGTATGGACCTAACAGAAGCAGAAGACATCAAGAAGAGGTGGCAAGAATACACAGAGGAACTATACTAGAAAGATTTGGATATCCTGGACAACCCAGATAGTGTGGTTGCTGACCTAGAGCCAGACATCCTGGAGAGTGAGGTCAAGTGGGCCTTAGAAAGCCTGGCTAACAACAAGGCCAGTGGAGGTGATGGCATCCCAGTGGAACTATTTAAAATCTTAAAAGATGACGTTGTTAAAGTGCTACATTCAATATGCCAGCAAGTTTGGAAAACTCAACAGTGGCCAGAGGACTAGAAAAGATCAGTCTACATCCCAATCTCAAAAAAGGACAGTGCCAAAGAATGCTCCAACTACCGTACAATTACACTTATTTCCCACACTAGCAAGGTTATGGTCAAAATCCTCCAAGGCAGGCTTCAGCAGTATGTGGACCAAGAACTCCCAGAAGTACAAGCTGGATTTCGAAGGGGCAGAGGAACTAGGGACCAAATTGCTAATATGCACTGGATTATGGAGAAAGTCAGAGAGTTCCAGAAAACATCTACTGCTTCATTGACTACCCAAAAACCTTTGACTGTGTGGACCAAAGCAAACTATGGCAAGTCCTTAAAGAAATGGGAGTGCCAGACCACCTTATCTACCTCTTGAGAAACCTATATGTGGGACAGAAAGCAACAGTTAGAACTGGATATGGAGACACTGATTGGTTCAAAATTGGGAAAGGAGTAAGACAAGGCTGGATATTGTTCCCCTGCTTATTCAACTTATATGCAGAATACATGATGCGAAAGGCCGAACTGGAGGAATCCCAAACCGGAATTAAGATTGCCGGAAGAAATATCAACAACCTCTGATGGCAGAAAGTGAGGAGGAATTGAAGAATCTTGTAATGAGGGTGAAAGAGGAGAGCACAAAAATGGTCTGAAGCTCAACATCAAAAAAACTAAGATCATGTCCACTGGTCCCATCACCTCCTGGCAAATAGAACGGGAAGATATGGAGGCAGTGACAGATTTCACTTTCTTGGGCTCCATGATCACTGCAGATTGAGACAGCAGCCCCGAAATTAAAAGATGCCTGCTTCTTGGGAGGAAAGCGATGACAAACCTCGATAGCATCTTAAAAAGCAGAGACATCACCTTGCCAACAAAAGTCCAAATAGTCAAAGCTATGGTTTTCCCTGTAGTGATGTACGGAAGTTAGAGTTTGACCATAAAGAAAGCTGACTGCCAAAAAATTGATGCTTTTGAATTGTGGTGCTGGAGGAGGCTCTTGAGAGTCCCCTGGACTGCAAGGAGAATTAACCTATCCATTTTGAAGGAAATCAACCCTGAGTGATCACTGGAAGGACAGATCCTGAAGCTGAGGCTCCAATAATTTGGCCATCTCATGAGAAGAGCAGACTCCCTGGAAAAGACATTCATGTTGGGAAAGTGTGAAGGCATGAGGAGAACGGGATGACAGAGGATGAGATGGTTGGACAGTGTCATCGAAGCGAGCAATATGAATCTAACTCAACTCCGGGAGGCAGTGGAAGACAGGAGGGCCTGGTGTGCCCTGGTCTATGGGGTCACGAAGAGTCGAACACGACTAAACGACTAAACAACAACAATTCACAGATTTAAGCCGTTTATCCAGCATTGGCTCTTACCTTGCAGCCCAGGTCGACCTTGGGGTCCGCGGTCACCTTTAGGACCCGCTCCAGCTCTGCCTGGTAATCCAGGAATGCCCGGTTGGCCAGGGGGACCTTGTGGACCAATAAATCCTGGTTCTCCTTTTACACCAGGAATTCCTGGGCTTCCTGGAGTTCCTGGAAAACCCACATCTCCTTTTGGACCTAGGAATGCAAATTATCTGCTTTGTGATTTGATCACCAGGACAAAATAATTTCACAGGAAAAATAAAATGGTCCTGAATAAAGTGTAATTTTAATCTTTTCTCACAATGCCAAAAGACCTGTGTTAGAAAGAAATTTGAAATTGATCAGAAATAGTTGGGTTGTGATACCAAGTAGAAAGAGAAGCCCAGTACCAATTTTGCTGTTTAAAACTTTCAGATTTTTGTTCTGCAATGTACACTGGCATTCATTACTCTCTGAATGTCTGTAGCTGTTTGTGCAGGCCTTCCATTCATGCCTGATATTATCAGCTCACACTTTCTACAGGTTGCAAACCTACTGTAATAATGTTGCTTCTGTGTGAAGCTAACATAAATTTTTTTCACTCACATTTGTGAAATGCAATAAAAATATTTATTTTCCCACAATCTATCAGAGGTTTGATCAAAAAGACTTGTTCTTGTTCCTTTGAATTCACAATCCATGCGTTCTTTTGCAACATTAGAAATTACAGTCTCAGTGACTAATGTATGTATCTGTTTTTCAGAGCTGAATATATTACTTGACTGATGGGAATGATCAAAGGTGGTGTCTCTGCCGTTACCAAAGGAAAGAAGACAGACAGGACTATCTGACACTGCACAGTGCAGCTGCTACAAGGATGCAGATAATAAATTTATTAGCCTGCGCCTGGTGCTACTAGCTACTAGTCAGGCACAATACCTGAACAATGGAGCCCTTTGCCTTTGCCAAGGTATGCCTTCAGATTATTTTAGTGATACTCTTTCACCCTAATAGTCTCTAAAAAATGAATCCCTGCTGGTGTGTTTCACCATGCTCATGAGCTCCAGTAACATTTTATTTTGGGGAAGACTGAATGAAAGGGTTTTCCTGAGATATGCATATTTGGCAAAGTTAAGTGCTTGGCTGAGGCACTGAAATTACATTTACGTACTCTTACTTTCAGGCACACACTTTCTTTTATACTACATTTTAACTTACTTTACTATATATTTAGTATAAATTAGCTAATTAATAAAGGCAGATTTGTTACTTAAATTGCTATCATTCGAATGTCCCACTAATATATTATATACATATAGTTATAACTAATGAGAAGGCTGGTGCTGCATTGCACTTAATAACTAAAGCCTGTCTTCTGAGTTCTGATTATATTTTTTCAAATCGTTTCTTCAGTATAGTGAGCAGAGAATTATTTTTAACTGTGTCATTTGACAAAGGTCTTTGGCAACTTTCTCACTGATCAATACAGAAACCATGATTTTTGCAGCAGGTAATACAAGTTTCTTTATCTACTGTATGCAGTTTTCTTTCTGGCTTTTCTTATTTGTTGAGAAATGTCAATGAGCAATAAAAATTCAAGATTATTAGCTAGAATGTGCAAAAATAGAAGATTAAAAATACGATTGGGGTAATTAAAGATAGAACAGGCAAGAGGTGCAATTAGTTAGTTAGGCATCCTTCAGTCTCGAAAGACTATGGTAGCGTGCTCTGTATGGAGGGCTTGGAACAGCGCCTAGTGTGGCTGAGAAGGCCAATTCGAGAGTGACAGTCCCTTCCACACTGAAGACAAATCCATTCTGTCCCCTGTCCGGCTCCCTGGTTTTGCTGCTTTTGTGACTTCCTCTTTGCCTCGGCCTGCTGGGCAAGGGTCTCTTCAAATTGGGAGAGGCCGTGATGCACTGCCTGCCTCCAGGCTGAACGCTCAGATGTCAGGTTTTCCCATCTGTTGAGGTCTATTCCTAAGGCCTTCAGATCTCGCTTGCAGATGTCCTTGTATCGCAGTTGTGGTCTCCCTCTGGGGCGCTTTCCCTGCACTAATTCTCCGACCATCAGCCATTCTCACGACGTGCCCGAGCCAACGTAGACATCGCTGTTTCAGTAATGTGTTCATGCTGAAGATTCCAGCTCGTTCTAGGACTGCTCTGTTTGGAACTTTGTCCTGCCAGGCGATGCCAAAAATCCGTCGGAGGCAACGCATATGGAAGGTGTTCAGCTTCCTCTCCTGCCGTGCACAAAGGGTCCAGGACTCACTGCAGTACAGGAGTGTGCTTAGAACACAGGCTCTATAAACCTGGATCTTCGTATGTGTCGTCAGCTTCTTATTGAGCCATACTCAATATGGTAAGAGGTGCAATATAATGAAGGATAAATTGCAGATTTTTCAAGAATTATATCAGAAATTATATAAAGGAAACAACGTACTGAAAGAGGATATAGAAAATTATATAAATGATTATTTTAAAACCAATTTATTAAAATGTGACAAAATTATATTATATTAGAAGAAGAGATTAAAGAAGAAGAAATTACTGAAGTCATTAATAAATTGAAAAATGGTAAAACACCAGGCTTTGATGGATTGGGTTCAGAATATTATAAACATTTTTGTTCCATTTTGATACCTAACTTAAAAATGCTTTATAATAAAATATTGGAAGGGGAGACATTGCTACCTTCTGGGAAACATTCATTAACAATTCTTATTCCAAAACCTAACAAAGATTTAACAGACGTGGCATCTTACAGGCTTATATCTCTAACAAATCAAGAAACTAAGATTTTTACTGCTATATTAGTAAATAGATTAAATAGATTTATAGCAAATTATATTAAAGAGGACCAATGTAGCTTTATAAAGGGAAGACAAATGGATAATTTAACTAGGTGAGTTTTGAATATTATATATGAGGCAGAAAAGGAAAAAACAAAGGAAGTGTTTTATCACTAGACATATTTAAGGCCTTTGATTGTGTGGTACGGTTGACATTAAAGCTGCTTTTAAAGGGCTGGGGATTTGGTAGAACATTTATTGGGGTTATAGATCAATTATATTCAGAAAATACCTCAGAAATAATAATTAATGACTGTTTAACAGAACGGATTTTTCTAGAATGAGGTACAAGACAAGGCTGTTCACTTTCACCAATATTGTTTTCTATGATTATATGTTAGCTAATGCAATAAGAAAAGGACATAATTAAGATTAATTTATTTGATGATTCATTATTAACCATTAAAAACCCATTAAAAGTATGGATAGAATTACAAATCAGAAAAATTTGGGGAAATAACAGATTAACTATTAATTGGCAAAAACACAAGTAATGATATTTAATTACAATAAATATGAACAAGAAAAATTTGTAAATAAATATCATTTTAAAATGTGCACTTATATTAAATATTTAGGTATAAATATAGTTAAAGTGACTCAAAAATTAAAGGAGCAAAATTTCAATTAATTAGAAAGTGATATTAAGGATAAATTGCAGGAATATTCTAAATTGAAACTATTGTGGTTTGGGAGAATTGCTATGGTCAAAATGAAAATATTACCAAGAATAACTTCTTTATTTAGGATGTTCCCAATACAATTAGAAGAAGAAGATTTTAAGTATTGGCAGGGACTAATGAATGGATTTTGTAATCAAGGTAAAAAATCAAGAATAAATAAAAGATATTGGTACATGGCTCAAAAAACTGAGCTTTAGGTATTCCTAATATAAAAAGTATTATATAGCTAATCAACTAAGATTTATTGGAGATATTATATATAACAAAGGAAGATTAATTTGGTGGGATATGGAGTCCTCAGAAATACATGGGAATATTGAAAAATATTTGTTTAATGTAGTAAAAAGAAATATAATAAATCAGGTGAACAACCCCTTCTTAAGAAACATGTTAAATGTCTGGAACAGATAAAAAAAGAAGTTATGTCCCATTACTTCACCACTAAAATTAGTGACCGAAATAGAAAATTTCCCAGCAAACTTGAAAGGTTTGTTGATTTGTTTAAGAATAAAAAAAGTTGCCAGATTGAAGGATTGGGTGATTAAAATGAGATTGAAGGATCAGATTCTAGTTAAGCTTCAAATTAATAAATTATCATGGTATAATTATATCCAATTAGACAGATGGATTAATGAATGGCAAATGTAGAGAATGTACTAAGTATGAACAATTTCTATCATCACATGCAGAAGGATGCTTTGAGGAAGGAGTTAGTAAGTAGAGTGTATAACCTAATTTTGGATCAGGAGGAAAATGAGGCTGAAACAGAAGGATTGAAATCAATTTGGGAACATGATTTAAAGACAGAAATCAGAACAGAAGATTGGACAAAAATTTGGAAGATGAGAGTTTTAAGATAATGTTTAAGGAAATATGTAATATCTTTGGAAAAGAATTTAATCCTAAAATTGCTTTGCTGTCAACTCTTTTGACCCTATGTCCAATAGGGAGATGAAAACCCCTCTCAATGAATAACTAGTGCCAGTACTTTTAAACAAATGTGAAGGCAGGACTGATCTACTGCAGGATTCCCTGACCACCCCCACCATTATATCTTATATTTGTATAAAATATAAGATATAAAAGTTTGAATAGGGTCATGGTCTACTGAGGAAACAGAGTTGGTAAACTGCCACCCAGGAGAAAGAGAACAGGAATTGATGGTACAAATTTTTATAGTACAATGAGGTCTCGACCTATGGAATTAATCCATATTGGAACGGAGTCTGTAGGTCGAATTGAAAACCAATTAATCCATACACCACCCAAGAAACAACCCCCCAGACAAACATAAAATTAAAAATACTTAAAAAAAAATCACCTCACCTTTTTGTAGTCTTCAAGTGGTCCCCCGCCGCCACCATCGCTGCTGTTGGAGGACTCTGAGGGCTTCGCCGCGGCTGCCGGAGGCCTCTCAGAGGTCCCCGCCGCCGCCGATAGTGCTTCGGAGGGACTATCGGCGGCAGTGGTGGGGGACATCCAAGAGGTCTCCCATGGTGGGGGGGAGGCCTTCGGAGGTTCCCGTGCCGCTGCTGCTGGGCGCCACGCCGGGCAACCCCAGCCATGCTCGGACTCCCAGGAGTCCAAGCATGGCTGGGGTTGCCCAGAGCAGCTTGGCTTCCAGCAGCAGTGGCCGGGGACCTCCAGATGCCTTCCAGACAGAGAACCAATGGAAGGCATCAGAAGAACCCCCCACCCTGCTGCTGCCGCCGCTGCTGCTGGAAGTCTTCGGAGCTCTCAAAGGGCTTCCTCCAATGTCGGGGGGGGGGAAGCCCTTTGAGACCTCCAAAGGCAAACAGACAGAGAGAAAGGGCTGGAAATTCAAATTTCCCACCCTTTCTCCCTGCCTTTTTGCCTTCGCAGCTTGCCACCCGACATCAGAGGAAGCCCTATCGAAGGCTCCGAAGCACTATCGGCGGTGGCGGGGGACCTCCGAGATGCTTCCCATGGTGGCAGAGAAGCCCTGCAAGGCATCCAGAGGCATGACCTACGGCCTACGGACTGGAAGGGGGAGGTGGGGAAAGCGCCAAATTTGAATGTGGTGCTTTCCCTGACTCCCCCTTCTGGTCCGTAGGTCGATTCTCTGGCCGCAAGTCGAAGTTTAATTTTGCGGCCTGAGAAGTCCGTAGGTTGAAAAGCACGTATGTGGACCCGTAAATCGAGACCCCACTGTATTATATTTAGAGAATATGCCTACATCTTTGGGATACAAGAAAAGGTGGGCCCAAAGAGGCCTTCCTGTGAACCACAGGCACACTCAGCAAAATCCTTTTCTAAAAGTAGCATCAGCCAAAGATTTCATATCTTAAAATGCTTGGGAAAGGTGCTTTGCTTAAAATACTGGGCAAGGAGGCTCTGAAAGTTGCCCTTAGTTTCCTTCCTTCCACAGAGGCATTGCTCCCAAAAGTTGTGGTAGTTGTCCTCCTGATGGAATGCACTGTAATCCTAATGGGGAGGGAGGACTTCCTATAGGAATAATACACCTTTTCAATCATTGTTCCAGAAGCAGTTGTCCTGATACAGTACAAAGCCACAGAACTTTCATCACTCTGGTTCTGTATATGTGGAAGTGGAGTATCCTCCAACCATCTACTCTTGTGCCAGGCCTGGCAGTGGTGGTGGCGAGTTTAAGATGAGATTGAGACAGAAAGAAGGCAACATTTTTCCTTTCCCTCTATGGAATAAATGCAGAGGTAGATAGCATCAGTTTGAAAAACCACCATATCTGTAGAAAAAGGGGACTCACCTAGAACATCTCTGGCCACAAGGAAGATAGTTGTTTTAGAGATACAGTGGTGCCTCGCTTAACGAGCGCACCGTATAACAACGAAATCGCATAGCGATGGCCCCTATGGGCGAAACTCGCATAGCGAAGATCAGTAAGTGTTTCGCTTACCAATCTTCGCTTTGCGACGCCCGACGATCAGCTGTTCCGTGGCTCCAAAATGGCCGCCAGAAGCCCCAAAACGACCGTCTGCAGCGTTTTCGCACCCTCCCCGAGGGCGCGAAAATGGCTGCCGGCTATGGGAAAACTTCACTGAACTGTGAGTTTTGGAGCCTATTGGAACGTTCCAATGGCTTTCCCCATTCCGTACAGTGATGTTTTCACATAGCGAGGGTTAATCTGGAACGGATTAACCTCGCTATGTGAGGCACCACTGTATATTTGGCTAGTGACGTAAAAGAGCTCTGAGTACAAAGCAGGGACTGAAGTGATCTCCCCAAACCTGATAAACTGAATGTGATGGTGTCTGGCTAAAGAATCAATACTCTTTTAATGGGGATTCACACTACAGTGGTGCCTCGCATAACGAGCACACCGTTTAACGATGAATCCGCATAGTGATGCGGATTTGGCGATCGCTAATGTGATCGCATACCGATGTTTTATCGCACTGCGATGGGGGAACAGCTGTTCGGCGGTTCCAACATGGCCACCGGAACAACCAAAATGGCCACCGGAACACCCAAAATGGCCACTGGAACACACGAAATGGCCGCGGGAACACCCAAAATGGCCACCAGAACATGGGGAAACATTGCAGAACGGTGAGTTTTGGGCCCATTTGGGGACGTTTAATGCATTCCAATGGGCTTTTTCGTTCCGTTTAGTGATGTTTCCCCACAGCGAAGGTTAATCTGCTATACGGGGCACCACTCTATTTAATGCAGCAGTCTGCTATTTAAAGAAGAAGAGGAATGTTGATGGTAAGCTTTTTTGCAGACCCTTCTGTGAACATCCACAGATCTCCTCTAGATTTCTAGGAGTTGCTCAGATTTGCCCGACACAGACTACCCATGTATTCAGGTTTATTTACTTCACATTGAAAACTCTCTATATTACCTCTTTCTCCCTTTGCACCCAGAAGTCCAGGAAGTCCTCTACCCGGAATACCTGCAAGATGAATCAACACTTTAAATGCATAAAATATTTCAGGGTGTTTCTTAAATGAAACTGTTCTGAACAAGCTCCTCCTTATGGTTTAAAATACTAGAAACAATCTATTATCCTAGCACTTTCTCTCACACCTAAGTACTAAGACTTCTCTCTTTATTCAAATTCCACCTTCTGTGATGAAGCCTCTGTGTTGAACATTGAGTCAATTGACTCATGCTCCACAAAGCAACAGATTTGTTACATACAGCCACCTGGCAGCATGCTTAACACAGCCCTGGAGCAGGAGTTCTGCTCGTCCTAGGGCAGAGGAAAAGGAGAGAAGCTCTCATGACACACCAAGGTGGAAGGGATACTGAGCAAGAAGCTCCACAGCCACAGTTGTGGAACTGGTTATGTAATTATATGAAGAGACTGGCAGGCCCAATTCCGTTCTGGCCCAAGTGTCATCCTTCCCCACAGAGGCGGGAGAGAGCCTTAGAAGTACAGAAGGGGAAGCCCCAAATGTTGAGCAAAGTTACAACTCCTCTGTGTGAGAGAGAGGAGACAGAGACTGACAGACAGGGAGAAGAAGTAAAGAAGGACAAGTTGGGACCATTATGTGAGGTGGGAACTGCTCCAGTAGGGGGGGACAAGGTGCCTGAAAGAGATGACGGAGAAAAAAGTGGATGAGTCCAGAAAAAAGGCAGGACCATGGGGGTGGAGGTGGGTACAGAGATATATGAGGAGAAGCAATCAGAGTGAGAGTTGGCAGAGGTAAGCAAGACAGAAGCGAGAAACTCAAGAAAATTACTTCCCCCAGGATGGGAGTGATATTGGATGGAGAATCCCTGGACCAAACAGTGGGAAAGAAAGCAGAGTGTAAAAGGGGAGAGAGAGGAAGCCAGGGAAACCCTTGTACTGGGGAGAGAAGGGGGGCCAAAAGTGGAGAAGACAGATTAGAGAGGAATGGGGAAAGCTAGCTCGTGAGAGGTGAGCAGGAGCGAGATGGCAGACCCCAGCAGGAATGGCATACCTCATGAGGCCTGAGACATTGGGAATTCTTGGAATTGGGAGCAAGGATGCCGGGACCCAACCCCTTAACCCGGGAAACATTGCCCATGTTGCCAATACCATTGGAAACAAAAATAAAAGACTCTTGCCCAGTTTGGGAGGCAGGATTGTTTGGAACCCCAGTGGACAATCTGTTTACTGTTCAAGAAAGACTCCAATCCCTTCTGCAGTCTGTTGAGTGAGGAAGAGCAGTTTAATGTGCCTGTTTATGTCAATAGTTTCTTAGATATATCAGAAATAAATGTTGACATTTTGAATCAAGTTGGGAAAAAGAGGTTACTTACTTGTAACTCTGGTTCTTCGAGTGGTCATCTGTGAATTCACACTAATGGGTTAATCTGTGCTTGGGCAGAGCAGTCTTGGAACTTTCCAGAGCTCGAGCACGTGGTGCCAGGACCTCCCACATGCTGGCTATAACTCCACTCCCGGCACCATGCCTCAGTTCCTTAGAACTGTCTGCCGCTGCACAGCATGCAACTAGCACACGTGACGGACACCAGGGAGGAAGGGCAGAAAGTGTGAATTCACAGACGACCACTTGAAGAACCAGAATTACAGTCTTTTTCTTCTTTGTGGTCTCTGTGAATACATACTAATGGGTGACTAGCAAGCTGACTTACCCAGAGGAGGGACGTCACAAAAGCGCAAAAGCCAGGACGGCATGCAGCTTCAGCCTTGGCCCAGACACTGAGGCAGTAGTGATGGGTAAAGGTGGAAGGCGTGACCCACACAGCAGCCCTACAAATGTCTGCAATGTGGCTGAAGAGGTTACAGCCCTTGTTGAATGAGCCTTAACCATGCCCAGGAGAGGAGCGTTAACCAGCTGGTAGGCAAGGTGTACGGTGGCCACAATCCATCTGGAGACGGTTTGGGAAGTGACCGGTGCCCCTTTAGAGAGGCCATGGAAGGTTACAAAGAATCTTTTTGAGGCACGGAAGGTGGTAGTATGATGAACGTAATAAGAGAGAGCCTGCTTAATGTCCAATGAATGTAATGCCCTCTCTAGTGGTGAGGTAGAAGCAGGAAAAACATGGGCAGCACCACTGGCTGGCTCAAATGGAAATAGGATGATACCTTGGGTAGAAAGGAGATATCTGGGTACAGGGTCACCTTGTCAGGGTGAAACTGGAGGAATGGAAGGTCCACCCAAAAGGCAGCTATCTCTCCTGCCCTCCAAACTGAGGTGATTGTGAGAAGAAAGGCAGTCTTTACGGTCAAAAGGTGGTCTGATGCTGAAGCCAAGGGTTCAAATGGAGGCTTCATAAGCTGATTGAGGACCAGCTGGAGGACCACTGCAGCGTAAGAGGCTTGTAGGCCAGGAGCATGTTTCTCAGTCCTCGCAAAAATTGTTTCAAGATGGGGTGACAAAAGAACAAAGATGCATGAGAGGACGGTGGCTGGTGGGCCACTATATCCATCATATAAACCTTCAGAATCCAGTGGGAAAGACCACACTGAAACAAGAGAAGCAAAAACTGAAGGACTGTGTCAAGGGTTGTTGGGCTGAAAGGTGACAGGATACCGTAAACGTTCAAAAAGATTTCCACTTATAGGCATAAGTCAAAGAAGTGGAGCACTTACGTACTGAACTGAGAACATCGGCTACTAACTGGGAAGGCTCCATGGTGTCAGGTGGAGAGACTCTAGATCTTGATGAAAGATCTTGCCAGGCAGCAGTCGGAGATAATCTGATGCCGTCGTGGAGCGTAGTGAACCACAACTGGTGGGGCCACCACAAGGCTAAGAGGATGGCATCCACATTGTCCTGCCAGATCTTCACAATGGTCCTCTGCAGAAGCGGGATAGGAGGAAACTTATAGAGCAGGCCTGAGGCTCATTTCACCATAAAGTCATCTCCCAGGGAGAGATGGCCTACCCCCACCCTTGAGCAGTAGGCCTTGCACTTTTTGTTGTTCAGGGACAAAAATACATCCAGCTGTGGAGTGCCCCACCACTAGCAGAGTTCTTGGAAAACGGTGCTGTCTAGGGACCACTCGTGGGAACAGATTTGGAGCCTGCTGTGGTGGTCCACGACCTATTAGAAAACTCTTGAATGCTCAGAAAGCCTTGACAATTGCAAGGAATTCTAGGAGGCTGATGTGACGAGCTGCTTCTGCTGAAGACCAGCGGCCATGAACCGTGTGAGAGTACATGTGTGCGCCCCAGTCTGTTGGGCTGACATCCGTCACTATTTGAACAGATGGGAAAGTAGGCCGAAGGGCCTTCTGACCAGCAGATTTGATGGAAGGTCCCACCAAATCAACTGGGCGGCCAGTTTGGCATAACTTATAGATGCTTGGTCAGAGGGATACAGAGAATAGAGAAAAGTACCATGCCTGACGTGACCTCATTTTCAAGCCGGCATGCTGCACTACAGCTGTAGTGGAAGCCATGAGACCGAGAAGCCGCTGAACCTGGGAGGCTGGTACCCACACCCCTGGATGGAAGATGAGCAGCATGGATCTGATCTTTGAAATCCTGTCTGGAGGTAGGGAAGGTCGACCTGGCAGGGCATCCCAAAGCCCTCTGATATAGGCAACCTGCTGTGTAGGATGCAAAGTCGGCTTTTTGACATTGACCTTCAGGCCTAGGGTGGATGGAACAGAAAGAGTCAGAGCCATGTGTCATGAATTTGCTTATGAAAGTCAAATAGAGAGTTATTTTAGAGGAGCAAAGTTAAGTTAGAAATCCGTTTGTGACCAGGTGCGAGTTAGAGAGATTAAGAATGGCCAAGGTCAGTTTCTTTTACAGTAGAAGAAAAAAGTTATGAAGAACAAGGTGACCTTTATCTAGTCGCCAGGCAACAATCTCAGCCCAGACGGAACAAGGACATAACTTCTTGATTTAAGAGAGATGAGACGAAAGAAGACAGCCTAGAAGATGGATGGAGAGACAGCCTGGACGTCTGCCCGAACACAGCGAGAGAATTCCTGCACAGAGGAATGAATGCCAGAGGAAAAGCTCCGAATGAACTTTATTTTTGGAACTGACAGTAAGACAGATCTCTGTTCTAAAATGTAGTTAGCTATTTTATTATTTTGGTTTTTATAGAGGAAAATGCCTTGTGGTGATGGCTGGGGTTTTTTGGAAATAATTGATTATGAAAAGATATCTTGTGTGCTTGTTTAAATTCATTTACTAATTTCTATTTTTCTAATAAAATATAAAAAGTCTAACTGTCTGAATATTGGCTTCTTGCATAGACCATTAGCTACTATAGTTCTTTAGCTACTTTAAATTGATTTCTCTAAACAGGCCACGTTTATTAAATGCTACCATTTTAGGGTCCTACATATATAAGAGAGGAGGAAGATTAAATCTAATAGAACTCCTGGATGTTGTTTATTTAAAATCAGTTCAGACTTGGGAGAAGGGGTGAAACAGTTGCCTAGGGTAAAATTAAAGGACCCAGTTTTACCTGTTAAGGAACTGATCATTCTGGACACCTCTCTGTTCCGTGTAAAAGCAGATTCTTAGGAAGCTCGCTTTTACGACACCATGTGCCTTCTTCCTTGGGATTCAGACTGAGCTACCAGCAACTAATCATCCAAATAGGGGAACACCGTGACACCTTGGAGTCATAAGTGTGACACCACAGGGGCCATATACTTGGTGAATACGAGGAGTAGTAGACAAACCAAAGGAAAGGGCCTTGAACTCGTATGTTACTCCCCCAACTGAAAACCTGAGAAAACGCCGGTGATCTGATCTGAGTGTTTTTGCTGGGATTTCTTTTGTTTCCAAACCCTCACCGCATGGCCTAGGAGGTGGGGCTTTCCCTCCTTAAATAAGGGTGTGCCAGGGCCTGGGCCTTCTTCCCTAGGAGGCTGAGCTGAGGCTGAAGACTAGGTTTGCCTGCATGGACATTTGGCTGAGGAGTTTGTTTTTGCTGGGATTTCTTTTGTTTTCCCACCACTGCATGGCCTAGGAGGTGGGGCTTTCCCTCCTTAAATGAGGTGTGCCAGGACCGCGCGCCTAACGGCGCACTAACTCCTCAAATTCTCTGACTATCTCTGACCCTAATGTGGTAAATAGAAAAGCCAATTAGCATTACATACACCTGGGAGACAGGAAAGTTTTAAGGGTCGGATCATACTTCCGCATTATTAGAGAGGAGGCCGGGTAGGTGGGGCTTGTCAGCCATGGAAGGCAGCCCACCTAGTAGAAGGAAAACTCCAATTTCAAACCTCCACTGCCTTGTGGCTATATCCACTCATGGAAAAGGCTTCAGGAGTTAACCTAGAGGCAAAATCCGGAGCTGGAGTCCAGAAGACAGTTCGTGTCGTTCTACCAACTCCTGCGACGTTGCTGGAACCAGTTGTATTGGCTCTTGCCTTTCCGTTGGACCATTTCAGCAACGTGGAGAGGGGGGATTTGCTGCTTGGGTAACAGCCTATCCTCCATACTACTTTACCCAAGCTTCATGCTCTGGAGAGGACACTTCTCGATAAAGAGCATTTTACCATAGTCTCTCATGACTGAAGGATGTCTATGATGAAAGGTGTCAAGGTGGCTACTTGGACTTCTGATCCTGGCAGTGCACCTGCTGACGTGGGCGCTGCCTGCCAACTTGCCTGAAGGATGAGGGCACAAAACTTGAGGACTGAGGCCTTTAGTCCTGGAAATCTCTAGACTGATAAGGCCTGTGCCAGGATGTTCCGGCATGGGACTGCTGGGTAGAATAAGACCTGGCCGGCTTCCTCAGTTTTAAGAGGTTGTCCAGGATGTCATCAGTCTTCTCATCAGAGAGGCCGATGCCATCAAATGGCAGGTCCTCAATCCTGGTCCTCACATCGTCAGAAATCCCTGCCGACTGGAGCCAAGCATGGCGACACAGGGAAACAGCTGTGGCCAGTTGCTTAGATGCCATGTCAGGAACGTGACGAGACACAATCTGCTCTTGCTTTGCCAACCCCATGGCCTCCTGATGACAAGAAAGCCCCTGGGTGCTGATGTCCTTGGGTGCAGCCTCAAGGATGGGTGTGCCAGGTTCCAGAGGTGGTGATGATAAGCCCCCATTGGCTACTCTCAAGATAAAGGACGCCAAGGAGTACATCCTGTGGCCAATAAGATTCAACTTGCGGCCCTCCTTATCATTAGGCGTCTATGCCAATCAGTTTTGAGCCCTATTCTGAGTGGCATCAATCATGAAGGAGTTTGGCAATAGATGCTTCGAAAGGAACTCCGTATTCTCCCCATAGGTCTTGTAAAGGTTTTCCACCCCTCTGGGGATTTGATAGGAAGAGGAGGGCTTCACCCAGGAATCTTTCATAAGCTCTGACAAGGAATAAAGCCCAGCCTAAGAGGTGGGGACTGGTTTTGAGTTTTATCTTCATATATCTTATCCACCTACTTTGCTGTAGGTTGTTCAACGCTGAGCTCAAGCACTTTCACGATGGAGAGGATCGTTGGGTGTATGAAGAGTAGTCCTCAGATGGCGAAGGAGGATGATTGTCGACCACATCAGAGCCCGGTGTGGGAATATATTCGGAGGTGAGTCCTCTTCTGCAGCTGACTCAAAGGAATCAACTACCTCCTGGTCCATCAACAGGGAATAGTGTCCCCTACCCAGGGGCAGGTGAGGAGCAACAACATCTTCTCGAGCCAGGAGGCAAGCTGCCTCAGCTCTAGCAGAAGTGTGCACCAGAGAACATGCAAGCTCCAAACTCGCTTGCCTCCTCCCAGGGACCTCCCATGAGAATATCATTTGGCCTCCATCAGCAGATAATAGTCTGGAGGCATGCATCTCTTGCAAGACCGAGGTGGTGGAGGAGGACAGAACTCACTCTTGTTACCAGGTGGGAAATCTTCAAAGTGCCGATGCAGAGGAGGAGGAGACCACAAGGGTAAATAGTGCCGGTACTAATGATACGGAAGGTATGGGTCACATCTGTAGACCCCTGGATGAAGACGCAGGTTGGGTTTGTAATCCCCTGAATCCCAATAAAGAGGATAGTCGAAGTACCTCCACCTCGCATACCAATCATAGTAATGCCCTGGGGTCGATGGCTGCTTCAGGGGCTCGAGCTCTATGGCCAGATTCAAGTACTTAATCTTACGAGACTTCTTATGCGGCACATCCAAACATACCAACTCCGGCGATGAGATGGAGGCATGTTGAATTACTGCACCCAGAGAGGTTTGCAGGCTAGTCTGCACCACTTGCACCACCTCCAACGAGGTGTTCCCCCAGTTAGGAAGATCACTGACAGATGGGGACAGCAGGGCCTGTGGGCTCTGCAGTGGCTCCTCCTCATCTCCTGACAATAGGCTCAAGCAAACCAAATGCTGCCGGGATGTCTCCGGCATCGGTGCTGAGGTATCCACCGAATGTGGAGGCTTAGGAACCTTCCTTTTCTTCTTCGGTATCGAGACCAAGGGAGCGTCAATGCCATGGCCATTGACCTTGAGCACGAAGATAACAGTTTTCTGCAACTTGGGAGCATGTTTGGGGAACCTGCTACCGATTGTTGGTTTTCAGGCTGCAAAGAATCAATAGGAGTACCCTGAGTCAGCGAAAGGGATTTTCCCCAAAGAAATTAATGGAGGTGTTGAAGCCGCAACTTCAGGGCTGGCTTGGTAAAGCCCTTACAGACCATACAAAGAGCCAGTTGGTGTTCTTCCACCAAACAAAATAAGCACCGCAAGTGTAAATCAGAGAGGGGGATTTTATTCGAACAGATTTTATACCTCTTGAAGAGGCCTGGTGCGGCCATAAACTCAACCACCCAATAAACTCAACTAACAGTCCGGGTTTTTTTCTTTCCTTAGATAAACTCACAGAGACAAAGAAGAGTAATCAATAGTCCAAAACAAAGCCAAGGAGGTCTGAACAGTAGAAGGTAAGGATAGATAGTACGCGAAAGTTCCAATTGAGAAGCTGCTGCAGCGGCGGCAGTAAGAAAGGAACTGAGGCACTCGGTGCCAGGGTTATAGCCAGCATGTGGGATGTCCTGGCACCATGTGCTCAAGCTCTGGAAAGTTCCAAGGCTGCTGTGCGCAGGCACAGATTAACCCCTTAGTGTGCATTCACAGAGACCACGAAGAAGAAACTGTCTTTAATTGCTCCTAAGAGAAGATTGAAGACACACTCAGACACTGATGAACCCTAACAAATTAGTTGTGCAATTCATTGTGCAATCAGACATGTGGACTGTCTGGTTGTAAAAATCCTATGAACGTCTTCAATTATAACTTTATGTTATACCAAGTACAATAGTATTTCAGCCACAGTTTGGCCCTCACTATTTTCTTATTAAAAGAAAACAAAGTTCTTATTACAATTTGACTGGCCAAATGTCTTATTCTGGGCCTCAGTGTTATTTACATAAACATAAAATTTGCATCTCTCAAAACTGCAATCAAGTTCTATTGATGCTTTGGAGTGAACTCTGTACTTTGAACATACATGAAATATCAACCGAAAATTTAAGTTACCAAAAATAATATTTGAATAGGAATATACAGTATGTACAGAAATGTCTCTGTACTATTTTTCCCACAGATATGCCTTTCCTCTCTCCAGAACTATGTTTTTTTTTAAAGTATGCAGCTAAATAATGCTGATTTTGACATTGATAAATAAATAGAAGCAATTCAGAAAAAAAGTAAAGGATAGAAGGGATTTTTAGTCCAGGATATAAAAGAACTGGCTTCTAGAATTATGAAATTAAAAGTTTTATATTCTGCCAGAATAAATGTTATAAAATGACATACTGGTGAAAATGGTGAAAAAGCACAAGGAAGCAAAAAATGCTAATTCACCACAAATCTAAAGACAATATCAGAAGATTTCTTAATTGTTATAAGCATTTATTTGTATAACTCAGAGATTGTGAAAGTGTAAAATTTAATAAGAAGTGCAGCATTGAACATTATTTTACTACACAACTGTTGGTGGCAACTCACATGTGGAAAATTCTACTGGGAATACATCTCAAAACTCAGTCATGCAAGCTGTACACATACATAAATTCTGTATGGTTTTCAGTCCATTACCTACAAATATTTTGCATTGTCAGTATAAACAAAAAATGGAAAACATGGCTACCATGACCTGCAATTTTCATTTTCTGTAACAAGATTAGAATCTCCCAGATAAAAGAATATTTGCAACCACAAAATCTGACTAATATTCAATACTGTGAAATTTGTCATATTCCTATGTGATCCACCTCTAGCTGTTTGTTTTTATTTGGCCATGTGTGTGGAGCCGTCTGTGCACATGGAGTAAATTGATTTTAGCATTGGAAAATTACTGTCTCTGGAGTGCATATATGTAGCGTGGAGTCATGTACAATACAAGCAAAGTTAAATTTCTCTTGAAGATCCTTGGGGCTGACTTGTATAGAGATATTTTCCATAGATTTCCCTGGATTTCCCTACCATTCATGATATTGACAGTGTCAAATCTTATGTATTTATATATTCATCATTTTTAAAAAAGCATTTGAAACTGTATTTGGTCAAAATATAAAATACAGCAATTATTATAGAAAATTTTATATATCAGAACAGTTTACTCACCTGTAATTGTAGTTCTTTGAGTGGACCTCTGTGATTCACACCCTGGGTGATCCGCACCTGCATGGAGCCTTGTCAGAATATTCTAGAGCTTCTGCGGTAGCAAAAAACCCACATTAGAATAGACCATCCCCCTCCATATAGTACCTTGGTGCCTGACATTGGGGTTTATGTTGGAACCTCTGGTAAGAATTGTAATGTCATTTCCATTGGTTACGTTGGGGGCATTGTTGGTAGGTAGGATAGATGCCCCATCGTTTGGCAGCCGAGCGTTTCCTCTGGACATTTTCTAGGATGTTGTCCATTTCAGCATTAAAAAAGCCAGTCCTGTCAAAATGGAAGTCTTCAATGCATGCCCGGGCATCTTTGGCAAGGCCAGCTGTTCGTAGCCAGGAAAAACGTCTCAATGCTACAGAGGTAGCCATGGATTTAGCCGTTGCATCTACAGTGTGTTTGGCTGAAAACATTAGTTGTTTAGCAACAGAGAGGCCCTCCTGTTGGATGGTTTGTACTAGTACTTTTTTATCCTCTGGCAAGGAATCAAGAAAAGTGGCCATATTATCCCAAAATTCCTTGATACACTCCCATAGTTCCTTGATAGTTTGCTACTCTCATCGTGAAAGCTGCTGAGGAGTAAAGCCATCTGCCCATAGAGTTGATTCTCCAACTGTCTTTGTTGGGTGGGATAAGGGTTTGTCAATGTCGAGATTGAGACTGTGAGGCTTCAACAAATATCAAATGCAGGGCCAGTTGTTTTTGAAGAAAAAGCGCTCCTGGGTCATGTATACGGTAACTGATTCGTTTGAAATGACAGGAGGCTGGCTTAGTCCAAGACCACTGAGCAGTGCTGAGAAGGGATGATAGCATGGAAATATCGACTGGAGTAGTTGTGCCTTGGGAAATAGGATCATAAAGGTGATCCGCTGGTTCAGTTGTGGGGTGATGGATTTGTAGATCTAGACTTAGCCATGCACACCATGAGTTGAGCATATATTTGAAAATCTTCTGCTGGCGATGGGGGATCTACATCTTCTAGGTCAGAATCTGGTGATGTGAGAAGCACTGATGAAGTTTGTGGCCGGGATCCATGTTCCAAGATTTTGGGGTTGGGTCTGGAATTGATAGAGTGATGATCGACTTCAGTGTCGAGAGGTTGTGAATCATAATAGAGTCCTCAGTGGCCTGCTACTGAAGAAAGTGGCATGTCCATGGACATCCACTGACGTCAAGAATCGCCGACTGCCATCGATGTCAGTGGTGTGTCCATGGGCAGAGGTAAAAATCCTGGAACCTCGGTGTCTATAGTCGACATCTTGGTATTGACGGACTACATGTTTACGTTGGTGTCGCTGCTGAGAGTCAGCGATCAGGAAAGAGTGAATTGGAGTGTCCACGGACCAGGATGGACATAGAGAGTTATCGATATCGGAACCAGTATCTCTGTGATGTCAAAAAGGCAGCTATAGCCAATCCGAAGGGTATCTTGACAGGATTGTTGAACAGATTGAGGCTGGGGATGCCTAGCGGGAGGAACGGTCTCCATCATTTTGAGCTCTAAAGTATCGGCTGGCAGGGGCTGCAAATGCTTCATGACTGGTAGCATGTTTCTCAACTGCCTTGAGTTTTTGAGGCGGTTGGTAGACAGCTGTCTGATGACCATGTGTATCTGGTTGGTAAGCTTGTTTCGACACCGAAGGCTGTCAAGATGGCGGTTTCTGGTGCAATACTACTGTGGGATCGGACAAAACAACCGGTTGAGAACATCTGGTAGATTGGTTAGTGGAGCACTGATCGGGGCAAATGGCTACCCGATGAGAGTGCTGAGCACGGCTTTGGCCTGCTCGCACTGGCGGAATTGCCTCATAAGCCTGATGTGCATGGTAGCGCACCGGTGGCGATGGTGGCAGGCCAGCTGGTACAGGATAGGGTACAGTGTCAGGCTGAGACTCGAATTCCGCTCTCTTCAATGAAGCGTCCATGGATGAGTCACTAGGAGAGAGACTGTTGGGGACTAGTAGGCATCGAAGTAAGCTGATCTACTCGCTCGTCCCATTCCGGCAACTGAGAAGTCAGTTGGTGGGATGGGATTCCTTCATTGTCAGAAGGTAAGCCAACACAAATCAAATTGCCAGATTCGGAGACCTGTTGCAGAGCGATCACAGGAGTTTTTGTTTTGGTTGAGGAGGATCTGGAGCCAAGGAGATCTTGGGATACAGCTTTTGTTTTGTGGAGGACTTTGATGTTGAAGTTTTCAATGTCAAATGCTTGGGTCTGTGTCCCTTAGAGGTTTTTTTTGCCAAAGTTGAAGGGGCATCAGAGTGAGATGGTGTGCCCAAAGGGTGCTTTTTAGATGATTCTGTGATGGCTTCTTCCATGGCTTTAGCTTGTGAAGTAGCCTTACATGGGGGCAGAGCCGGTTTTACAGGTTGTAAAGAGTGCTCCCAAAGATGGAGTTTAAGTCTGGAAAGGTGAGAATGGAGGACTCCTCGCTTGGAACTTTTACAATGAGCACACGAGGAGTGCCCCACCTAGACAAAAAAGGCACTTTGTGTGGCCATCCAACAGTGGTATTTTATTATCGCAAACCACGTAGTGCTTAAACGGACCTAAAGGGGCCATGAACGATTAAAGAAAAGGAAAGGAAAAAACTGAGGGGGGTGCGACAGCCGGAGGCTGAGGCATGCAAAAAAAAAGACTAAAGAACAGTTCATATTATGATATATTTTTAATTAATAGAAGAAAAAATATTTAGAAATCAAGAGTAAAAAACTCTCACTTTTAACTCACAGAAGCTAGAAGTACAAGGCTCTTTAATGCGGCAGTTGAAAGAAACTGAAGTACTTGGCGCCAAGGTACTTATATGGAGGGATCTATTCTAATGTGTGTTTTTTTGCTACTGCAGAAGCACTAGAATACTCTTGAGTCTCCGCACAGATGCGGATCACCCAGAGTGTGATTCACAGAGGCCATGGAGAAGAACAGACAGTAAAACTCTTACCTGGGTCACCCTTTGCACCAGGTGATCCTGGGATTCCATCATAACCTGGCTCACCTCTTTCTCCAGGAAGGCCTGGTGGACCTTGGGGTCCAGGATCACCTGCAAAGCACAATGACATGATGCTAAGAAATGCATTAAATGGCAATTTATATTTCAGGAATTGCTTCTATACCATTAACATTACAGTGATGCCTCGCTTTATGATCGCTCCGTTTAACGATGAAGCCGCATTACGACAAACTTTTTGCGATCACTTTACGATGTTTCCTATGGGGGAATTTCGCTTTGCGATGATCGATTCCCTGCTTCGGGAACCGATTCCTCGCAAAACGATGATTTTCCGACAGCTGATCGGCGGTTTCAAAATGGCCGCCGGGTAAACAAAATGGCCCCGGCTGTTTTCTGGGACGGATTCCTAGCTGCACAGGCATTGAAAATGGCCACCCTATGGAAGATCTTCGCTGGATGGTGAGTTTCCAGCCCATCGGAATGCATTAAATGGGTTTTAATGCATTTCTATGGGCTTTTTAATTTCACTTTACAACATTTTCGTCCTACAGCGATTTTGCTGGAACGAATTAACATTGTAATGTGAGGCAACACTGTATTTTCCAATGGCAAAAATCTATACACTCCACTGCAAATACTACTAAATTAAGCTCAGGTATTTTTAATTTAATTTTTCATAAAATGAGGGTTGTACAGAAAACTCACATTGTTTCCAATTATCAAGAGCTAATTATGTCCCATGATTTTAAACCATAAAAGCCGTTAGTTATGCCAGTATAATACGTACAATCTGCATACATCTCATTAGCAAACTGTCAGAAATTAAAAGGTTAGTAGATTTAGGGTTGGGTCTAGAGCTGTCCACCTAGTCTCATATAATGGATAGAGTGACAGACTCAGGAAGCCCGGGTTCAAATATTTGCTCAACCATGGAAACTCACTGGCTGTGTGTGGTAAAAACACTCCTTAAATATCTCACTTACCTTGAAAGACCTACTAGGGATGCTATAAGTCTGTTCTGACTTGACAGCACATAACACATGCACCAGAGTAGCCCATTCACAAAAGAAAGGCTTCTTTCCAGTTCCAGAAAGAACTGAGATCCAGCAGGGGCTTCCAATGAAGGAAGATGGGGAGGTCTGTTTGTCAATCTCTAGTTTGTGTAAGAAGCAGGACAATGCCTTAGAAATTCCTAGTAACTGGTTCACACATTGGTAATCTCAAAAATTAACTACTATAATCAGTCTTCCAATACGGACTACATAGGGCTGCCCTTGGAAACAATACAGAAACTTCAGCAGGTCCAAAATGTGATGGCCAAACAATATTATAGCAGGATTAACTGTCCGCTTCAACGCCGTTAGGTAGCTGGCAGAAAAAATTTGTTTCTTGTGGACACCTCACCATGTCTGAAAGTTATGAGTAAAAAAAAGCTTTATCTTTATCAGAGCAATGTCCTGCTGACCTTAATGGTGATGATTTTTTAAAAGAAATGCAACATTTACCCTCAGTACATAAAACAAATTTTGTAAATGCACAGTCAAAAAGTTAGGTTACCTACCTGTAACTTGTGGTACTCTATGAATACACACAAATGGGTTAATCCTGCGCCTGCACAGGACATCCAGAGGATTCTAGAGCTATAGAAAAAAGAGCCAATTAGCTCCCCCCCAGAGGGTATATAGGCTCTGCTTCGTCCCTCTCCTTTCAGTTCCCTAAATCCATCGTCACTGTATATAAAAAGATAGCAAGGTATCACAACATGATATTGTGACGGATAGAGGGGAGGAAGGGAGGGATGTGTGAATTCACAGAGTACCACTAGAAGAACCAAAGTTACAGGTAGGTAACCTAACTTTCTTCATAGTGGTCTCTGTGAATGCACACAAATGGGTGAATGGCAAGCTGTACTCACCGGAAGGAGGGCCGTCACGATATCAGAGATGATAGTATCACCCGTCCAAACACCGCATCATTTTTGGTTCTAACGTCTAGGCGGTAGTGTCTGGGGAACGTCAAAGGGTTGGCCCAAGTAGCTGCCTTGCAAATGTTCTGTAGCTGAACACCCTTGAATAGAGCTGTCGACGTAGAGACTGCTCTGGTAGAGTGGGCCTTCAGACCGTCCAGTACAGGCTTATTAGTGAGCTGGTAAGCAACTGTATGAACTGAACAATCGACCTGGATATTGATTGTGAAGAAGCAGGAGCGCCTTTGTGTGGTCCATGATAACATAGGAGGAGACACAGGGAGCACCTAGTGTGCTTGGTATGGTGAAGGTAGAAGGCAAGAGCTCTTATGACATCGAGGGTGTGGAGTTTGCGCTCTAATGGCGTGGATGGAGAAGGAAACAGCGTTGGGAGCACAATGGGCTGGTTGACGTGAAAATCCGATACCACCTTCGGTAAGAAGGAAATGTCAAGGTAAAGGATGACTTTGTCAGGGTACATTTGGAGGTAAGGAGGATCTGACCTGAGTGCAGCCAGCTCACTCGCTCTTCTGGCCAACGTAATGGCTACAAGAAATGCGGTCTTCAGCGAAAGCAGTTTCTCTGAACAGGTAGCCACAGGTTCGAATGGAGGCTTGGTGAGAGCTTCCAAGACGAGTGGTAGAGACCATTGTGGTACAATGTGCTGTGAAGGGGGCCGTATGTTTTGTAGGCCCTTCAGGAATCTTTTAAGAGTAGGGTCGGAGAAGAGCCTGGCGGAGCACAATCGAGGAGGTTGGTGAGCCACGGTTGCTGAGATGTAAACTTTAAGTATGGAATGAGCCAGTCCCAGGTTGAAGAGATGGAGCAGAAAGGTAAGCACCATGTGTAGAGATGCCGGTACTGTGATCATGCGCTGGATTATGGAGAAAGCCAGAGAGTTCCAGAAAAACATCTACTTCTGCTTCATTGACTATGCAAAAGCCTTTGACTCTGTCGACCACAACAAACTATGGCAAGTCCTTAAAGAAATGGGAGTGACTCACCACTTTATCTATCTCCTGAGAAACCTATATGTGGGACAGGAAGCAACAGTTAGAACTGGATACGGAAACACTGATTGGTTCAAAATTGGGAAAGGAGTACGACAAGGCTGTATATTGTCCCCCTGCTTATTTAACATATATGCAGAATACATGATGCGAAAGGCCGGACTGGAGGAATCCCAAACCGGAATTAAGATTGCCGGAAGAAATATCAACAACCTCAGATATGCAGATGATACCACTCTGATGGCAGAAAGTGAGGAGGAGTTAAGGAACCTTGTAATGAGGGTGAAAGAGGAGAGTGCAAAAAATGGCCTGAAACTCAACATCAAAAAGACTAAGATCATGGCCACTGGTCCCATCACCTCTTGGCAAATAGAGGGGAAGATATGGAGGTAGCGACAGATTTTACTTTCTTGGGCTCCATGATAACTGCAGATGGTGACAGTAGCCATGAAATTAAAAGACGCCTTCTTCTTGGGAGGAAAGCGATGACAAACCTAGACAGCATCTTAAAAAGCAGAGACATCACCTTGCCAACAAAAGTCCGAATAGTCAAAGCTATGGTTTTTCCTGTAGTGATGTACGGAAGTGAGAGCTGGACCATAAAGAAAGCTGACCGCCAAAGAATTGATGCTTTTGAACTGTGGTGCTGGAGGAGACTCTTGAGAGTCCCCTGGACTGCAAGGAGAATTAACCTATCCATTTTGAAGGAAATCAACCCTGAGTGTTCACTGGAAGGACAGATCCTGAAGCTGAGGCTGCAGTATTTGGCCATCTCATGAGAAGAGAAGATTCTCTGGAAAAGCCCCTGATGTTGGGAAAGTGTGAGGGCAAGAGAAGGGGATGACAGAGGATGAGATGGTTGGACAGTGTCATCGAAGCCACCAACGTGAATTTGGCCCAGCTCCGGGAGGCAGTAGAAGACAGGTTGGCCTGGCGTGCTCTGGTCCATGGGGTCATGAAGAGTCGGGCACGACTAAACGACTAAACAACAACAACTGTGATCATGCCTTTGGCTTGAGCGAATTTGGTGAAAGCTTTCCATTTGTTCTCGTACAGCCGGGAGGTGGACAGTGTTCAGGCTTGGTCTAGGACTGCACGGAACCTGGGGATATCTTCCACGCTGTCAGGGACCGGACATCAGGGTGGACATCTGTGAGAGAAGGGACGGTATCAGAGGTAGGTGTATTATTTCTTCCATTATTTCTGATAGGTGGGGAAACCAGGGTTGGTGCGGCCACCATGGGGCAATGAGAATTGCATTCGTTTGGTATTGAATGATCCTGGTTACGGTCCTGAGGAGAAGCGCTATTGGAGGGAACAGGTAAGTTAGTTCTCTGGACCACAGTATGAGGAAGGCGTCTCTGAGGGATGAGGCGACTATGCCCACCCTGGAGCAATACCGGTTGCATTTGGTATTTCGATGGGACGCAAAGAGATCTATCGTGGGCTGTCCCCATCGGCTGCATAAGTCTAGGAAGAGCTTCTGGTCGAGGGCCCATCTGTACATTCTGGTGGGTAGTCGGGTCAAACGGTCTGCCAGGGAACTGTCCTTGGACGCAATATAGATTGCTTGGGGAAAAATGTGGTGGGAGTGGCACCATTCCCAAAAACGTGGTAGGATTTTGCCACTAGGAGCCAATCGTCTATATAGGGAAATATTTTTATCCCCTTGGCACGGAGACAAGCCACAACTGGTGCCATGCATTTTGTGAATGTCCTGGGGGCTGTGGAGAGCCTGAACGGGAGAGCGGTGAATTGGTAGGTAGCGTGATGGAACCGGAACTGGAGGAATTTTTGATGAGACAGGTGAATGGAGATGTGGAAGTAGGCATCCTGTAAATCTATGGTGATGAACCAGTTTCCCTGAGACAAAAGAGGGAGAATGGAATCAAGAGTCAGCACACGGAATTTCTTGTGGGGAATGTATAGGTTGAGGTCTCTGAGGTCCATGATGGGCCTTATGCCACCATCTTTCTTGGAGACTGCAAAGTAGCACGAGAAGAAACCCTCGCTAGAGTCAGAGGATGCTACCCTGGTTATGGCCTCCTTGAATAGGAGTACTGAGATTGCCAAATGCAGAGGCATGAAAAAGGGAGTTGTTTTGATTGAGTTTGGTGGCGGGGTCTCTGCAAATTCGATCAAATAGCTCTTTTCAATGATATTATTCAAAGAGCCTCGTGGCGCAGTGGTTAAAATGCTGTATTGCAGCTAAAACTGTGCTCACGACCTGGGGTTCAAATCCCAGGTAGCCGGCTCAAGGTTGACTCAGCCTTCCATCCTTCCGAGGTCGGTAAAATGAGTACCCAGCTTGCTGGGGGGGCAATGTGTAGCCTGTATAATTAAAATTGTAAACCGCCCGGAGAGTGCTTGTAGCGCTATGGGGCGGTATATAAGTCCAATAAATAAATAAATAAATAAATAAATATATAAATATAAATATTAAGGACCCACTTGTCAGTAGTGATGGTTTGCCATTCTTGGAGGAATGGGAACAGTCTGGTGGTGCATAAAAAATTAGGAGATGCTTACCCCTGTGCTGAGCTTTGTGAAAGGACTGCTTGGGGCTGCGAAATCGTTGCTGTTTGAACAACAGCAACGATTGCTGTTGTTTGCTGTACCGAAAGGGTTGGTACTGAGTGGAAGATTGGTATTGAGGCTTTTTGTATGCCTGTTTCTGGTACCTATACGGCTGGTACGGTACGTAAGACTTCGCTGTCTTTCTCATGGATATTTTCCATGATTTCGTTGGTTTTGGCGTTGAATACTCCAATCACATCGAAGGGTAGATCCTCGATTTTTGTTTTAGTGTCATTGAGGATATTGGTGGTTCTGAGCCATGCCTGGCGTCTGACAGCTATTGCTGTTAGCATGGATTTAGAGGCGATGTCTGCCGTGTGTTTTGCAGCAAATCTCTGTTGCCTTGTCAGGGTATTAGCCTCTTCGTAAACATTGAGGGCTTCCGTTTTAGAAGGATCAGGTAGAGTTTGTAGTATAGGGATTATTTTGTCCCAAAGATGCTTCTGGTAAGCGCCCATGGCTGCTTGATAATTGGCTATTTTGATCAAGAAGGCATCGAAGGCATAAAGCTTTTTGCCCAAATTGTCCGATTTTCTACCCTCTTTGTCAATGGGTGCAGCTGACGACCGGGTATGAGACCTGTACTGGGTAGCTTCAACCACGATGGAGTTTGGTGTTGGATGATTAGTGAGGAATTCCGAATCCAACCCATGAGTTTTGTAGTGATGCTCTATTTTGCGAGGGACTTGAGCTGTCGAGGGTGATTTGTCCCATGAAGTTTTAACCAGTTCGAAGAGGCTGGGATGAGGCTCAGACTGGGACGGGAAGTCCTGTCCTGTTCCATGTCTTGAAAGACTAAGTCTCTTTCCTGTTGCGGGATCTGTGCATCCAGCTGAAGTGTTTTGGCTATGCGCATGATGAGTTGTGCATAAGAAGAGAAGTCTTCTGGAGAAGGCTGGGAAGATGGGCCTTGACCAACTGGCTCAGGAGCCTCTGAGTCACTGGATGCCATAGAGTGGTCATCTGGGAAGGATTGAGAGGCTAGAGAAGGGGATTGGCATGGTACCGCATCCTCAGGAATAATGCCCATGTCAGACTGCGTGAACGTGGAAAAAGGTTCGGTATTGTGAGCTCCTGGGCCGGAATACAGAGTAGTAGCCCATACTGAAGGATGCGGCTACTGTGCTTGGTGCGCTTGGGAGGCGCTGTAGGTACCATGGGGAAATGTCTCTTATGCGACGGTACTTGAGGTGTTGAGAGATCCACCTGGGTCTGGGGCTGATGTACTGCGGGAGGAGCTACGGTTTGGTGCCATGATGGTTGAAGCATGGAAGTGCCTGGAAATTCCGGTGGGTAGCTGTAGCCTTGGTACAACGGTTGGTACGGAGCGTAGTAAGGGTGGCCAAATGGCGGACCCTGTGGACAGTACCCATCTCCTGTATCTCGAGGTTGGTACGGAATGGAATGTTTGTGCTTTTCCATACTTTTCCTAGGAGTGTCGTGGACAGACTCCTGTTTGGAAAGAGATTCGGTATCAGACCGCCCTGAGTATCGAGGGCTAGAAGGGGCAGCCGCCCAGCTGGTGTCTGGCACAGCCTCGAATCGGCCTGAGTTAGGAGCCATGCACATTGTATCCTGAGCCGTCTGGGCTAAAGGAATGTGCTCCTAAGTATCTGAAAGTCCAATTCCTTCCTTCAAAGACTCCTCGAGCAGAATCGAAGGAGCTGGAGGAGGCACAGTAGGCAGTTTAGCTGACTTCTTCAGCTTTTTGGACTTATCGTTGATTTTCCATTTTGCAGGAAGGGCAACTCGAGAAGACGCCTTGGCTTTAGGCAGTTTTGAGGCTTCCTTAGGCTTCACAGGAAGAAAAATGATAAGAGTTGACTGCTCAACAGGAGAAGTCTGTTTAGATGCCTCTGAGCGTGGAGGAGTTGGTGCCGGGAGGGAGGAGCCTTCCATGGCAAGAAAAAGAGTCTTTCTCATAGAGAAAAGATCAAAGCCGTTGGCGCTGTAATGAGTGCAGCCAAAGCTCTGGAACCTGAAGGGTTAACTGTGGCTGAAGAGAATGCTGAGCAATCAGAAATACAAACACCTGAATCGCTTCCAGATTCTCCTCCCCCAGTAGACAGGCTTCGGGTCAGGCTTCGGGGAAGACTTATGACCAAAAGAACAGAGGATCGCTTGAAGGCTGCCTGCAGAAACATCCGATCAACTAGCCCTGAGTTCTGACAGGATGAAAAGGCTTCCAGCAGTTCAAGGGGCTGTTTTACCTTATAAACAGCTCTCAGATGGCTGAAAATCCATGGAAGCAACAAGTCAAACCTCTGGCTTGCATCCACGCACCTGACAACCTTGAACCGTGTTCTCTGGACTCTGACCCTGGACTACGTTGTGCATTTTCGCTTTGGACTCTGACCCTGGACTACGTTGTGTGAGTTGGCTTTGGTATTTGGATATTGGCTCTGCATTCCCTGAATTCCTGACTTTGGACTGGCTTATGGGACTCTGCTGTTGTAAGCCCTGGGAACGTGACAGGAGCCTGAGTTTAATGACTTACTTGGAAAAACCTTTTCAAGCAATGCAGGTCTGGTCGAGGTGTGATTCTCCCAGACAAAACAAGCACTTTTCATGGCTGTCTGAGAGCGGAATTTTGCGAAAACAGACGGCACACTGCTTGAAGCCCCGAGGGGCCATAAATAATAAGAAAAAAAGGGGGTCTGTCAAAAACGAGGTGGGGCGACAGAACGATGGCAAACTAAAAATTTTTGGCAGGTTCTGTCGAGGATTAAAAATAAAACAACAATAAATAAAAATAAACATTGGAGAAAGTATAAGAATAAAAGGCTAGCTAAGCTAGAAGTGTAGATGCTCTGCTCTTCCTAACGGTACGGTGGAAAAAGAGGAACTGAAAGGAGAGGGATGAGGCGGAGCCTATATACCCTCCGGGGGGGAGCTAATTGACTCTTTTTTCTATAGCTCTAGAATCTTCCGGACATCCTCCGCAGGGGCAGGATTAACCCATTTGTGTGCATTCACAGAGACCACTACGAAGAACCATTAGATCTGTTGAACTTGTTAGCAGAATACAGACTTGGTGAGCTGTTTCCAAATGTTTGTGTTAGCTTAAGAATACCATTAACAATTCCAGCAACAGTAGCTTCTGGAGAGAGGGATGTAGTGTATTGGGTACTTCAAAGGAGGTTTCTGACAGTTGTAGGAGAGGTGGACCTTTGTAATGAGGTGATGCCTAGAGGGTTTGATGGGGGGGAGTTATGGGTATTTATTCAATATGTGTTTTGTGTATGTCATGTCATCTTTGGAATAAAGAACTGTATACTGAAGCAGTTGTCGTGTCTGGACCCACAACCTAACACTGGCGACGAGGATGGGATTTTGCTTGCCTGCAGAAGGTATGCTGGACTGAATTAATTACCTGTCTGTGGGCTAACTGTTGCAGAAGTAAAGGACGAGCTCTGGAAATAGCTACCAGGGGATATCTGAAGGCTTTTGACCCATCTATTGCAGACTGTGAAACTTACATATAAAGGTTTCATACCTTGCTGCCAACAAAGTAACGAACCAGAGACTGTTAGAGCTACATTTCTCAGCACTTGTGGTCTGCCTGATTTTGAGATAGTGAGAGCTTTGTGTGCTCCTACCCCAGTTAAAAAGCATCACATTTTCAGTCATCACAGACAAGCTGCAAGACCATTTCTCACCTCAACCATCAGGGATTGCTTGTCGGCATGCTTTTTACAAGCAAGACCAGGAGCCTGGCAATTCAGCAGCTAATTATGTTATGGTCCTTTAACAAGCTGCAAGGCATTGTAATTTCACAGACCTCAAGGAGGCGTTGAGAGACAGGTGGGTTTGTGGCATAAAGGACAAAAAATGCAACATTGATTGTTTGCAAGGAAGGTAAATTTTAAAACAGCTTATGAGGAGATTTTAGCTGTAGAAGCTGCACAGAAATTTACAAGATAAATTCAACAGGAAAAGACTAGTAAGCTGGAAAGTGTCCATCAAGGGAAGTGGGAGGACTGCTCTTCTAGGGAGGAGGACGGAGAAGCTGTAATGTGAGTCATCAATCAGAGGAGCCAAGGAGTAAAAGTATCACCAGAAAATTTGTGTGCCGGTTATGGGGGCCCCCATCTGAGGAAGGCATGTCAGTTCCAAAATGTACAATGCAGTAAGTGTGGCAAAGTGCCTGTCATGCTGCCCCTTACTTGAGAGGAGCTGAAAGGGGGAATCATCAAGCGGCTTGGGCATCCAGAAAGGGCAACAATCAGCAAGGCGAGTGTCACACCCTTTCCTCGCATTCTGTTGAACTGCCAGAGATTAAAAGACACAGCTTTGTGACGACTGTGATGATTTGTGTTTTTATGTGTATTAGAATGGGATATGTAGTCCTAAGATTGTCCTAATAGCATCCATCTTGATTTAATGTCTGTGTCTGTGGTAGGAAAATTTTACATGCTGTGTCAGAGAAGCTTCGTTCTCTGGTTATCTAGTTGCTAAGGAGAGCCAAAGAGTTACATTCCTGGTAGTCATAATAATTCTGCCACAAGACATGATAACAACTCAAGCTTCCATGAGAAAGTTAGGCGGGACAACAAGACCCAGGAGGGGGTGTTCCTTATGAGGCATGCTGGGAAGAAGAAGGAAGTTGGTGGAAGTGGAAAAAAAGATGGAGTTTGACTGAGAAAGGACAGACATGTGCTTTTTCCCAAAATGGATTATAACTTTTGAATGGAGTTTTTTTGCAACATGGACTTTTGGATTACAACTGGAATCTAACCTTTCCTGATGGACTATGGAGTCACAGGATACGTAAGAAAGACAACGCCTATGCATAATTCTAGCTTAGTATGTTTTCTTGTGTTATTTTTCTTAGCTGGAGTTTGTGGGGTGGTCTGTCTGACTTGATATGGAAATGTTTCTGACTGAATTGCTTTGCTATAATCTGAATTCTGTTTAGAACTATCTTTCTGAATAAAAGCAATAATGTTTAAGATTGCATGCATTGGTCTCTTGTACAAACTAGCCTAACTAATTGGCCACGAATATTTTGCTACCATATAGAGCCCAGATTAGCCTGAGTGTAAACTCATGGACTGTCTGTGTTTGTTGCTTTTTCTTAACCAAGGGGATGGACTTGAGGAAGGAGTGTTAGTCAGGGCCTGGCTGAGAAACTGGGCTCATCTTAGCTAATAAGGACTGGCTAAACTCCGAAATCTCTCCATCTCTGGCACCCCTAAATCTCCTTGGAGATGGGGGTAGCTTACAATGACATTACAACCAGGAGCTTCTACAGATTTTAGGTGTAGAAGCTGCACAGAAATTTACAAGAGAAATTCTGTAGAAACAGACCCCACAGATTTTGTCCCCATGAATGTTGTGGTGGACGGTGTTTTTGTCAGCTTATTCTTATGATGTGAGCCACTGCCGGGGTAAGGTGTTAGGTCATGCCAATGCCCTCAGTTGACTCCTGCTGCCAGATCCACCTGTTGATCTGGCACCAGCTCACCATGTGTTAATACTGGAAGAGTTGTTTCGGCCCCAAGTGTGGGTTACCAATGTAGCAGCTCACACAGCTAAGGACCGCACGCTAGCCCATGTTCTTAATTGGGTGTGGAAGGGATGGCCAGAGAGCCAAATGATGGGAGAGTTCCAGCCATTTAGTTGTAGACAAAACAAACTCTCCGTGCACAAAGGTTGTTTGCTGTAGGGAAGTCAAGTTGTTATTCCAAGCAGGTTGCAACAAGTGTTTGAGGCACTAACATGTCGGTCACCCAGGTATAGTGCGTATGAAGGCACTGGCCTGTAGTTATGTTTGGTGGCCTAAGATGGATAAGACCATTGAAGAATGGGTTCATTCTTGTCACATGTGTCAGGAGTTGAGACCATTGCCAACGCAGGCTCCCGTCCACCCATGGGAGGTGGCACAAGGCCCTTGGTCCCGACTCCACATAGATTTTGCTGGTCCCTTTCAGGGGCAAGCATTTTTTATTGTGGTGGATGCTTTTTCTAAATGATTGGAGGTAGTATCCACAACCATTATTGTTTGTACACTTCAGAGGCTTTGTGCGACACATGGTTTGCCGGACACTATTGTTTCAGATAACGGGGCTCAGTTCATGTCAGCAGAATTTCAGCAGTTTATGGGAAATAATGCTATTTGGCATGTGACATCAGCTCCCATCTACTAATGGACAGGTACTGAGAATGGTAAGGATAGTGAAAAACACTCTCTGCCGGCTGGCTAGAGAGTGTATGCATGTTGGGCCTGGATAAGGTGAAGAAACAGAGAGAGAGTTAGGACACAAAGATGGAGACCAACAAAAACCTGAGGAACTATGGGACTTTGTATTTCTGGCTATAAGCCCTTATTGTGAGAAATTCAACTCTTGAATTGTGAGCTTTTTGAACTATGCTTTCAGTAAACTGACAAAAACATCTGCTGCTAACTGAGGGAGTAGAGCAAAGGGGATTAAGAAACCCTGGTACAAGGATCCTCCTGAGCAAGCAGATTCCACACCTGACCACTAAGTGATGGAAGACCTATTAAGCATTCCATACTTCACAATAGGTGATAAGGACCATATATCTAGGGGGAAACAAATAAACATCTAATACACATGCTTAGCTATAACCTGCCTAAAAAGAATATAAAAGAGGGGTCCGGGCAACCATAATTTGTCTGCTGAGACCAAAAGGCTTTTGGAACTTTTTTTTTTTTTGGAACTTGGGCGATGCAAATAAAGAATTTTTCTCTCTTTGGTGAGTATGTATGTGGTGTGAATGTGTTGAATGTGTGAAACCCCTTTTATCAGAATTGTATTCAGTAGGTAATAAAGTATATTCATTTTATATTTATTAAAGTATCTTGTGAGGTCCTTTGCTGTTTAATATTGTTCTTCTCAGGATACAAAAGATCTAGTGGTCACCCTTTTGTGACAATTAGGTCCCAATGGGCAGGCTGAAGATAATGGTTTAAGACATTCTCAGCGAGTATGGCCACCTCCCTGTTATTTGCAAGACTATGATTGTAAACGGGTACAATCTTGTCTGGGGGGGGGAAGGGTGTAATGTATTGGACATTTTAAAGGAGGTTTCTGACAGCTGTAAGAGACAGGTGGACGAGGGTTTGATGGGGGGTGGTGGAGTTATGGGTATTTATTGAATGTGTATCCTGTGTATGTCATGTCATATTTGGAATAAAGAACCATATGCTGAAGCAGTTGTCGTTTCTGGACCCACAACATAACAAGGTCATTTAACAAACTTAAGCTAATTAAGAATTATTTAAGGTCCACAGTGTCTCAGGAACATCTTGTGGATTTAGCCAGGCTAAGTATTGAATCAAACATTGGCAAAACATTTAATTTTCATGTTGTGATCCAAACGTTTTCACCAAAAAAGTCCAGGAAAGCTCTCTTTTTAAATAGGAAGTTTATTTCTCTTTTAAAGATGATCTGATCATCTGATCTGATCTGCATTGCAATAAAAAGGATGTTTCAATGTGATTTTTTTGTTATATGTATTGTAGCATAAACAAAGATGTTCAAATCAAATGTGCTTTCTCATCTCCGATCTTCTTTTATTTTAATTTATTTATATTTTTTTGGAGGGATAAATTACGAGCGAGTATAAGGGCATTAGACCTTAAAAGTAGAAAATGGAGAAGGGGCCCCCCAAAAGAAACTTTGTACCTCCTAATGAAATTCCTCTCAGAGGCCCAGGCAAGAACTGGTCTGCTTTTGTTGATTTGCCTTTGGTGCTCTGCAGACCGAGAGGAAGCCAGGGAAGATCTAACATCCTGTTCCCTCAGAGGGCTTCAGAGCAAGGAGGAAATGATGCCAGCCCTTGAAACCAGTGAAAAAGTAAAGGTACAGAGAATATAAAAATGTATGGGAAAGGCAAGACCAGTAACAGGAATAATACAGTCCTTCCATCTGCAGGAAGTGGCAATTTGTCAGAATGACTGGATTTGTATGATGCCATAGTTTCTTGGGCTGTGATTAACTTTCATACACATCTTATGACAATTTCCAAAATTACAGAATTAAGGTGATGTGGCTTGGTCCTACCAATCTACACAGTTAAATTTTTAAAAACAAACAAAAGCAATCAAAAACTAGTATTAAATGCTGCAGATTATCTTAATTTTTTAAGTGATTAAAAATATAGTTTTTATTTCAAAAATGTTTCTTTACCTATTTGTCCTTTCAAACCTGGAAAACCATCCAAGCCTGGGAATCCCTTTTCACCTTTTCCACCTGGGATTCCTGGAGTACCTTTCAAAAAAGAAAACAAAGATTGAGTATTGCTACCTAAGTACCTGAACACAATACAAGAAAAGGCTTTGAATCACTTACCTGGAGAACCGGGAAGACCTGGCTGCCCTTTGGCACCTGGAGAACCAGGGATACCTGGAATTCCTACAACACCCTTTTCACCTTTTTCTCCATGTGTTCCTGGACTACCAGTCCTTCCTGGTTCTCCCTGTGAGACATAATAATTGATAGTAAACTCTTCATAGTTCTAATAGCATTCTAAAATCTTGCATTGGTAAGCTGCTTCCCCAATAGTGGTGTCATTTAATACAAGACAGCTTCTTAAACTTCACGTTAATTCTTAAAAAAAACAACTTTTTAAATGTTTTGGCTATGTTAGCCCATCCCATATACAAAAAACTATAAAAATCACATAAGTGGAAGAAACCCCAGTGGTCACCTAACACTGCAGGAAAATCACAGCTAAAGCACCCCTGAGAAATGGCTATCCAGCCTCTGCCTGGATACTTCCAATAACAGAGAGTCTGTTAAAAGAACAAGAATTAAAAACAACATATAAACAGCAATTTAAAAATTATTATTGAACATAGAATCATTAAAAACATCAAGACAGATTAAGAAATATAAGAACATTTAGAAAGACAATAAAAGGATATCTTTGCAGCAAATGTAATGCCAATTAGCTATGTAAAAATCAGATATTAAACATCAAATGCCTGTAGGAATGAAAGTGCTTTTACTTGCTAACAAAATAAACTTTTAAAGAATGTTTAAATCTTAGAGATGAAAAAGAGGTTACTTACCTGTAACTCTGGTTCTTCGAGTGGTCACCTGTGAAATCACACTAATAGGTTAATCTACGCCTGCGTAGAGCAGCCTCAGAACTTTCCAGAGCTCGAGCACAAGGTGTCTGGAAGGCTAGAAAGAGGAGAGTGTTTGTTTAACATCCAGGGAGTGCAAGGCCCATTCCAGAGGTGAGGTGGGTGCTGGAAAAAAAGTAGGCAGCACAATTGGCTGGTTTAGATGAAAATAAGATGAAAAATGGGGAAGGAAGGAGAGGTCAGGGTACAGAGTTACTTTGCCAGGATGGAACTGGAGGAATGGAGGGTCCACTCTTAGAGCTGTCAACTCCCCCGTCTGACATGCTGACGTGAAGGCAAGAAGGAAGGCGGTTTTGAAGGTTAGAAGCTGGTCCGATGTTGTGGAGACTTCCTTCACGAAAGAGGCTTCGTGAGGCAATTCAGGACCAGCTGGAGGGACCACTGTGGGGTAGGAGGCTTGTATGCCGGACACATATTCTTCAGCCCTCACAAGAACTGCTTTAATGTAGGGTGGCAAAAATGGGATGCTGCATTTGAAGAGCCACGTACACTTTCAGAGTAGAATTCAACAAGCCACAATGAAACAAGTGAAGCAGGAAGCAGAGGTCTGCGTTGAGGGAAGTTGGGCTGGTAGGTAAGTGAAGGGAAGGGAAGAAGCAAACTTACAGAAAGCATTCCATTTGTAAAAATAAGTTAGAGTAGTGAAGTGCTTACACGTGTGATTCAGAACCTGGGTTGTCAAGGGGAACCCTCCATGTTGTCAGGTGGAGGGAGTCCAAGTCTGGATGAAAGACCTTGCCATGATATTGAGACAACAGGTGGGAATCTGGAGACAAGTGGATATATTGTGTCGCTTGTTACATACAGCACTGATGTTACCTGTCTGTCATGGGTTTGGAGGGAAAGTTCCATCCTATGGAGAGTGGAAGGCGGGACATCAGGAGGAGGGGCTGTACTGTATATATATGTGAAGCCTGTGTGGTGAAAGGGAGACGCTGGGATGTGAAGAAGCAGCAGCTGGGAAGAAGAAGCTGGTGTGGGAGTCTGTGTGTCAGACAGGGTACTACTGTGTGTCAGAGTACCAACCTGATAGGTTCAGGTGTCTGTTGGTTAGCCAGAACTGATAGGTTCAGGGTCTGTGCTTCAAGTTAAGGGTTCTGTGTGAACCAAACTGTGTGTATGTATGAGTGAAACTAAGCCACGTTACTTTATCTTATTCACCTGATTATTTTATTTTCCCTGTGTGTTGTATTTAAATAAACCTTGTTCTTTTATTTGTTTAAAAATCCATCCCTGGTCTGTGTGACTTCTTATAGGGAATGGTTGGTGGCAGCTTAGTTAAGTGTGGCAGATCCCAGTAGGTCTGGGTTTGTCACATTGATTGGTGTCCAGCGTGTGGGATACGACTGGTCCAGTTGTCCAGCGGTCCAGCAAAGCCTTGGCAAGTGTGCCCAGAGCAAGGGGGGTCTAGGCAGGGACAATCTGAGGCGCGTAGGTAATCTTCTAGGTGTACCTCACGGGGAGGTGCGCTAGTGGAAGAACGTGCCAACTGGGGAGACTAGATTAGAGTGCTCTGAGGCAGCCTGGTTTTGGCGGGAAAAAAGCTGAGGCAAAATTGTAAAGTAGAAGTGATTTAGCCTGCCTGCTGAGAGGCCCAGCAGAGGGGGGTAGGCTCTGGCTCGCAACTGTTGCAAGTTAAGTGCTGAAGGAACAGCAGCAAGCTCTAGAAGGCTGGTTCTGAGGCAAGAAGAAAAAAAAAAGTGGTCGTTTTATTTTGAGGCTTGACTTTTTAAAGCAGCTTGTTCTGAGGGGGGATTATGCCCTTGACTCGAAGCCAGATGGCAGAAATGGGTGAAGTGAAAGACCCCCAGGTTGACCAAGGTTCTGAGGATGAATTTGGCTCAGTGCAGGGTGACAGCACAGGAGAGCAGAACCCAGAACTCAGAAAATTGCTCCTAGCCCAACAGCATGAACTGAGGGTGAGGGAAATGGAGGAAAGATTAGAGAGAGAAAGAAGGGAGGAAAGGGAGAAACAGAGACAATTTGAATTGGCATTGGAGAGAGAGAAAATGGCGTTTGAATTAAGAAAATTGGAACTGATGAACCAGAACAATAATAACAATAGGGATTCTGAGGGAGGCCAATTGTCTAAAGCTGACCTGAAGAAATTCCCTGTGTACCACAAGGGAGATTGTCCTGAGGTGTTCTTTTCCTTAGTGGAAAGAGCGTTTGTGGACTTCTCAGTGAGGGAAACTGAGAAGATGACCATCATGCGATCTTTAATCAGTGGTAGCCTGGCTGAGGTTTATGCCGAGATGCCTGAGGAACTGATGAAAGATTTTGCAGAGTTTAAAAAACTGGTGTTTGCCAGACATGGGATAAATGCGGAACAGCTGAGACAAAGATTCAGATCCCTCACCAAAAAACCAGAGCAGACTTTTACCCAAGTGGGGGCCCAATTGGTGAGGCTGCTTGAGAAATGGCTATCGCAGGAGGGGACAGAGACCTTTCAACAGCTTAAAGATTTGATAGCGCTGGAACAGTTCTATTCAGTCCTGCATGGGGAATTGAAATTCCAGGTGAGGGAAAGGAAACCAAAATCTGTGGTGGAAGCTGCCGAGATCGCAGATTTTATTTCGCAAATAAGAAAGCCCTTGGGTGAGGGGAAATCTGTAGGTAAACCCAAAGAAACCTACAGCAAGTACTCTCAGGGACCAGGGAAAAGCCAGCAAGGGGGAGGGGCCCATGGTGAAGGGAAGCCCTCAGACATGAAACCAAGACCTCAGATTTTGGAGGGAAAACCAAAACAAGATGAGAGAGACTCAAAATACACCAGAAAATGCTATTTCTGTCAGGGAAAGGGCCATCTAATCTCAGAGTGTGAGAAATTAAAGCAGCTAAAAGGAATTGTGCCTCAGGATTCGAGTGGAACCAAGCCAAAAGCTGTGTTCTGTGTCCAGAAAGAGCAAGGCTCATTGTCACTGAGGGAGCCTGTTGCCATGGCTACTCAATCTGGAACAAGTACATCTGCTGATCAGGCTGAGGAAAATGGTCCTCTTGTGGAGGTCAAGCGATGCTTGCTCGTGAGAACAGATTCTCAGTTGTTTGAGACAGCAGGGGTGGACGTAGGAATACTTGACCGTCAGTATCGGGGGCTGCGGGACACTTGTTCTCAGGTGACCCTGTGCCATCCAGATATTATTCCTAGGGAATATGTAATCCCAAATGAGAGCATGAAGGTGGCAGGGATTGAGGGGCAGATAATCTCTCTGCCAGTCGCGGAGGTACCTGTCAACTTTCAAGGCTGGAGGGGAGTTTGGCGGCTAGCGATTTCATCGACTCTGCCAGCAGCCGTGCTCGTGGGAAATGACCTGGCTGAACATGTGAAACGGGTGCTAGTGATTACACGCTCACAAGCCACCACGGGGACAGTTCAGGGGGGTAATGATGAGCCAGAGACGGAAGCAGGTGGGGGGAGTTCAGAAGCTGTGGTGGAAACCTTAACCACAGACAGCGGATTTGGACAAGAGCAAAAGGCAGACGCCACTCTCCAAAAGTGTTTTGAACAGGTGACTGACGCCCAGCTAACACCTGAAACCCCAGTGAGATTTCTGGAGAAAAAGGGGATTTTATATAGAGAGACCCTGAGGAATATCTCAAAAGGGGGAGATGGGATCAGGAGTCAGCTAGTGGTACCTGAAAAGTATCGCCCCATGATCTTACAAAGGGGGCACTCTGACATGTTTGCTGCGCACTTAGGGGTGAACAAAACACAGCAGAGAATCACACAGAATTTTTACTGGCCTGACATAGGGAAGCAGATCAGGGAGTTCTGTAAACAATGTGATGTGTGTCAAAGGCAGGGGAATAATCGCGACAGGACCAAAGCAAAGTTGTGCCCTTTGCCTGTGATTGACACTCCGTTCAAATGCATAGGGGTGGATATTGTGGGACCTTTGCCCAAGGCCACAAAGAGGGGGAACAGATTCATTCTCACAATTGTGGACCATGCCACAAGGTACCCTGAAGCCATACCCTTGACTAACATTGAAACTAACACAGTGGCAGATGCCTTGGTGGGGTATATGTCCAGGATGGGATTTGCCTCAGAAATAATCACAGATTTGGGCGCATCGTTCACATCAAAGCTCATGAAACGCTTATGGCAAATCTGTGGAATTAAGCACAAGGAAACCACTGCTTATCATCCTGAAAGTAATGGGTTAACTGAGAAGTTCAATGGGACTCTAATGCGCATGATTAGGGCTTACTTGGCAGAGAATCCAAACAATTGGGACCAGAAGCTGCAATCCCTTTTGTTTGCTTATCGATCAGTGCCACAAGCCAGTACCGGGTTCAGTCCGTTTGAACTATTATTTGGGAGAAGGGTGAAAGGGCCCCTTGATTTGATCAAACAAAATTGGGAGCAGATCACCCAGGATGACCCACAAGATGTGATGACATACATAGACTCTTTAAGGAAGGACCTAAAGAGAAACCTAGAGCTAGCAGCAGAGACCCTGCAAGCTCAAAAGGTCAGAAAGAAAGCCTGGTGTGTCCAGAGAGCCGGGGAGAGGCACTTTAACCCAGGGGAGGGAGTGCTTTGGCCTAGGCTCTGCAAAGAAAACAAACTGCAGCTGGGTAGCCCAGAAGTAAAGTGCTTGGGTCACATGGTAGGGGGAGGAGTGATAAAACCGCTGGAGGCCAAAATAGAAGCTGTTCGTGATTGGCCCAGACCCAACACCAAGAAAAAAGTCAAATCATTTCTTGGGTTGGTGGGCTACTACAGAAAGTTCATCCCGAGGTTTAGCGAGATTGCGGCTCCGCTGACCGATCTGACGAGGAAGAAGGCTGATGACCGCATCCCGTGGACCAGCGACTGTGAGGCGGCGTTCCAGAGGTTGAAGGAGGCGCTCGTCCAGTATCCAGTGCTGCGTGCTCCAGACTTCGACCGGGAGTTCATCATCTACACCGATGCGTCTAACAGCGGGGTAGGAGCAGTTCTGTGCCAGGAGGATGAGAATGGTGACCAGCATCCAGTGTCCTACCTGAGTAGGAAACTCCAGAAAGGTGAGAGACATTTGGCAACCGTGGAAAAGGAGTGCCTGGCCATAGTCTACGCGATCCAGAAGGCCAAGCCTTACATCTGGGGAAGACATTTTGTTCTGTGCACTGACCATTCACCACTGCAATGGTTAAAGACAATGAAAACCCACAATAGCAAACTTATGAGGTGGGCTTTAAACCTACAGGACTATGACTTTGAAGTGAAGGTGGTCAGAGGGTCAGTGAACTGTGTTGCTGACGCCTTGTCAAGAAGACCTGAAGAATGAAGACGGCGAAAGAACATGGACTATGTGTATATATTGATGACAAAAAGTTAAATGTACCTGGTTTTTGAATTTGGTTTGTATGAATAAAGGTAACTTGTTGTAATGTATATGGTAAATGTTTAAATGCCTAATTGCTATGGTTAACTTAGAATGTAAGTATAAGTAAGTATGATATGGTATGTATAACTGTTGTTGTGTGTTTTATCCAGGTTGTTTTTTTGGGAAAAAGCACCTTAGCTTTCCCCCTACAAAACAACTTATAAAGAGGGGAGGTGTTACATACAGCACTGATGTTACCTGTCTGTCATGGGTTTGGAGGGAAAGTTCCATCCTATGGAGAGTGGAAGGCGGGACATCAGGAGGAGGGGCTGTACTGTATATATATGTGAAGCCTGTGTGGTGAAAGGGAGACGCTGGGATGTGAAGAAGCAGCAGCTGGGAAGAAGAAGCTGGTGTGGGAGTCTGTGTGTCAGACAGGGTACTACTGTGTGTCAGAGTACCAACCTGATAGGTTCAGGTGTCTGTTGGTTAGCCAGAACTGATAGGTTCAGGGTCTGTGCTTCAAGTTAAGGGTTCTGTGTGAACCAAACTGTGTGTATGTATGAGTGAAACTAAGCCACGTTACTTTATCTTATTCACCTGATTATTTTATTTTCCCTGTGTGTTGTATTTAAATAAACCTTGTTCTTTTATTTGTTTAAAAATCCATCCCTGGTCTGTGTGACTTCTTATAGGGAATGGTTGGTGGCAGCTTAGTTAAGTGTGGCAGATCCCAGTAGGTCTGGGTTTGTCACATCGCTCTCTCGTGGAGAGCAGAAAACCAAGGCTGGCGAGGCCACCAAGGGGCAACAAGGATGACATCCACATTGCCCTGCTGGATCTTGACTACCGTCTTCTGCACCAAGGGAATTGGAAGGAACAGTAGAGGAGATCCTTTGACCAACTGGTCATGAAAGCGTCCCCTTGAGAATGACGACCTATCCCTGCCCGGGAGCAATAAGTACTCCATTTGCTGTTGATCTGTGGTGCAAAGATGTCCACGTGGGGGGCGCCCCAACGATGACACAGGTGATGGAATACTGTGTCGTCCAGTGCCCATTTGTGAGAAGGAGCTTGGAGTCTGCTCAAGTAATTGGCTAGAATGTTCCCTTCAGCAGCCACATAGACCGCCACAGGGTAGATTTGTTGAGCATAGCACCACTCCCAGAGATCAATGGTGAGGCAGAGCAGGGGAAGCCCCTGTTTGTTGATGTAGAACACTGCAGTCATGTTGTCTGATGCAATTTGAACAACCTGTCCCATCCGGAGGCTCTCGAATGTCTGAAAGGCTTTGATTATGCTAGGAATTCAAAGTGGTTGATATGGAGAGTCACCTCATCTGAGGACCAGAGGCCATTGATAGTTAGTGCACCCAGTTGCACTGGTTGGCTGGTTTAAATGGAAGGCAGAAAATACCTTAGGCAAGAAGGCAAGGTCTGGCCGTAAGGTTACTTTGCAGAAAAGAGGCTCTGCTCTTAGTATAGCCAGTCCTCCAGCCCTGCGAGCTGAGGTTATCACCAGGAGAAAGCAGTCTTGAGCGTTAGCAAGCAGAGCGATGCTTGAAAGGCTTGAAGGGAGGCCTCATAAGCCGCTGAAGAACTAATTAGTGGTCTTATAGGCAGGGCGCATACTTTCCAGGCCTTGGAGAAACAGCTTGCAGGTAGAACAGCCAGTCCCAGGCAAAACAGGTGGAGGAGAAACTGAAGGAGTGCGTCCAGAGATGTTGGCCTAGTAGGCGAATGTAGTCTTGATGCAAAGTGACAGAACACCTACCAATTATAGGAGTAGGTCAAGGTGGTAGAAGGTTTGAGAGAATGATTGAGCATGTCTGTTACAGCCGGGGCAATCTCCAAGCCGTCAGGTGGAGGGACTTGAGGTAAGGATGAAATACCTGACCTCTGTCTTGAGACAGTAGATGAGGGACCAGCTGCAGCCTGATGTATTCTGCAGCCCTCGAGAGCAGGATCAAGAGCCATGGCTGGCAAGGCGACCAAGCATGACATTCGCACTCTCATGTCGGAAAGGGGGAAAGGTGGAAACGTGGAGGAGGCCCCATGACCAATTCATCAGGAAGGCGTCCCATAGGGAGTTGCGGCCGATGCCGTCCCAGGAGCAGAACATGGCCCACTTTGTGTTCATCCAGGATGCAAAAACGTCTATGTCTGGAGTTCCCCAACAACGACAGAGGCGGCGAAAGATGGCATCACCGAGAGCCCGCTCGTGACAGCAGGACTGTAGTCTGCTGAGATGGTCTGCTACGGAATTGTTCTCGCCTGCCAAATGTACAGCCACCGGATAAATGTGGCGAGCATAACACCATTCCGAAAAGTTGATGGTGTGAAAGAGAAGGCATAACAAGTGAGTGCTGCGCTGCTTGTTTATATAATAAACTGCAGATGATGCGACCTGGACCATCTGACCACAGAGTAGGGGCTGAAGGCCCGGAAGGCCTTGGTGATTGCCAGGAGGTCCAGCACACTGATATGGAGGCTGGCTTCTATTGTGGACCAGCAGCCGTGGACAGCATGGTGGCGCAGACATGCCCCCCAGCCTGACAGGCTGGCATCCACAGTTAACTGAACCATCCAGGTCAAGAGACCAAAGGGTCTCTCTATCCATAGGTTGGGGGAATTTCCACCAGTCCAGTTGTGCAGCAAGCTCCGGAGTCACTTGGAGCAACGTGGATGGGTGGTCAACAAGATGTCCGAAAGAGTGAGAGAAACCAGGCTTCAAGGGACCACATCCTCAGTTGAGCATGCTGTCTCACAGCTGTGGTAGATGCCATCAGCCCCAGAAGTCACTGGAGCTGTAGGGCAGGGACCAAGTGCTTGAAGAAAAGGAGCAGAACAAACCATGCATTTTCACAATCTTATCAGGGAAAAAAGCCTGCTTCAAGAAAGCATCCAAAGCTGCATTACACATTGTGTAGGTTGCAAAGTTGACTTCTGTATGTTGACCTTTAGTCCTAATGCTGACAAAAGAGACAGTGTCAAGGACGTGTGCTTACAAGCTTATGACTTGGACTCAGCGACCAGGAGCCAGTTATCCAAACATGGGTAAACAGTGATTCCTCCTACTTAAAACCTGAGAAACCATTGATTGTTTGACCGGATGCTAGTATGAAAATGCCTCTTACAGTTCAATCACGTTAAACCAACTCCCTGGGTGTAACATGTAAATAACAGAGTCCAAGGAAGCCATACGGAATCTTTGTAATAAAAGAATTCAGGCCTCCATGATCAATGATGGGCCAGAGGCCTCCATCCTTTTTGGGGATGGTGCAAAGAAACAATATCATCGTTCCCTAACAAGGCCTGAATTTCATCTTCCAAAGGCGGTGGCTGCGAGAAGGGGTACATCAAATTCAGCGGCATAGCTGGGAGCTATGACAGAGAGTACCGAACTGTTAGATGTGAAGGAACACCAATTGGAAAGACTAGGGGTCAAACAGACTGATTGGTCAACAACAGAGAAGTCAGGTGCATTAAAAAGACTGCTTGGTTTTGCGGTCCTGCCTTTGGTTTTGTTGGTCAGGACTCTGCCCGCCCACATGTCGGGGTGGTGGCGGCGGTTGGTAACTTTGGGGTTGGGGCCTTTGACGTTCCAGGGATGCCCTAGGCTGGTAGGAACAACTCCAGGTACTCGAGATTGTTGCACTGCAAATGACCGTGCCATCTTCCTGAGCAGGTTATCAAGAATAATATCAGTTTTCTGACCAAAAGCCCTACACCATTGAACGGTCCTTGATCTGCCAGTTGGTTGGATGCTGGTTTCAAGGCATGCCAAGAAGGAATGTGCTTGCGACGCGCCAATCCCATTGCCTCCTGGTGATACGAGAGGCCCTGGCTGTAAAGGTGCATAGGAGCTATCTGCAGAATGGGCAGTGCCAAATTCCATAAGTGGCGATGATAAGCACCCATGGCAGCGGAGTAATTGGTGGCCAGAGAATAAAAACACCAATGAAAGATATCCTTATCTGTGTTCTCTGTATCAGTTGGGAATACGACAAACAACCTTCTAACAGTAAAGGAGGGTGACTATCTGCGGCAACTGATATGGGTGTAGGAAGATTGGTTGGATAAATCTTACTCCCCCTCTGACTCTGGTGAGTCCCAACCTGAATATGGTAAGTCCTTCTGATGATTAGGGGAGAAGTCTTTCTTAGCGTGAGCCTAACCAAGATCAGTCTCAAGAACAGCCACCAGGACAGAGAAGGTTGAATGGATTAACAGCAGGTTCGGTCGCACTTTCCTGCCAGAGCCGAGTTCAAGGGAGCACTACTCCTTCGAGGCGTAGGTGGAGGCACAAAGCGTTCCTCGGCCCGTGGCTCAGAACAGTGCCAGAGAGTGGGGAGGCAGTGGTGGTAGAAAGGGTGGCGGATAAGAATCATAGCTCCTATACCGAAATAAAGGACTGGTCCTGCTCAAACTTGTCAGCGTGATAGGACCCTATTGATGACCAGGAAAAATACTCAGGTCTGCCTGACACTCACAGGATTCCTGTGATTGGGTTGACTCCTATGAGTCCTTTTCCTATGAGCCTATGCTGGCACCGGTGGCTGAGGTGAGATTGCAGGCTACTGTGTGAACGAGCCCATTGATAAATGAGGGCTGTTTCGTACCAATTCATCAACCTCCAAAGAGGTGTTACCCCAGGAATATCACTGACAGGTGGGGCTGGCAGTGGGAGCTGCAGGGGGCCCTTTCCTTCTCCAAAGGCAAAGCCAAGGCTTACCGTATGTTGCTGGGATATCTTCGGCCTTGGCCCCCAGCTCTCTCCAGACTTAGCAGCTGTGAGAATGAGACCATTGATGAAGGAGGGCTGTTGTGCACCGAATTACCAACCTCCAAAGGTGTTTTTACACCAGTCAGGAATATCACTGACAGGTGGGGAAGGCAGCAGGAGCTGCAGGGGGCCCTTTCTTCTCCCAAGGGCAAAGCTAGGGCTACCGTATGTTGCCGGGATATCCCCGGCTTTGGCACCCAGTTCTCTGCAGACTTAGCTCAGATGCTGCTATCTTCTTCTTTGATACAAAGAGGAAGACTGCAAAGAGGTGGATAGCTGTTGCTCTTGAGCCCTAGAGGTAGCCTTGTTAAGAAGGTAAAAGAAACTTTTTTAAAAATGAGAGAAAAGCCCTGAGGGCTCCAAAGCCGGCTTTGTAAAGCTCCTACAAGGAATATACAACGCCGGCTGGTGCTCTTCCTCCAGGCAGAGGAAACAACTTGTTACTGAAGAAAGAACAAGGGAGGTGAAAAGAAAGGAAAGATAAGGAATAAAATTGTTTTTCACTTGCGAAGTTCCTAACAAAGCTGCTGCTACAGCGGCAGTTGAAAAAAGAACTGAGGCACTAGGTACTGGGGCGGAGTTATATAGCCGGTGTAGGGGAGGTCCTGGCACCAAGTGCTTAAAGCTATAGAAGCTTCTGAGGCTGCTCTGCTCAGGCACAAATTAACTGATTAGTGTGCATTCACAGAAACCACGAAGGAGAATCAAGGACTACTCTCAAAGCTAGCCTGGCTTTTCAGGGAGAATATATTTCCTGATCTGTTTTTCAATTGACCAGCTGGATTAAGTTTTGGTCTCTTTGCTTTCATCCAGTTCATCACCAACATCAAGTTTAGAACAGGAACAGCTTCCTTGGAATTAGGTGGAAAGAAAAGATGGAGCTAAAATCCAAAACTCCAGACAACTCTCTCCGTTGTTTCATGTAAATATTAAACAGCATGGGGGGACAAAAGGCAGAAGTCTCCCAGCACCATCTTCTAAACTTGTTCTTCCAGGAGTGACCAGAGCCACTGTAAAAGTGTACTTACAAGCCTCAGCCCAGAGAGACAACTCAGAAGGATACCATGGTATATGGTATCAAAAGCCAGAGAAGTCCAGTAGAAACAACAGGGACATACTCCATCTGTCTAGTTCCTGCCACAGGTCATCCACCAAGGTGACCAAAGCAGTGTCTGCTCTATAACCAGGCCTGAAACTGGATTGAAATGAATCCAGATAATGTTTCATACAGGAATCCCAGGAGTTGAGAAACCACCAGTGGCTCTAATATCTTGTTCAGAAAGGGAAGGAAGTCCTTTTAAATATTTTATTGGAGTCTCTCTTCTTACTCTGGAAAATTGGAGCTTGCTCCATTTTTTCATGTGATAGCCTTTCCAATATTGAACTAAAAGGTGGTATGATAGCTATCATAGTATTCTTCTCTGATGATCTGCTCTTCCATTTCCTATGCATTCTTCCTTTACATTTCAGCTTATCTGAATCTCCTAATATGGCCACTGTGGTCTCTTTAAATCCTCTCTACTTTTGTTTTGAAAGGAATTGTTTGTGATTGTGCCTTCAGTATCTCATATTTGAAAAACTCCCATCTATCATGAGCTTCCTTTTCAAGACATAAATCTTATGTCTTTTAATAAGAGATGCCTTAGCAAATGAAATTTAATACGTAATCTGATGTTGTTCATGGAAAATCATTGATACCTTCTCACCAGGAACCCCAGGGAAACCAATTCCAGGAAATCCAGGGTCTCCTTTTTCACCTTTCACTCCTTTTGCTCCAGGAAATCCTGGTCTACCTTCCTCACCTGGAAGACCCTGCACACCTTTTTCTCCTGATGGACCTAAATGGAAAAGTTCACATGTCACATTTCATGTTACAGTTTCTTAAGACTAAAATAAATGTGCCAAAATTAATCTGAAAATGGATGATTAGCCAGCCATTACAAATTTCCAAACAACTCAAGTTCTAAAGTTACCTGGCAGACCCATTTCTCCTGTCAGCCCTTTTTGTCCAGGATAACCTGGTTCACCCTGGAATCCTGGAGTGCCTGGATCCCCTTTGGGCCCTGCATTAAAAAAGAAAATTATTAATAACTATCCATATGGCTTATCAGCATGCACTATAATAGACTGCCTACATTTCAGCACCTAATAGTGTTATAAAAACAGAACAGTAGTAAGTAGTGATGGAGAGAAATTTTAGAAAACTACTGTTGAAACAAAACCAGGGTTTCACACCTGCTGTGCCAGGAAATCCAGGTTCACCATCCTTCCCTGGCATTCCTGATGTGCCAGGATCCCCTTGAGCTCCCTTTTCTCCTTCTGGTCCCTGTTGTCCTGGAAGCACAAATATTTTGGTTCATGTCATCATTGTCTTTCTGCTTATTCAGTACATTTTCTGTTGGAGTTTTATTTGTAACCTCATGCTATCTATAGTTTGTGTGACTGCAGATCTGTCCAGCACTAACCAAACATTCTTTCTAACCTTTGAATTCAAAGAGAGCTATTCTCTCTGCTGAGTGCTCTTTATCTCTCTTTCTTGGGTTGGTGGCAGTTGTTTGTTTGCTGTTGATCAGTTGCTTGTTAATAAATCTGCAGTAAAGAAAATAGCACAGGTCTGTAATTTCAAGCAACTATAAGTAAATAAAAGTTTTAAAAATTGTTTATTCTACAAATGTTTCAGAGTGAGTTATTAAGACTCATTAATGTTACATGCTTGAGAAAGAGGAGGACTCTGGGGAACCTGTAACTATTATCTCTGAGTCTCTGTACTTCTACTGTGTAAGAAAAGGATTTTTTCCCTAGAAATTCAAAACTCTGCAATACCTTTTGTAGTGTCATTAGTAAATAGACTTACAGATTAGGATCTTACAGACAAGGAATACCTATAATTGGGGTGTTTGACACTGATCCATGCTTTGTTGCCCAGGATACACAACAACAGATTGATGTTTGGCAAGGAATATTTCCTCTGGAATGCATTTTATAAGGGGTAGAAATTATCACTGTGACAAAGGGGAGTTTTCTACTATGAATTTCTATGTTTGGTGTGTTCTGGAAAAAGTTTCACCTAAGCAATATGAATTCTAGAAAGTCTCTAACCACAAGTTTAGGGCCCTGTTTTGTAAAACCTCTACAGATGGGGGAAAAATCGAAAGATGAGACTCTCCCAGGGGTTAAAAATTAGAACGGCATCTGCAGGGAAAAGGATTTTACCCCATCAGTAAAGAGGCCATAAGTATGGGCAAAGCCCACAAATGTAAAACTAAAATAAATAAGAATCACGAAAGGTAAGAAGCAAGCAGAATAAGTAAAGTAAGGGTCTTCAAGAAAACAAAGCAAAGCTCAGCTATTGCAAAGTGCTCCTAACAATATTGCTTTGGCAGTGGGCAAAAATGAACTGAAGGAATTGGTATTGACACACTGGTTCATGTGCAGGATGAAGGTAGGGACAATTGTCCTGCCTAATTGCTGACCTATAGAATGTTCTAAATGACCTCTCTGAACACATGCTGAAGCCCATTTATGTGAGCCAAAACACAACACTTATTTATCAATTCTAATATTGTCAATATTTATTAATTTAACATGTTTTATATATACGTAATACTACTATTGTTATGTGCCGTCAGGTTGAAACTGACTCATAAAGACCCTAATACAGCTTTCAAGGTAAGTGGGGTATTTAAGGAGTGGTTTTAGCAGTTTCATCCCCACCAGTGAACTTCCACGACTGAGTGGGGAATCAAAACTAGGTCTCCTGAGAGATACCATATCACATCCAGTCACAATGCAAGTAGTCCCTTTAAAATAAGAAAAAAGAGAAAACAAGATAATGAGTTCAGTACCACCCACCACTAGAGGGACGTGGTGGCGCTGTGGGCTAAACCGCAGAAGCCTGTGCTGCAGGGTCAGAAGACTAGCAGTCGTAAGATCGAATCCACGCAATGGAGTGAGCGCCCGTCGCTTGTCCCAGTTCCCACCAACCTAGCGGTTTGAAAGCATGCAAATGCAAGTAGATCAATAGGGACCACCTCGGTGGGAAGGTAACAGCATTCCGTGTCTAAGTCGCACTGGCCATGTGACCACGGAAGATTGTCTTCGGACAAAAACGCTGGCTCTATGGCTTGGAAACGGGGATGAGCACCACCCCCTAGAGTCGAACAGGACTGGACAAAAATTGTCAAGGGGAACCTTTACCTTTACCTTTTTACCACCCACCCAGCACAATAGGCCCTACGGGCCTGGACAGCACAAGAGAAAAAAGGCAAGGAAGCAGGCAGCCAACCAGGCTGCAGCTGCTTGGCACAAAGAAATATCCACTCACCAAATCAATCAACAAGACAAGACCAAGAACAGAGAGAAATGCCCCAAGCTGGGGCCAAGCAGCCACCACCACCCAGCACACACTGGCCAAGTCACAAAATACACCCCTGTCTCCATCCATCCCCCCACAGAAGTAAAAAGGGAAGTCTTCCCTCCAAACTTACCAAAATGCACACCTTTAACAGAATTAATACAAAGAAAATTAACCAAATAACACTGTTTTAAAAATTCAAATAAGGAAAGCAGGCCCCCCTCCATGCACATGGAAAACATAGCAAACCAAACCAAACCTTTCTTCCAAAACCAAGACAAGAAAGCAAACAAATAAAGGTAAAAAATGTAATCAAAGTCCATCCCCACAAACTACAAGAATATGGGGAGAGTTGCCTTCCTTCCTTCACTTGATGTCTTCTCTTCTGATCTTTGACTCCAGCAGGCAGAAACAGGCAAGCCAGGCTGCATCAAAAATAATTCAAGAAAGAAAATGACAAAAAGAAAAAAGAAAGAAAGAAAGAAAATAGAAGAAGAAAAAGGGAAAGTGAACAGGACAAAAAATCTCCAAAGAGGGAATAAAAAAAATACTGCAATCCCAAGGAATAACGTTGACACAGGCAGGCTGCCTGGCAGGAGCAAGGAAAAAATGGCAGAAAGGGAAAGGCTGTAAGAGCAGGAAGGCAGCAATCCAAGGACACTACAGGGTCAGCACACAGTAGTCCAACGAGGAATCACTGAAATGAAGAGCACTTCTCACCAGGTTTCAGATGCTTTCACAAATTCAAAATTCTCACGCCCCCTGGCCATTCTAATTCGCTGCCAACATCCCTTGACGTGGTATTAATGAATGAAAGATTTCTCAAGTCATTTGATAGGTAAAGGGTGAAAGGGCATTGAAAGGTTATGCAAGAGGGAACAAGAAAGAAAACATGAATCACCAAAGAGACCTCTTCTGTGTTTGGGGTTTTTCATTTAAGGCCTATCCTTAAATGGCACTGAAAAAAGTTAGGTATTTGTGTCAAACTATGATTTCCCCAAATATACAGTGACACACATTGTTTTAATTTGGTATCATGCTTGTACACAACTGGATTGGGCTTCAAGTAAGTCCTTCCAACAAACCAGAGCCTCTCAAACTTTGTGATGGCAAAGAGGCTGACTGGCAGCAGGGAAGACTCACTGGACAGTATTGTCTGCTTACATGATTCCTAAGCTGAAAATGTTATTACTGAAGAATGTCAAGCACAAGAGTTGGGGAAACAGTCTCATCAAGTGAGGCTTTCTAATCATCTACTGCCCCCCTCCATCTCTGCCAGTTTATGCTGAGGATACTGAGGAAGGAAGAGTAAATGGTAGAGAAGGAAACTAGCATATTCTTAAATGCTTACAAGACCCCTTACATTTCATTCAGGTTTTTGCTTTGTTTTACTTTACAGGAATCTTTGTAAGTACCAGACAGTTTTTAAGACAAGCTGAAGGATGGAAATGGAACTTTTCTGTGGAAAAGAGTGGTCTTTTAGACCAGATGGGTGGGGTATAAATCAAATAAATAAAAATAAAATAAACTTAAGCACACTAACATTAAGCACATTACAACTACTGTTTTGGATGAGATGTGTTCACCATAAAAATACAACAGATGTCATGTATGATGCAGATGTTATCTAATTTTACATACCTTTACTTCCCTGATCTCCCTTTTGACCTTTCAGGTGTTCCATGTCTACACGATCCATGGATCCTGGTTCTCCTGGTAAACCGGCCTCACCCTTCTCACCTTTTAAACCAGGTTCACCCTTGAGACCTGACACTCCAGAAAGTCCCGAGCTGCCTAAAAGAAACATGCAGCATAAATACCAGAATTTCAGGAGAACATTATGAGTCAGGACTGCTGTTCCTACTTCTAATAAAATCTCACTTGTAGCAAGCTAAGAAACCCCTGGACTGCAAGGAGAACAAACCTATCCATTCTAAAGGAAATCAATCCTGAGTGCTCACTGGAAGGACAGATCCTGAAGCTGAGGCTCTAATACTTTGGCCATCTCATGAGAGGAGAAGACTCCCTGGAAAAGACAGAGTTGTTGGGATAGTGTGAGGGCAAGAGGAGAAGGGGACGACAGAGGATGAGATGGTTAGACAGTGTCATCGAAGCTAACAACATGAATTTGGCCCAACTCTGGAAGGCAGTGGAAGACAGGAGGGCCTGGCGTTCTCTGGTCCATGGGGTCACGCAGTCAGACACGACTAAACGATTAAAGAACAACAAGAAACCTACAGGCTGTAAAATGGTTGAATTAAATAATACACCTAATTTCATGTAGTGTTCATCTATAAACAATTCTTACCTTTTTCACCTGGAAGTCCAGGAGCACCTATAGGGCCAGGAGGACCTTGGAATCCAGGAGTCCCCATAACTCCCATTTCTCCTTTGATTCCTGAAATCAAATTGATATGACACCTGGTACATTATTTTCCTACTATACACTTCAGTTTCACTCTCATCATTCTATTCAATGAACAGAGAACACACAGAACAAATTGCATTTCTCCAGTCCCTTGCATGTGTGACTAATTCATTCACCCATCTTTTGACTACACACTTCTCAATGAATATTGCATTAACCAATATATACTGAGCAACCTAATGTCCATGAACACCTTGCTGTGCACCCATGAAGTAGATTTCTGATTATTGTGGTTTGTGTTTTTTAGTTTTAAACTTGTTTTCTGGATAGATGAGACTACTTCCAAAGGAAGCACTTATTTTCAATCATGTACAGTGGTGCCTCGCATAGCGATCGCTCCATTTTAGGCGATGAAATCGCTTTGCAATGGACTTTTTGCCATCACAAGAGCGATCGCTTTGCGATGGCCCCTATGGGGAAAATTTGCTTTGCGATGATCGTGGGGAAGCGATCATCGCAAAGTCCCCATTTTCACACAGCTAATCGATGGTTCCAAAATGTCCGCCCGCTGTTTTGCCTTGCTTTAGAGGCACCGAAAATGGCCGCCCCTATGGAGGATTTTCGCATAAAGTGAGTTTTTAAGCCCATTCAATGAGTTTTAATGCGTTTCTACGGGCTTTTAAAAATCGCTTAGCGATGAAATCGCATAGCAGCGATTTTTGCTGCACGGATTAACATCGCTAAGCAAGGCACCACTGTACCATCTTTTATTTCCCTGAGATTTAGGAAGTAAAGATGATGGGCAGGTACAAGCCACAACTTCAACTTCTGAAGTACTCACAATTGCCTGAAAGAAGAAGGGGAGGAGAAGGATATCAGCTATCACTGTCTCCTAAAGGTGTGCAGAGGAGGGGGGGTACTTTATAATAGCAGAAAGGCAACCTGGTAAGAGCTGTGAAAGACCAGACATAGTGGGAGGAGGAAATAAGGAGACACAGACTATGTCCACAATGGCATATAGATCAATATATGGATCACTGGTAGAATGGTTTGGACTGGGGAAAAAACATGTCCACACTTGTTTCTACTTAGAATGATCCATTATTCCCCTTTAAGGGTTGCTGCCCTTCTGGCAGGGCTAGGGAATGCATTCTTTTTGGGACAATTCAGAGCATTCCAAAATAGATTTTTTTTAGCTTGTGTGGATGTGTACCATTTACTAAAATGGTACCAGAGGCAGTGTTAACTGTGGTGACAACCCTATGACATATTAGGTTATGAAATTGAAAGAGGACTGAGAAATCCCCTCCTCCATTTTTGCTTTCTTAAAAATAAATCTCTAACTGATACAGCAAATTTCTAGTATCATGCTCGGCTGATACACTGCCATTGCAATAGGCCACATACTTTATTTAATGAACAAACAAACAAAAAAAGGATGTTACCCCAGCCCCTTAACTGATGGTTGAGAGAAAAAGCACAGAAGGGAACTATGCTGACTCCATGGGCTCCACTCCACAAAGAAATGCAAATACAGCAGAGCACCAGCTGAAGAGTAATGTGGGAAAAGGGGAGGTTACTTCCATTCCATCTTCTAAAAACTTTCACCCCAGCACTTTACCCTCACACAGCAACTATCCTTGGCTGCCACTGCCTCCTTACTTGTGAGTAAACTGGATAGATTTACTGGGTAAACCTTGCTTACTAGTAAACTGGGTGGACCCATAGTATGGTAGAAGAGGACACATAGCACAATCTCCATTGTGGACTGAAGGATTGCTCAAGTGAGAGTTAAAACAGATTACACAAGAATATTTAAAATTTCCCAGTGTGGATAGAGTTGGGGATACATGAACAAGCAATAAGGAAGCAAAAAAGGCTTCATGGTTGAAGAGAGCAAAACGAGTGTTAGGGAGACCTGTGGTAAACTGTTAGTCCTAAGTGAAGGGAGAGAGCAATCAGATTCCATTGCCCTCTTACCCCGGAATAACCATGCGAGACCATGTATGGGTTAAACACGGGCCACACTTTATTAAAGTCCATTCCGTTCTCGTGAACATTGCCAATCCTTTGGCAAAGGGTAGTTTGGTAGTGTGGTGTAGTGTGGATTTGGATTTCCCTCTTGGGCGACCAGCTAATCTCACACGAGAATATTGGACGGGCGGGTGATCTGCCAAATAAACATGGAAGAAGACAATAGAGTGCATGCCCTTAAATGCCCTCTCTTTTCCCCCCACACCCCTGCCTGTTCTCACGAACAGCCTTGTAATGTCGCATGGCAACCGGGGAAGCGGCAAAGACACGCCTCAAAGGGGATTCCTCCCCCCCCTTAAGGATACCCTAGTAAGTAAGCCACATGCAGTAAGCTACATGCTAGGAAGAGAGCTAGAAGAGTACTAGCTGTAGAAGTTACTTTTTTATTTCTAAACTTAACACTCTTCTTCCAAATATTAAGTTTAAAAATTAAAGTGTCGATGCTGTTATAGATAGGCAAATTATTATTTTTTTGTAAATATTTAGGAGTGTAACTTAATTATGAAAGCCAAGGTGAGGGAAGACTAGCTGAGTGGGTAGGAAGAATGCAGCACAGCAAGACTGCAATGTGCTTAAGCAGACAACAGTAAGACTGTTGCTAAAAAAGTCCTCCTTAAGTCACATGGTCTTAGATAATTACAGGCCAGCCTCAAATGTTTCATTTCTAGATATATTGGTTCTCAGGTAGGCAACCTGGTGTCTATGAACACTTTGTCCTGCATTTTTGAAGTAGATTTCTTGATGATATTGGAGTGAGTCATGGCTTCTCAGCTCCAAGGGTTCCTGGACAAGCTAGATCCATTTCAATTTTGCTTTCAGGTCTGGTTATAGGACAAGAGACAACTGGTCACCTATGCTGGGAACTAGACACACGAGTGTGTCCCTGTTGGTTCTTTTGAACCAGCATTATATTCTTCTGAGCTGTCTCTCTGGGATGAAACTTGGAGGCATTGTTTTATAGTGGCTCTCTTTTTTCTGGAGGGGAGAACTTAGAAGATTCTTGTATCTGGGGACCTCTGTTCAATGCCCTGGCCATTGGCTTGTGGCATCCTCAGGATTTTGTTTTGTCCCCCATACTAACATATACATGATACAGTTGAGAGACATTGTTGAAGGTTTGAAAGTTTGGTGTCATCAATACACAGATGACACCTACTGTAACTCTGTCTCTCTCTTCTGAGGAAGCTTTCCAGTTCTAAATTGGTGTCTAAGTTAGTAATGGACTGGATGATCGTGAATAAACAAGTTTAATCCAAGCAAGACAGAGGTGCTTCTGTCAGTTGAAAGGCATATCACGGAACACAGATTCAGTCTGTGGTGGATGGTGTTACACTCCCTCTGAAAACACAGGTTAGCAGCTTGGGTGTAGCCCTGGTTTTGTCACTGAGCCTGAAAGTCCAGATAGCTGTGTGGTAGTGTGCTAGCTATACCTGTTTGGGGAGATGCCTTACTTACACCCCATTAAAATTACTGTAACACGCTCTATATATGAATCTGCTTTCGGAGTGTTTGAAAACTTGAGTGGGTCCAAAATGCTCCTGGCCAGATTGTAAACTCAAGTTGGTTCCAATTGTCATGATTTGGATTATTGAAGCTAGAATGTAATTTCTAAATGGGATTTGTAGTCGTGGAATTGTGTAGAAGGAATCCATCTTGGTCTGTGTTAGCTTAACTAGATGCTTCGAGAAGCTGTTTTCTCTTAGAGTTAGTTGGAATTTTCCATGTGGAGCCAAGACACAACATCAGGAAGAATGTCAACAACACCTGCACATCCCGTGAGAAAAGGAGATGGAGAGGGGTGAGACACTGCTTCGTCCTGATTGGCTTATGTCAGTGGATAGTGAAGAAGGTGGTTCCAGCATGGGAAGAAAAATGGCAGGATGGTGACAGAGAGAGAACTTTTTGGATTTTTGGATTTTACTTTGGATTTTGGATTTTTGAATGGACTTTGGAGTTCCCATTGCTATTTTTTAGTAAACTGCTAGGATGTAGTTCATAGCAAAGAACAGAGGAAGGGGGGCTCAGCCTTACCCAACTTTTTAGCTATTATTAGAGTTTTCTTATTTTATTTTTGTAACTGGAATTTGCTAAAGTTCTAACTACCTTAGTTTATGGAAATGTACTTGAATGCTACGCTTTGTAACAAACTGAATATCACTAAATTCTTTATTTTTCTAATAAAACATTACAGTAATCCTTAAAAACTTATGTTTGGTCTCTTGAGCAGATAACCCGCATAATTATTTTTCCTTTTTACGCCACAAGTATGCTACTTGAGTCCGTTAATTATCTGAGTTTTGCTAGTCTTGGCAGACTCTAAGACTCATGGTTTTTATCTTTGGTTTTCTCAGTTAATTGCTAATTGGGAACAGACTTGGGAAAAGGGTATCAGTGGGATGGCCTGGCTGTGAAAAGGACTCATTGCAGCTATTATAGTACACTGGACCCTGGAACCTCTCTGTTCCAGCCGCAGAATTCTCTTAGGAGAGCTGTGTGCTTACACCAATGACCACATAATTCTCTGTTACATCATCTCCACTGATTACTGGTCCATTTACAGGTGCAATTCAAACTCCTGTTTTTTACTTATAAAGCCCTAAATAAGGGCCTGTCCAGACAGGTGCGGGCTAGATTAGGTTACATAGGGTTAGCTGAATCCATAGGGAGAAGTGATGTTCCATTTGACGTGCTCTCCAGTCTCCCATCCAAATGGCATATCAACCTTCAGCTCACTCTGCTGTCAATTAGATGCTTCCCCTGATTGTTTGCAGAGGGTCAGGGGGAGTGAAATTAATTTTTATGTCTGCTAGATTGTTGTTGATGCAATGAACCACTTCAATTACATTTTTTAAAATATTTTTTCCTGTCTGTGTATTGTGAATCTACCCACAGATGTGGTTTCAGAGAATCTGCTCACAGCCAAAGTTTTTGATTGACAATACACAGAAAAGCAAAGATTTTTTAAAAAATTAATCAAAGTTCATACCCCACTTTAGAATCCTGGAAATTGACACTGGAGGTGGCTGCAAAGCTCTAGTTTAGTTTGTTCCACTTGCTGGGAATGGACTAAAGTGGAGCCCTCCAACCCATACCAAAATAGTAGAAACACCCCCCCCCCCAGCAGGGGTTCAAAAAGTGTGGTTTGGGAAAAATTGGTCTGGTCCAGTGATGTCCATGTGTGGACATCAAAAAAGAGAGTGGACCAATCAGTGCAACAAGCAGGGTAAATACCAGAGTAGATAGGCTTAAGTTGGATCCAAGCTACTTGAAAGACTGCATCTCTTTTTATGAGCCTGTCTGGCATTTTAACATCATCAGGGCATGTTTTTCTCTGTGTCCTTCCTTCAGATGCATGTGATGAGGACATAAGAAATGGCCTTCTTTGTAACTGCTCCCAAGCTGTGGAACTTCCATCCATGGGAAGTCAGGCTGGGCTCCTCTTTGTTATATTCCCTATGGCAAAGAAGAGGTTACCTACCTGTAACCACAGTTCTTCGAGTGGACCTCTGTGAATTCACACAATAGGGTTAAGTCCGTGCCTGCGCTGGAATCCTTGGAAATTTCTAGAGCTTAGGAGAAAAAAAGGTTGATTGTTGCCCCTACAGCGCATGCTCTGCCCGCCCTTAGCCTCAGTTCCATTTTATCCGCCAGTGGTAAGCCCTTTAATACAAAGAGCCAGTTAAGCAGTGATGGAAAGCGGGGAGGATGGGCGTGTGAATTCACAGAGGTCCACTCGAAGAACTGTGGTTACAGGTAGGTAACCTCTTCTTCTTCATTGTGGCCTCTGTGAATGCACATGATAGGGTGACTAGCAATCAGCTTTACTGGATGGAGGGCCGTCACTGGAGTAACAACGTGAGAACAGCTCTCCCAAAACTGGCCTCCCTCTTAGCTTGAAGGTCCAGTCTGTAATGTTTTATGAAGGTGGACACTCTCAACCATGTTACCGCTCTACAAATGTCCAAAAGGTCCACACCAGGAAGCAGAGCCATTGTCATGAGTGCAGCTGAAGACCTGGAACCAGAAGGGTTAATTGAGGCTGAGGAGAATGCTGAGCAATCAAAAACACCTGAATCGCCTCCAGATTCTCCTTCTCTCCAGCAGACAAGCTTAGGGCCAGGCTTCGGGGAAGACTTATGGCAAAAAGGTCAGAGTATCGCTCGAAGGCTGTCCACAGAAACATCCGTTCAACTAGCCCTGAGTACTGACAGGATGGAAAGGTTTCCAGCAGCTCAAGGGGATGTTTTACTATAAAAACAGCTCCTAGTCAGCTAGAATTTCGTCGAAGCAACAAGTCAAAACCTCTGGCTTGCATCCACACTCCTACAACCTTGAACCGTGTTTTCCTGAATTCCTGACTCTGGACTTGGACTACGTTCTGTGAGTTGTTTTGGTAATTTGATATCCGCTTTGCATTCTTAGTATTCCTGACTTTGGACTGGCTTATCGGACTTCGGCTGTTGTACCCCCCGGGAACATGACAGCCGTAGATGTTGCCATGGCTCAAGTAGAATGGCCCTTTATGCCATCAGGAGGGCTTTTGCCAGCCAATTCATAGGCCAAAGAGATGGTAGACACCAGCCATCTGGACAGAGTTTGGGAAGAGGCAGGGGAACCCTTATGATGCCCATGGAAGCAGACAAACAATTTTGAGGACTGACGGAAGTCCTTGGTCCTTGAAGTATAGTATGCAACATCCAGGCTGTGAAGCAATTGCTCAGCCGGAGAGGATGGATTGGGGAAGAGAGTAGGCAGGACGAGAGGTTGGTTGATGTGGAAAGTAGATACTATCTTAGGAAGAAACGTGTCTGGGTAAAGGACCACTTTATCGAGGAAAAACTGAAGGTAAGGAGGGTCAGTGCGGAGGGTGGTCAACTCCCTAGCTCGTCTTGCTGAGGTTATAGACACCAAAAATAGTGTTTTAAAGGACAATAATCGAGGATCTGCTGAGGTGAGGGCATAGAGGACAAGGTGCAGGGACCATTGAGGCAGTGGGTCGAAGATTAGAGAGGCTCTTAAGAAACAGCTTTAATGTGGCATGTGAGAATAGGCAAGCTGAATCAGAGGTGTGTGGTTGGTGAGCCACAATCTCCGAGATCTACACCTTGATGGTAGAGACAGCAAGACCAGCGTCGAAAAGATATCTCAAATAGGTCAGAAGATTGGTCAAGGTAACAGGACTGGGCTGAAAGCCTTTAGATGTGGCATATTTACAGAAACTGCTCCACTTGTATGAGTATAGCAGTGTTGTGGTTTCCTCGCCTTTCGTAGGACATCCTGAATTAAGGAAGAATCCTCCAGGCTGTGAGGTGGAGGGATTGGACATCCAGGTGGTGAACGCAGCCGTCGTCTCGTGTCAAGAGGTGAGGTAGCTGAGGGAGTTTGAGGTGTTTGACTGCCATGGTCCTGAGTGTGGTGAACCACGGTTGGCATGGCCACCAAGAAGCGATCAAGAGGGCGTTTGCTCTCATCTGTCGTATCCGAACAATGTTTTGCTGAATGAGAGGGGGTGGGGGAAAATGGTAGAGGAATGCATTTGTCCATGGCACCATCAGCACATCTCCCATGAAGCCGGTACCTCTGCCCGCTCTTGAGCAGTACTTGTTGTATTTCTTGTTTGCGTGAGAGGCAAACATGTCTATCTGAGGGTGACCCCACTTCTGGAGGAAAACTCCCACTCATGCATTTGGGTGGACATGCGACTGAGGGAGTCTGTGAGGTAGTTGTCAGTTGTTGGCACGTAAACTGCTATGGAAAAAATGTGGTGAGTGTAACGATACTCCCATAGATGAACTGCTAAGTAAAGGAGCGTCATGGAGTGTGTGCTGCCCTGCTTGTTTATGTAATGCATGGTGGTTGTGTTGTCCGTTACGACCTGAACAGCATGGCGCTGCAGCAGTGGAAGAAATGCGCGGAAGGCTTTTATGTCAGCCCACATCTCTAGGTGGTTGATGTGGAGATGTTTTTCCTTGGTGGACCACAATGCATGAACCTTTTGCGCTCTGCAATGGGCACCCCAGACTGTCATACTGGTGTCGGTTGTTACCTGAATCGTAAGTTGGAGAGGACGGAAGGGGCGACCCACCAGGAGGTGGGGGGCCAAGGCCCATCATCTCTGCTGTTGAGCGAGTTCTGGTGTCACCCTGAGGCATTTTTCTTGGCCGTCTGTCAGAGGATTGAAATGGGCCAGAAACCAGGCCTGCAAAGACCTCATCTTCAGGTGAGCGTGTTGAAGGGCAGCACTGGTGGAAGCCATGAGACCTAATAGATGTTGCGCATGATGGGCTAACACTATGCTGTGAGGACGGAAATGTTGCAGGACTCTGAATTTTCCTGATGCGAGAGGCGGGAAGACAAATGCGAGCAGTGATGGAGTTGATCGTGGTGCCTATATAATCCACCACCTGAGATGGGTGAAATTGGGATTTTGACTCGTTGATCTTTAGACCCAGACTCTTGAGGGTTTGCAGGACAAATTGTGTTTTCTGAATTGCTTGCTGAGGGGAATCCGCTACGATTAGCCAGTCGTCTATGTACGGGTACATGGCTATATTGTTGAGCCGGAGGTATGCTGTGACGGGGTCATGCACTTTGTGAACATGCGGGGAGTGATAGATAGCCCAAAGGGGAGAGCACAGAATTGAAAGGCGGTATCTTGAAAATAAAACTGTAGATATTTTCGATGCTGAAGATGAATGGAAATATGAAAATAAGTGTCCTGAAAGTCTATGATTACAAACCAGTCTCCCCGTTGCAGCAGGTGGAGTATGCTTTCTATTGTGACCATGCGGAATTTTCTCGTGTGTAGGTAGGAGTTTAGAGTCCGAAGATTCAGAATAGGTCGGATGCCTCTGTCCTTTTTGGGAACTACAAAGTAACGGAAATAGAACCCGTTGCTTGCTTGACTTTGCAAAACAGTTTGTACTGCATGCTTTCGAAGAAGGTTGTGGATTTCTTCTTGTAGAGCCGGATTGAAATCTGTGTGCTTGATGTAACCTAAAGGGGGAAGTTCTGTGAATTCGAGCCGATAACCTGACTGAATGATGTCCAGGACCCATTTGTCATTTGTAATGCGTGACCAGTTGGGAAAGAACTTTGCTAGACGAGTTTGAAAGTAGGGATGAATGTGAAGTGCGGTCGGTGAGTCAAAGATAATGTTTTGTTTTCTTGGCAGGAGGACGGTAGGACTGACGGCGATGAGCATGGGTCTGTGAACGAAAGGAAGTGGAGGATGATTAAGCCTGTGGAAGCCTGGTACTTGGTTGATGCTTAAAGGAACGGTAGGTTTGTGATGAGGAAGGTAGGTATTGCTGGGTATTGTAAGGTTTGCGCCACTGGTAAGTTTGGAATCTAGGCTGCTGATGGATCCTGTAGGACTTGGCAGTTTTCTTCATCCTATGAAAGCTTTCCATGGATTCGTCTGTCTTGTTATTAAATACCCCGTTGGCATCAAAGGGGAGCGCTTCTATACAATTTTTGGCATCTTCATTGATGCCAGATGTTCTAAGCCAGGCGTGGCGACACAAAATGATGGAAGACATCATGGTCTTGGACGCGATATCAGCAGAGTGGCGTGAAGCAAGAAGCTGATGTTTGGCCACATTGACAGCCTCCTCAAAGGTGTTGAGGAGGAAAGGCTGGGAGTCATCTGGGGCCTCTTGTAGGGCGGGCAACACTCTTTCCCATAGTTGCCGCTGGTACGCCCCCATAGCTGCCTGATAATTTGCAACTCTGATGAGGAAGGTGGTAAACGAATATATTTTTCTACCCAAGACATCCAGTTTCCTACCTTCTCTATTGGTAGGGGTGATCTGAGCCTTCGAGGATGCCCTAGACTAGTTGGATTGTATAATAATAGAATTAGGGACAGGATGCTTGGTCAAGAAAGCCGGATCCTCACCATGGGTCTTATAGTAGTTCTCACCCCTTCTTGTCACTTTTGTGGATGTTGCTGGAGTTGACCACAACTCCTTGATTGTATTCATGAGGGAAGGGATGAACGCAATACTGAGCGGAGGTGCCCGTTCCTTGTCAATTTCACCAAAGATAAGATCTTCGATAAGTGGAGTGGGTTTCTCAATGTCCAGTTTAAGGGCTTTTGCCATGCGAGAAACCATCTGTACATATGAGGAATAATCCTCAGCAGACGAGGAAGTATGAATATCAGAAGTGCCTGGCTCAGATGGTGCACCAGAGATGGATTCATTAACTCAGCACCAGATGGTGCTGAGAATGGTGTGGGAGATTCCAGAGAGGAATAGATTTCCCCTTGCAAGGATGGCTCCGGAGAGGGTGGCCAAGGTGCCGTTTTATGTGCCCTTCGAGGAGCTGCTTTGTGATGAGGAGCAGCAGAAGAAGAAGCTGATTTTGGGATAGCCGCGGCTGTCCCCGATAAGGTGGACTTATGGGGTACAGCAGCGTTAGGCTGTCTGTGATCCTCTCTCGGCCTCAAAGAGTGGTCCGCCCGGGGTGCTTCTTGAGGGCGCTGCCATGGAGGTGAAGGCGATGACAAGGAGGCATAAATGTAACGCACCCTCTTTCTCAAGCAGTGTGCATCGTCATTCGACCAGGAGTCCGAATCATCGGCAGCGCCTCTACGTCGATGGTGGCGGTCAAGGTCGATCACATATGGCTCCTTCCGTCCGTCCTTGTCACGGCGCTGAGAGGAGTAGGGGGAGGATGACAATCTCCCTATGTGAGTGACAGCGTCGAGGTGGGGAGCTGTGCTTTGTCTTTGATGTTCGCTTACGTGGCGGGAACACCGGGATCGGTGATCATGAGTGTGAGTGTGATTGAAGAGAGGATGCCTGCCCAGCCGATGCAGGGCTGTGAGGGGCAGAACCAACATTAGATATAGGTGCCTCATCTAGTGGGTGCAGGCTAGGTGAACAGCTACGCCTCCTGATCGATGCTGACACCTGCCATGGTGTCCTCAGGGTAGTCGTCTGGAGCAGCCTCCTCCTCTTCCAGAATTGGGGACGGTGGGGAGTTGGGAACAGCAAGAATGGAACAGTGCCGCTCTTCCCCCTTGGAAGATGTGCCCTTATTAGAGTTAACAAGAGCCTTTTCCTTTTTTTCAGGGGCTCTGCATTGGAGGACTTCGACGCCCGCAAGGCTGTCTTAGGGGCAGAAGCTTCAGAGGACATGCCGGGAGCGTTGCTAGCAGAGGCATCGACTGGCAGTAAGGCTGCCCGCGACGCCGAGAATGAAGATTTTTTCTTTTGCTGGCCTCCCCGGTTTAGAGGGGGGCGGAAGTGGTGGCGATTTGGCCCCTCGCTCTGATCTGGATGTCACAGAGGGAGTTGGGGAGGTCTCCATTAGGCTATGCTTGGAGGCTGACAGAGTAGTGTCCCAAAGAAAATACTTGAGCCACTGTTGGTGCGCGCTGAGGGCAGCCCGGGTGAATTTTCAGCACTCTTTACACAATTGTGGCAAATGTCCTTCTCCCAGACAAAATAAGCAGTGCTCGTGGCCGTCTGAGAATGGCAGTTTTCAGCTACACGAGGTGCACTTTCTGAAAGGACCCGAGGAGGACATAAAACTAGTGAAAAACACAGAAAAACCAACAGGTGGGGTACGAAGGGAGAAAGAGTCAAACAGTCCGAGGTAAAAAAACTGGAGAGAGCATGGAAAATGACAAGTCGAATCGCAAGATGAGAAACGCAGTCCAAAAAACCAGTCCAAATAGATAGAAGCAACAGATAGGCAAAGAATAGTCTTCCAAAACCAAAATCAGGGTGAACAAGTGAGGTCCAGCCGACAAACACAGAAAACTAAGAGCTCTAGAGAGGAGTTCCTAATACAAAGGCGGTAAAACAGAACTGAGGCTAAGGGCGGGCGGAGCATGCGCTGTAGGGGCAACACTTAATCAACCTTTTTTTCTCCTAAGTCTAGAAATTTCCGAGGATTCCGGCACAGGTGCAGACTTATCCCTATCATGTGCATTCACAGAGGCCACGATGAAGGACAAAGAGTTTTCTATTCAAGTAGCCTTCTTCTCAATAACTAGTTGCCTGCCCTAAGAGATGGGCTGCTATCTCCAATCCTTGCCTCTCCTTTTAATTTTCATATTGTACCAATATTTTAATAAACTAGTTATTTAAGTGGTTTGCATTTGAGAAACCAAGGGATTTATGCTTAATAGTACTGTATTCTCCAAGGCTTTTAGGGCCAGGATCCGATGGTTGTTGTAGGTTATTTGGACTGTTTGGTCATGTTCTTAAGGTTATTCTTCCTAATGTTTTGCACCAGAGCACAGACAGCGTTCTGACTCCTGTCCTCTAAAGATGCTGACCACACAGACTGGTGAAACGTTAGGAAGAAAAACCTTAAGAACATGCCCAAACAGCCCGAAAAACCTACAACAACCAACTTAATAGTACTGTTTGTTTGTCACTATTGCAAATAACAGTATGATACTGTTATTTGCACTGGATTACAAATACTATAAAGTGACTGATAGATGAGGATGATGGAATTTATTGCACAACCTACCTGCAAACTGCAAAGTTTGGGAAGGTTTTCCTAAAGCATACTAAGTTACCTGTTCGGTTGGGTTCCTGTCACTGAGCTGCATCTCTCTTCTTGTACTTCTACTCAACCCCCCCCCCCAATATATTCTTTGTCCAGGTTGGAAAAACTGAAGGAATGATGGACACAGACACACTACAATACTGACGTGCAGCAATAAGTGGCTACAAAGATCAGATTTGGTAAATCAGGGCAACTTACTCTAGCCTGAATGCCTCTGAATGTATGCCTCTGAATGTATATTCCCATCCATTCTGCCTCCCTACTCATTTATGATCAAGAAGTAGGACCAGCAAATACACATCACATGTTTTGCATGCAAGGATCTCATGTCCAAAGTCCAATTCCTGCCATGCCCAGTTCCTAACAATCCCAGAGCACCCCCCCAACTATTATCTTCTTCTTGGAGACAACCTTCTGCAGGGTATGACAAGCCAAAAAACCTTACATCACAGCAATAATTGTGCTGTTAGCTAGCAGATTTACGTGTTAAGCATCTTTATGGGGAGAAATAAATGAATTTGCACAAATTTAACTACCCTGTTTCGCCGAAAATAACCGTAACCTGAAAATAAGCCCTAGTATGATTTTTTAGGATCCTTGTAATATAAGCCCTAACCCCAAAACAAGCCCCAGTTAAGTGAAACCCTGGCTTCCATCATTGTGCAGCAACCAGATGACATGACTGTATTTGAATAAATGTAGATTGTTGTACATGAAAAAATAAAACATCCCCTGAAAATAAGCTCTAATGCAATTTTTGGAGCAAAAATTAATATAACACCCTGTCTTATTTTCGGGGAAACACAGTAGATATTTCCAGGCTCTGAGAAACTGGATGCACAGAGTGGATGGAACTGAATTGAAGCACTCAAAAGCTTTTTCTGTCTGAAAATATCCAACTAGCTCTTCGGCCTCAAGTTTTGGTTTACTGCCAGAATACGAACACTAACCAGCCATACAGTTCTATGATTTTTCAACATTATAGGCATGGAACTCAAGCATTTTCGAGCCCTAAAATATTTCTAACATAAAGGTGCTCAAAACACAGAAAGGAAAGGAATTTCACACCATAACCCTTTCATGATTCTGCTCATATACTTTATGGAATAGATCAAAATGTTTTACCTTAAGAGGACAGGAACAGTGATTGTTCACTGGAAGAAAAAAAATGTATACCTGTAGCACCTGGCTGCCCTTCTCGTCCTTGTAGGCCAGGTAAGCCTGGTACCCCTTGCAAGCCTGGCAGTCCTGATGGTCCTTGACTACCCTTATCTCCTTTTGGCCCCGGCATATCTAGCCCAGGGATGCCTGGGTAGCCCCTTTCTCCTTTTATTCCTGGGGGTCCTGCAGTCAAGTAATTTGTGAAAACAAAATGTTCAAATACTCGATGGAACATAAATGTGTCCAAAGGTTCAATGTAAGCCAATAACAGCAATACAAAACTTTTCTTTTTTGTTTAGGAAAACCAAGCCAAGTTTAAATGTAAGACTTTTTAAGAACAACATTAAGACACAACCCAATGTCCATCTGAGAATAAATTCCACTGGATTATTAGATCTTTCATTTTAGTAACCATCATAGGATTATTTTTTAAATTGTTCTAAGAATAAACACTTTACATCTTTATTTTATGTCTAGATTCTTGACAAAACAAAGGAACAGAGATATCCACATAGTGCCTGAAAAATCATAAAATAAAATTCCTAATGAATGCACAGTAACTGGCTTTAATGCACGTCAGATTGAGTATTGTGTACAGAAATATAAATGGAGAAACCAACAAATCCTAAACAGCAGATTACCTATTGGTCCTGGGGGCCCAGATTGTCCTGGGGAGCCAGGAAGACCTGGGGGGCCTATTCCTGGAACACCAGGGGAGCCCTGTAAACCTGGCAATCCAGCAGGACCAGGATCACCTGGGTAGAAAAATGAAAAATGTTCAGTTGTTAAGGTGCATTCCCTTGATTTTAAGCATTATTTATCATCCACTCTTTAAACTCTGGAATCCTGTCATATCTGTAAGTGGACCTCAGTTCCACTAAGGCAGCAATTTTATAAACACCTTATTTATTTATTTATTTATTTATTTATTTATTTATTTATTTCCCGCCTAATCTGGTCAAACAACCAGTAAGCTGCATCTAAGCTCAATAAGACTAATTCTGTCTATATGTGCATATGACTGTTGACATAAAACATGTTTTCTTTATTACATTTATAACATCACTAAAAGACAAATGCAGGGATAGGAGGTACCTTTATAGGCCAATAATAAAAAATGAAAAAAATCATACAATATGTGAGCTTTTGTGGGTGAATCCCATTTCCCAACTTGTTCATGGCAAGATGGAGTTTGCCAGGAGGTTACTCTTAGATGTAAAGTTGGTTGCAGTCCTACTCCACTGGTGTTGAGAGTCCATGTGGCTTCCTGTTGGTATGTGGGGGGTGGGCCTATTTCTTGATATCCTCATAGTTCCATTGAAATAAAAGGGGGGAGCTGTGTGACCATTACAAAATACAAATGCAGAAATAGGTGATACCTTTATAGGCTCCTAATAAAAAATAACAATCATACAATATGCAAGTTCTACCCATTAAATCTTACACATTATTTTTTATTATAAAGTACAGTGGTGCCTTGCTTAACGAGCACCCCGTTTAACGATGAATCCGCATAGCGATGGTGTTTTTGCAATTGCAAAAGCGATCACATTGCGATGTTTTAAATGGGGGAAAATCGCTTTGCAATGATTGTGGGGAAGCGCTTCCCCACGATCATCCCAAAGGCCCCCCAAAAGAGAGCCCTGAAGCACAGCTGATGGGCGGGTGTTTGCAAAGATCGCGGGGAAGCCAGCTTCACAAACCCCTGCTGACTTCGGGTGCTCTCTCTCTCTCTCTCCCCTCAGTCACCCTGGCCGTGGCGGCACAGTGCCGCAGTCTCCTTGCCCAGGCTGGACCTGCAAGGGGAGAGAGAGAGCGCGCGGGGTTTGCGAAGCTGGCTTCCCTGCGATCTTTGCAAACCCCCGCCCATCAGCTGTGCTTTGGGCTGGCTCTCTTTCCCATGCTGGACCTGCAAGGGGTGGGGAGAGAGAGAGAGAGAGAGAGAGAGAGAGAGAGAGAGAGAGAGAGAGAGACGAAGCACAGCTGATCGGCAGTTCCAAAATGGCCACTCGCTGTGTTGCCTCGCTTTAGAGGCACTGAAAATGGCGGCGGGATGGAGGATTTTCGCTTAAAGGTGAATTTTTTCCCCATAGGAACACATTAAATATGTTTTAATGCGTTCCTATGGGTTTTTTTTGCCCCGCATAGCAACGATATAGTATAGCAACGATTTTTCAGAATGGATTATCATCGCTATGCGGGGCACCACTGTACTGCCTATTCTTGCATTTGTGGGACGTGGCGGCACTGCGGGCTAAACCACAGAAGCTTGTGCTGCAGGGTTAGAAGAACCAGCAGTCGTAAGATCGAATCCATGCGACGGAGTGAGCTCCCATCGCTTTGTCCCAGTTCCTCGCCAAACTAGCAGTTCGAAAGCATGTAAATCCAAGTAGATAAATAGACACCATCTCAGTGGGAAGGTAAAACGGCGTTCCCTAGTCACGCTGGCCACATCACAATGGAAAAAAAATGTCTTCAGACAAGCGCTGGCTCTACGGCTTGAAAAACGGGATGAGCACCGCTCCCTAGAGTAGTACACGACTGGACTGAAAATGTCAAGGGGAAACTTTACCTTTACCTATTCTTCCATTTGTATTTTGTAATGATGCCATCACTATTACTCATTAAGAATTGTGTGACAAATACGTTTTTACTATCATTTTTATCACATACAAATTTTTACTCAAGCTAGAAAAACTTTTTTGGCCTGCCAGGCTCCTGAAGCCAATATTGCATTTCTTTTTGCACAAAAATGTACAGCCTCATGACAAATCAGGTTTAGAATGTGACTACAAAAAGCTTACCTTGAGATCCTGGCTGGCCAGGTACACCTGGAAATCCTTTTTCTCCTGGTATACCAGGCAACCCTTGCTCACCCTTTGTTCCAGGGAGCCCATCTTGCCCTTGTAGGCCAGGAAAACCTTTTGGACCTGGGAGTCCTATTCCAGGTTCACCCTTAAAATATTTAAGTGAGACATTATTTAAAGGAGAAAGCACTGCCAGTTTTATTAGCCAGGTAGTCTTAAAGCTACTATCAGGTGGAATGCTATACTAGCAAAGCAAAGTGCTAAGCAAAGCAAAGCAAGCAAGCTTCAAGGTGAGGATGGCCTTATTAGTCTGTTGTAGCAAAATAGGAAAAATTATTGCAGTGCCTTAAACATGTTTTAAACTTTTATGGACTGCAACACATTTCATCTTATGGAACCTGTGACATTTTACATCAAGTAAAATAAAATGTATTAGTCTTTATCTTACCACAAGAATATATTTTTTTAAATAAAGCACACAATAATAACAAAAAGCACAACCAATTGGTTAACATTATAAAATAGTAGCCAAAATATCAACAGATTACTACTGGAGGAAAATATATGCCCACCATTTTCAGATCAGGGCAGAAGGCATTCTATGAGGAAAGTGATAGTATATAAGATTAAGAGAAATTTCATGCCTGAACCACAATTCAAAGAGAAATAAGAAGTTTTGACACTTTTTGAAACATTACAAAAGGAGACGGTATTTGCCCCTGTGAATTGTTTCCACTTAAACCTTCCTAGCCCAATCTATATTTTTATCAAGCCTCACAACCTTTACATAGTGTCTTCTTTTTAATAGGCTATATAGTGCAAATATATCCATAAAAATGATCAAGAAAAAGGATAAAACTGGCAGTCATCTTAGGATGCAAAAAGCTAGATCGCAATGTGTTCAAATGTGTATTGCAACACAAATTTTCTTGTGATCTTAGAAGTGAAAAAATTAGAAACAAATTAATTTCTTTGTACTTCTGAACAATGTTTTTTGCTATCAACAGGAACTACAATTATTTGAAGTTAGCCCAAATTGCTGTGTCACTTACCTTTTGACCTTGTAACCCTGGAGCACCTGGTAACCCCTGGGGACCAGAATCACCCTTCTCCCCAATTACGCCTGGTGGCCCTGCCTGACCAGGAAAACCTACAAAATCCCAAAGACAGTTTTTGTAAATCATATTGCTAATATGTTAAACTCATGAAGTTATGCCACAGAAAACTTAAAACAGGGTTTTAAAATAAGGTAAAATTAAGAAGCTTTTTAACCCATGGTTACTCAGAGGGGTTCCTCAGTCACACAACCTTCTCTGCCTGGATGGGTTATGTCCAGGAGGTCAGTGTAAAAATGACTGGGAAGTGCCTCCTGAGGCCTATGCCCTTCCCTAGCACACATGGATGCTCAGGGAATAAAACATGCACACAGGCTCCTAGTTGCAAACCAGTCCTGCAAAGAAACCCATGTAACCCGTAATGTCTTCAAACCTCTGAGTGTCCTCAGACACTAGAAAAGTACCCTCACAGCTTTCTGAATAAACCACAGCTTGAGTAAAATTTTATATTTTACTAAAAAGTAAAAGTAGCAAAGCATAGCAAAACAAAAGGCAGCATCATATAAAGTAAACAAACCTTAAAGGTATGATAAACTTAAGGCATTAAGTCACCACAGAAAATAAAGAAAAGCTAATTCTCTAAGCCATATTCACAGGGATGTACAGAGTTCTTCACAGCAACTAGCAAAAGCACAGCATGAGCTTACTAAATCCTAATGCTGATCCAAAATGGAGGATGAAATTATGTCAACTAAGTATCTTCCTTAAATCCCATCATCCCACAGTCCCCAATCAGTGGGCATTTTTAATTGGTTTTAACTGTACCAGCCAAGGCTAACTGACCATGTTCCAGGTGCAACCGATATTATCATTAACAGAACTCGATTCCCCACCTGTACCAAGGTCAGGATGTCTTCTCCAACTTTTTTATCTTGAGATGGTACACTGTTGTTATACTGTTCCCAAAATATTCAGTCCTAGGCAGTTCAGTATCAGCATTTTTTACATATTTTACAGGCTTGATGTTAACCTTCCATCCACTTTACAGATGTTACCAACTTGGTGTCAACTCTACAAACTATAATTTCTTCACATGAAGCACTATCAGACTTTCGGGGACATGCAATATATATTTTGGATTGAAAATATACTTCATTGAGGTTAGAGGACAACAGTGAATGATGGTTTAAGAAAGCACATAAGGGCCAAATCCTGTTGCTTAGCATAGTAAATCACACTAAAGTAGGCCCATTGAATCAATGGGAATTTTGCGAAAGTTCCATTGATTTAAATAAGTCTACTCTGTGACTTTGTACACTAGACTAGTCATTCAGTGGGCCTACTCTAGCACAATTTATTATGCTAAGCAACCATTTTTGGCAAATACATATATTAGTCTTTAAGGTGTCACAAGAATCTTTGTTGCTTTTGCTGCAGTAGAATATCACAGTTTATTCTTTGAAAGCTATTTGTTAACTAACAGAGGGCTTATTCTCATACCAGACTAACCATCAATTAAGATGTTCTGGAAAGGCCCTTCTTTCCATGTATCAACATAACATCTAAGAATTCGTTCTCAGTAATGATACATGTATTCTGGCAGGTAATTCTGAAGGAGGTTTGCTTTGAGTCAGTAGTGTTATCATTTGGATAATAGGTGATGATTAGACATGGGGACAAACAAAAAAATGTATTACGATATTTGCTGAATATCTCTGAGTTGTCAAATATTCGTCCCTTTGTAATTATGAGATCCATAGATCCCTTTTATACTCCATTCGTCTCCATCTCTAGTCTCTGCCTATGCCCCTGCAGATAAGTTGATCCATAGTGCCATAGAAAAACAGAGAAAGCTTCCCTGAATCCTCCTCCCCACTGTCTTTTCAAAGGGGGAGGAGGAATTCCCTTCAGGCAGGCTTTCCCTGTCTTTCTATGCCACCACGGATCAGCTGATTCACAGGGGCACAGAAAGATAGGCAAGGCACGTGGTTGCCCAAAGGGAATCCCCTCAATTTACAAAGACAGCAGGGAGGTTGCCCTTTGGGTAGGTTTGCCCAAAGGGAAGCTCCCCACAACTGTTCACAAACAAACAGAAGCTAAGCTGTTGGAATGGAAATCACCGTCCCAACAGTCTAGCTTCCGTTCTGGTGGAGGTGGCAGCGGTGGAGGAGGAGGCAGCAGGACAAGATAGGGAGGCAACGGAGGCAGTGGGAAGAGGGCAGGGGGCTCAGTGTTTTCATTTTTTAGACAGCCCCAATGAACTGACAAATTGATTTGTGGTTTGTCAGTTCACCAGAGGGAAGATGAACCACCATTTTGACAGCTCATCCCCATTGCTAGTGATGCTTTTTTTATTTGTCTTTTTAAAAATTGTATATGTGTAACCCCTATAGTTTACTCCAATGGATGGGGAAATCTTCAGATGGGGCTGTGCTTCTAGATTCCAATTGGGAAAGAGTGGGAGAGCTGGAGATGGCAAGTGTAAGTAGCATAATTCTGATATGTTCATTGTGTTTCTGTTGTTATTGTTCTGTTAGTTGATAGAGAAAAGAATTGGCATCTTTGTAATTTTCTTTGTATTTGCAGTACTCATGTAAACAAGAAAGCCCTATAGAATGCAGAGAGTGGTACATAGGTTTTAGTGTATTTTAGAAGTGTTTTTCCTCCTTTTTTGGCATCCACTGAATCCATTGTGTTTCTATAAAGGACCTACTGTACCACTGTTCTACAAATAACTGACCAGCACTTAAATGCAGAGGGAGCACCTAGGTTACTTGCAAATTTGAGAGGATCCTAGACAAAGTATCCTCTCACTGGCCCTTTCTTTTTCAGTGGAGTTATTACCTAAGGGGTAGTCAGCAGCCCCTTCATGGATTGCTGCCTTGTCGTGGCGAAGGGGCTTGAGTAACTCAGAGAAGCTACGGGCTATGTCGTGCAGGGCCACCCAAGACAGACAGGTCATAGTGGAGAGTTCTGACTAAACACAATCCACCTGGAGTAGGAAATGGCAATGCCACTCCCGTATCATTGCCAAGAAGGCCCTATGACCAGAAACAAAAGGCTAAAAGATATGACGCTGGAAGATGGGCCCCTCAGGTCGAAAGGCGTCCAATATGCTACTGAGGAAGAGTGGAGGACAGGTACAAGTAGCTCCAGAGCTAATGAAGTGGTTGGGCCAAAGCCGAAAGGACGCTCAGCTGTGGATGTGCCTGAAAGTGAAAGGAAAGTCCAATGCTGCAAAGAAAAATATTGCATAGGAACCTGGAATGTAAGATCTATGAACCTTGGTAAACTGGATGTGGTCAAACAGGAGATGGCAAGAATAAACATCAACATCCTGGGCATCAGTGAACTAAAATGGACAGGAATGGGTGAATTCAACTCAGATGATTATCATATCTACTATTCTGGGCAAGAAGCCCGTAGAAGGAATGGAGTAGCCCTCAAAGTCAACAAAAGAGTGGGAAAAGCTGTAATGGGATACAATCTCAAAAATGATAGAATGATGTCAATACGAATCCAAGGCAGACCTTTCAACATCACAATAATCCAAGTTTATGCACCAACCACCATTGCTGAGGAGACTGAAATTGAACAATTTTATGAAGATCTACAACACCTTCTAGAACTGACACCAAAGAAAGATGTTCTTCTCATTCTAGGGGACTGGAATGCTAAAGTAGGGAGCCAAGAGATAAAAGGAACAACAGGTAAGTTTAGCCTTGGAGTTCAAAATGAAGCAGGGTAAAGGCTAATAGAGTTTTGTCAAGAGAACAAGCTGGTCATCCAACAACACAAGAGGCGACTCTATACATGGAAATCACCAGATGGGCAATATCGAAATCAGATTGATTATATTCTCCGCAGCCAAAGATGGAGAAGCTCTATACAGTCAGCAAAAACAAGACCTGGAGTTGATTGTGGTTCTGATCATCAGCTTCTCATAGCAAAATTCAAGCTTAAACTGAAGAGAGTAGGAAAATCCACTGGGCTATTCAGGTATAATCTAAACCAAATCCCTTATGAATACACAGTGGAAGTGAAGAACAGATTTAAGGAACTAGATTTGGTGGACAGAGTGCCTGAAGAACTTTGAATAGAAGCTCATAACATTGTATAGGAGGCAGCAACAAAAACCTTATCAAAGAAAAGGAAATGCAAGAAAGCAAAGTGGCTGTCCAATGAGGCCTTAGAAATAGCAGAGAGGAGAAGGGAAACAAAATGCAGGAGAGATAGGGAAAGTTACAGAAAATTGAATGCAGAATTCCAAAGAATAGCAAGGAGAGACAAGAGGGCATTCTTAAATGAACAATGCAAAGAAATGGAGGAAAATAACAGAAAAGGAAAAACCAGAGATCTATTCAGGACAATTGGAGATATTAGAGGAACATTTTGTGCAAAGATGGACATGATAAAGGACAAATATGGAAGGGACCTAACAAAAGCAGAAGACATCAAGAAGAGGTGGCAAGAATACACAAAGGAATTATATCAGAAAGATTTAGATATCCCGGACAACCCAGACAATGTAGTTGCTGACCTTGAGCCAGACATCCTGGAGAGTGAAGTCAAGTGGGCCTTAGAAAGCCTGGCTAACAACAAGGCCAGTGGAGGTGATGGCATTCCAGTGGAACTATTTAAAATCTTGAAAGATGATGCTGTTAAAGTGCTACATTCAATATGCCAGCAAGATTGGAAAACTCAACAGTGGCCAGAGGATTGGAAAAGATCAGTCTACATACCAATCCCAAAGAAGGGCAGTGCCAAAGAATGCTCCAACTACCGTACAATTGCACTCATATCCCACGCTAGCAAGGTTATGCTCAAAATCCTACAAGGTAGGCTTCAGCAGTATGTGGACCAAAAACTCCCAGAAGTACAAGCTGGATTTCGAAGGGGCAGAGGAACTAGAGACCAAATTGCTAACATGTGCTGGATTATGGAGAAAGCCAGAGAGCTCCAGAAAAATATCTACTGCTTGATTGACTATGCAAAAGCCTTTGATAGTGTGGACCATAGCAAACTATGGCAACTCCTTAAAGAAATGGGAGTGCCTGATCACCTTATCTATCTCCTGAGAAACCTATATGTGGTACAGGAAGCAACAGTTAGAACTGGATATGGAACAACTCATTGGTTCAAAGTTGGGAAAGGAGTATGACAAGGCTGTATTTTGTCCCCCGGCGTATTTAACTCATATGCAGATTACACCATGTGGAAGGCTGGACTGGAGGAATAACAAATCGGAATTAAGATTGCCGGAAGAAATATCTACAACCTCCGATATGCAGATGATACCACTCTGATGGCAGAAAGTGAGGAGGAACTAAAGAAAAGAGCTTACCTACCTGTAACTCTGGTTCTTTGAGTATTCTCTGTGAATTCACACTAATGGGTTAATCTGCAGCTGAGCAGAGCAGTATTTGGTAACTTCCACAGTTTTAAGCACTTAGTGCTGGGACCTCCCCTACACCTGGCTATATAACTCCGCCTCTGGCCCAGTGCCTCAGTTCTTAAAGAACCGACCGCCGCTGCCCAATATTCTATGGCACACGTGATGGACAGCGGGGAGGAGAGTGGGACGTGTGAATTCACAGAGGACTACTCGAAGAACCAGAGTTACAGGTAGGTAACCTCTTTTCTCCTTTGAGTCCCCTGTGAATACACACTAACGGGTGACTAGCAAGCTGACCAACCAGGAGGAGGGTCGTCACGAAAGTGCAGAAGCCAGGACAGCTTGTCCTACTGCAGCCTGAACTTTAAGCTGGGCAACCAGGTGGTAGGGCGAGATGAAGGCAGACGGAGTGCATCAAGAGACGGTGGCCTAGTAGGCCAAAGTCATCTTGATACAAAGGGACAGAACACCTGCCCATAACAGGAGTACGTCAAGGTGGTAGAAGGTATGCCAAGATGGCACACGTTCATTACTGTTGCTGAAGACTCCCAGCCGACAGGTAGAGGAACCCGACACCCGGATGAACCAACCACCCGTGTCCTAAAACCGTGGGTGAGGGGCCATATTCAGTGTAATGTATCCTGCAGGTCCCGGGAGCAAGAACGAGAACCAAGCTAGCAACGCAACCAAACATGATGGCTGCGCACCCATGGCAGGCTCTAATGACCGGCCCTGAAGAGGGGGAAAGGTTGAAATCTGTGTAGGGGCCCCATGCCCCTTGGTCAGAAAGGTGCCCCCTAAGGAGGTGCAGCCAACACCAACTCAGGAGCCCAACATGGCACACTACTAGTTCGATCAAGATGCGAAAGCATCCCTGTCTGGAGAACTCCATCAATGACAGAGGGAAAGAAAGATGGGACAGTCGAGGGCCCGCTCGTGTACAGCTACTGGATAAATGTGGCAAGCATAACACCATTACGAAGAAGGCGTAACTAGAGACTTCCGCCCTGTGTGTTCATATAAGAAACTGCAGCGGTTTAGTGATATAATCTGAACCACCTGACTCCAGAGCAGGGACTCAGAGGCCCAAAGGGCCTTAGTGAGTGCCAGGAGCTACAGCACAACAACATGCAGACTGGCTATCGTCATGGACCAGCGGGCAAGGGCAACGAGGTGGCATAGGCAAGCCCTACAAAGCCTAGCGGGCTGGTACCCACTACTGACCAAAGTGGGTCAAGAGTCCAAAGGGGCTCCCTAATTGTAGTGGGGGAGAAGCGTCCACCAACCCAGGTGTGTAGCAACTTTCGGAGTCACCTGGAGCAACATGGACTGGTGGTCACAAGGTAGCTGAAAGAGAGAAAGAATTCAGGATTAAAGGACCTGCAGCTTCAGTCGAGCGAGCTGTCCCACAGCTGCAGTAGACACCATCAGTCCAAGGAATCGCTGGACCTGTAGGGCAAGGAACCAAGCGCCTGAAGAAAAAGGAAGCACAACAGTCAAATGTTGCCAGAAACTTGTTGTCAGGAGAAAATCCTGCTACAAAAAGGCATCCAAAGGCATATGAATACAATTTACACCATGTGTAAGGTATAAAGTCAGCGTCACTATGTTGACCTATAGTTCTCACGCTGACAAAAGGGACAGTACCCAGGATGTGTGCTTACCAGCCTGTGGCTTGGACTTTGAGACCAGGAGTCAGTGAACCAACCATGGGTGAACCGTGATTTCCCCAACTGAAAACCTGAGAAAGCGGTCACAGTCCAACCAGATGCCTGCATGAAAATAAGCATCATACGATAAACCAACCCCCTGGACGTAACTAGTGAATAACAGAGTCCAAGGAAGCCAAACAGGAACTGCGACAACCGAGAGAGGTGTAGGAAGATTGGTTACCAACTCTTCCACCCCCCTGTGACTCATGTGAGTCCCAAATCTGAATGGGTTAACAGCAGGTTTGGTCAAAGCTGCTAACATTATGCTACCGGAGCCGAGTTCGAGGGAGCACTACATCTGTGAAGCATATGTGGAGGCATAAAGCACTCCATAGCCCATGGCTCAGAACAATGCCGGGTAGAGCGGGATGACGATGGTGGCCGAGAGCTCATAGCTCTCATTCCAAACAAAGGGACTGGTCCTATGCAACCTTGTCAGTGAGATAGGACCTTCCTGAGAAAAATTACCCAGAATTACCTGACAGCGGCAGGGTTCTCGGGTAGACTACTGTGAGTGCTTACCCTATGAGCCTATGCGGGCACTGGCAGCTGAGATGGGGCTGCAGGATATTTTGTGAGCCAGCCCATTGATAAAGAGGGCTGTTTTGTGCCAAATTAACAGCCACCAGCAGGTGCTACCCCAGGCAGAAATATCACCGACTAGCAGGGCTAGTGGTGGGAGTTGCAGCCCCCCCTTTTTCAAAGGCAAAATTAGGGCTGTCAAATGCTGCCAGAAAGCCTTTGCCTCGGCAGCTAACTGGTTTTTAGAAATAGTAGCTGCGTGAACAAGCCCTTTGATAAATGAGGGCCATTACACGAAACACCCAAGGGCGTTACCCCAGACAGGCAAAGCACTGACATGCAGGGCTAGCCGCAGGAGCTGAAGGGGCTCATTGTATCCCCAAAGGAAAACTCAAGCCTTATCATATGTCGCTGGCACATCTACAGCCTCGGTGTGCAGCTCCCTCCAGAAGTCGCAGCTACATGAGCAGGCGCATGAAGGAGGGTTGGTGTGCGGCACTCACACACAGAGGTACTTCCCATGTCAGGAGGAATCACTGACAGTCAGGGAAAGTGACCGGGGCAACAGGAGGCCCTTCTTCTCCTAAGGACAGGGCGTACAGAGCCCTAACTCCTGTGCAGCAAGAGGCCCTTCTTCTCCTAGGGAGAGGGCATACACAGCCCTAACTCCTGCAGGGTCAAACAGCTGTAAGCGCAAGCCCCTTGAACCAAGAGGGCTGTTCCGTGCCAGCCTCCGAAGCGGCTGTACCCCACTGAAGTGGGGAGCAGGAGCTAGGAGGCCCTCCTTTCAGGGCTGTCCACTCACTGCAACAGCTGTAAGAACGAGCCCCTTGAAACAAGAGGGCTGTTCTGTGCCAAACTCCGGAGAGGTTGTAGCTCAGGCAAGCTGAGAAGCTGTCCTCTTTTATCCTGCTAAGAGAGAAAATTGCAAACAGACAAAAAAAACCCTGTTGCTTTCCAGCCCAGGGGTAGTTATAAAGAAGGTAAAAGATATACTATTTCTTTAAGAGAAAAGCCCTGAGGGCTGACACACCAGCTTTGTAAAGCCTCTACAAAGAACAACTAATGCTGGCTAGTATTGTATCCCCCAGGCAAAAGAAACAACTTGTTACAAGTAAAGAACAAGGGGAGGTGAAGGGAAAGAAACAAAAGGGCAAGAAAATGATTTGTTTCTACTTGCAAAGTTCCAATGAAGCTGCTGCTACAGCGGAGGTCAGAAAAAGAACTGAGGCACTGGGCCGGAGGTGGAGTTATATAGCCAGGTGTAGGAGAGGTCCCAGCACTAAGTGCTTAAAGCTGTGGAAGTTACCAAAAACTACTCTGCTCAGCTGCAGATTAACCCCTTAGTGTGTATTCATAGAGGACATGAAGGAGAACCTTGTAATGAGGGTAAAAGAGGAGAGTGAAAAAACGGCCTGAAACTCAAAATAAAAAAACTAAGATCATGGCCACTGGTCCCATCACCTCCTGGCAAATAGAACAGGAAGATATGGAGGCAGTGACAGATTTCACTTTCTTGGGCTTCATGATCACTGCAGATGGTGGTAGCAGCCACAAAATTAAAAGACGCCTGTTTCTTGGGAGGAAAGCGATGACAAACCTTGATAGCATCTTAAAAAGCAGAGACATCACCTTGCCAACAAAAGTCTGAATAGTCAAAGCTATGGTTTTTCCTGTAGTGATGTATGGAAGTGAGAGCTGGACCATAAAGAAAGCTGACCACCGAAGAATTGATGCCTTTGAATTGTGGTGTTGGAGGAGGCTCTTGAGAGTCCCCTGGACTGCAAGGAGAACAATTCTAAAGGAAATCAACCCTGAGTGATCACTGGAAGGACAGATCCTGAAGCTGAGGCTCCAGTACTTTGGCCATCTCATGAAAAGAGAAGACTCCTTGGAAAAGACCTTGATGTTGGGAAAGTGTGAAGGCAAGAGGAGAAGGAGATGACAGAGGATGAGATGGTTGGACAGTGTCATCGAAGCAACCAACATGAATTTGACACAACTCCAGGAGGCAGTGGAAGATAGGAGGGTTTGGCGACTAAATGATGACGACAAGTCAGCAGCAGCAGTGCTCTGAACTCCACTGACTAGCTGATGTTTTAATTCCCCACAGTACCTGATGGCATTTCCCTACTTCATGGGAAGTGCAGCAAATTAAAACAGAAGCTGCTTTGTGCTTTATGGAGTGGTCATTTTAACTGGCTTTTAAGAGCCAATTCTCCCAGTGCAATGTGATTAAATGTGTCTTTTCTTCTATCCCAACCGAGGGCCCATGTCAACAAGCCATCCCAAAGGAAACACAACCTGTCCAGATAGAGATATATGTATATGGATTGCTGTTGGTGCAGTTTGGTTCAAACTAAATGATGACATCCATGTGTTTTTCTACTTAGAATGATCCATCTTTTACTTTTAAGAGCTCTTACAAACCTTTCTGACACAGGGATAGAGTATGTAATCTTTTTTATATAATTCAACTAAATCCTAATTAGCTTGTTGTATAGCCTGCTCAGATAGTGAGTGTGACAACCCCAGACCTACTGGAGTATGCCACACTCAGTGCTGTATGTAACACCTCCCCTCTTTATAAGTTGTTTTGTAGGGGGAAAGCTAAAGTGCTTTTCTCCAAAAAACAACCTGGATCCAAAACATACAAAACCAGTTATACATTAACACAATACCATACTTACTCTAGGATAAACATATTAATTAGGCATTTAAACATTTACCATTTACAATACATCAAGTTACCTTTATTCATACAAACCAAACATGTTTAATAAACAAGTACATTTAACCTTTGGTCACCAAAATATATACATAGTCCATGTTTCTTTCGCCGTCTTCATTCTTCAGGTCTTCTTGACAAGGCGTCAGCAACACAGTTCACTGACCCTCTGACCACCTTCACTTCAAAGTCATAGTCTTGCAGGTTTAAAGCCCACCTCATAAGTTTACTATTGTGGGTTTTCATAGTCTTTAACCATTGCAGTGGTGAATGGTCAGTGCACAGAATAAAATGTCTTCCCCAGATGTAAGGCTTGGCCTTCTGGATCGCGTAGACTATGGCCAGGCACTCCTTTTCCACGGTTGCCAAATGTCTCTTACCTTTCTGGAGTTTCCTACTCAGGTAGGACACTGGATGCTGGTCACCATTTTCATCCTCCTGGCAAAGAACTGCTCCTACCCCGCTGTTAGACGCATCGGTGTAGATGATGAACTCCCGGTCGAAGTCTGGAGCACGCAGCACTGGATAGTTGATGAGGGCCTCCTTCAACCTCTGGAACGCCTCCTCACAGTCGCTGGTCCACGGGATGCGGTCATCAGTCTTCTTCCGCGTCAGATCGGTCAGCGGAGTCGCTACCTCGCTAAACCTCAGGATGAACTTTCTGTAGTAGCCCACCAACCCGACTTTTTTCTTGGTGTTGGGTCTGGGCCAATCACGAACAGCTTCTGTTTTGGCCTCTAGGGGTTTTATCACTCCTCCCCCTACTATGTGACCCAAGTATTTTATTTCTGGGCTACCCAGCTGCAGTTTGTTCTCTCTGCAGGGCCTAGGCCAAAGCACTTCCTCCCCTGGGTTAAAGTGCCTCTCCCTGCCTTCCTGGTCATCCCAAGCTTTCTTTCTGACCTTTTGAGCTTGCAGGTTTTCTGCTGCTAGCTCTAGGTTTCTCTTTAGGTCATTCATCAAGGTGTCTATGTATGTTACAACATCTTGTGGGTCATCCTGGGTGATCTGCTCCCAATTTTGTTTGATTAAATCAAGGGGCCCTTTCACCCTTCTCCCAAACAAAAGTTCAAACGGACTGAACCCGGTACTGGCTTGTGGCACTGATCGATAAGCAAACAAAAGGGATTGCAGCTTCTGGTCCCAATTGTTTGGATTCTCTGCCAAGTAAGCCCTAATCATGCGCATCAGAGTCCCATTGAACTTCTCAGTTAACCCATTACTTTCAGGATGATAGGCAGTGGTTTCCTTGTGTTTAATTCCACAGATTTGCCATAACCGTTTCATGAGCTTCGATGTAAACGATGCGCCCAAATCTGTGATTATTTCTGAGGCAAATCTCATCCTGGACATATACCCCACCAAGGCATCTGCCACTGTGTTAGTTTCAATGTTAGACAAGGGTATGGCTTCGGGGTACCTCGTGGCATGGTCCACAATGGTGAGAATGAACCTGTTCCCCCTCTTTGTGGCCTTGGGCAAAGGTCCCACAATATCCACCCCTATGCATTTGAACGGAGTGTCAATCACAGGCAAAGGGCACAACTTTGCTTTGGTCCTGTCACGGTTATTCCCCTGCCTCTGACACACATCACATTGTTTACAGAACTCCTTGATCTGCTTCCCTATTTCAGGCCAGTAAAAATTCTGTGTGATTCTCTGCTGTATTTTGTTCACCCCTAAGTGCGCAGCAAACATGTCAGAGTGCCCCCTTTGTAAGATCATGGGGCGATATTTTTCAGGTACCACTAGCTGACTTCTGATCCCATCTCCCCCTTTTGAGATATTCCTTCGGGTCTCTCTATATAAAATTCCCTTTTTCTCTCGAAATCTCACTGGGGTTTCAGGTGTTAGCTGAGCGTCTGTCACCTGTTCACAACACTTTTGGAGAGTGGCGTCTGCCTTTTGCTCTTGGCCAAATCGGCTATCTGTGGTTAAGGTTTCCACCACAGCTTCTGAACTCCCCCCACCTGCTTCCGTCTCGGGCTCAACAGTGCCCCCCTGAACTGTCCCCGTGGTGGCTTGTGAGCGTGTAATCACTAGCACCCGTTTCACATGTTCAGCCAGGTCATTTCCCACGAGCACGGCTGCTGGCAGTGTCGATGAAATCGCTAGCCGCCAAACTCCCCTCCAGCCTTGAAAGTTCACAGGTACCTCAGCTACTGGCAGCGAGATCACCTGTCCCTCAATCCCTGCCACCTTTATGCTCTCATTTGGGATTATATACTCCCTAGGAATAATATCTGGATGGCACAGGGTCACCTGGGAACAAGTATCCCTTAGCCCCCTATACTATTCCTACGTCCACCCCTGCGGTTTCAAACAACTGCGAATCTGTTCTCACTAGCAAGCAGCGCTTGACCTCCACAAGAGGACCATTTTCCTCAGCCTGATCAGCAGATGTAACTGTTCCAGATTGAGTAGCCATGGCAACAGGCTCCCTCAGTGACAAGGAGCTTTGCTCTTTCTGGACACAGAACACAGCTTTTGGCTTGGTTCCACTCAAATCATGAGGCACATTTCCTTTTAGCTGCTTTAATTTCTCACACTCTGAGATTAGATGGCCCTTTCCTTGACAGAAATAACATTTTCTGCTGTATTTTGAGTCTTTCTCATCCGGTTTTGGTTTTCCCTCCAAAATCTGAGGTCTTTGTTTCATGTCAGAGGGCTTCCCTTCAACATGGGCCCCTCCCCCTTGCTGCAATTTCTTCCCTTTTATTCTCAAATCCAGCTCCTTTTGCTTAGCCTCAAACTCAGCCCTGATCTGTAAAATTTCTTCCTCAGCCCTAGCTTTTATCTCTTTTACTTTTTCTTCAGTCTTATCTCTGATTTCTTTTAATTTAATGTCTTTTTGCTGATTATATTTTTCAAGATCTTGCTCACTTTGTCTGACCTGAGCCTCATACTTTTCTTTCTTTGACATTTCTTCAACTGATAAATTGTTAATAAACTTATTTAGGAAATCCAATTCTAATTGTACCATTCTAATTTGGTGTTTCAGTTCCATCTCTTTCATCCTCATGGCCATTCCCCTTTTCTTGGCATCTCCCTCTGCCTGACTGATTTCAGCTCTTTCTCTGGCCTCCCTTTCCAATTGTCTCATTCGATATTCATGCTGTTGGGCTAGGAGCATTTTTCTGAGTTCTGAGGTCAGTTCTCCCGTGTTCTCATCCTGCACTGAGCCAAATTCCTCCTCAGAACCTTGGTCTACCTGTGGTTATCTCACCTCCCCCATTTCCGCCATTTGGCTTCGAGTCAAGGGCATAATCTCCCCAGAACAGGCTGCCTTCAAAAGTCAAGCCTCAAAATAAAGCGACGACTTTTTTCCTTTTGCCTCAGGAACAGCCTTCTATAGATGGCTGCTGTTCCTTCAGCACTAACTTGCTACTGTTGCCAGGCAGAGTCCACCCCCCTCTGCTAGGCCTCTCAGCAGACAGGCTAGATCACTGTTACTTCACACAGCTTTGCCTCAGCCTTTTTCCCGCCAAAACGGGTTGCCTCAGAGCTCCCTAATCTAGTCCCCAATCTGAGTTTGCACGTTCTTCCACTAGCGTACCTCCCCGTGAGGTAAGCCTAGAAGATTACCTACGCGCTCTCAGATTGTCCCTGACTAGACCCCCCTTGCTCTGGGCACACTTGCCAAGGCTTTGCTGGACCACTGGACAACTGGACCAGTCGTATCCCACACGCTGGACACCAATCAATGTGACAACCCCAGACCTACTGGGATATGCCACAGTTTCACTAAGCTGCCACCAACCATTCCCTGTAAGGAGTCACTCAGACTAGGAATGGATTTTTAACAAACAAAGGAATAAGGTTTATTTAAATAACACACAGGGAAAATAAAATGATCAGGTGAATAAGATACAGTAACGTGGCTTAGTCTCAATCATACATACACCAGTTTGGTTCACACAGAACACCTTTCACTAAAGCACAGACCCTGAACCTATCAGTTCTGGCTACCCATACAGACACCTGAACCTATCAGGTTGGTACTGACTGACACACAGTAGTACCCTGTCTGACACACAGACTCCCACACCAGCTTCTTCTCTCAGCTCTCCTCCAGCTCTCCTAAACTTCTCCACACAGGCTCCACATATATATACAGTACAGCCCCTCCTCCTGATGTCCCGCCTTCCACTCCCCATAGGATGGAACTTTCCCTCCAAACCCATGACAGACAGGTAACATCAGTGCTGTATGTAACAGTGAGCTCACACCCAAACAGAGCTGTGCAGTGGCATTATCAATCCTGTGACATAGAGGTGGGTTGTGGCATTAAAAGTGAAGACAGAGAAACACCCTCCTTTATTTTCATCTTCTTTTAAAAAACTGACTGATACAGCAAAATTCTAATACAGTGGTGCCTCGCTTAGCGATGTTAATTCATTCTGCAAAAATCGCTGCAGAACGAAAATGTCGCTGATATTAAAAAGCCCATAGAAACGCACTGAAACCCCTTCAATGCGTTCCTATGGGCTTAAAACTCACCGTTGAGCGAAGATCCTCCATAACGCTGCCATTTTCAGTGCCTCTAAAGCGAGGAATCTGTCCCAAAAAACAGCAGGAGGCCATTTTGTTTACCCAGCGGCAATTTTGAAACCGCCGATCAGCTGTGCAAAAATGGGGGCTTTGCGATGATCACCTCCCTGTGATCATCGCAAAGCGAAAATACCCCATAGGGAACATCGCAAAGCCATCACTTTTGCGATCGCAAAAAGTCAATCGCAAAGCAATTTCGTCGTAAAATGGAGCGATCGCTATGCAAGGCACTTTACCATGCTAGGTTGATGCATTCCTCTTTCAATATGCCATTTATTTTAATTAACAAAAAGAAGAAGAAAAAGAAAAAGGTAAGCCACTGTACTCAGCTAAATGATGGCTGCAAGAAAAAAGAGGAAAGGGAGTTGTGTTGACTGCATGGCATCTGCCCCAACAAGGCAGTCCAGCTCCAGCAGAGGTCTGACTAAGGAAAAAGGGGGGAAATGGGGAGATTCCAACCTTTCATCTCCTCAGCCTTTAACTCAACATTTTCCCCTTCTGCCAGTAATACTGCTGTGAGCTTGCCACTGCTGCCTCCTTACTAGCAAATAAATTTATTTGTGAGTAAACTAGATAAACTTACAAACAATTAACCCAGAGATCCAAAGACTTGTGTGGACCTAACATTTCCATTGTGAAGTGAAGGACTGCTCAAGTGAGAGATAAAATAGGTCCCACTGAGATAAGGACTTTTAAAGTGAGAACCAGACTATTCAAAATTTCCCCATCTGGACAAGCCCAAGGGAAAGGGAACGTCATCAAGACAGAAGTCATTCTTCAATAAGCATGACAATGCTACAAATGGGGAGGTGGGTCAATATCCTCATTCTCAACAAGAAATTAGAAATCAATAGTATATTTTTCACTGCTGAATCTCATAGAGGACACTCTTCACTTCAGAGATGTTAAAGGGTTAGTTCTTTACACTTATGTAAAGAGAGGGGAAAATTTTTCCCAGGCATACTGCCTGAGTTGGCAGCTACTAAACCACAACCTTCTGGAAACTCACTACCTAAAGCCTCCTGAGAATCATTTAGAGTTATAATTAAATTAAGTAAGCTGCTTACAAGCTCCAGGAGGAAACTGCCATATTTTAGTGGCATAAAATCAGAGTGTGGCCATGGTGGATATTGGAAATGGCCATTGCAAATTCTCACCCCTTGGCAATTATTTTCCTCTTTTAAAGGCTATTTGTGGTCTTTGTTGTTGTTGTGTACCATCAAGTCAGAGCTGACTGTAAGTGAACCAAATAGGGCTTTCAAGGTGAGATATTTAATGAGTGGTTTTACCAGTTACACACACACATTCAGAGTTTCCATGGCCAAATGGGGATTCAAACCCAGGTCCTTTGAGTCCTTTAGTCCATCTCTCTACCCACCGTACCACACTGGGTATCCATTTGTGGTCATTATCCTACTTCAGTTCCCTTAAATATGGCAGGATGCACTAGATTTAAATCAGTCTATTTGTATACCAAGAAACATTTGTCCAATGGCCAATCACTTTAAATTATAAATAATAAAGTACCTGGAGGCCCTGGTAGGCCAGGAAACCCTATTCCTGGTGGCCCTGTCAGACCTTTTTCACCTGGTGGGCCAGATCTTCCTGGGAGCCCTGGATCTCCCTTGTCACCTGTACATACAAAATGAATTATGTTTAGTTTCTTTGGCAAACAGTTTCTTTTGTGGGAAGGGGAAAACTGTGGAAAACTCACCACATTAACATGAAACAAGGTACCTTGGATGCCTTGAATTCCAGGGGGTCCAGGAACACCATTTGCTCCTGGGGCACCAGGCAGGGAAATAATGTGGCCAGCTTCTCCTTTGGGTCCTTGTAAATTAAGAAATGAATATTAATAGGCATATATAGGTATTAGAGATGGGGATGACTCAACATTTTGATGAGTTGTCCTGCTTCGTGAGTCATCAAAAGTTGACGATTCATGAAGCATGAAGTTGCCCCCATGAACCGACGAATAACAAATTTATTCATTGATTAATGGGGGGTTACTAAAAAAAACACTTAGCCTGCCTTAAGGGAATCTAGGCTGCCCTTTGCAAAGATGGCAGCTGCAGCTTCCCTATCCCAAATGAAGTCGCAGCTGCCATCTTTGCAAAGGGCAGCCAGTTTCCCTTTCTACAGGCCGTGGCTGCGGAGGCCTGATGGAGACCTTGACAGTGGCGGCGGCAATTATGGTAAGGGGGTGTCGGCAGACGTGGGGGTGGAGGGGCTAAGGTAGGGAGAGGAAGGGGGTGAGGGAAAGGCTGTGGGGTAGGTGGTTATGGGGGTGGGTGGGTGCTATTGGCCCACTGATCATCTGATCGGCAGGCTGGTAGGCAGAATGGAAAAGCCGTATGATGGCTTCCCCCCCCCCTTTGTATAGGGGACAAATAAAAATGGGGAAATATTCATCCCTTTGTATTCATGGGGGTCTCTGGAACCCATGAATATGAAGGGATGAATATTTAACAAATCAGCGATTTTAAACGAATATCGCCATCCCTTTTTTTTAATTTGTCCCCATGTCTAATGGGCATATACTCTTTGGCTCAGTTGCTTTTCTGAATGAACAGTGTATTTCCTGGTGCTTTACCATCATGTGTTTAATGACAGGAACTGACCTCTACATACCATGAGAAGAGCAATTCAGGGTGCATACAGTGGGGTCTTGACTTGAGAACTTAATCCGTATTGGAAGGCGGTTCTCAAGTCAAAAAGTCTGTAAGTCAAGTCTCCATTGACCTACAGTGCATTGAAAACCGATTAATCCAGTAACAGGCCATTTTTGTTCCATTTTGTTTTTTTTCTGGTCTGTAAGTCAAATCTCAGTCTGCAAGTCAAACCTAAATTTTGCGGCCAGAGAAGTCTGTAACTCAAAAAGTCTGTAAGTCAAGCCATCTGTAAGTCAAGGGTCCACTGTACATTATTACCTTGAAATGTCAATGAATGCAATAGTATGCAATCCCAAGTATACTCGTACAGGGTGCTGCTGTAATGTTGTACTTTTAAAATCCAAATTCTAAATCCTGAACAGCATAGCTTTACAAACCTCACTGAATAAGAGTCACTTATTTTTGAATGAAAATCCATAGAATGGCAACCTAGACATACAACTTTTAAATCCAGCTAAAAACAACACATTTGCCATATTTTTATATTGATCACTATTGTGCTACACATATTATTAAATTTATTACAAGCTCCGTAATTAATTGCACTCAGCAATTAATCCCTTCCTTTTTCACAGAAAACATAGAGGCTGTTCAGGATATCTTATACCTGAGAAATCTTATTTGGGCATTTGCAACTTCCTCCTCATCTTAAAATAGCATGCAGACTAGCCAGCTCTAACTTCAAACCTCTCCCACCTGGTTTTTGTAACATCATACTTGAAGAATAGAACTGTTGTTTTGGAAGTTTGCACACCAATTTTAAATTCACATTTGGGTCTCACAAAAGTCATAATCACATTGCATCATGCTATCATCGTATTGCTTAGCTGTAAAACAATTCTCTGTCATTCCAGTCATTGAATTATATATCTTTTGTAGGTCTTCCACTCAGAATTTTTCTCTGTATATACTGTATAACAAAAATGCGTACATTAAAAAGAAAATGAAAGCTGACTACCATTAGCAGTATTACCTGGCAGTCCTGGTGCACCAGGTATCCCTGATACGCCTTTCTCTCCTTTATCACCAGCTGGCCCAACAGGTCCAATTCCGGCGGGACCAGGAAAGCCTCTTTCTCCACGTGGTCCTGGGAAACCACTTATTCCTGGTGGGCCACGTTCTCCTTTTAATCCAAATATTCCCTAATTTTAAGGAGACAAGAAAATAATTTACCAAAATCCTGTTGTGCAGCTCTGCTTGCGCAATAGGAATGACAATGACATTATCAGTGGCAGATAGCTGCCACTCATTTCTGTTTTTGATTTTTGTATGTGCATGGCTTACACACAATGAGACAAAAGAAGTTTTTAACCAGTGGCAATCCGCTGGTGATGATGTTATTACTATTACATAGGCGGATCCCACTCAAAAAGAATTTTGACCCACTATTTCACCAACATAAACAAACATTTTATATTACTGTGGTTCTCAAAAGCCAATCAATATTCTTCCATTAGTTTAACTTTGAAAATAGATGGACCTTTATACTAAATCAAATATACAAAGAAGGTCCCAGCATTCTAATACGATATAATTGTACTCTAAGCATGCTGGCTATACGTACATGTTCTGTTCCTTATGTCGGATCTCTTAAAATATGTAAAAATTGGATATCTTAAAATATGTTCTGTTCCTGATTTTTGATCTCCTAAAATAGTTTGGATGCAATACAAATGAGCCAGGATGGGGAGAGCAGCCAAAATTGGTATCTACATCCCAATGCATGGAGTATATATAGCTACACCTTACTGAGAATGGATCAGTTTCAATCACACTTCTACAGTTGTAATCAAAATTATTCAACCCACATTGCAAATCAGGTTTATTGTCAAAATTTATAGATTTTCAGCTGTTTGCAATGAACAAATCAAAGAAAAGCAATTGAAACACAATGACAAAGCTGGGTTTTGTTGCGGCAAGACTGGTTGGGTTTCAGGTCAGGTTTTACAAGAATGATATTTCAAGACAAGTTCCTAAAAATATTCAAGACAAAGGATCTATCATAAAAGACAAAGAAAGTAAGATTTTGAAACACATTCTGTTGCAAATAAGACAGAAAAGGAGACAATATGCGGAGCTGACATCCCTCTTGAGAGCAAATTAAATTACATATAAGTGACTGATGCCTGAAGGTGCCTAACCCTACAGACACCTGAACCTATCAGGTTGGTACTGACTGACACACAGTAGTACCCTGTCTGACACACAGACTCCCACTCAAGCTTCTTCTCTCAGCTCTTCTCCTGCTTCTCCAACTTCTCCACACAAACTCCACATATATATACAGTACAGCCCCTCCTCCTGATGTCCCGCCTTCCACTCCCCATAGGATGGAACTTTCCCTCCAACCCATGACAGACAGGTAACATCAGTGCTGTATGTAACAGTGCCCTCTTCCAATTTCAGTCACAGAGATATTTTATCAACTCAACAATTAAGAAAGAAGACTGAATGGAAAAAAGGGGAAATGGCTAGGCAGGAAAGAAGAGAAAAAGACAGAGGAGAAATGGGAAGGGGGAAATCAAGTGTATCATCCGGATAAGACTTGGAAGGAAGCTCAAACTGAACAAGAACACAAAGTGGGAAATTCTAAAGGAAAGCGCCCTATACAAACAAGAAGATCCAAGAGGAAAAAATAAAACCTTAATAATAAAGACGGATTAAATGAATAAAAGGATCAGAATTCTTTTAGTTAATGTAAATCGCTTGAAGGTAAAGGTAAAGGTTCCCCTTGACATGTAGTCCAGTCATGTCCGACTCATGTCCATGCTCATCTCCTTCTCCAAGCCATAGAGCCAGCGTTTGTCCGTACACAGTTTCCATGGTCACATGGCCAGCACAACTAGACACGGAGTGCTGTTACCTCCCCACCGTGGTGGTACCTATTTATCTACTCACATTTACATGCTTTCAAATGGCTAGGTTGGCAGGAGCTGGGGCAAGCAACAGGAGCTCACTCTGTCACGTGGATTCGATCTTACAACTGCTGGTCTTCCGACCCTGCAGCACAGAGGCTTCTGCAGTTTAACCCACCCCCAAAACATAAAAGGAAGAATATGTTGCCAAAACCCTTTCTGCAGCTCAATATGACTGACACCTGGAGAACAAGGCATCCAAATGCAATAGATGTTCAGACAGACACAAAAGTTGGTCAAGAATTGTTGCATGCTGGCCAGACGAAGGACCTCCGCCGACGCCATTTCCTAATGTCGTCCTAGCTGTGAAGCTCTGCCGCAGGAGGGAAGCACGGAGATTTACGATGGACTGTGTCAACAAGTACTATCTATTAATCACTGCCTCTGTGAGTACAAAACAAACTTAAGTGGTTGATTTTAAAATAAGATAAGTGTAATCCTGAAGCGGCTACCAAGCTCCAAGCCCAAACAGATTGGTATTTTATTATTGCATCACGCCTGAAAACAGGAGTTTTGAGCGGTTAAGGACAGAGACTTTCATTATCCTTCCCTGTCCTCAGTGAGAATAACTTATAGTCGACAATTGACGATTGAAGCCATTTGGTGAAAGCTGGGAGTTGGGGACAGTATAAATCTTCAGCTCTGCTGAGGAAATGACTTTTACAACTTAAGTACTTTACGGCTTTATGGCTTTCGGCTGGAAGAAGGGTATTTCTGTGACAAGGAATGCCTCTTTAAATGAGGTGTGTATTTGGAAACTAGGAAGCATCTCTAATCATCATGATGATTTCTACAGAAGATATAAGAAATGCTTTTCAGAACTTGCAAAAGAACATTCTTCACCACCTCCAAACCCAGTTTTCCGAGCTCCAGGCGCAGCTTTCAGAGATAAAGAAAACGACAGAGACGGAGTATTGGAACTTTTCGTCAGAACAGCAGACCGGAACTGAAATGCAAATAGATCAGCCCGCATTAGCAGCACAAGGAAGAATGATGGAGAAGGGTGAAATCTTCCAAAAGGAGACTATGGAAACTGACTTTCATTGTGGGACAGTGGTGCAGGTCGAGGGAAGAGAAAGATCTCTCAACTGGATGGGGGTTTATGTAAAGCAGGAAAGCAAAAAGGGGGGGCTGAAAGGGAAACTAGATTATTACAAATTAGACATTGCTTGGCCTCAAAAGCAGAATATGTGGATGATTGGTAAAAATCCACCAAGACAGAGAGAAAATAACTTAATAAGGTTCTATAGATGGCATTTCAAAACTGGTAAAAAAGGAGTCAGTTTTAATTCAGGTTTAGAATGTTATAAATAAAAGGGGAAATGACAATTGATGGATATAACAATAAAATGATTCTGATCACGTTTGGTAATAGATGACGATTAAGATTTATTAATTGCGTAAGCTGAAATATGTAGAATGAAGATAATATTAGAAATGAATGATTTTAAGGTATGCTTTAAGATGCAAATCAACTGTAGGTTAATAATGTCATAAGAGATCTGGATAATATTTAAATTACTGATGAAAGATGAAAATTAGATATGTATAATAGAGTTTAATAGAGCACTGGAGATTATTAAGCTAGATAAATACACCTTGGAACTTTGTTTATGTTGAATATAATATCAGAAATTGATGATTTTAAGGTACATATTTAAAGAAACAAAATACCCATGAACTGTAATATGCCAAAAAATTTTAAAGGTGAGATATACATATAATATATATATTCTCTGAAGTATTGATGCCACGTGAAAGTCTGATATGGAATACATATTTGCACAGATGATAAAGTGAAGCTAACATAGTGTAGAAGATCATTTAATACAGTTATATGGAGACATGAAGTACATATGAAGTATAATATGATTAAGTAGCCAATGTTAGATATATTTTGTGATTTTGCTTTGTTTTGTCATTCTTATGGTGTTGTTTGTTGTTGAAATGTGGATCTTTCACGATGGCAACATGGATATCCTGAGGAATAATTGGTGGCCAAGAATGTGAGAGAAGAAAAAAAAATTAATTGGAATTAGTACAACTTTAGGACAAATCATATTTGGAATTTCTATAGAGCAATAAGGTTGATGCAGACAGTTCTTTTGAAGAATGGATAATATTGTATGGAAATGCTTCCCCCCTGCCTACATGTGTGGGGTTTTGTTTTGTTTTTGTTTTTATTTGTATTGTTTTTGGTTTGTGAGTATGTTTTTCTTTGTATGTAAAAAATTAATAAATTAAAAAAAAGAAAGACCAGAGAGGAGTTAAGAGGAGCAGAAGGTCTCTCGATTGATGGACAAGACTACAATTAGACTTGAGATACATAACAGACAAATCAATGGGGTTTTATGAAGAACCAATAACTTTTGGTAAATTATTTCTAGAGACAGGTGATAAAATAATTAAAAGAATGTATAAATATCTATTAAATATGAAAATGGAGGATGAAGTGGCTAAAAATTGCATGATAAAACTGATAGAAAAGACGGGCTGCAAAATATTGCTCATAATATTGATTTAGACCACTGGACAAACAAATTTATCAGAATAATATTAAGGTTACAAAACCAGTAAATTTCCAAGAAAAAAAAGATGTTTTATAGATGGCACATGACCCCAATGAAACTCTCTAAAATGAATTTATTTATTTACTTATTTACTCAATTTCTACCCCACCTCCCTAACAACATTTCCAGCATTGCTAACAAATGCTGGAAATGTAAAATACAAGAGGGCACTATCATGTTTGGTGGACATATAGGGAAGCAACAAATTACTGGAGATTAGTTCACGAAGCTCTGAAAAATATCCTGTCTTACATGATACCATTCAAACTGGAACAGTTTTTATTGAATATTATGACTAAGACTCTAGATAAAGAAATGAGATAGCTGATAATACATGTAATTACTGCAGCTAGGATATTATATGGAAAATATTGGAAAAAAGCTATGTCAAAGCTATGGTTCTTCCAGTAGTGATGTATGGAAGTGACGCTGGACCGCTGACCGCTGAAGAATTGATGCTTTTGAATTATGGTGCTGGAGGTGACTCTTGAGAGTCCTCTGGATTGCAAAGAGAACAAACCTATCCATTTTGAAAAATAATAAACACTGTCACTGGAAGGACAGATCCTGAAGCTGAGGCTCCAATACTTTGGCCATCTCATGAGAAAAGAAGACTCCCTGGAAAAGACCCTGATGTTGGGAAAATGTGAAGGCAAGAGGAGAAGAGGATAACAGAGGACGAGATGGTTGGACAGTGTCACCAAAGCTACCAACATGAATTTGACCCAACTCCGGGAGGCAGTGGAAGACAGGAGGGCCTGGCGTGCTCTGGTCTATGGGGTCACGAAGAATTGGACACAACGTAATGACTAAACAACAACAAAAATTGTTTTTGGAAGTTTGTGTAAGGATTGGAATTCCATCCATGTTGATTTGTGACATGGCTGGTGCTTTTAGAAGTGAACTGATGAAGAGAGTTTGTGAAATGGCTAGTACTAAAATAAATTTCAGTGTGGCCTATTATCCCGTCCCATGGGTTGGTAGAGCGCATGCAACAGACACTGCTCAAGATGATTAAAGCTTATGTGCAGAAGTTTGGAAGGGGATGGGATGAGGCTATCCCTCTGATCCTCTTCGCCTACAGATCAGCACCCCACAAATCTCTAGGTGGATTCATCCCTAGTGAGGTGGTGTATGGGAAGAATTTGCGTGGACCTTTGGATTTATTGAGGGCTGACTGGGAAGGTACTATCCAATCTAGTTCAGTGCCTGTTGCTAACTTTGTGTATAATTTGCAGATGCTGAAAGCTATTCAGGAGATGGCTAAAGAAAATCTACAGCAGGCCCAAACTAAGCAAATATTTTTTCATGATCTCAAATCAAGGCACAGAGAGTATGAGGTGGAAGACTCTGTCTTTATCTTGAATCCTCTCAGGCCTCATAAATTAGACATTGGCTAGACAACTTTGTTCATTCAGGTTCTCCTGATGAGTAAGCATACCCTTCTCAAATCCTGGAATATTACCAAAGTGTCTTTTCTGACAAACCTGGTGCTACTGATTTAGTCACCCATGCTATAGACACTGGGGACAGCCCCCCTGTATGTTCCAGCCCCTATAGAGCCATAGGCTCTCATGCTGTGCAAACTGAAAAGGAAATCCAGATGATGTTAGAGTTGGGGGTTATTGAACCAAGCAATGCCATGTGGCAGTCCTATTGTCATTGTGCCAAAGAAAAATGCTTTGGGAGAAATTTTGGATGAGGTCAGATTTTCTGTGGACTACAGGAAGCTGAATAGCTTAACAGTTCCTGATCTCTACCCTTTACCTAGGATGGATGTCCTCTTCTCAGTTCATTAGCATAATCAATATAAGTTCAGGTTACTGGCAAATTTCCCTTGAAGAAAGTGCAATGGACAAAACCACATTCATAAACTACGTAGGGACTTACTGTTTTCGATGGCTCCCATTTGGATTAAAGAACACAGCCCTGACCTTTGAGAGGATGATGGACAAACTGTTAGCTGACCTACCCTTTGCTTCAGCTTATTTGGATGATCTTGCTATATTTAGTTGCTGATTTTGCTTCTCATATGTCTCACATTGAAACTGTGTTATGTGGTTTGACAGTCAAAGCCAGCAAAATGATGGTTTGACAGTCAAAGCCAGCAAGTGTCAGTGGGTAAAGGCCAAGGTTCTTTATTTGGGTCATTTGAATGGGCAGGGGGAGATTCAACTAATTCAGGCTAAGGTGCACACTATCCCGCAGTGGCCTGTTCCTACTTCAAAGAAACAGCTTCAGTCATTTCTAGGCCTGGTTGGTTACTACAGGAAATTCATTCCTAATTTTAATGACACAGCAGCTCCTTTGACAGAGCTCACAAAAAAACGCATGCCTGTCAAAATAATTTGGACGCCCGAGTGTCAGAGAGCTTTTGATGCCTTGAAAACTAAAATTGTTTCTGCTCCTATTTTGAAATCACCTGACTTTGACAAAATTTTGTGTTGCAGACTGATGCTTCAGATTGGGGATTAGGAGCTGTGATTTTGCAGAAAGGGGATGATGGGATCTGTTAACCCATCAGTTTCTTCAGTAAGAAGTTGCTCCCCCCATGAAAGGGCCTACTCTTTACCTGAAAAAGAGGCTTTTTCTGTGGTATGGACACTTCAACATCTGCACCCATATTTATGGGGACGTAGATTTGTCCTGCAGACTGACCATCTTGCACTAGTCTGGTTGCAAAAAATGAAATCTCATTATCAAAAGCTGTTGTGTTAGAGTTTAACTTTACAGGATTTTGATTTTGAGGTTCAACACATCCCTGGCAAGATGAACATCATGGCAGACAGCCTGTCCAGGATGCATTGTGGTGTGACAGATGGTTGAAGAAGTTGTTCCTGATTTACTGGTTCCTGAGTATAACCAGACAGGATTACTGTTTTAATACTAACATGACTGTTTTCTATTTTTCAGACTCCTAAAATTGCTTAACACCGCAGTTCTATATTCAAGTGCTGCTGATAGAATTTTGTCTACCTCACGCTTTGCTAGTTAGAAGGCGTAATTACAATTGCCATTTATTATTCTTTCATTGCATAACTTTAATATAGAGTTAGTAAAATAACTAGGCCAAATCATGTAACCTAGCTTTGTTTAGCCAAAAATTCAGCCTTGTTTGTAACCATGGATTTTTGTATCTGAAGGGGTGGCTGTGATGAGATGGGTTTTTGAGTTAAAGTCTTGTAAGGAATATGGGGTTTGTAATTAAGAAATGAGCAAGAGAGGTTCCATCTTGTTTCTTTGTATAAAGTATCTATGTTATGCTAACAGGTTGTTTTCTAGGCGAGCAGAGAGAATGTTATTCTGATAGCCTGAGAAAAGGACTCAGTGTGATTAGATGGGAATTGTTGTGACTTTTTGCGAAGCCACAGTAACCCAAATAACACCTGGTGTTTATGGGAAAGAAGTCATGTGGTGCAACAGGACTGTTTGCCTAGTAACGAACTCTGATTGGATGACATTGTGGGAAGGTGCGATAAGCCCTTGCCAGTTACTCTTGAAAAAGGAACTTTTTGCCTATGGACATTGTCATTCAAGACCGACTCTTCAGTCATTCGTGACACACGGGACTAACCTTTACCTGGACTGATCTTTGTACTATACTGGATTACCCTTGGACTTATGGGTTTTTTCCTAAGGACTATGGATTATTTCTCTATGAACTATTATTTCTGGAATACTTCATATGGACTATGCTCTTGTAATTTTGTAAGGACAATGGTACATTTACTGGATTTATTTTTTTTAAGGACAATGGGACTTTTACTGAATTTTTCTTTTTAGTAAAGGATTTTTGTTCTACAGGATCACTGAGGACTATAGCCTTTTTATAACCTACTTGGATTATTTTGTTTTTACTAATGATTTCCTGGACTGGAACTGTTTTTATTCTTTTTAATGGCTTTTTGTATTTTTGTAAGGTTTTTGAACACTTCTATTTTTCATGTTTTCTTTGCCTCACTACAGAGTTGTAAATAACTAACACAATGCTTATTTACTTGCCTTGGCTTAGTTTGGTTTTGATACCTAGTAACATGCTTATTCTTTAATAAATTAAAGATTATAAAACTCAATTGGTTTTCTGAACAGTACACTTGTCTTAGGGTCATCTGAGAGTGCTGCCTCAGCCTAGCATACTTAAGGAGTCCAGCCAGTGGTGCAAGTTAAGTCTAAGGACTACAAAGCCCACTTGATCTTTTCACAGCAATATCTGAGAGTACAAGGGTGTTCTTATATGGGCAGACTTGTAAGATGGAGTGTTGTAGCATGGCTAGCTGAGCTTGGACTCACTCAGCCCATTTTAGCATGTGCAAACTCCTGATTGCTCTCTGTCCAGGCTTACGCGGATGTTTTCGAACACCGTGTTTGCTCGCAGTGGCATGTTATGATATTGAGGGAGAGTGGGACTTGTAGTCAATGAGAAAGAGAAAATGGAGTTGGTTAGGTTTCAAAATGAAAGGAGTTGAAGACATGGGAATGTGGTAAAGGCTGAGAGGCTGTTTTTCCTAATTTATAGTCAGGCTAATACAGAGTGAATCCTGATAAGAGTGCAAGGTTGAAGAGGTCCAACAAATTTCCATCTAATTGGAATAGAGATAACACACTTGCATCTCCATGAGAACTGGAGGTGGATTGAGCAGTTCCACCTCTGAGTTAATTGGTTTACAGTCATGAAGAAGGAATGTAAAAAATGGACAATGGATTCTGTTTCCGGGAACTTTTTTCCTAAGAGAAGTTCATGATGGATTGAATGGTACAGAATGTAGCATGGTAAGAAAGGAGGAGGTGGGGTTAGCCTACCTTATTTCAGCTTTTTAGTGTTTCTTTGTTGTGTTCACCCTTATTATGTAAAATAGTCATGCATATTCATGTTGCAGGCTAATGTTGCTAAGAGGCGAAGCCGAGAGATAGGTAATAAAGAGGCGGAGTCAGGGAGAGTCAGTCATTCAGTCAGAGTCAGTGATTTAGAGAGGAGAGAGAGTGGAGAGATAGAGTGTGGTAGAGTATTTGGGAGATCTGAGGTGTGATTAGAGGGAAGAGTAAATAAGAACTGTACAACAAGTAGAAGGTTGAGATTGATGATAATGGAACTTACATATGATTACTAATCAAACATCCTTCCATAATCTATGTTTATTTAGTGATCAACTGGTGGCAGCGGGGTAAGAAGGAGTAGTAATTTGCCTTCGTGTGCTCTGTGTCTGGACAGTCAGGCAAGGGGCATGAGGGGTGCACGCACAATTGGTGGCAGTGATGGGATACGAAGAAATCCAATCAAGCCTGAGTTTAAAAGAGAAATTTTCTTGAGTCAAGGGTACCTTTTAGACAGAGGTCTGAGGTAAAAGAAGTTTGGTTACCCAATAGAGATTTTGGGAAAAGCTTAGTGGTGGGGGCTTCTGAACCCAGATCTGGGGGATCTAAGATAGGGAACAACTCTGAGCAAAAATTTCTGTGTATTTACCTCAAGATTTGAAGACCCAGTGGGCTAGCTTAAGGTTCAAGGCTCTAAGAGTTTAGGGAGCGCTTGTGGAAAAAGCCAGAGATCAGAGAAGATTTGAGGGAATAGAAGAGAAAGCCAAGGCTCAAAATAGAAATCATTTAAGTGACTGGAAGTAAAAGAAGAAAGACAGACAGGTCCATTCTAAAATCAGTATACACACACTCTAGAAAAAGTAACATAGATAAATATGCCTCCCGAAGGAACTAAAAGACTAGTAATAGTAGAAACTGAATCTCAAGAGGCACATTATTACCTCAGGAGATGGAGGAAAATGGTGACCCTTTAACTCCAGGAGAGCAGGTGGAGACTGAGGACAATGCCTCAGAAAGACCAGGTGTCCTAAGCTCTCAAGAGTTTGAAAAATGGAGGTTACAACAGGAATTCAAGCTTAGAGAATTAGAAATCAGAGAAAGAACCAGGGGATTAGAAATAAGAGAAAAAGCTGAGCAAGAGGCCAGACAAAAATAACAAAATAACAATAACAGCTCATATGAAGGAGGAATTCTGGCTAAAATTGATCTTAAGAAATTTCCCCAATATAAGGGGACTGTCCTGAACCTTTTCTTATTGCTATTGAGCACGTGTGTTGGGACTTTGATATCAGAGATAATGAAAGGATGATTGTTCTGAGGTCACTAATCAATGGAGAATTGATTGAGATTTATTCTCAGATTCCCCTAGAACAGGCTAGAGATTTTGAAGCCTATAGAAAAATGGTATTTTCCAGATATTGCATAAATGCAGAACATCTCAGGCGAAAATTTCATGCCCTTATTAAAAAGCCTGAAGAATCGTATGCTCAGTTAGTGTCTAAGTTACACCACTATCTGGACAAATGGATGATACGTGAAAAAGTTACTTCCCTAGATGAGATGAAAATTGAGATAGGCTTAGAACAATTTTACTCTATTCTACCTGGGGAATTACGCTATCTAGTTAGGGACAAAAATCCTAAAACTCTAATAGAAGCTGGTGAATAGGCAGATCATATTAGGGAGTACAAAGAACCCAGATTCTCTGAAGTACACTGGACCCTCAACTTACAGATGGCTCGACTTACAGACTTTTCGAGTTACAGACTTCTCTGGCTGCAAAATTTAGGTCCGACTTGCAGCCAGAGAATTGACCTACAGACCAGAAAAAAAAAAACACAAAATGGAACAAAAATGGAACAAAAACGGATGGTTATGGGATTAATCGGTTTTCAATGCATTGTAGATCAATGGAGACTCAACCTATAGACTTTTCAACCTGCAACCACTGTTCCAATACGGATTAATTCCGTAAGTAGAGGGGCCACTGTAAAAGTTAACAAGCCAACCTGGGATAACCATAAGAAATCCTTCAACCAACCTTTCAACAAACAGTACCGCAGTAAAACATGGAATGAAGGCCAGGGTGGTGTCTCAGCTAAATTAGCACGGCTTAGTCCTCAGAACCAAATGAACCCTGAGGAAAAGTTTGCCAGATCTCCTCAGAATGAGATAAAGAATTATAAATGTTACAACTGCGACCAGTCTGAACATTTACAGTTCCAGTGTACAAGAAATTAACTTAATACTGGGAAGAATGATAATCAAACCAAAAAAGTATACTGTTTAAAATACATTTAATCCTCTGGGGGAAGCAGTAACCAGAGTCCTGTTTCCATGGCAACCACAGCTTCTACTCATCTTGAGGAGGACATTCCTGAAGCTCCTATAGTACATTGTTATTATATTAAAAATGATAATACACTTCTCAAAAACACTGGTGAAGAGATATTAGTGGGAGGAAATAAATACATTGCTATAAGGAACACAGGATCTCAAATTTCTATAATACATTCCGATTTGATAGCCCAGGATGACATAATTCCAGGCAGAACTATGACCCTTAAAGGAATTGGGAAAGAATCTGTAGTGCTGAAAGTGGCAGAGGTTCAGATAAACTATGGGAATTGGTCTGAAAAGTGGCAGGTGACAGTTTCAGATGAAATGCCAGCTGATTTTCTCATTGGTTGGGACTTAATAGAGCATGTCAAGAGTGCCTTTGTACTTACACGCTCAAAGGGGGGCCAAACATCACCCACTGCAGCTGAATTGGATACAGTAGCAGGGGAAGGCCGTGAGAGAGAGTCCCTTGAATAACCAGATTAATAGTGGTGCTGAAGTTGATCTCATGCTTCTGAAGAATCCCAATAAACATTATTTTGCCCAGGAGCAGAAGGAGGACATTAGCTTGGGGGTTTGCTTTCAAGCAGCCAGAACGTCCACTATATTGTCTCCTGAATGCCCTGAGAAATTTTGCATGTACAAAGACATTTTGTACAGGGAAACTTTAGCCACCCCACATAGAGGAAAAGGAGAACCCCAAAAGCAATTAGTGGTCCCAAGTAAATAGAGAAAAAATCATAAATCAAGCTCACAGTAGTTTGTTTGGGGCACACATGTGGATCACACGAACCAGATCTTCTCTTGGCCAGGTATGGGTAAACAGATTACTTATTATTGCAGAACTTATGATATCTGTCAGAGACGAGGGACAGGGTAGGACAGGACTAAAGCCAAATTATGTCCTTTGCCAGTCATCTCTACCCCATTCCAAAGGTTGGGAATCGACCTGGTGGGTCCTTTGCCTAAAGAAACCAGAAGGGGGAATAAGTACATTCTGACCATTATGGACTTTGCCACCAGATATCCTGAGGCAATTCCATTACATAACATGGAAACTGACATGGTGGCAGATGCCTTAATCAATTACATGAGCCGATTGGGATTTGCTAGTGAAATAGTCAGTGATTTGGGAACTAGCTTCACTTCCAGACTGGTAAAGAGGTTATGGAAGGCTTGTGGGATAACCCTAATCAACTCTACATCATATCATCCTGAGACTAATGGACTAATTGAACATTTATTGGCACATTAGTGCACATGATTAAGGCCTATGTAGCAGAGAACCCAAATGATGGGGACTGCAAAATACAACCCCTATTATATGCCTATAGAAGCATTCCACAGGAAAGCACTGGATTCAATCCTTTAGAGTTATTGCTAGGACGGGAGGTGCGCAGACCTTTAGATTTGCTTCACATTACCTGGGAAGAGCACAGTGAAAATGACCCAGAGTCAGTAATAGAATATATGAACAGGTTGCAGAACACCCTGCAAAAGAACTTAAAGGCTGCCCAGACCAAGCAGAAGGACTGGTATGACAGGAAAGCCCGGGAAAGAACTTTTGGGCCAGAAGATGAAGTTTTTTTACTCAGGCCAGTCAAGAGTCACAAGCTACAATTAGCTTGGGAGGGTCCCTATAAAGTAGTTTCAAAAATGAACAATGTCAGTTATGTAATTCAGAAAGAGGAAGAGGTAAGCCCTGATGCCTTAAAGAGGAATGCATCTAAAGATGCTCAGGAAGAGGAGAGGGAACTGCCTACCCTTTCCCCAGCTGACAAAGTGAAGTTCTGAGCCAGACTTAAAGCAGGCTTCACTATAAAACAACCAGCAGATGACATCCAGTGGACAACCGAGTGGCCAATGACCACCAGTCGATGGAAGAGATTGCGGAAGAAGAAGCCAGTGATCAACAGAGAGACTCCTGAGTGCCAGCAGATGTGTGTCCAGCTGAAAGAGGCAGTAACAACCAGACAAGTCCAGGGTGCACCTGACTACAATGGGAAAGTGAAAGACTTGGACTTTGCAAATTTGGACTTTGCAACAGAGACTCAGATCATGCCTCGAAAGCCCACAACATTGTCGCGGATGCGCTTTCCAGAAGGCTAAGCGAATGATGCAAGGACTTTTAAAATAAACTGAAATGGGCTATGATTTACAGGTTAATTATTTATGTAAAAGTTTCTTGATTGTGATAATTCTGTATGGTTGAAAATGTTAAATGTATTAAGTATAAATGATAAGGTAAAATATATTATTGAATAGTAGTGAAATGTTTAGTGTATAAGGTATAGTAATTACATTAAATGTGGTATTGCCTATAGAATTGTGTTATAAGGCAAGTAAAGTTTAATGCAATTGTGCCTGTTTGTTTAGGAGGAAAAACGTGTTTCCCCTCCCAAACAAATATATTTAAGGGGGGAGGTATGCAGCGTTCACCCTTATTATGTAAAGCAGTCAAGGATATTCATGTTGCAGGCTAATCTTGCTAAGATGCGGAGCCGAGAGATATGTAATAAAGAGGCGGAGTCAGGGAGAGTCAGTGATTTAGAGAGGAGAGAGAGTGGAGAGATAGAGTGTGGTACAGTATTTGGGAGATCTGAGGTGTGATTAGAGTGAAGAGTAAATAAGAACTGTATAACAAGTAGAAAGTTGAGATTGAAGATAACAGAAGTTACCCATGATTAATAATCAAATATCTGTAATCAATACACAAGTTTTATTTAAAAGACAGTGAAGTTTGGACCTTCATCTTCATCCTTCCATAATTAATGTTGATTTAGTGATCAACTGGTGGCAGCGGGGTAAAAAGGAGTAGTAGTTTGCCTTCGTGTGCTCTGTGTCTGGGGAGTCAGGCAAGGGTCACGAGGGGTGAACACCACATTCTTGTATACATTAATATACACAGATCAGGAGCAAGCTGAGGCATGTGTAAGCCTGAGTCAGTCTGAGCATGACCAGTGTATTCATTTGTTACACAGAAGATTAGGTCATATGGGGTATAATCTAATTAAAAAGACAATAAAGCACTCATTTGGATTGAAGGTTGTGTCCTTAGATTGCCCAAACTATTTAAACTGTGAGGTTTGTCAACAAATAAACAAACAGTAAAGTTGCACCAGTTGCTAAACATTAGCAATAGGCAAACAGATCACCCTTTTCAGATTGTGGCTGCAGATCTTATTCAACCCATGCCAAAATCGCTAGGTGGTGTGAAATGTGTGTTAAATATCATAGATCACCACAGCAGATATTCATTTACTTACCCTTTGCATTCAAAAGATGAGACAACAAAAACTAAAAAACTGGGTAGAATTTGTGGATCGTAAATACCAACCTCATAAAGTGGAAGAAATCCACAGATAGAGGCACAGAATTTACAAACAATGCTTTGTCTATTTGGTTGAAAGCCAATGGTATAAGACAATGATCAACATATGTGGTTACACCTGCAGAAAATGTATTAATTGAGAGGCAGAACGTAGACTGCAAACTGTAATGGAGGCTCTACTGAAAGATGCAAGTCTTCCATTTTCATATTGGACTGAGGCCTTCAAGGTAGCCAAATGTTTAATAAACCGTGCATATAGGGATGTAATAAAGAAAACACCCTATGAAAAGCTGTACAATAGAAAGCCAAATCTGGCACATTTGAGAATTTTTGGGACCAACTTCTGGGCAAATGTACCCAAAAAGTTTAGGAGAAAGGGCCAGTCCTGTGCCCAAAAAGTGATTATGTTAGGTTATGAACCAGGACAAAAAACAGATTATATTGTCCTGATAAAAGACTCATATTTTCTTGCTCCATCAGTTTTAATGAGCAAAACTGGAGCAAAATAGATATGAGCAGTTCTCCTGTGTCAGTGCCTGCAAGCTCAGATGAGACACCACACCACAAGGCTAAGCAGGAGATAAAGGAAAGTAAACACTCAGAGACTGAAGAGCAAAAAGTGTGTCAAAGTTCAGACAGTGAGGAAAAGAGTTCTTCAAGAGATTCCAGACAGGCGATATTAAGGAGGTCTGAAGTAGTAAAGGGATCGCACCTAAGAGATTTGGACAAGTAACAATTTATAATTGAACAGTTCCTCAAAAATATGAAGAGATACAAACATTACCTAAAGCAGAACAAATTAAGTGGAAAGCTGCTATGCAGACAGACATGGACACTCTGAAGCAGAAGAGAGTGTTTGTTGAAACACAATTGCCAGCCACTAAGAAAGCAATAGGATGTAGATGGGTGTTTAAAATTAAAAATGGTGATGCTGAAAACATCTACAAAGCGAGACTTGTGGCTAAAGGATTTTCACAAGTAAAATACTCTGATTTTGATCATGTATTTTCATCGACAGTAGCCAGCAGATCTATAAGAATGCTGTTCACTCTTGCCAAATTGCAAGGTTGGCATACCAGACAAGTGGATATCAAAACAGCATATCTTAATGCTTCGCTCAATGAGCAAATTTTTATAGAGACACCGCCTGGCATATTCAAAATCAATGAAAACGTTTGGTTATTAAAAACGGCATATGGACTACGTCAAAGCGCTAAAGAATGGAATACATGTTTGACCACAACTTTGTAAGAATTAGGGTTAACACCAAGCAAAGCAGATCCTTGCGTATTCAGCAAATTAGAGAATGGGATTTGTACCAACTTTGTAGCAGTCTTCGTTGATGACGACTGCTATAAATTTGGTACAAAAAAAAAAAAAACAAGTCATTGAAATGTTAGAGAAAGTGAACAAGAAATTTTAACTTATAGATCTTGGTCCAGTACATAAGTAATTAGGAACATGTATTGAGGAGGGACTAAATGGAGAGATTATATGGCACAAAAAGCAAAAAATACTGGAATTTATTGAAAAATTCAATATGCAGAATTGTAAGGGTATCGGAACTCCAACGGAAGTGAATTTCCAAAGCATTAGGCATGAGGATAGTCCTCAATGTGATGTGACATGGTATGAATCCTTTATTGAGGGTTTATAATAGTGCATGATCCAGACTAGATAGAGCCAATCCTGTTAATATATTGCGTATACCTTTAAATTGTCCAAAAATATGCACTGGAACGCAGCAAAAAGAATATTCAGATATTTAAAAACAACTGTGAATTATTGTCTAGTGATAGATCCACAAGGTCAACCAATATTAGAAGTGTTCTCAGATGCAAGTTGGGCAGATTACCTTACAGCTAGAAAATCTACCTCAGGAAACATCCTTAAACTAGCAGGAGCTCTCACTGACTGGAAGGTGTCAAAGCAGAGTTATGTGGCTTTATCCACTGCAGAAGCTGAGTATGCAGCTTTTTCGTAAATGTGTATAACTGTAGAAATTATGACACAATTACTACAAGATTTAAATGTGGATATTGACAAGCCAGTAACAATATTTGAAGACAAGCAGACTTGCATTTGCATGGCAGAGTCAGAGGTTGACAAGACCAGAAAAAACACGTGGGCATTAGATACAGAAAGGTAAAGGAAGCAGTTCAAGGGAAATTATTTGAACTGAAGTGTTGTCCGACGGATGAAATGGTAACAGACATACTGACCAAACCACTGGGAGTAATAAAACATTACCAAATGTTAGAGAAAATTGGTTTGAAAGAAATATAAAGTATGTTGCATTGTTAAAATGATTTGAGCAATATGTATTTTGGTATGTGTAAATGAGAATGTAATTATGGTACAAGACAATTAAGAGGGATATCAGCATTTTGTTTAAAAAATGAATAATCTTGTAGGATTATGGGAAACTGGCAAAGGCTGAGTCATTCAGGTTGGCACTTGGCATATGCTGAAAAGAACACTCTGCCTACAGTTAAGCATGGTGGTGGTTCAGTAATGCTCTAGGGCTGCTTTGTATCCTCTGGAAACTTGCAGCATGTGGATGGATTCATTGAAGTATCAGGAAATCCTAGAAGAAAATGTCATGCCATCTTTGAGGAAGCTGAAACTTGGGTGTCTTTGGACCTTCTGACAGGACAATGATCCCAAGCAAACCTCAAATTCCACCAAGGCTTGTTTGCCAAAGAAATCCTGGAATATTCTACAGGACTTGAATCTCATAGAAAATCTCTGGTGGGATTTGAAGAAGGCAGCTGCTGCACACAAACCCAAGAATATTACTGAACTGGAGGCCATTGGTCATGAGGAATGGGTGAAGATTCCTCAGGAATGCTGCCAGAAGCTGGTGTCTGGCTATGCATCTCATTTGCAGCAAGTCATAACAGCAAGTAGAGCATAACACTGCTCTACTAAGTACTGAAGTGTGGCATCCATCCTTGGCATGAAGGGATTGAATAATTTTGAGACAGCAGGATTCATTAGAAGTTGTATTTTAAGTTGAATTTGGGGAAACCACTTCATTGTTCTAATTTTATTTGATTTATTCATTGCAAACAGCTGAAAGTCTGTAAATGGGGGTTGAATAATTTTGATTTCAACCATAGGTGTCAGTCCCGGCTCAGTATCAAGTGGGTACCTGTGAGAACACCACAAAATGTGGAAAGTCACATTTCTTCTATTCTCCAATAGAAAAGTGATCATTACAATTAGCATCACCCTTCTTATTGCTAGTATCATAACTGTTTATTAGCTGAAATTCTGTTGCTTTAACTTATGCCACTTAAGGTTGATGACATCTGTTTTTCACTACTAGCTTGCTAGAGAAAGCTCAGCAAAGTTAAAATATTCCCTATTTTTCACTCATCTTCTACAATCATAAATTGTAGCCTTCACTGATGAGAGAGGTATGGCATACTAGTTGTGAAAAACTAGGTCAAACTGTACAAACAGGACTATTGTACAGTTTAAATATGCCAGGTGCTCTGTGAGGCAAATATCTTATTCAAACTGTAAGTGATAAAACAACAAGGTGATGTAATATAAATCTGATTATAATCAACAATGCCCAGATTCCTGGCGGTGTGAGCATGTCCATTTGCCCTATAGTGCTTCTTCATACTCTCCACATGTTTAAAAACATGAGAAAGGGCTAGAACATGGTCTCTGTGCTGCAGTAGAAGCAATTGAACAGAGTTCAGCAGGAGTAATTTGCATGAATGGATTGGAGTCACTGTTGAAATTAAGCACACATGGAGAGGGAGCAATTACCCCTTTAACACTTTATTAGTTGAAGATGGAATTTTAAAAAACTGGATGTGTTAGATACATTTCTGCTATCATAACATGGGAAGAATATAAACATTTTAACTGTTTTAAAGGATCTATACTCTATTGGTATCTTTTGATATCATATAACTGATGGCACCTTTCCTTGAGCTCTGTTAATATAGGCTGGGTTGGAAATTTTATAATGATAAATAATAACTAAATAATACAGATTTGAACTTAGATCAAGTGTGATGTAGGAAAATCAACATTTTCAGGAGCTATGTGACATTCTTGTGCTTGGTTTCTATTTAAACCTACCAAAGATACAAATATGTCTCATGACGTTTACCAGCCACCAACCAGCTGAAATCCTATTGTGCAACTTTATGCTTTATGAATCTAATGATGTCATTAGCTCTGGTGGTTTCTTTCAGAAATCAGAAATGCCCAATGCCATCCCAGCCCTTAGATCTCAAATCTCCCTTGGATCACTTTCATTGTGAGAAAGCTGTAGGGGCTGTGAGCGGGGGATAGATTTATTTTTACAAACTGCTGTGGCTGATGACATAAATGTAAAGCTGTGCAACAAGATTCCACCCAGTGAATGAGATCTGCAACATGCAACTCTGCCATCAAAACTGTGAATCAGAACAGAGGATCGTGTGACAAAATGGTAATGTGAATTAATGAAATGTCATGGACAAACAGACATATACCTACCAATGCACCCTTAGGTCCTGGCGCACCTGGCAAACCATCCTGACCTGGTCTTCCTTCTCTACCGGGAGCACCGGGAACTCCAGGGAAACCAGGATTTCCCTTTTCACCCTTTAAATTTGAGTCAAAGAAAATATCTCCAGGTTCTCCTTTTGCTCCTGGGCTTCCCATCAATCCAGGTAAACCTGGAAGTCCCTGAAATCACATTCAATTACAACATCATTAAACCCATGAAATCTACCATAAAATGTTTGCTCACAGTTTTTAATAAGTCTTAGATTTAATTTCTGACTAGTCAAGTGACAAATCAAGAATTAACAGTATTGCTCATATTCCAAATTTGTATAGCAGTTTTGGTTGTACCCTGATAGTCCAGAAACACTGGAGTGTCACTCTTCAATGGAGTGCCACTCTTCAATGGAGGGACTATATCCAGATCTAATAGCATCAAGAAATATTCAGGATTTACCCAATGCAGTCTTTATTTATTTACTGAAAATATTTTTAACCTGCCTTTCTCCTTAAAAAGGACCCAAGGTGGCTTACAACAATTGAAAGACAGTATTTAATCTAACAATACTGAGTATACACTACTGATATACCAAAACACACACACACACACACACACACACAAGCAACACCAAAGCATATTCAAAGCAGTAATATACAACAATCCATTAAAAACCCAACTCAGGCACATATTCACTTAGGGAAAGCTTGCCTGAAGAGAAAAGTCTTCGCCTGCTTGCAGAAGGACAGTAAAGATGGGGCCAGCCTGGCTTCCTGCGGAATGGGGTTCCACAGTCTTGGAGGAGCAACAGGGAAGGCCCTTTCCCATGTACCTACCAAATGCACCTGTGAAGGTGGTGGGGTTGGGAAAAGGCATCTCCTGATTATCTTAATACTTGATCAGGCTCATAAAGGAAGACGTGGTCTTTGAGATAGCCTGGGCCCAAGCCATTAATTTATTATTTATTTATTTATTTAATTTATACCCCACCCATCTGGTCTTCCGGCCACTCTGGGCGGCTAAAATTAAATGCTTTATAAGTGAGAACCAACATTTTGAATTCTGCCTGGGAATTGCCAGTGGAGCTGTTGTAACATGGAAGCTATGTGATCCCTGTGATCATCCTCTGTTAGTAAATCTGGCTGCTGCATTTTGGACCTATCAAAGTTTCCTGACACATTCCACAGGCAGGCTCACATAGAGTGCATTATAGTAATTCAGTCAAGACGTAACTAAGGCATGTGTCACCATGACCAATTGAGACTTCTCCAGGAATGTGCGCAGCTGGAGCACTAATCTTAATTGTGCAAATGTACTCCTGATTATCACCAAAAACAAGGCATCCCGGCTCAGTGATGAATCCAGGGGCACCCCCAAGCCACACACCTGTGTTTTCAGAGGGAGTGTAACTATAGGCTGAAGCCCTATTCCTTGATCTGTCTTCTGACAGACCAGGAGTACCTCTGTCTCACCTGGATTAAATTTCAATTTTTCCACCCTCATCCAATCCATTACTGACGCCTAACACTGATCTACAGCCAAAACAGCTTCCTCAGATTTAGATAGAAAGGAAGGCTAGAGATGGATAGAGATGTGTATCATCCACATACGGGTGACACTGAACTCCCAACCCAGAAAACCTCTCCCAGCAGTTTCACGTAGACGTTAAGTAGCACAGAAGACGCAATAGTACCCAATGGCCAGGGTGTGAGACAGAAGCCCCCTAGCGGAACCTTCTGAGTTCTCTCCTGCAAGGACCAGAACCACTATAAAACAATGCCTCCAAGTCCAATCTCAGAAAGACAGGCCAGAAGTATACCATGGTTGATCTTCTTCTAAGAGACCCAGCATAACAGGGACACAAGCCCCTTGTTCTTGGTGTAGGACGTCCCATCAAAGTGAACAAAGTAATTTCTGTCCCATAACCAGGCCCGAAGCCTGAATGAAATGAATCAAGATAACCTGTCTCATCCAGGAACCCCTGGAACTGAGAATCCTCAACCCTTCCAACTCAAGGACAGACTATTAGAAACTGGTTAATAATTATTTGGTATTGTGAGATCTAAGGACGGCTCTTTCAACAATGGTTATAATATTGCTTCTTTTAAGCGTGCTGGGGTCCTACCCTGTCACAAGGAGGCCTTCACCACTCTGTCTGCCCACTCAACCAGTCCCTTTTTGGCAACTTTTATAAGCCAGTAAGGGTTCAGTCCATATCATCAGGCTTCAGAAAGTGAAACTCATCCATCAACACAGGGCAAACAGGGAGCATAGTTTTATTCACAGTATCTGTATCAACTACAGCATCCAAGTCAGAGTGGATCCAAGTAACTTTGCTTGCAAAGTGTTGTGCAAATGCTTCACAGTGAGCTATAGTGTTGTCTGCATTCTTTTCCTTTGGGCTGTGATATAATTGGCCCTTAACCACTAAAAAGAGCTCTGCCTGATGACTCTGTGCAGATGCAATGGTACCATGGAATAGGACTTTCCATGTGCCCTAGCTGGCATTCAATCAGATTCACTCCATGTTTTCTGCCATTGTTGCTCAAATCTATGTCCCACCCTTCATTACTGTCAGCTCCTCAGTAATCTAGGTAGCCAATTTGGCTCTAATTGGTGGGAGGAGATGTTTAAGAGCAAATGTGTCCTTGTAGAAAGAAAACCTTCCAAATGCAGGGAATTTAGATTTAGGGGCACTTTCAAACAAATTCTGCATGTGGTATGGTAATGTGAGGACTGTACCATACTATTTTAGTAAGCTATAACAGGACAAATAAATGTTATTCTCTACCAAATTTCCAAGAGTGTTTTCAAAAGGATTAAGTAGAGTGCGGAAAGATACTCACTATGTTTACTTCCTGACAGTGGTGATAATAAATTAAATAATGTTTGAATTTTTAAAAGGCATTTTTGATAAGCATTTTCTGTCTGTAGTTTCCACCACAATGATTGACACCAGAACTGAAGATATATGCACCAGAAGTTCTAGTTATTTAAATTGTTAGGAGGCAGAATAAGAACTACGTGCTCAGTAACAGAACACAAGTGTTCCCCATTAATGCTAAGATATATCTATTTTTTTAAATATTAAAAAAAGTGTTGTAATCTTGTACTACTGAGATGATATAGCCAAACTGTCCAATTACATATGCTAAAATGGCTGTGGAGCATAGCGTTTTGATTGTTTCCTTACAGTTACTCCAGGGATGCCGTCATTACCACGAATGCCTCTGTCACCTTTAGCACCTGGTGATCCTGGAATACCTTTTTAAAAAAGGAAATTATATGAAACATACACATATGAGCTTCTTTGCTCTCATACAATCTAATATTCTTCACATATTAGTTTCAGAGGTAAAAATATGCATAAATATTAAAACATAGTTGGAAAAAGCATATAAGCTGTTTACTAAGGTCTAAGAAGGTAAATTTTGATGTAAATATTTTTTATAAATTTAAGAAAATTTTTCTTTTTGGTTTCTTGAGTAGAGATGGGCATGAACCACCGGTTAGTCGGTTCATGCCTGTTTGTTTACTGGCTCAACTGGTGATTCCAAGCTCTGCCTTCCTCTGGCAGGCACCCAGAGGCAGCCCGCTGGTTTCCCTGCCCACCTCTTCTAGGTCCTGAGTGGGTGCCTGTCAGTAAACAAACAGGGATGAACTGCTGAACTGGCAGCTTGTATCCATCTCTAGTCTTGAGCTGATCACCATGGAGTGCCAGTGGAGCTATATCTTCTCCCTAGATGAAAGTGAAAAGGAAAAAGATAAGACATCCCTGTAATGTTACAGCATTGATGGGAATGAAGGATATGCCTTATATCCCCAAGGAAAAATAATAATGATCAGATGAACATTTTTGAAACAAGATAAGGGAAAGGGGATATACTACCTTGCCAAAAAATGAAAAACAAAAACTTTACAATATAGCATACTATTGTAGGGGACGTATGACACTTGTGGAACATTTATCATCCAAACAGCTACTACCTGACACAATGGCTACACTTACTAGGCAGATCTAGGAAGGATGAATAAGAGGAAAATTGGGACTTATTGTCTAATCCATTTCATCGGACAGTAAGGAAGGTATTCTCACTCTTTCAGGAATTATCCTTCCTATCAACTGGGTGGAATTGCACAGCAATCTAATGTGGATACCTACCACCCTCTGCCCCCAATTCAGCACTTGGTAGGCCCCATCTACTGTGTCCAAATCTGGACACCACACTTTAAGAAGGATATCAACAAATTGGAACAGAGAAGGGCAACAAGGAAGACCAAATCCTGTATGGAAAGACTGAAAGAACTTGGCATGTTTAGCCTTGACAAAAGAAGACTTGGGGGAGATATTTTAACACTTTTCAAATACTTGAAAGGTATAGAGGAGGGGCAGAATCTGTTCTCAATCAGCCCAGAGTGTAGGGCATGTAATAACAGGTTCAAGCTACAGGAGCCAGATTTAGGAATATAAGGAAAAACCTCTTAACTGTTGGAGCAGTACGACAATGGAATCAATTATCTTGGGAAGTGGTGAGTGCTCCAGCACTGGAGGCGTTCAAGAGAAATTTAGACAAATATCTGCCTTGCTTTGGATTCCTGCATTGAGCAGAGTTGGACTCAATGGCCTTATAGGCTCTTTCCAATGAATGTGAAATTCCACCCAGCTGATATTACACAATTTTTGATGTTTCTAGCATTTTGTAGATGAAACCATCTGACAAATGCAGTAATAGGAATACAGTGCAAATCCTGGAGGACTGTTTCTTTCTGGTCTAGTAAAGCTCTTGTTTTGTACTTTACCTGGTTCCCCTGGAAACCCTTGGGGGCCTGGTGGTCCAGGAAGGCCAGGAAGATCACAGGTAAAACAGCCTTCACCCTTTTCACCTGTATTAAGAAACAGATATTGTGAGGCTTCTGTTCAAAACTCTCTACAAACCAAATGGTAATTTTTTTTATATAGGACAGTTTCAAGTTGGTATCTCAAAACACATGAACATTTTAGACCAAATTTCATAATAGATATTTTAGTCTACATTATTTCAATATGATTGTGAAATTCTACAATTGGGAGTGGATACCAACATCTGTGATAGCAGTGCAGCTGTGCTTGAGAGTGTCCTTATGCCTCAAAAGACATTTATAACTTCTTACAGTAAAACGCAAACAAATAAACTTCTTATAACAACCAGCAACAGCAAGCAGCGTCACGTTGTTTTGCTAATCTACAACTTTTTCAACAATTTTGTCTTTCCTGGAAGGAACAAAGTAGAACTGGTGAGAGATAAAATGTCATTCTCTTATTAACCACAAGCCAGAGGGCTTTGGTGGGAGCAGGGCCCAAAGGTCTGAAGAGGGAGTGGTGAGATGATTAAAATGTAATTAGAATTCAGACTGGTTGGGAAGGTTATTTTGGAGTAAAGAAGTGGTGAAAGGAAGTCAATAATGGTTTCTTTGGGGAGTCAAGTGCGGCCATGGACACCTAACATGTCATGAAGGAACATAGCAGAAATGGTCAGTCTGTCACAAGATATGAGCAACTGAAAATACCCTGATCACTGTGCCTTACAGCAATTTCCAAAGTTGCATCATGGCAACTTCCACAATAGCCCGCAGAATTTTAAATGTTGAATAACAACTGACAAACAACTGATCCAGTGCAGTGTTTCAAGTTATGAAACTATTAAACAAAATATAAGTCATATGATTTTTGGCAATTAATTCAATTTTGTGCAAAAATTAGGAGTTTTTTTTGCATAAAACAGACAATTTTGCACAATACATTGATCTTACCAATGTGAGAACATTCTCAAAAGTGTCAGGAAATTCTCTGCTATCCTCATTGATGAGGAAAATAATGCTACAGTTCATCATGTTCAAGAGTGAGAACTAGAGCAGCAGGGATTCCCATTACTATTCTCTGCTAAATTAAGTGGAATTCTCTTTAGTCCACCAGGATACCATCACCTTGACTTGAAGTCCAACTCACTTTCTGCCAAGTGTTGAGTGCTGGGTGTTCAAATGTAGAGCATAACCAGAAGAAGAGATTCTGTTGTTCTGCATAGATCAGCACATCCTGCCTCACCTACCAACAATTTCAGAGTATGACAAGCTTTCAATAATAATGCTGAGGGAATTTTACCGTGGAACAAACTCCATAGATTAAAGACAGACAGCTGCAATCCTTTTTTGCTGTCCTTGCTTATAATTGTACATTCACTGTCCTTGCTTATAATTGTACATTATATAAGCATCTGATTGTGCTAAGGCTAATATGGATTTTAATGTTAGATGACACTATGGGAAGGCTAAAAATGGATAATTGATACAAGTATATTTTGGTATGAACATGTAGTTGAAAATACAGTGGTGCCCCGCATAACGAGCGCTTTGTTTAACGACGAATCTGCATAGCAATGTTTTTTTAATCGCTTTTGCGATCGCATTGCGATGTTTTAAGTGGGAAAACATCGCTTTGCGAAGATCGGTAAGCTGTTTCACCTACCGATTATGGCATAACAATGTTTTTCCAACAGCTGATCGGCGGTTCCAAAATGGCCACCGGGTAAAGAAAGTGGCCGCCCGCTGTGTTTTCGTGCCCTTTCCTTGCTTACTGGGCAGCGAAAATGGCGGCCATATGGAGGATTTTTGCAGAACGGTGAGTTTTTTGCCCATAGGAACACATTAAACGACAAATCTGTATAGCGACGATTTTTTCGGAACAGATTATCATCGCTATGCGGGGCACCACTGTATGCAGAAAAATATAGAAGAGATGTGGAAAATTAATGAGGAAGGAGGAGCAAAAATGCATATGCTGTGGGATACAGTTGAATATAAAAGAATCATACAATTTATAAAAAGAAGATAAACAGTTGAAAGTATTAGAAGAAAATATTAAGGAATTAAAAAGTTAATAATGTCTAGAGATCCTAAAATAATGTTTGAGTTACAAATAAAGAGGAAAGAATTAACAGGGATTTAAACAGAAAAAGTTCAGTGGAATTTAAAATATTTTAAAAAATAATATTTTGAAGAAACAGAAATTCTAAATTATTACCAGGATAATAACTAAAGAAAGCTAAAAATAATGCAGGAGTGATTACAGATGAAAATAATAAGATATAATAAAATGAAAGACAAAATGGAGGTGTTTCAAGATTTTTTTAAAAATTATGCATTCATAATAATATATTATCAGAGAGAGCTGAATTATTTATAGAGGAAAAAGTAAAGAAAAAATTACAAAATATGGATAGGGAAAAGATGGAACAAAATATCACTGAGAGGGAGATAGAAAAGGTAAGAAACATATTAAAGGTAGGAAAATCATCAGGCTTAGATGCACTATGTGTGGAATATTACAAGATATTCAAAAAATTTCTTATGTCTAAATGAGAACCTTTTTCTAAATAAAATTTTAAACAGGGAAGCATTTGTTTATTGTATTAATATTGAAAATGGGTAAAGACCTAATGACTATGGGATCTTGTAGACCAACATCATGAATAAATCAAGATGTTATGATATTTAAGCTATTATGACTAAAAGACAGAACAATTTTATAGACAACTACGGTAAATGGATTTTGATATGTAGGCAATTGGCTGATTAGTAAAAAGGGTGTTTAACATAATATAATAAAAGAATAAAAAAAATAAAGGCAGAGAAATTGGCATTAGATATTTTTAAAGCTCCCTTTCTTAGATGTCATGGTCATATGCAAACTGACCTCCTATTGGGACACAAGGTCTACAGAAAACTCACCCACACAGACTGGTACCTACACAAAATTCCAACTACCACCCATGACAAAAAAGAGGCATAATCAAAACACTGATAGACCATGCAAATCAGAACTGTGAAGCTCAATTTCTCAGCACTGAACTCAACCACCTGAATGGGGCCCTGCGGGCAAATGGCTATTCCAAGAATGAAATTACAAGGGAATCAAACTGCAAAAACAACACCAAACTGAAGAGGAAAACAGCCACCCACAAATAAAGTATTTATGCCATACTGTACATCAAAGGAATCACAGACCACATGGGGAAACTGTTGAAAAAACACAACCTACAAACAGTATTCAGGTCCACCACAAAAACACAACAAATGTTAGGGTCAGCAAATGACAAAAGGCCCCCCCTCACCACTGCAGGAGTATATTGGATAACTTGCAGTTTTGGCCAGGTATATATTGGGACCACAAAATGCAGCATCCACACCAGAATCAAAGAACATGAAAGAGACTGCAGACTAAAACAAGTGGAAAAATCAGCAGTCGCTGAACATGCCCTAAAACAAGCTGGACATGAAATTCTATTTCAAAATACTGAATTACTGGACAACACCAGGAATCATTATGTTAGACTGCACAGGAAAGCCATTGAAATCCACAAACACCAGCACAGCTTCAACAAAAAGGAAGAAAGTCTAAAACTCAACAAAGCCTGGCTCCCAGCCTACAAAAAGGTCAACATATTCTACCCAGCCACAAGGATCACTGCACACAAAATACTAGCTAACAACACCCATCAATCACAGCACTGTCATCTCCCCCTTATCAAAACAATATACCCATAACAAAAAACACCCTGATCACCATAATCACCTAATCTTCTGAAAAAGACAAAAAGCTGATCCCATAGCTACAAATACAGTGGTGCCTCGCTTAACGAGTGCCTCGCTGAGCGATGAAATCGCTTAACGAGGCACTCTGGGCCATCGCTGGAGCATTCGCTCAGCGATGGCCCCTATGGGGTTTTTTCGCTTTGTGAAGATTGCTAAGCGATTCGCTTAGCGATCTTCGCATAACGAAGCTGGGAAAACAGCTGATCGGCGGTTCCAAAATGGCCGCCGGAAGGTCCGCGCCGCATTTTCGCGCCCTGCCCTCGCTTAACGAGGGCGCGAAAATGGCGGCGCTATGAAGAAACATCGCTGAACGGTGAGTTTTCAAGCCATAGGAACGCATTGAACAAAGTTCAATGCGTTTCTATGGCTTTTTTAATTCCGTTTAGCGATGTTTCGCTATAGCGAAGGTTAATCCGGAACGGATTAACCTCGCTATGCGAGGCACCACTGTATTCAACTATTCCACACACAACACCAGAACACAAACAGTTAGGTTACTTACCTGTAACTTTAGTTCTTCTAGTGGTACTCTGTGAATTCACACAAATGGGTTATCCTGCGCTGCGCAGGAACGTCCGGAAGATTCCAGAGCTTAAGAAAAAAGAGTCAATTAGCTCCCCCCGCGGGGTATATAAGCTCCGCCTCCTCCATCTTTCTTTCAGTTCCCTAAATCCGCCATTACTGTAAGTTAGATAAGCATGGTATCATAGAACGGTACCGTGACGGATAGAGGGGAGGAAGGGAAGGATGTGTGAATTCACAGAGTACCACTAGAAGAACCAAAGTTACAGGTAAGTAACCTAACTTTCTTTGTAGTGGTCTCTGTGAATGCACACAATTGGGTGAACAGCAAGCTGTACTCACTGGCAGGAGGGCCGTCATGGTATCATAGGTGACAGTATCGCCCGTCCAAATGCCGCATCTTTTTGGCTCTGACGTCCAGTTGGTAGTGTCTGGCGAACGTCAGAGGGGTAGCCCAGGTGGCTGCTTTGCAAATGTTCTGCAGTTGGACACCTTTGAATAGGGCTGTCAAGGTGGAAACTGCTCTGGTGGAATGTACCTTTAAGCCCTCTGGAGGAGGTTTCTTGGCCAGCTGGTAAGCCAGGTGAATAAGCTGAACAATCCACCATGATACTGATTGAGAAGAAGCATGGTCCGTGGTAACATAAAAAGAGACGCAGAGAGTGTCGGATGGACTTGGTGTGGTGTAGGTAGAAGGCAAGGGCTCTTCTAACGTTGAGAGAATGAAGTTTGCACTCCAGCGGTGTGGTTGGAGACGGGAAAAAGGTTGGAACCACAATGGGCTGATTGACATGGAATTGTGACACCACTTTTGGGAGGAAGGAAATGTCCATGTATAAAGTAACTTTATCTTGGTGCATCTGTAGGTACGGAGTGTCCGACCTTAGGCCAGCAATCTTGCTTGCTCGTCTGGCTGAAGTAATAGCTACTAGGAATGTCGTCTTCAAGGAAAGAAGTTTTTCAGAGCACGTAGCCATTGGTTCGAATGGAGGTTTAGTAATGGCCTCTAAGACCAGCGGAAGGGACCATTGGGGTGCAATGGTTTGGGAGGGTGGTCATATGTTTTGGAGACCTTTTAAAAATCTTTTAAGTGTAGGGTTGGAAAAAAATCCTCGCAGAGTATGAATGAGGAGGTTGTTGTGCTACAATCGCTGAAATGTAAACTTTAAGCGTGGAGTGCGCAAGTCCCATATTGAAGAGATGCAGCAAAAAGGTAAATACCTTATGCAGAGAAGCTGGTACCATGGTCATGCCTTTAGATTGGGCAAACCTGGTAAATGCTTTCCATTTGCCCTCATATAAGCGCACGGTAGAGGGCTTTTGTGCATGGTCTAGCACCTCACGGAAGCAGGGGTTATCCTCCATGCTGTCAGGCGAAGCGACCGAACATCGGGATGGAGGAGAGCCCTATTGTCCTGTGACAGGAGGGACAGTATCTGAGGTAGAGGATAAACTTCTTGTGCTATTTCTGATAGGTGAGCGAACCACGGTTGCCTCGGCCACCAAGTGGCAATGAGGATTGCGTCTGTACCGTACTGCATTATCCTGGTCACAGTCCTGAGAAGCAGCGGTATTGGAGGGAACAGGTACGTTAGTTCCCCTGACCATGGTATGAGGAAGGCGTCTCCCAAGGAGGCGGCGTCCATGCCTGCTCTGGAACAGTATTGGGCACACTTGGTGTTGAGATGGGATGGAAAAAGATCCAAGGTGGGCTGTCCCCATTGTTTGCAAATGTCTAGAAGGATCCTCTGGTCTAATGTCCATTCGTGCATTTTGGTAAGGAGCCTGCTCAAGTGGTCCACTAGAGAGTTGTTCCTGGAAGCGATGTGGATCGCCTGTGGGAAAACGTCGTGGGAGCGACACCAATTCCAGAACTTGATGGTCAGCTGGAGGAGGCACATGGATTGCGTTCCACCTTGCCTGTTGATGTAGTGCATTACTGTGGTATTGTCCGTTACCAGTTGCACAGCATGGCCCTGGATGAGAGGGAGGAAGGATTGAAAAGCCTTCATGACAGCTATCAGTTCTAGCTGATTGATGTGCAAGATCCTTTGGGTTGGGGTCCAAAGACTGTGGGCACGGAGGTTCTGGCAGTGCGCGCCCCAACCTGAGGGGCTGGCATCGGTAATGACCTGTATGGACAGGTAAGGGAAGTGGAACGGTCTTCCCCGTGACAGGTTGCTGGATCTGGACCACCAGGTGAAATGCCGCGCTACGAGAGGGGGGATTCTCAACCTCTTCGACTGCTGGTCTGTCACAGGATCGAACTGGGTGATGAACCAAGACTGTAGGGGACTGAGTTCGAGTCTGGCGTACGGTACCACCGCGGTGGTGGATGCCATCAACCCTAGAACTTGTTGGATGTAGTGCGCTGTAAGTACAGCGCACGGTCTGAGCTTGCTCACAGCTTTTTTGATCTTTCAAATTCGCTGTGGTGGAAGAAAGGCCTTTGTGCGAACAGAGTCCAAGGTTGCTCTTATGTAGGAGACTACTTGAGAAGGTATGAGATTGGACTTTTTTGCATTGATTTTTAGTCCTAATTTCTTTAGGGTGGACAGGGTAAATCACGTGGCTGAGAGCGCTTCGTGATAGGATCGGGCCACCAGAAGCCAGTCGTTGATGTAAGGAAAAATTTTTATCTTTTGGGTTCGTAGGTATGCAACGACTGGCGCCATGCATTTTGTGAATGTCCTAGGGGCCATTGAGAGCCCAAACGGTAGGGCGGTGAATTGGCACGTCTCGTGATGGAACCAGAACTGGAGAAATTTTTGATGAGACAGGTGGATGGAGATATGAAAGTATGCATCCTGGAGATCGATGGTGACGAACCAGCTTCCCTGAAACAAAAGGGGGAGAATGGAGTCAAGGGTGAGCATACAGAGCTTCTTGTGAAGTATGTACCAGTTAAGGTCTCTTAAGTCCATGATGGGCCTTATGCCCTCATTGTTCTTGGTGACAGCAAAATAGTGTGAGAAAAACCCATCAGTACTGTCAGATGGAATTTGGATTATGGCATCTTTGGATAACAGAGATGAGATTTCCAAATGGAGTGGAATGGAAAAAGGAGTAGGTCTGGTGAAATTTGATGGAGGGATAGAGAAAAATTCTATTCTATATCCATGTTGAATAATACTAAGGACCCACTTGTCAGTAGTGATGTTTTTCTACTCTTGCAGGAATGGGGATAATCTTGTATGAGAGAGAGATTCATGAGAATTGGTATTGTGGCTTTTTGTAGGCAAACTTTTGGTACCATACGGCTGGTATGGTACTTAGGATTTCACTGTCTTTCTCATCTTATGGATATTGTCCATAGTCTCATCCGTTTTAGAGTTAAAGAGTCCTGCAGCATCAAAGGGAAGTTCCTCGATCTTGGTCTTAGTGTCTTCAAGGATGTTGGCTGTTCTGAGCCAGGCATGGCGTCTAACAGCAATCGCAGTCAGCATAGATTTAGAAGCGATGTCAGCTGTGTGTTTTGCAGCAAATCGCTGTTGCCTGGTAAGCATGTTAGCCTCTTCATAAACGTTAAGGGCTTCAGCTTTTGCAGGGTCAGGTAAGGATTGCAGTACTGGAACTATCTTGTCCCACAAGTGCTTCTAATAGGCGCCCATGGCGGCCTGGTAGTTACCAATTTTAATAAACATTGCGGCGAACGAATACAGCTTCTTTCCAAAGGTATCTGACTTCTTTCCGTCTTTGTCAACAGGTGTAACTGATGATCTAGTACGGGATTTGTACTGAGTGGTTTTGACCACAATGGAATTGGGTGAAGGATGCTTGGCCAGAAAGTCAGAGTCCGAACCATGAGTTTTATAGTGGTGCTCGAGCTTGTGCGGCACCTGTACCAATGTAGGAGGTTTGTCCCAAGAAGATTTTACCAGCTCAAACAGAGCAGGAATGAGACTGAGGCTAGGGGGAGAGGTTTTGTCCTGCTCCATATCATGGAAGATGGGGTCCCGTTCTTGTTGAGGGATTTCTGCATCAAGCTGCAAGGTTTTCGCCATCCACATAATGAGCTGTGCATAAGATGAGAAGTCCTCTGAGGAGGGTTGAGATAATGAGCCTTGAGCAGAAGTGTCAGGGGCGTCAGAGTCGGTGGAAACCGTAGATGGATTAGACTGCGAGGCGATCGTCTCGGTACTGCGTCTTCTGGCACCATTTCCACATCCGATTGGGTGGACTGGGGAAGGGCACGGTATCATGGGCATCAGGACCGGAGAAGAGCATCGTAGCTCAAACCAAAGAGTGTCCAGTACTGTAGTTAGCACACTTAGGGAGTGCTGTAGGTACCGTAGGTAACTGCCTCTTGCGAGGTGGTGCTTGAGGCATAGGAAAGTCCTGTTGAGTATGTGGCTGACACGGGATAGAGGAAGCCATGGTATGGTGCCACGGTATTTGTGTCTGAGGTAGGCATAGCCAGGGTACGGACACGGTTGGAACGGAGCATAAAAGGAGTGACCAAACTGTGGCAGTCCTCGCGGACGGTACCCATCGCCTCCATCCCGAGGCTGGTATGGAGTGATATTTTTGCGCTTTGCGGTACGCTTCCTAGGAGTTTCATGATCAGACTCCTGTTCAGATGGAAACTTGGTATCAGCCCGCACTGAATATTGAGGGCTTGGATGGGCAACAGCCCGGCTGGCGTCTGGCTCAGCCTCAAATCGGCCCGAGTTTGGTAACATGCACATACAGTGGGGGCTTGACTTGCGAACTTAATCCGTATTGGAAGGCGGTTCGCAAGTCAAAAAGTTCGCAGGTCAAATCTGCATTTCCCATAGAAATGCACTGAAAACTATTTGATCCATATCTGCTCTTTTCCGTCCATAGAAACTAATGGGAAGTGGCGCAGGACCCTGAGGAAGGGAAGGGAAGGGGTGCCGTCAGTTGGGGCATTCATTACGTACCTGCGAGCCCCTCCACTCGGCCCAGAAGGGGCCCACAAGTCCCGGCTGCAGCGGCGGCCTTGGCGGGAGGAGAAGGGGAGGCACCGGAGAGCAACCTCGCACAGGGAAGCCGAGCCGCTCCTGTTCCCGTGGCCCTCGGCAGCCCCGAAGGAAGGCAGGCAGGCAGGGGGCGGGTTGGCGGGCAGCCCGGACGTCAGCGCTAGGGCTAGGGTAGGCCTCCTGGAGCTGGCTGCGGAGCCTGCCGGTGCTCTCCCGCTCCTGTGGCCCTTGGCAGCCCCAAAGAAAGGCGGGCAGGGGCGGGGCAGCGCCCGCGCTGCCTCCTGTCCTTCCCGGAGCCTCTTTGTGCACCCTGGACGCTCCTCGGCAGCCCCAGCCGGGCAGCAGGCTCTCGTCTTCGCTCCCGCCTCCTTGCTCCAGGGCAGCACATCCCGATCCTGTGCCTCTTGGGGCAAAGGAGGAGGAACAGAGCTCGGCCGGCGGAGGCGCCCGAAGCCCCCGGGGGCTGGGCGGATGCTGTGGGGACCCTTCCTCGCCACTCCTGGGAGGGCAAGGGCCGGCTCCTCCGGACACCCTTTCGCCAGGCAGGATTGCCGCCCTTCCTTGCGTAGGCCGAGCGGCGACCTCCCACCTCGCTCCCGGCTCCTCCCCAGCAGCCGGCCGGCTGTCCAGCGGCGTCCATGGCGCTACCCCCGTAGCCGCCCCGTTGCCTTGGAAGTGGAGGCTCCGCGGGGTTTTTCTTCGAAGGGCGCCTCCCGCTCCGTCTCTGGCTTCCTTAGAGGAGGCGGCCCCACGCTGCGAGTGCCTGCCCCGCAGCTTGGAGAGAGTCCTGCAGAGCAGGTCAGCCATGCCTCGTCTCCCAACACGCCTCCTTCCTTCCTTCAACGAGTGGCCCGGGACCCCGGCAAGCCCCAGGGTCTGACGGCAGGGTGGCCCTCGGAAGAAGGTGGCGGCGGGGGCAGGAGCGGCGGCAGCGGCAAGCGCAGCACTCGGCAGTACTGTAGCCTGCCCGGTAGGAGGAGCGGCCCATGGTCTCTCTATAGCCAGCGCTCGGTGCGAGCGCCTGGTTCTCTCGGCTTTTGCTGTCGACGAACGACAGCAGTTTGAATTTCCCGCTTTCCCCGCCTCTCCGGCCCCTTTCCCCCCCACTTTTTGGTTCGTATGTCAATTCTCCATTCGCAAGTCAAAATGGATTTTTGCGGACGGAGAAGTACGCAATTCAAAAAGTACGCAACTCAGGCCGTTCGGAAGTCAAGACCCCACTGTATCTTCCTGAGCCGTCTGGGCTAAAGGAATGTGCTCCTCTGCATCAGAGAGTCCAATTGCTTCCCTCGAAGACTCCTCAAGCAATATCGAAGGAGTGGGAGGAGGCAGAACAGGCAACTTGGCCAGTTTCTTCGCTCTCTTAGCCTTATTGGTGGCCTTCTTTTTCGCAGGGCGAGAAGGCGGTTTGGCTTTTGGCGGTTTGGAAGCATCCTTAGCCTTAACCGGCACAGAGATGGTAAGGAGTGGCTGGTCTGCCGAAGAGTCCTGTTTAGAAGCCTCAGCACGCGGCAGGGACAGTGCTGTGAGGGAGGCGCTTTCCATGTTTGGAGACAGAGTCTTTTCGTAAAGGAAAGCTCAAAGTCTTTGGCGCCTCAGCTTAATTGCTTGCTTTGAAAAATCTTTGCAAGCAGAACAAGACTGATCTTGATGTGATTCACCAAGACAAAACAAGCATTTATCATGTCCGTCTGATAAAGGAATTTTTTGGGAGCAGACGACACACTGCTTGAAGCCCTGAGAGGCCATAAACAAAAGAAAAAGGGGATCGTTGATCGGGGGGGGGGGGGGAACGCGACAGAACCCAAGAATAAACTCAAAATCAGCAAGTTCTGTTGAATAACCATTAAAGTAAGATAAAGTAAATAATAAAACAAGAAAAAAGGATAGCTGGCTAGCTAAGTACTTAACGGTTGATAGCTCTGCTCTTCCTACGTCCTACAGGAATGGCGGATAAAGAGGAACTGAAAGAAAATGGAGGAACCGGGGCTTATATACCCCACGGGGGTGGGGAGCTAATTGACTCTTTTTTCTTAAGCTCTAGAATCTTCCGGACGTTCCTGCGCAGGCACAGGATAACCCATTTGTGTGCATTCACAGAGACCACTACGAAGAAAGTTCTAACTCTTGTCCTCTGAAGATGCCGGCCACAGAGACTGGTGAAACGTTAGGAAAAAAAACCTCCAGAACGCAGCCAAACAGCTTGGAAAACCTATAACAACCATCAGATCCCAGCCATGAAAGCGTTTGAGAATACAAGAAAAGGAATTACTGACGTTTTTGTAGGCTGTGTGCACACGTTTCAAGTCAATTGAAACATGTGCCTGAAATTTTGGTTAATGGTAAAGAGATTATTTGATATAAATTTGAGTTGCATAATATTCAAACAAGGCCTGGAAAACTAATTTTTAAGGAAAATATTAAAGGTAGTATTATAAGTATTAAAAATCCCCTTTTAAGTAATATGTTCCAGTAATATAGAAAAATATTGAGTCCATTGACTTCTCCATTAAGCCAAGTGACTGAATTGGAAAGATTTCCAGAAAATCTTAAGTATATTCTTAGAACAAAAAATTTTAAAAATAAGAGACTAGCTGAGGAACGTACATGAGAATGAATTAGAGTGGTACTAAGCAAAGGAAGAATTTCATGGTTAAATATAATTCAATTAGAAAAATGGACTAATAAATGGGGGGAAAAGTAGGAGTAGGTAGAGATATAACTAAATTTGAAGAAATTATAAAAAAAGGAGAACGTAATAAAAGTAGATTGACTGATCGTTTGTGTAAATGTTAAAAAGTAATGGTGCCTGTGGGAAGTTAGTTATTCATTGATTTCTCCAGCCACTATGCTTCCCTTGAAATTTTTAAAGTAGAAGAGTGACCATTTCTGTTAGTCTATGAACTTTAGTGAAGATGTAGAGCTTTTTGAGCAGCAATTGATGGTGGACAGTATTCATATGCCACTGTAAGGTCGACAAATGCTGCTCCAGTTTTTTTATGTACTTCAAAACCATCTTCTACATGCTGGGTCAGATTTAAGATTTGAGCTGTACAGGTCTGTAAGAATGCTTAGGCCATGCTGTTCTGGAATGGTGGAAGGATGGCTCCTTTAAAGAGAGGAGAGTTAACTGAAGCTGTTGAACCTTGCCTTTTGGACTAGAAGAGGAAGAGTTTTGTCATGCCTCTTGTACAGAAAAGAGAATAATATATTTCATCAGAAATTCATTTTTCTGTTTGATTGCAGAACTTCCTAATTCTGTATCTGTTGAGGAACTAAAGAATAGTAGACAGAAGATAAAGTCAACATCACCTTTCTGTCCCGTTTCTCCTGAGAAGCCATGCTGGCCAGGAGGACCTGGAGGGCCGGGATCACCAGGCAGACCAGGCAGACAATCCCAGATTCCATCTGCAATTCAAAACAGAACAAAAGAAAAAGATTACAACAAAGCAGCAACAAAGTAATCATTTTCTATATGACTTTATCAGTCTCTCACATGGTTGCAGAGGAATTCTGGCCCAATCTTGTTTGTAGTTCAGTTCATTGAGGTTTGTGGGCACTAGTTCATGCACAGCTCTCTTAATGTCCTGCTACAGCATTTCAATTGAGTTGAGGACTGCACTTTGCCTGGGCCATTTCAACACCTTGATTCTATCCTCCCCCTGACATTCTGTTGCACATTTGCTGGTGTGCTTGGGGTCATTGTCCTGTTGCGTGACCCAATTTTGGACAAGGTTCAGCTGTTGGACAGAGGGCCTCATATTTGACTCTAGAATACTTTTGTATACAGAAAAGTTCATGGTTGACTCAATGACTGCAAGTTGCCAGGTCCTGTGGCTGCAAAATAATCCCAAATCATCACCCCACCACCACCGTGCTTGACAGTTGGTATGAGGTGTTTGTGCTGATCTGCTGTGGTTTGGTTTTTGCCAAACATGCCATTGTACAGTATGCCCAAAATATAGTATTCACTTTGGTCTCCTCTTTCCAAAGGACATTGTTTCAGAAGTCTTGTGGTTTGTCCAGATGCAACTTTGCAAACCTAAACCATGCTGCCATGTTCTTTTAAGAGAGAAGAGGCTTTCTCCTGGCAACCTTTCCGAACCAATCATTCTTGTTCAGGTTTTTTCTAGTTGTACTGTCATGAACTTTAACATTTAACATGCTAACTGAGGCCTGCTGAGTCTGAGATGTAACTTTTTTAAAAAAATTCTCTGAGCATTGCACGGTCTGACATTGGGGTGAATTTGCTTGGAAGACTCTTGGGAAGACTGGCAACTCTCTTGAATGTTTTCCACTTTTGAATCATCATTCTCACTGTAGAATGGTGGATTTTAAATGGTTTGGAAATTGCCTTTTAACCCTTCCCAGACTGATAGGCAGCAGCTTCTCTACAATAATTGCTGATGTGTTTCCTTCTTGGCATTGTGTAAAACATACCCGAATGTTCCAGACTAGCAAAGTACTAAAACTTTGGCTTTTAACAGAGGTGGTCACACTTGCTGATGATCAATTACTCAAGGATATTTGGTTAGCAGCACCTGGCTGCTACTTGGCCTCTTAATTACTATGTAAGCAGTAAGGTTGTACGTAGTTTTTCACACATGGCTTTTCCATTTTAGCTTTATTTTTGTTAAATCATTGACATAGTGTAATATGTCATTCTTCATCTAAGGTTGTATTTACCTAATTTTCAGACCTGCTAAGGACCAGATCATTTTTACTATATCTTGATATGTAAAACCATAGAATTCAAAGAGGGTGCCTGGTGTGTGTGTGTGTGTGTGCGTGTATGTGTGTGTGTGTAAATATATACATTTCTGAAATCACAGTTCATAGTTTGAACACTGGAAAAAGGCAAAAGCAATGACTACTGTTTACATTCTATCTTATGTGTCAATTATGCATTTGCATAGTAGGGTCTAGAAAGTAAATCTGTTGTATGGATTCGCCTATATGCACGGTGCAAGTTATAAAAGTAATAAAGGAACGTAGGGCCTCCTGTTCACAAATCTACATTAAAAATATGTCATTGGTAAGTGCCATAAATACTACTGAATGTTTGTATCTGTCTGTGTCTATTATGCATACTTCTTGGGCTTGGTCTCCAGGTTGTGAAGCCTTTCTCCTTGGTATGGAATTTGCTGGATCCCAACTGTCAACCAGGAAAAAGTTGTTTCCCCAAGCTAAATAATTCCACACCCACAATTCATAAGAGAAATCTACAGCTATTTATTATTTAAAGATTGTGCAGTAAATGCTTTTGTCTGGACAGTTTATAGAAACTGTGGCAACCCCAGACCTACTGGAGTATGCCACCATGTAGTTATGCTGCCACCAACCATTCCCTGTAAGGAGTCACACAGACCAGGAATGGATTTTAATAAATAAAAGAACAAGGTTTATTGAAACAACAAACAGGGTAAATAAAAGAATCAGGTAAATAGGATAATGTAACGTGGCATAACCCCAATCACACACATACAACAGCTTGGTTCCCACTGAACCCTTTAAGGTAACGCACAGACCCTGAACCTATCAGTTCTGGCTACCTAGAAAGAAACCTGAACCTATCAGGTATGTACTAACTGACACACAGTTGTACTCAGTCTGACACACAGACTCCAACTCCTCACTCTCCACACAAGCTCCAAATATATATACAGTACAGCTCCTCCCCCCTGATGTCCCGCCTTCTACTCCCATAGGATGGAACTTTCCCTCCAAACCCATGACAGACAGGTACCATCAGTGCTGTATGTGACAGAAACATTTATAGTAAAACATCATTGTCTTACTCGTTTAGGCTTGTCAACTTGTCAGGATATCTTAACAACAATTTTTCACATACACTCATTTAACCCATATTTAAAATGAAAGTTTATCTTCAATTTACTCTGCCCATAACTCTTTACATTGAAAACTGTATTCTTTAGGCTGCATATTGACTCGCCTGTTTTTCCAGGTGGGCCTGGAGGCCCCGGTAAACCTTGAGGGCCTGGAAATCCATCTCTTCCTTTTGGCCCAGGAAGAGAAAGTCCAGGTGGACCCTGGTTACCCTTTTCTCCTCTCTCTCCAGGAAAACCAGGTGCTCCCATTATCCCTGGACTGGGTTGCCCTTGATTAGAATAACATGGTGAAATATACGTCAGTAACAACAACAACAACAACAACAACAACAACAACAACAACAACAACAAAACAATGTTTGATGATGATAATGATGGTGATGATATAGCCCAGGGGTCTCCAAACTATGGCCCACTGGCCACATCTTATTTATTTTTATTATATTATCTGGGCCGCCTTGCCTTTTTATTTGGCCTGGACATAGGAAGAGGAGGGAAGGGGGACCCAAGTGATTCCCCATCTTTGCTTGGGTCCCCCTTCCCTCCTTCGGCCCTTGAAAATGTGTAAAATGTATGATGTAGCCCTCATACTGAAAAGTTTGGTGACCCCAGATATAGCCCAATCCGTACTTTCATCCAAACAAGGGGTGGGCAACCTCTAGTATTCTGGGAGCCGCATGTGCCATCTTCAACCCTGCAGGGCTGTACTCCCTCCCATAATAAGAATAATCACATGAAGTTAAGTTGATTCTTCCTTAAGAGAGACCCTCTCCAGTTATAGACTACTCAAAAAGTGGTTTACCATTTCCAAGGTGTGCTGGAACTGTGCACCTGGTTCTTCTTGCAAAATGCACTACGGAAATCAAGCTTCCAATCTCAGGATTCATCGACTAACATGCACATGTTCCCATGTTCAGACAAATATTTTCTTATGAAAATGATATTTTTCAGGAACCCCATTGTTCCCTCTAGCTGTCAAATATTTGAAAAAACAATTTAGGGAGTCTTGGGACCCATAAAAATGCTAGGAGTGCCTCAGAACATGGCAGAATTCCTCTCCTCAGCTCCTAGATGGCACAAGGGGACTTCTCTGACAATTTTTTAAAATTAAAATTCAGATTATATGGGGGAGCTGGGGAGCTACATTTGGATATTTTTGGAATGTGACCCACATTCCATTTGTTGCCAATCCTTGCCCTAAGTGAACAATGAATCAATCATGAATTTAAGTAACAGTATGTTGGCTTATTTATCAGGTACTTATGCGTACTTCACAGAAAATCTCAGTTTCATGGTGCCTTCTTGCTTGTCTAGTCATATGGAATATGGTTCAAATGGCGAACCGCTTGTGTAGAGCAGGGGTGGTTGTAACCATCCAGATATTTTTAGCATAAAACTCTCAAGAGTTCTAACCAGCATAGTTAGTGGTGACAGATTATGGCAGTTGTAGCTGAAACTGTATGGTAACTAATGTAAAGAAAGTGGGCTTCAAGATCATAAACATTATTTCTTTTTTGGGGTTGGCAACATGTTCACTTCCTTCTTCATGTATGTTTGGGCCCATGCCACAGTGGAGTGAGTAGCACCATGCTGCTTGTCCCAGGTGCCAAAATTGCTACCTGCAGTCCTGAGTTCAGCTCTGGAGAGATACACTGTCTACCCACTGTATCAATATGAAGTGACTCTCCATATGGATCTAGTATCACATCACGGCAATGTGCTAAAGAGAATATCTTACAGAAATGTAGTAATCTAGTGAAACTCTATGGTGATCTACCATACTGATATAGATTGCTATGTAAGGGCAACCTCTAAGTGAACTGATTTGAGGTAATCATCAATTTGTTTTTATGACAAATTCTCAGATGGAAAGTTGTTATGACAGTGAAGAAGTGGAACATATCGCTGATATCACTGTATTTATATTACCATGCAGTATCTGTGAAAAAAACATACCTCACATATTCTTCTACTTTTACAAACATAAAAATCCATTAAATCAGTGTTGCTTTTATTTTAATGATATGGAAAAACGGGGAACATTGTGCAAAATGTACATGATCATTAAGCAGATTGCAAAAATAATATAAACAGAAAGGTGGGATGGGAAATGGGAAATTAAGAACAGTTCTTTTTAAGAAATCCTCTTGGTAAACGAAAACATAGAATGTATGATTATTTCATTGTTCAATAATAGCTTTTAATGAAATAAATAATATTTATCAAAGATTTTGGATTTGAGCAGGAAGCCAGAATACAGTTTACAGGACTGTTGATTTTAGGATGATGGATTCCTTCATTGACTATAAACTATCACAAATTTACAGCATTTCCCCCCTTTATTCTCATGTTTTTCTTACCCCCTTATTAAAAGGCACAGCTTAAGATCAATAAATTAATCAATCAACTAAACTCATAAACATACTCACCTGGAGGACCTGGTAGCCCTTGTATACCTGGAAAACCTAAAAAAAGAATCATCAGAAAATGAAAGAATATTTATTTATTTATTTATTTATTGGACTTATATACCGCCCCATAGCGCTACAAGCACTCTCCGGGCGGTTTACAATTTTTTAAATTATACAGGCTACACATTGCCCCCCCAGCAAGCTGGGTATTAAAGGAATTAAATTGAAGCTTGCTCTATAGTTAACCTGCATCTCAGGAAACTGTTGATGAGGTAAACATAGTTATTTTCAAAAACAAAAGGTTAACTATTTTCTTTACAATCATTTCTACATCTTAAGAAAAAAAATCAAACCTCACATCAGTAAATGCCCCACAGTTTACTATCTTATCAAGAAATCCATTAAAAGAAGTTAAATACTCAACTAATTGAAGGAAAAGAATAACAACATTTACCTTTTTCACCTGGTTCACCCTTTGGTCCTGAGAATCCTGGAGGACCTTGGTCCCCCTTTTCACCAAATACCTCATCTTCCCCTGTAGTTATAACCTAAATAATTGGAAAATATTACAAATAGCAAAATATAGAGAAATTCAAAATGTGATTTTTCAATCCTCACACGATACAGGATTACATTGTACATATAGGTAAGTCTCACTGACTTCAACCATGTAAGATTGTCATAACTGGCAAAACTTGTTTTCAGTATAATCTGAAGTAATGCCATATATCTAAATGATGCTGAGTATAATCCTCAGAAACGGTAAAGTGTTTAGAGTGTTGGACAAAGACTCAGAAGAACATTAAGTGTCTCATCTAGTTGTGGACCTAGTGATTTGCCTCAGCTTATTGTGAGGATCAAAGGTGGGGAGAAGAGCCACATATACACCATACACTCAATGGAGATGAGGTGGGATACACATATAACAAATAACAATGAAAAAATAAAGATCACTTATTATATAGAGGGAACTAGCATCTATTTTCTGCAAGTGATTTACCCCAGTGTGCATTTGTGGTGGAATAAAGCTAGTAAGAGTAAAGAAACATCATGAAAAGGACAGAAGAATGACATTTCTTTGAAAAATTTAGATCATTATGTGTTTTTGTGATGATTTAATTCTTTGAGCAGCCATTTTCAATGGGGACCATATGATCTCCTCGGGGTCCCTGAAACATCTGAAGGAGGACAGACTGGAAACAGAAAAGAGGTTGCAGGGCCAGTCTACATGTGAGGTTAGGCAAAAATCCTCACAAGTCTGCACTGCCAAGTCTTTTTGTCTCAAATGTTAGATCTCTACCCAACAAGACTGAGGAGTTGGAACTTACTATCTCCCTACAGAAAATATTCGAGACTGTTGCGTTATGATCTTTACAGAGACATGGCTTGACTCTTCCATCCCAAGGGAGGTAATTGAACTACAAGGGCGCAGAGTACATCAAGCAGACAGGTCTATTGAATCTGGGAAGAGCAGAGGTGGAGGGGTTTGTGTTTACACAAACAATAACTGGAGCACAGATGTTAAAATAATGGACATTCACTGTTCTCCTGATTTGGAGTATTTGGCAGTGAAATGCCGCCCCTTTTACCTGCCTCGTGAGTTTATGGTTGTTATAATAACAGCAATATATACCTCCTGATGCTAACACAACCACAGCTTTGAGTTGTTTGTTAACTGCTATCAGCAAACAGCAGCAGGCCTACCCAGATGGAGTGCTGGTGGTAGCAGGTAATTACAATCAAGCCAATTTAAAGACCGTCCTTCCTAACTTTTCTCACTATGTGGACTGTCCCACTAGAAGGAAAAATACCTTGGATCAGGTATATAGTAACATCATGCATGGATATAAGACGAAGCCACTACCTAGCTTGGGACAGTCAGATCATATATCTCTGTTTTTGATTCCATCATACAGACCTCTTGTTAAAAGAATCAGACCATCAATTAGAGAAATCCGAGTGTGGCCAGTGGGTGCATCTGAGCAACTTCAAGATTGCTTTAGGAGCACTGATTGGGCACTGTTTGAGGAGGACAATGTTGATACTTATGCCTCGACAGTACTGTTTTACATCAAAAACTGCATCGACGTTGTTACCACCACCAGACAAGTACGAGTGTTTTCTAATAACAAGCCTTGGCTAAATAGAGAAGTGCACCTTTTATTAAAAGCCAGAAATGCTGCTTTTTATTCTGGTGATGTACTACAGTATAAAGAGGCCAGAGCTAAACTGAAAAGGGGCATTAGGGATGCCAAAGCTATGTACAGCCAGAGAATTGAGCAACATCTTGAGAGTTCTGACACTCGTCGAGTATGGCATGGCCTACGACAAATCACGGGGCAGAGTAACAAAAACACTCTGTGTAGCAGCAGTGATTTTTTGGCTGAGCAGTTAAATCAATTTTTCAGCCATTTTGAGGTGGAAACAGGAACAACCATTATTCCAGCACCTACTGTCTATAATACATCACTAGAATCTACCATCGACAGACAACCACTAGTACTGCAGATTTCAGATGTGAGACGCGCTTTCCAGAATATTAACGTTCGAAAGGCAGCTGGACCAGATGGAATCATGGGACGAGTTGTTAGGAGCTGTGCTGCAGAATTAGCTGGAGTTTTTACGGATATTTTCAATCTATCCTTGTTGCAGTGTTCTGTCCCCACTTGCCTGAAGACATCTATTATAGTGCCAGTCCCCAAGCAGTCAGCTGTGGTATCTCTCAATGATTATAGACCAGTAGCTTTAACATCTGTTATTATGAAATGTTTTGAGAGATTGGTGCTGGATTACATTAAGGCTAGTCTTCCACCTTCTTTGGACCCATGGCAATTTGCATACAGAAGAAATAGATCTACTGATGATGCTGTGTCCATTGTACTCCATACTGTATTGAGCCACTTAGAACAACAAGGAACTTACGCGAGGCTGTTGCTTGTGGATTATAGCTCTGCTTTTAATATCATTCTACCAAATAGGTTGTTTTTTAAAATGATCAACCTGGGATTACCTCAGGAGATCTGCATGTGGATAAAGGATTTTCTGATAGATAGGTCACAGTCAGTAAGGATGGGATCTCACCATTCTTCAACCCTGGTACTAAGTACAGGAGCTCCCCAGGGCTGTGTGCTAAGTCCCTTCCTCTATTCCCTGTACACACATGATTGCACCCCACTGTATAACACCAATGCAATTATTAAATTTGCGGATGATACGACAGTGGTGGGGCTCATAAATAAGAACAATGAGTCTGCTTATAGAAAGGAAGTACAAAGGTTGATACTTTGGTGTAAAGAAAATCATCTTACACTTAACGTCAAAAAAAACTAAAGAACTCATAATTGATTTTAGAAGGAAGAGAAATGTACATTTACCACTGTACATAAACGGTGAGGAAGTGGAGAGAGTTGGTAGTTTTAAATTTCTGGGTACTTATATCTCAGAGGACCTCTCATGGACTATAAATGCCAACATGCTAATGAAGAAGGCACAGAAGAGGCTGTATTTCCTGAGAATGCTTAGGAAGTTAAATTTATCTCAACATTTACTTCTGTCATACTATCGTAGCACCATTGAGAGTGTCCTAACCTATGGCATTCTGGCATGGTTTGGGAGTAGCTCTGTAGCGGACAAAAAAGCTCTACAGAGAACCATTAAAATTGCCCAGAATATCATCGGGCTCCAGCTACCAACCCTGGATGACATCTTCACATCCCGCTGTCTGAGGAAGTCACACAGCATCCTGAGAGACTCTTCCAATCCTGCTTATAACTTTTTTGAACTGTTACCGTCTGGCAGAAGATATAGAACAATTAAGACTCGGACCACACGTTTTCTAAATAGTTTTTATCCCAGAGCTATAATTGCAATTAATAATGAGCTTAAAGACCACCAGTAGTGAATAATTAGTTGGACTGTGTTACTTGGCCTGCGGTGTAGATGTTTGCATTTTTAGTGGGGGACTTTTAGTGGGTGGGGAGTGTTTGGGGAATTTTATGTGTGTGCATGTGTCTGGTCTCTGGGTGTCTGTGAATTTCGTTGTATGGGTATATTGTGTATATACTTACAATGACAATAAATTATTATTATTATTATTATTATTATTATTATTATTATTATTATTATTATTATTATTATTATTATTATTATTATTATTATTATTATTATTATTATTATTATTATTCAGTTCTTCACACACCACTTTATAAGGTTCGTTATGTGACATATACAATTCTGATTCTGCCTACATTTCTTTCTTATTGTGTTTATGGTTGTGGCCAAAAATGTTGAGAATGGCTGTTTCAGGGTCTCTAAATACAATCTTGCATCCAATGTTTCTGCAGTAACACTTCTGAAATAGAGTAAAAACTGTTTCATCTTAGTTGGCCAATTTTGTTGGTATTATTCATACTTGGAACAATGACATTCATGCAAAGGTGTAATAATCAACATAAACAGATACAAACAATTTATCCTTCAGCTGATATTGGAGAAAGAGAGGTAACTCTCTGTAACTGGTTTTTCAAGTGGTCACTGTGAATTTACACAAATGGGTTAAATCTGCACCTGTGCAGACATCCTCAAAACTTTATAGAGCTTTCAGTCACACTTTCACTAAGACAATCCTCCTGGTGCGCATGCTCTAGTAGTCCTTTAGTTCCTAAAAAGGAGTCCAGCGACATATAAGACATAGACAGAGGGAACGACAGGTGGGATGTGTGAATTCACAGATGACCACTAAAAGGACCACTCAAAGGACAGGTAGGTAACCTCTCTTTCTCCTTCATGGACTCTGTGAATGAGTACAAATGGGTTATTAGCAAGCTGGCTTACTGGATGGTGGGCTGTCACGGGAGAATCAGTATAGCCTGCCCAAAGTCGGCGTCCTTCTTGGTTCTGACATCAAGCCTATAGTGTGACATGAATGTGGATGGCCTGGACTATGTATTTGCTCTGCAGATGAGACGGCTCTGGTGAAGCGTGACTTAATAGGGCTTGGAAGAGGTCTATAGGCTAAATCATAAGCCACAGTAATGGTATGATTAGTCCAATGTGAAAGAGTTCTGTGAAGAAACCAGGTAGCTCTTTTTAGGGCACTGGTAACCAACAAAGAGTTGCTGAGACTTGCGGAAGTCTGAATTGCAGGACACATAAAAGGCAAGTGAGCATCTCACATCCAGCATGTGGAGGGCATGTTCCAATTCTGTGGATGGTGATGGGAAAATGGTTGGGAGAATGACAGGCTGGTTGATGTGGAAATCAGAGATGACTTTAAGTAGGAAGGAAAGGGTGACCTTATGGGGTAGAACTGGAGACACGGAGGGTCAGCCTGAAGCGCAGCAAGTTAACTGGCCCATCGAGCAGATGTAATAGTGACAAGGAAAAGTGTGACAGAAATTTCTTATGTGCTATAGCCAGTAATTCAAAGGTAGGTAATGTCAAGTAATGGAGTACTAGTTGTAAGGACCACTGCAGGGGTCGTGGTTTAGGAGATGGGTGCATGTTTCAAAGGCCCTGAGGAAACTCTTCAAGGTCAGGTAAGAAAGCAATTTTGAGTTTTCTGAGCCATGAGGTTGGTGCACCACAATGGCTGCAATGTACACCCTTTAGGGTGGAATGAGATAAATCTCATTTGAAAAAGTGTAGGAGAAATTATAAGAGCAACCTGTGGACTGTGCAAAGTCAGAGAATATTTTCCATTTTAGGAATACAACAAGGTTGAGAGTTTCCTAGCTTGAGAGAGGATAAAGTTCACAGTAAATTCTCCAGGCAGAGAGATTTGAGGTGAAAGTGGAGGAACTCGGAGGTAATCAGTTTCAGTGGATGAACCATAGTTGGCAAGGCCACCACGGAACTATGAGGGCAACTACTCATTCCTGATGAAGCCTGATGACATTGTTTGTATGACTGGAATGGGGGTGGGAGAAATAGGTACCATATTTTCCGTGTATAAGACTATACTTTTGCCTAAAATCTTTAGACTAAAATTGAGGGTCATCTTATACATTGAAGTAAGCTGAGAGAACAAAATCAAGTGGAGGGGAAAGCAGGGATCAAAGCGATGTTGCAGTGCTTTGATCCCTTTCCCCAATACTTGCTAAACCCCAGTTAGATTTCTTAAGTTTGGATTAAGAAAAGTGGGGGTGCTTATACATGGGAGCATCTTATACATGGAAAAATATGGTATATGAGGCAGCGGACTATTCCATCATGCAGGTGTCTCCCTGGGAGTTTCTGCCTATTCCTGCTCGTGAGTAATAGCGAGCACACTTTGTGTTTTTGGCAGTGGCAAAGACATCCATGCAGGGTTTGTTCTATTCGCTGCATAAGTGGAGTAAAAGGCCTTGGTCTATTTCTGTGTCTGAATGTGTAGCTGGCTCAAGTAGTCTGCCACTGCTTTGTCTTTGGTTGCAATGTGGACTGCCACCAGGAAGATGTGACGAGAGATATATCGCCAGGTAGACAAGGAAAGTGGATTTTACCTCAGTTGGATTTGGATTTTACCTCAGGTTATTTTTATATTATATGTAAACCACCCAGGGTAGACACAATCTAGACAAATAAATATAAATAAATAAAATAAAGTGAGTGTGTCTCCTTATTTGTTCATGCAGAAGAGGGCCAGGGTGTAGTCTGTGGCTATCTGAACCTCATGGCCCATGAGGAGGGATTTGAATGTTCTGAATGTCTTCATCACTGTCAGTAGTTCCAAGTGATTTATTAGTAGGTGCTTCTCCTGGTTTGACCAGACAGCATGTATTCTGTGGTGGTCACAATGTGTGCCCCATCCAATGGGACTCACATCAGTGACCCATGGACAGGCTGGCTATGGAGTTCTACCAGATAAGTTGGGATGCTAGTTCAGGTGGTTGCCCTGAGGCATTTGGAAGGATGGTCTCAGTGAGCATCAAAGAGTGATAGATACCAGGAATGAAGAGAGCACATCTTTAGATGAGCATGCTGTACTACCACAGTAGTTGAGCTTGAAGGCTGATGTTTGGTGATGAGAGCAAAAGGTCAGAATGAGTGTACCGATATGGTGAGTTTCACCATTCTCTTGTGGGGGAGAAGTGCTCTTGCAGTGTGAGAATCTAAGTGTGTTCCAATTTAGTTGAAGCTTCAAGGAGACAGGGGCATGGATTGGTTGATGCCTGAGATCTGCCATGGCAGAAAGGATAAATTGTGTGTCTTCTTGTGCTTTTTGGTAGGACTCTGCAAGAATTAACCAATTGTTTACGTATGGGAAGATTGTAATGTGGCGAAGGCAAAGTTATGTGGTAATTGGAGCGAGGCACTTCATTAAGACCTCAGGGCAGTGGAAAGGCTGAAAGGAAGAGACTTGAACTTGAAAATGCTGTTGTGTAGAGTGAACCAGAGGTATCTGTGGTGGTCTGGGTGAATGCTGATATGAAAATAGGTCAATAATGGCCAAAAAGTCTCCTTTGCAGAGAACTGAAATGCTGTTTTCTAGTGTGACCATTCGGAAGCCCCTGAATTGAATGTACCAGTTGAAGTCCTGCAAATCTAGGATGGGATGGAATCCTCCATCTTTTTGGGGGACCATAAAGTACTGGGAATAAAAACTGTTGCCTTGGGCCCTTGGGGATTATCTGAATGGTGTCCTTTTGGAGGAGTGATGATATTTCCTCTTTTAGCGTGAGGAATGCTTGAAGTAGCCTTTAGATGGGAGATTGGCAAATTCTATGATGTAGCTGAAGCAGATTATGGCTAGGAACCATGAGTCCTTGGTGATATGAGTCCAGGCTGGCAGGAAAGGGGGGCAGTTGTGATTGTGGAGTAGTTTGTGGGTGGCGGATCTGGGGGATAAAGAAGTCAAGTGTGCTTTTTGGGTTTTCTTTCAGATCACTGAGCACATTGATAGGACTGTTTTCTGAAGGGTTGTGGTCGTATAATTGCTTGTGGACAGAGGCATGGATCTCAGTCTATCAGAGGAGGAAGGTTTGTATTGCTGGAATGGATGTTGGTAGGAAAATAGGCACTACCATTTGGTATGGAGTTGCCCATAGTATTATTGGGTAGACTAAGACCACACGTGCGTATTTTACGGAATTGTCTATGACCTCATTGGTCATGTCACTGAACAATCCAATACCACTGAAGGGTAGGTCTTCAGTGTGGGAGTAGGCATCCTCTGTGAGGCCAGCGGACTGAAGCCACATGCGTCTCCATAAAACTATGGATGTCTCTATGTGCTTGGAGGCCACATCCACCACGTGGCGGGCAGCAATCTGTTCTTGATGTGCTAAGGCTGTGGCCTCCTGGTGGATGTTGAGGCCAGTAGACCAGGTCTCATCTGGTACAGAATGTACTATGGGCAAGATTTTGTTCCACAACTGCCTATGGTATGTGCCCATCGCTGTTTGATAATTAATAAATCTCACAATGAAGGAGGCAATGGAATAGATCTAGCAAATGTTGAGCTTTCTACCCTCCTGGTTGGTCAGGGCAATGTTAGAAAGCTGAAACGTAGTGACAGTGATCTGTCCTGATTAATATAATCAAACACAAGGTTGGCTTTAAGTGCAGGGGTTTGTTCAACCTCTAGTTCTAGAGCTTTGTCTATCCTGAAGATGAGATTGGAGTAAGAGGTGAAGTCTTCTGAGAGGGAAAGATAATAGTTGTCAGCCACATCTGAATCTGTTGAGGGGAGGTTGGTTGGCAACTCCTCTGAGCCATCATAGAAGGAGTTCTCGACATCAGACTGAGGGGTGGTCAAGCTTTCGAGGAGAGAGGGATTGCCTGAAGTAGGGGATCAAGGTAGATGCTTTGAAGCTGACAATCTTGCATTGGCTGTTCTTGATGCAGTATGTCAAGGAGGAAGAGGAGCTTCAATATAGTTAGCAGGATGTATCTCTATATGTGTTTGTCACCTGTAGTGAGGAAGATCTGACTTCAGAGAGTGTAGTTTTGGGGCGTGTTGCCCTCTGTGCCTCCTGCATTGTACTGTGCGAGGCTGTTTGGATGCCGACAAGTGTTCAACTCCAAGAGGTGTCATAGAGGGAGCATGTCTCTTAAGCAAAGGCTTACCCAGCTTCGATATTGGTAGTGGATCATGTCATGGCTCTGGATGATATCAATACTGAGAAGGAGACCGAAGGATACACATAGGTGTAGTGGACCCTCTTTGGTTCCCGGTAGTAGTCTGTAGCTGGCACCCGATAGGACTCAAGCGTGTTCAATGTGCCTCTGAGACTGATGGTAGCTGGTGTCAGGACTCCATAAGATAGTACAGGTCTGGTTGATGTTGCCTCGGTATAGACCTGTAATGTCTTGTGGAGTCTGACACCAGATACCATCAGTCCCAATGACACTTTGAACACTCTGATTCCTATCAGGTGTCATCTGTGGATGACTACCTCTAACTGTCTGAGTAGGCTGGAGACATGATGGGTCTTAATGCTGTGCTTTCAAGGGGGCAGTACCTCATAAATAGTCAAGGCCAAGGCCGATAACTGGATAGCTGTGGTCTGCCCTGTATGGGCAGATGGAAAGCTGGCAAAGTCATCAGCCAAGGTATAACCCCAGTCTGGAAACAGACTAAATGTGGGGGACTGCACATGACCTGACAATAGTATGGGCTCAATGTCGCCTTCTGATTCTGAGGTGAGACAGACTGGTTTTCTAGAAGTCTCCTTTGGTATGGGTGATGGTAATCTTAATGGTTCAGAGGAAGTCTTAGATGGTTGTTTTGTCTTTGATGGGTGTTTTGACTGCTTTGATTGTGAATATTCTGAAGGCTAAGAGGATTTACTTTTCTTTTTAGGTGGAGCTGAGTCTCTTACCAGATATATCTGAGCCTGTCTTCAGCATCAATGTCAAGGATTTTGATTTTGACGCAGATTTGCTGTATGGTTTAGGTCGGGATAAAGCTGGCTTCAGTTTTGATACCCAGAGGAAGGATCTCAGACACTGCTGCCTGCATTTAAGTGTGGGTTTGGTAAGGTTTTTGCACTCTTGACAGGACTGGATCTGATGTTCTTCCCCCACACTGGGAGTGAGTCTGAGAGAGTGGGACCTTGTTAGAACAAGAGGCGCACCATTTGAAGGGGGCTGTTTGAGGCATAAAATGGTGTGAAAATGGGGAGAAGGGGCAGGGAAGTCTTTGGAAGTATGGGAGAAAAGTGTCCGATCAGCTCCTTCCAACTATAGTCCTAGCTCTAATCACTACAAGAACAATTGATGGAAAAGACAGCTCAATGGAGGCAACAGAGAATGCAGCTCCAGAGATGAGTTTAAGCTCACTGGCAGCAAAAAGGAACTGAGGGACTCTACCAGACGTATGGAGCATATGCACCAGGGGAATTGTCCTAGCCAATGCGTGGCTAAAAGCTTAGAAAGTTTAAAGGACCTCTGTGCAGGTGCAGATTTAACCCATTTGTGTGAATTCACAGAGACCATGAAGAAGCAGTAGTATTAATAACGTGATACTGTTTCTTTAAATCTAAATCTGCTGGACCTTACTTTCTAAAATGATTTTTAGACTTCTGCGTATTCCTTGAAAACCCTTCTGAAGAAATCCCAAGTACACATAAAATTAAGTGAATATTAATTATCCTATATGCTGGAAGGAAGATGATATTCCAGAGGACAGGGAGACACCAGTTGCTGTGGGCAGGAAGGTCATTGATACATCAGATACTCAGGTGGCAGAACAGGAATTTGCCAGCAGAGGGAAAAGAACAATAAGGAAAAATCTGGGGGGATGGCCCACACTTTCAAACATGTGTCAACAAATACATAGAATGTAGCAAATGAATAAGATGTATTTGAACTTTTAATGTAGGGAGGCAAACATGATTTAATACATAGCATTATGAAAACATTGTGTGAGGAGACTGATATAGGATGTAGAATACGAAGATTATAATATGTTCAGAAATAAAGGGCTAAACAGGAAGAGTAAAGGACTAGTATTGTATATAGAGGATGCATACAACTGTGAGAAGATGCATGAATTAGAGCAAGATATGCCAATAAAAGATATTTGGGTAAAAATCAAAGGAGAAATAAATAATAGTGGTATCACTGGACTCTGCTATCTAGCCAAACTGAACAGTTGAATGGCTTGTATTTGTGTACATGTGTGGTTTATTTTTGAAAATTTGTGATTTATTTCATGTTTATATTACTTTGGATTTAAACTGCCCAGACTAGTGCACAGCACTAATTGGTGCAAGTATACAAATGTAACAAATAAAATAAAATATTTTCTTTTCCATCAGATTACCGAATATTCAGAGACTGGCAATGTAGTGGTAATGGGGGACTTCATTTACCTTGGTATCTGCTGGAAGTCCAGCTCTTGCACGAACAGAAGGTCTAACAAAATTTGTTACCTTTCTGTTCCAGAAGGCTCAAGAAGCAACAAGGAAATAAGCTATCCTAGAACTGGTGGTCATAAGCAGTGAAGAACTGAGCAATGAGGTAGAAACAGTGAGAACCTTTGAGTGGAAATCACTGTATCTTTTTAGGATTTGTTATACTTGCTAGGATTTGTTATAATCTGGATTTAGTTATTTTTCTACTTTATTTATATCCCACTTTACTTCCAATAAAGGAACACAATGCAGCATACAACAATTATAAAATCAAGAATGCTGACTCTTCAATAACTGAAGGAATACTAGGCAAGATCCTATGGACAGAGATACTCAAAGAAAAGAGAGTCCATAATTGATGGGAGTTTCTTAAAGGTGAGATGCTGAAGACAAAACATTCCTATAAAGAGACTGCAGATGAGCTAAGATTTAAAGAGGCACAAGAAAGAGGAGGGAAGTATTATGAATCAGTAGTACAGACAAGTAGCCAGTACTTGTGGAGGGAAGTTAGGAATGCTAATGCTGAAAATGAGCTCAGGCTTGGAAAATGTGTTTAAAAATAATTAATTAAAATTTTCTGGTATGCTTAAAGTAAGAGAAGCAACTGGTAGGTCTGCTGTGTGGAGAGGTGACAGAGAGGCATAGCACTGTTAAACACCTACTTTGCTTCCAAAAGGAAGCTGGGCAGGTAGACTAGAAAGGAAGCAAGAGAGCTGCTGCCCATAATAGATACCAGGGTGGATACCAGCTAGGAACACTTAGCTGCTTTAAATGGGTATAAGTCTGCAGGACAGATAAGCACATCCATGGCAACCAAGGGAACTTGGAGATGTAATAGTAGAGCCTCTGTCTCTAATTTTTGAGAACTCTTAGTGAAAGGTACTCGAAGACTGGCAGGCAGTAAATGCCATCCCCAACAAAAAGTGCACTATCCAGGCAACTACTGTCCAGTTAGTTTAACATCAATACCAGGAACGTTCCTAAGACAGATAATTAAACAGTCTGTGAGCACTTAGAAAAGAATATTGTGAGGAGCTTCGTCCTGGTGAAGCTAGCAGCTCTTGGGAATAGCTCCCGGAGAAGCTAGAACCGCTTCAGTCTGGGATCCCCCTAGGAATGGGGGGATTTAGGGGGGGTCAGGAGGGACCGTTCTGAAGCTTGTGTGAGCCGCAGAAGTTAGAAGATTGAGCAGCAACTCGATTTTTCTTTCTTCTGGAAATTCACAATAGCACAGATGAAGACGGGCGCCATTTTTGGCAACAAGCCAGGACAGCTCCAGCGCCGAGAATAAGAGAACGAAGCACAGCGAAAATATAAATAAAGTAAGTGGGAGCCCTTGTTCTATGAAAAACACCATTAAAATGAAGAACAAGTGACTGTGTGAAATTTTATGACTGAAATGAGATAAGGGAGCGGCGTATTTAGCATGTCAGCTTGCAATAAAGCTGATCAAGGTTGTGTGGATTTTAAGAGAACAGCCAGGCAGAAACAGCTTGTGTTTTTATTAAGGGAAAAGTTTTTGGACACTGGACAGGCTTTGAGAGAATAAAATCTGCTGCAAGCTGTACACTTTGGACCTTCTCTCCTTTTGGATATATAATTCTTAGGCTGTGTGTGACTCTGTTTGTGGTGGAAAACACATTTGCTGGGACTCTGATTGTTGGCCCTCCCTGTTTGCGGGAGGAGAAGGAAGCCTTTAGAAGTAAAAAAAAATAGACTGTGAGCTGCGTTTGAGATAACATAGCCCGGCTGGGTGAAGGTAAAAATAAATCTTGAGAAGAGAAAAGAACATCTTCCAGTTTGGCAGCTGGCAACGAGTTGGACCTTCTCTCCTTTTGGATATACAATTCTTAGACTGTGTGGGACTCCGTCTGTTGTGGAAAACACATTTGCTGGGACTCTGATTGTTGGCCCTCCCTGTCTAGGGGAGGAGAAGGAAGCCTTTGGAAGTAAAAAAATAGATTGTGAGCTGCGTTTGAACTGAACTAATGATTTAAATGGCACTCTGATAACATAGCCCGGCTGGGTGAAGGTAAAAATAAATCTTGAGAAGAGAAAAGAACATCCGGTTTGGCGGCTGGCAACGAGAAAAGAGATTGGACTATAAAAACACTTGAGAGACTCATGTTTTAAATCCCATCTTCTTGTTTGAGTTTGCCTGCTACTTCATTGCTAACACTGCAATAGTTTTAATGTAAAACATTGGTTTTTGAGGGTAACTTATATAATATGTATATGTGGGCAAAGGGGAGAGGGAATTCTAAGTGAGGGATAAAAGAGTGGGAATTGAAGAGCATTTTATACATAGAGAGAGGAGATATATTGGAAAAATGGAACTTCTCCTTGGGGAAAATAGAGATCAATGGCTAGACTGGAAAATCTCCATTCAAAGGTCGGTATTGGAAGGATTTGCGCAGATAATTTTTCGTCTTGATCAGATACAAGATCTTATTAAAGATCCCAAGGAAGAGAAAATAGTAGAGGTCAAATCATACCTAAGAGAAAGGCCAGAGCCGGGTATATTGAAAACAATACCAGATAATACAAATGTAGCTATAATACCCAAGAAAATTGAGGTTGAAAAGAGAATTACTGCTTTAGGGGTTGTTCCCCCTTTCAAAATACGGAAGAAAACAGAGTCGCAGAAAAAAAAGAAGCATAGGGAGAAAAAGGGAAAAGTGAACAGAATATATACTATTTTAGGCCTGTCGAGTGTACTTTTAAGACAAAAGGAGGGTGAAAGAGAGGATGTATTTCACAATTGGTCTTGGTGTTCTGATGGTGTTGGAATAACTTAGATGTAAGATGTGTTATAATTCACTATAATTGTAAATTGAAAGCTAAAGGGGTAAATACATAGACAAATAGCTAGAAGAAAAAGAAGAAGAAGAAGAACAAGAAGAAAGATGAGCTTGTATTGGAATATGAATAGATAATATGTTATACTTAATATGAAAAGGTTGAATGATTATATATTTGATGTTCTCTTATAATCAAAACCCCTTTTTCCACCCTTCCCATGCCCTTTACCTTCTGTATCCCTTCCCCATCTCCAAATAGTTTTGAAAATAAATAATTTAAAAAAAGAGAAAAGAATATTGTGATTCCTAGGCTTTTGAAAAGGTCCCTCAAGATATGTTGCCAGGCTGGTAAAAGGTGTCCAGATTATGCTACTATTAAATAGATTTGTCGCTGGTTGATGGGCAGGACGCAAAGGATGCTTGCTAACGGTTCCTCATCATCTTGGAAAGATGGATTCTCAAGCCTTGGAAATGTTTAATGGTTAGACAGCATCAGGGATGCTTTAGGTGGGAATTTCCTGCTTGTTTGCAGGGGACTGGACTTTATTCCCTTGGGATTCCTTCTGGCCCTAGTTTTCTATATTCCTTAGAAGCAGAATGACAGTGGAGATTCAGGTTAACAAATAAAGAGGTTACTTACCTGTAACCATGGTTCTTTGAGTGGTACTCTGTGAATTCACACATATGGGTATTGTCTGCGCCTGCGCTGACTCTCTTGGAAGATTCTAGAGCTAAAAGTAACAATTTTATGGTGTGATCCTCCATGAGGTATATGCTCCTCCCACCCACCATCTTCCTCAGTTCCTATTATCCGCCAGGTGCGAAGGAAACCATTAACTAGGTATCCAATTAACCGTGACGGATAGAGGGGAAGGATGGATGGGTTGTGTGAATTCACAGAGTACCACTCAAAGAACCATGATTACAGGTAAGTAACCTCTTTTTCTTTTTCGTGGTCTCTGTGAATGCACACATATGGGTGACTAGCAAGCTGCACTTACCGGTTGGTGGGACGTCATGGTAAGAAGGACAGGTCAGCTCTGCCGAATGCAGCATCTTGGCGTGCTCTGACGTCCAGCCGATAGTGTTTGACGAATGTCGACGGCGTGGACCAAGTAGCAGCACGGCATATGTCAGGGACCTCAGTGCCATGGTGAAAGGCAGTAGAGGTGGACAGCGCTCTGGTGGAATGAGCTGTCAGATGCTGTGGTGGAGTTTTCCCCAACAGGCTGTAGGCAAGAGCGATAATCTGTACTATCCAACGTGCTATCGTATGAGGAGAGGCAGGTAGCCCCTTGTTTGGGGCATGGAAGCACAGGAAGAGTTTGTTAGACTTCCTGATAGACTTAGTCCGTTCGACATAGAAGGCCAAAGCACGTCTGACATCAAGGTTATGGAGCATATGTTCCAGGGGCGAAGATGGGGATTTAAAGAAGCACGGAAGTATGATGGGCTGATTAAGGTGAAAGTCTGAGACCACTTTAGGGAGGAAAGAGATGTCAAAATAAAGAGTCACTTTATCAGGGTGAAACTGAATAAAGGGAGGATCAGCCCTGAGGGCGGCGAGCTCACTGGCTCTTTTAGCCGATGTAATGGCAACTAGGAATGCCGTCTTGAGGGCAAGGAACTTAAAGTCAATAGACGCCATGGGCTCGAAAGGATGTCGCATGATGGCGTTGAGGACCAGTTGGAGTGACCACTGGGGAGAATGCGCTGTCGAGGGGGGCGCATGTTGTTAAGCCCCTTGAGAAACTTTTTAACCATTGGATGGGAAAAAAGCTTGGAAGAAGATGAGTCATCCGGTTGATGGGCCATAATTGCCGACAGATAAACTCGCAATGTGGATTGAGAGAGACCAACCTCGAAGAGGTGTAGAAGGTAAGTAAGCAAAGTCTTTAGGGAGATGGGTGTTACATACAGCACTGATGTTACCTGTCTGTCATGGGTTTGGAGGGAAAGTTCCATCCTATGGAGAGTGGAAGGCGGGACATCAGGAGGAGGGGCTGTACTGTATATAAATGTGAAGCCTGTGTGGTGAAGAGAGACGCTGGGATGTGACGAAGCAGCAGCTGGGAAGAAGAAGCTGGTGTGGGAGTCTGTGTGTCAGACAGGGTACTACTGTGTGTCAGAGTACCAACCTGATAGGTTCAGGTGTCTGTGGGTTAGCCAGAACTGATAGGTTCAGGGTCTGTGCTTCAAGTTAAGGGTTCTGTGTGAACCAAACTGTGTGTATGTATGAGTGAAACTAAGCCACGTTACTATATCTTATTCACCTAATCATTTTATTTTCCCTGTGTGTTGTATTTAAATAAACCTTATTCTTTTATTTGTTAAAAATCCATCCCTGGTCTGTGTGACTTCTTATAGGGAATGGTTGGTGGCAGCTTAGTTAACGTGTGGCAGATCCCAGTAGGTCTGGGTTTGTCACATTGATTGGTGTCCAGCGTGTGGGATACGACTGGTCCAGTTGTCCAGTGGTCCAGCAAAGCCTTGGCAAGAGTGCCCAGAGCAAGGGGGGTCTAGTCAGGGACATTCTGAGGCGCGTAGGTAATCTTCTAGGTGTACCTCACGGGGAGGTGCGCTAGTGGAAGAACGTGCCAACTGGGGAGACTAGATTAGAGTGCTCTGAGGCAGCCTGGTTTTGGCGGGAAAAAGGCTGAGGCAAAACTGTGAAATAGCAGTGAGCTAGCTTGCCAGCTGAGAGGCCCAGCAGAGGGGGGTAGACTCTGACTCGCAACTGTTGCAAGTTAGTGCTGAAAGAACAGCAGCCTATAGAAGGCTGGGTCTGAGGCAAAAGAAAAAAAAAGTGGTCGTTTTATTTTGAGGCTTGACTTTTTAAAGCAGCTTGTTCTGAGGGGGGATTATGCCCTTGACTCGAAGCCAAGTGGCAGAAATGGGTGAAGTGAAAGACCCCCAGATTGACCAAGGTTCTGAGGATGAATTTGGCTCAGTGCAGGGTGACAGCACAGGAGAGCAGAACCCAGAACTCAGAAAGATACTCCTAGCCCAACAGCATGAACTGAGGGTGAGGGAAATGGAGGAAAGGGAAAGGGAAAGGCAAAGACAATTTGAATTGGAATTGCAGAGAGAGAAGATGGCGTTTGAATTAAGAAAATTGGAACTGATGAACCAGAACAATAATAACAATAGGGATTCTGAGGGAGGCCAATTGTCTAAAGCTGACCTGAAGAAATTCCCTGTGTACCACAAGGGAGATTGTCCTGAGGTGTTCTTTTCCTTAGTGGAAAGAGCGTTTGTGGACTTCTCAGTGAGAGAAACTGAGAAGATGACCATCATGCGATCTTTAATCAGTGGTAGCCTGGCTGAGGTCTATGCCGAGATGCCTGAGGAACTGATGAAAGATTTTGCAGAGTTTAAAAAACTGGTGTTTGCAAGACATGGGATAAATGCGGAACAGTTGAGACAAAGATTTAGGTCAATCACCAAAAAGCCAGAGCAGACTTTTACCCAAGTGGGGGCCCAATTGGTGAGGCTGCTTGAGAAATGGCTATCTCAGGAGGGGACAGAGACCTTTCAACAGCTTAAAGATTTGATAGCGCTGGAACAGTTCTATTCAGTCCTGCATGGGGAATTGAAATTCCAGGTGAGGGAAAGGAAACCAAAATCTGTGGCAGAAGCCGCCGAGATTGCAGATTTTATTCACCAGATAAGAAAGCCCTTAGGTGAGGAGAAATCTGTAGGAAAACCCAAGGAAACCTACAGCAAGTACTCTCAGGGACCAGGGAAAAGCCAGCAAGGGGGAGGGGCCCATGGTGAAGGGAAGCCCTCAGACATGAAACCAAGACCTCAGATTTTGGAGGGAAAACCAAAACAAGATGAGAAAGACTCAAAATACGCCAGAAAATGTTATTTCTGTCAGGGAAAGGGCCATCTAATCTCAGAGTGTGAGAAATTAAAGCAGCTAAAAGGAATTGTGCCTCAGGATTCTAGTGGAACCAAGCCAAAAGCTGTGTTCTGTGTCCAGAGAGAGCAAGGCTCATTGTCACTGAGGGAGCCTGTTGCCATGGCGACTCAATCTGGAACAGCTACATCTGCTGATCAGGCTGAGGAAAATGGTCCTCTTGTAGAAGTCAGGCGCTGCCTGTTGGTGAGGACAGATTCCCAGTTGTTTGAGACAGCAGGGGTGGACGTAGGAATACTTGACCGTCAGTATCGGGGGCTGCGGGACACTTGTTCCCAGGTGACCCTGTGCCATCCAGATATTATTCCTAGGGAGTATGTAATCCCAAATGAGAGCATGAAGGTGGCAGGGATTGAGGGGCAGATAATCTCACTGCCAGTCGCGGAGGTACCTGTCAACTTTCAAGGCTGGAGGGGAGTTTGGCGGCTAGCGGTTTCATCGACTCTGCCAGCAGCCGTGCTCGTGGGAAATGACCTGGCTGAACATGTGAAAAGGGTGCTAGTGATTACACGTTCACAAGCCACCACGGGGACAGTTCAAGGGGGTAATGATGAGCCTGAGACGGAAGCAGAGGGGAGTTCAGAAGCTGTGGTGGAAACCTTAACCACAGACAGCAGATTTGGACAAGAGCAAAAGGCAGACGCCACTCTCCAAAAGTGTTTTGAACAGGTGACTGACGCCCAGCTAACACCTGAAACCCCAGTGAGATTTCTGGAGAAAAAGGGGATTTTATATAGAGAGACCCTGAGGAATATCTCAAAAGGGGGAGATGGGATCAGAAGTCAGCTGGTGGTACCTGAAAAGTATCGCCCCATGATCTTACAAAGGGGGCACTCTGACATGTTTGCTGCACACTTAGGGGTGAACAAAACACAGCAGAGAATCACACAGAATTTTTACTGGCCTGACATAGGGAAGCAGATCAGGGAGTTCTGTAAACAATGTGATGTGTGTCAAAGGCAGGGGAATAGCCGCGACAGGACCAAAGCAAAGTTGTGCCCTTTGCCTGTGATTGACACTCCGTTCAAATGCATAGGGGTGGATATTGTGGGACCTTTGCCCAAGGCCACAAAGAGGGGGAACAGGTTCATTCTCACAATTGTGGACCATGCCACGAGGTACCCTGAAGCCATACCCTTGACTAACATTGAAACTAACACAGTGGCAGATGCCTTGGTGGGGTATATGTCCAGGATGGGATTTGCCTCAGAAATAATCACAGATTTGGGCGCATCGTTCACATCAAAGCTCATGAAACGCTTATGGCAAATCTGTGGAATAAAGCACAAGGAAACCACTGCCTATCATCCTGAAAGTAATGGGTTAACTGAGAAGTTCAATGGGACTCTAATGCGCATGATTAGGGCTTACTTGGCAGAGAATCCAAACAATTGGGACCAGAAGCTGCAATCCCTTTTGTTTGCTTATCGATCAGTGCCACAAGCCAGTACCGGGTTCAGTCCATTTGAACTTTTATTTGGGAGAAGGGTGAAAGGGCCCCTTGATTTGATCAAACAAAACTGGGAGCAGATCACCCAGGATGACCCACAAGACGTTGTGACATATATAGACTCTTTAAGGAAGGACCTAAAGAGAAACCTAGAGCTAGCAGCAGAGACCCTGCAAGCTCAAAAGGTCAGAAAGAAAGCTTGGGATGACCAGGAAGGCCGGGAGAGGCGCTTTAATCCAGGGGAGGAAGTGCTTTGGCCTAGGCCCTGCAGAGAGAGCAAACTGCAGCTGGGTATCCCAGAAGCAAAATATTTGGGTCACATGGTAGGGGGAGGAGTGATAAAACCCCTGGAGGCCAAAATAGAAGCTGTTCGTGATTGGCCTACACCCAACACCAAGAGAAAAGTCAAATCATTTCTTGGGTTGGTGGGCTACTACAGAAAGTTCATCCCGAGGTTTAGCGAGATGGCGGCTCCGCTGACCGATCTGATGAGGAAGAAGACTGATGACAGCATCCCGTGGACCAGCGACTGTGAGGAGGCGTTCCAGAGGTTGAAGGAGGCGCTCGTCCAGTATCCAGTGCTGCGGGCTCCAGACTTCGACCGGGAGTTCATCATCTACACCGATGCGTCTAACAGCGGGATAGGAGCAGTTCTGTGCCAGGAGGATGAGAATGGTGACCAGCATCCAGTGTCCTACCTGAGTAGGAAACTTCAAAAAGGTGAGAGACATTTGGCAACCGTGGAGAAGGAGTGTTTGGCCATAGTCTACGCGATCCAGAAGGCCAAGCCTTACATCTGGGGAAGACATTTTGTTCTGTGCACTGACCATTCACCATTGCAATGGTTAAAGACAATGAAAACCCACAATAGCAAACTTATGAGGTGGGCTTTAAACCTACAGGACTATGACTTTGAAGTGAAAGTGGTCAGAGGGTCAGTGAACTGTGTTGTTGACGCCTTGTCAAGAAGACCTGAAGATTGAAGACGGCGAAAGAACATGGACTATGTATATATATTGGTGACAAAAAGTTAAATGTACCTGTTTTTTGAACTTGGTTTGTATGAATAAAGGTAAATTGATGTAATGTATATGGTAAATGTTTAAATGCCTAATTGATATGGTTAACTTAGAATGTAAGTATAAGTAAGTATGATATTGTATGTATAACTGTTGTGTGTTTTATCCAGGTTGTTTTTTGGGAAAAAGCACCTTAGCTTTCCCCCTACAAAACAACTTATAAAGAGGGGAGGTGTTACATACAGCACTGATGTTACCTGTCTGTCATGGGTTTGGAGGGAAAGTTCCATCCTATGGAGAGTGGAAGGCGGGACATCAGGAGGAGGGGCTGTACTGTATATAAATGTGAAGCCTGTGTGGTGAAGAGAGACGCTGGGATGTGACGAAGCAGCAGCTGGGAAGAAGAAGCTGGTGTGGGAGTCTGTGTGTCAGACAGGGTACTACTGTGTGTCAGAGTACCAACCTGATAGGTTCAGGTGTCTGTGGGTTAGCCAGAACTGATAGGTTCAGGGTCTGTGCTTCAAGTTAAGGGTTCTGTGTGAACCAAACTGTGTGTATGTATGAGTGAAACTAAGCCACGTTACTATATCTTATTCACCTAATCATTTTATTTTCCCTGTGTGTTGTATTTAAATAAACCTTATTCTTTTATTTGTTAAAAATCCATCCCTGGTCTGTGTGACTTCTTATAGGGAATGGTTGGTGGCAGCTTAGTTAACGTGTGGCAGATCCCAGTAGGTCTGGGTTTGTCACATTGATTACAGCGGGTAAGCTGTTGTCAGTGGTGTATCTAAGAAAGGATTTCCACTTGTTCTCATATAGGAGAATGGTAGAGGGCTTATGGGCTTGAAGGAGGAGCTGCATCACTTCGGGAGTATCCTCCAGGCTGAAAGACTGAGAGAGGCGACGTCGGGGTGAAGGACGAGGCTGTGGTCGAGCGAGAGGAGATCCGGATGGAGGGGAAGGCGGACCATGTCCGATGACATCGTGACCAGGTGAGTGAACCACGGCTGGTGAGGCCAGAACGGGGCTATCAGGATTGCATTGGCTTTGTTGTGCCGGAGGCGAAGGATGACCCTCTGAATGAGGGGAAGCGGGGGGAACACATAAAGGCGGTCCTGGGACCAGTCTATGAGGAACGCATCCCCGAGGGAGGCACTGTCTCTGCCTGCTCTGGAGCAAAAGCGGGGACATTTCTTGTTGCTCTCGGAGGCGAACAGGTCTAGCGAAGGGGTGCCCCATTTGCGGCACAGCTGTAGGAATACGGTATCGCTCAGCGTCCACTCGTGTGTTCATGTTGGGAGTCGACTGAGTCGATCCGTCAAGGTATTGTCCTCCGTGGAGATGTGGACTGCAACAGGGAAGACATGGTTGGAATAACACCACTCCCAAAGGTCGACAGCTAGGTAAAGGAGAGAGGGGGAATGTGTGCCACCCTGCTTGTTGACATAGAACAGTGCAGTGGTGTTGTCTGTTGCCAACTGCACTACTCGGCCCCGCATCAGGAGAAGAAAGGCATGAAACACTTTGATAATGGCTAGGAGTTCCAGGTGGTTTATGTGGAGCGGAAGCTCTTGTGGTGACCATAGTCCGTGGATCTTGTGCCGACGACAGTGGGGCCCCCAGCCCGACGGGCTGGCGTCGGTTGTGACCTGTATCGACGGTCGCAGTGGGTAGAAGGATCTGCCGATGAGGAGATTGTGCGGGGAAGTCCACCAATTGAGTTGGGAGGCCAATTCTGGCGTCACTTTCAAGAGGGAGTAAGGGTGGTCCGTCACTGGATCGAAGAGGGAAAGAAACCAAGCTTGCAGGGATCTCATTTTGAGCCTTGCGTGTTGGACGACTGCCGTCGTTGATGCCATGAGCCCAAGTAGGTGCTGGGCATGGTGTGCAGAGACGGACTGATGGTTCTGAAAGAGACAAACCGCCTTTTGGATTTTTGAGATTCTTTCAAGGGGTAGGAATGCCCGTCCTCGAACAGAGTCTATTTCTATGCCGATAAACTTTGCTGTTTGTTTTGGGGTGAGATGTGACTTCTCGGTATTGACTCTGAGACCGAGAGCATGCAGGGTATGAAGAGTTAGGTCCCTGGCCCGAATGGTGTTGTGATACGATGCCACCACAATAAGTCAGTCGTCGATGTAAGGGTAGACATCTACGCCATGAAGTCGGAGAAATGCGGCGACCGGTGCCATGCATTTTGTAAAAGTCCGGGGGGCGGCAGAGAGCCCGAATGGGAGTGCGGAAAACTGGTAGGCGATGCCGTTGAAGTGGAATTGAAGGAATTTTCGATGATCTGGGTGGATGGAAATATGGAAATAAGCATCCTGTAGGTCGATGATGACGAACCAGTCTCCCTGTGAAAGCAAAGGGATAATGGAGTCCAAAGTGAGCATGTGAAACTTGCGGGGGAATATAAAACGGTTGAGATGAGTCAAGTCCAGGATGGGGCGAAGACCCTTGTCCTTCTTAGGGACTGTAAAGTACTTGGAATAGAAGCCATTGCAACAGTCCAATGGTGGGACGGGTGAAATGGCGTTTTTCTGGATAAGTTTGGTAACCTCGTCCTGTAAGGTAGAGGAGTATGAGGTGTAACGAACAAAACCCAAGGGGGGTAAAGTGGAGAACTCTATGAGGTAGCCACGTGCTATTATAGATAAGACCCAACTGTCAGAAGTGATTGATTGCCACCGATGAAAGAAAGGGGCCAACCTGGTAGAAGCCAAGGGGGGCCCAAGTCGCGGGAGGCAGGGATGAATATCAATACTGTTTACCCTTTCGTTGTCCTTTACGAAAGGACTGGAGGTGGCGTGGAAAGGGCTGCTGCTTGTATGAAGCCATGAGAGGTTGCGGAGTTGGCATTGACCTGTCAGCTTGTTGTTGGCGGTATTGCCTGTAAGGCTGAAAACGCTGAGGTTGATATTGCCTGGAGTAATGTTGACCCGAGCGATAATATGGTCGCTGGTAGGAGGTAGATGGTTGGACCGAATAAGAACGTGCAGTCTTACGTTTCTTATGAAAATCCTCCATGGTGTCATCAGTTGCTTGGTTAAAGAGACCGACACCGTCAAAGGGAGGGTCCTCAATTCTGGACTTGGTGTCGTCCGAAATAGTTGAGGATTTGAGCCAAGCGTGGTGACGGATAGAGATGGAAGTCACTAGGGTCTTGGCCGCCGCTTCTGCGGGCCGCTACCCTCTGGAATTTAGCCAGGGGAATGGCCTGGGTATGAATGTTAATAATGTCAGCCCTGACAGGTTCAGGAATTGCATCGAGCAGTGGAAGTATTTGATTCCAGAGGAAACGCTGGAAAGCGCCCATGGTCGCTTGGTAGCTGATGTTCCGAAGCAAAAAGGTTTGAAGAGAATAGATCTGTTTGGACAATGTGTCCAGCTTTTTGCCGTCCTTATTAGTAAGGATGGGTTTGGTTTTGGTATGAGCCCGAGGCTGACTGGATTCCACGATGATGGAATTTGGCACTGGATGCTTAGTAAGAAATTCAGCCTCAGTGCCGTGGGTCCTGTAAAGGCCATCCGTACGGCGAGAGATTTGCATAGTGGATGGGGTTTTTCCCCAAGTGTCCTTAATAAGTCGTAGGATAGACTTACTGAAAGGTAAGCTCAACGGAGCAACCCGTTCTTGATCGATGTCATTAAACACGGGGTCGACATCAACAGGTGGAGGCTGTTCTGCATCGAGATTCAGGGCTTGTGCCATCTGGAACACCAAGTGGGTGTAAGAGGAAAAATTGTCTGAAGAAGACGAAGTGTGGCTGCCCCTTGTATCGGGAGGTGGAGGGGGCAAGTCGGGCTCATGAGAGGACTCGGAGTGCTGCGGCTCCGAAGAGGCTGCAGACCCTGGAGACAAAGGGTAGTTGGATGGGGCAGGCCCCTCAGTTAACGGGGCGTGGTGCCGGTGTGTCGGTAAAGCTTCGACACGGTCCCGAGGTGGAATCGGGTCTGGCGCCGGAATCTGGCGTGGAATCGGGGCCAAAATGACCATGGGAGGTCTCGGGGCCTGCTGAAACGATGCAATGGGGCATGGCAAAAATGATGGGCCGTCGTACCAGGCGCCATCGTACGGGATCGAGGCAGGTCCATGGAAGGAGTTGCCACAGGGGGGTCTGGTGTCAGCCGGGGGCGCTTAGCTTGATTGGGCTGGAACCGATCATAGAACGAACGCCACATAAACAGTTCAAAGCACTGGAAAGGGGCCATCGGAAAGTGGCAGAAGTCACCCTGAGGCGGAACCGGCCTTGTTGGGGAAAAGTGCTTTCGTTTTTCCATTTTCTTTCTCGGAGGAGAGGGGGGGCCTCCGATTCCGATGCCGAGCTATCGACTGCCCGCCCCGAGTCGGGGTTTGAATGGGCTGAGGTCGGGCTGGACTGTGGCACAGCCGCTTTGAGGCCAATGCTCGGGGTAGTGAGGGGGACAGAATGACCTGTTGGTTCCTTTGGTTCATCCCCATCTGAGATGAGATATAGGGCTTCCCTCGAGGACTCCTCGAGAATGGGAGAAGGTAGCACGGGCATAGGGGGCTCCGTGGTAGGGGGTTTATCCCTTCTGGGTCTTTTGGAGGCAGGTTTGGACTTCTTCTTCGGGCCCATTTCGGGTGCCCGAGTCTTCCCAGAAGAAGGGACCTTGTGCTTACCAGAGGGCTTTGATTTTTCAACAGCGTCTTTAGCTGGTAGCACAGAAACGGAGTCAGAAGTAGACTGGCCAGGTGGAAGTCGGTCCGCTGACAGAGCGGGAGATCTAGCCGTCTCCGAAGACGAAACAGGAGGATTCATAGCCATTTGCCACAGGTACGATCTAAGTCTCTGGAGTCTCTGCTTAAGTGCCGGCTTGGTAAGGTTTTTGCAAGCAGGGCACAAGTGGGTCTGGTGCTCTTCGCCCAGACAAAAAAGGCACTGTTCGTGGCCATCTGAAAGTGCGATTTTGTTCGCACACGTTGTACACCGCTTGAAGGGCGACGGAGAGGCCATGCGAGACAGATTGGAGAGGCAAACGGGGGAGAGGGGAGGGGGAGGGGAATGGGGATAAAGGAAAAAACAGCAGCAAAAGCCAAACCAGGCTAGTAGAAAAGGCTAGGAGGATCACTAAATAATAATAATAATGCAATAACTGCAAAAAAAAAAAAAAAGAGCTCAAAGAGCCTAGAAAAAAGCCAGAAGGCAAAGGCGAATGTGCTCTAGTTTCCGGAGAACCTAACAGCTCGGCGGAAAAAAGGAACTGAGGAAGATGGTGGGTGGGAGGAGCATATACCTCATGGAGGATCACACCATAAAATTGTTACTTTTAGCTCTAGAATCTTCCGAGAGAGTCAGCGCAGGCGCAGACAATACCCATATGTGTGCATTCACAGAGACCACGAAAAAGAACAAATGTTTCAAGGGTCATCAGCTGTTTAAAAAAAGCTTCCTTAATTTCAAAAATACACAGCAATACCGTAAATAAAGGTGTCATATTTATACTATTTCAAGTGAGTCGAAATCTTTATGCAGGTCCTTTTTAAATGTAAAAGTCATGTACAGTAATTTTCACCCATGGAGAAAGTTAGGTTACTTACCTGTAACTTTGGTTCTTCTAGCGGTACTCTGTGAATTCATACAATTGGGTTATCCTGCGCCTGCACAGGAACGTCTGGAAGATTCCAGAGCTTAAGAAAAAAGAGTCAATTAGCTCCCCCCGCGGGGTATATAAGCTCCGCCTCCTCCATCTTCCTTTCAGTTCCCTAAATCCGCCGTTACTGTAAGTTAGATAAGCGTGGTATCATAGAATGGTACTGTGATGGATAGAGGGGAGGAAGGGATGGATGTGTGAATTCACAGATTACCACTAGAAGAACCAAAGTTACAGGTAAGTAACCTAACTTTCTTCATAGTGGTCTCTGTGAGTGCACACAATTGGTTTAATAGCAAGCTGTACTCACCGGCAGGAGGGTCGTCATGGTATCAAGGATGACAGTATCACCCGTCCAAACACCGTATCATTTTTGGCTCTGACATCCAGTTGGTATTGTTTGGCAAACGTCAGAGGGGTAGCCCAGGTGGCTGCTTTGCAAATGTTCTGCAGTTGGACACCTTTGAATAGGGCTGTCGAGGTAGAAACCGCTTTGGTGAAATGGGCCTTGCAAATAGAAGGCAAGGGCCCTTCTGACATCGAGAGAGTGGAGTTTGCGCTCCAGCGGTGTGGTTGGAGACGGAAAAAAGGTTGGAAGCACAATGGGCTCATTGACATGGAATTCTGATACCACTTTTGGGAGGAGGGAAATGTCCATGTATAAGGTAACCTTATCTGGGTGCATCTGAAGGTAAGGAGGGTCTGACCTTAAGGCAGCAAGCTCACTTGCTCGTCTGGCTGAAGTAATGGCTACCAAAAGAGCAGTTTTCAGTGAGAGGAGTTTTTCAGAACACGTAGCCATTGGTTCAAATGGAGGTTTAGTAATGGCCTCTAAGACCAACGGAAGGGACCATTGCGGTGCGATGGTCTGAGAAGGGGGTCGTATGTTTTGGAGACCTTTTAAAAAACTTTTGAGTGTAGGATCAGAAAAAAGTCTCGCGGAGTATGATCAAGGAGGTTGGTGAGTGACAATTGCTGAAATGTAGACTTTAAGCTTGGAGTGAGCGCTTCGTGATAGGATCGGGCCACCAGAAGCCAGTCGTCAATGTAAGGGAAGATTTTTATATTTTGGGTTCGTAGGTATGTGACTACTGGCGCCATGCATTTTGTGAATGTCCTGGGGGCCGTTGAGAGCCAGAACGGTAGGGCGGTGAATTGGCACGTCTCGTGATGGAACCGGAACTGGAGAAATTTTGGGTGAGACAGGTGGATGGAGTATGCGTCCTGCAGATTGATGGTGACGAACCAGTTTCCCTGAGACAAGAGGGGAAGAATGGAATCAAGGGTGAGCATATGGAATTTTTAATGAAATATGTACCGGTTGAGGTCTCTTAAGTCCATGATGGGTCCCGCGAAGTAGTGGGAGAAAAAACTATCCGTCCTGTCAGATGGAATTTGAATTATGGCCTCTTTGGATAACAGAGATGAAATTTCCAGATGCAGTAGCATGGAAAATGGAGTAGGTCTAATTGAATTTGGTGGAGGAATGGAGAAAAATGCTATCCTGTATCCATGTTGAATAATACTAAGGACCCACTTATCAGTAGTGATGTTTTTGCATTCTTGTAGGAATGGAGACAGTCTTCAAATTGCTTACCCCTATGCTGGGTCTTACGAAAGGACTGCTTAGGGCTACGAAAGCGTTGTTGCTTGAACAGCGGTGTAGCAGACTGTTGAGTTTGATAGATACGGTCTTGCTGTTGCTTACTGTACCGAGAAGGCTGGTACTGAGTAGATGATTGGTACTGTGGTTTTCTGTAAACCTGTTTCTGGTACCTATACGGCTGGTATGGTACATAGGACTTCACTGTCTTTCTCATCGTATGGATATTATCCATAATCTCGTCTGTTTTAGAGTTAAAGAGTCCAGCTGCATCGAAGGGAAGTTCTTTGATTTTGGTTTTGGCGTCTTCCAGGATGTTAGCTGTTCGTAGCCAAGCCTGACATCTGATGACAATGGCAGTCAGCATCGAATTTGAGGCAATGTCAGCTGTATGTTTCACAGTGAATCGCTGTTGTCTGGTAAGGGTATTTACCTCTTCATAAACATTAAGGGCTTCTGCTTTGGCAGGATCGGGCAGCGATTGTAGGGTTGGTACAATGTTGTCCCACAAGTGCTTTTGGTAAGCGCCTGTGGCATACTGCTGTGCTCTTACCTGTCCATCACAGCTGGGCAGGGGAACCTCAGCCAATGAGAGGACGGAGGGTGATGCAGAGGGGGAGGAGCTGGATTATATAAGGGGTGTGTGATGTGTGAAAGGGGGAGTTTTGGAGTTTGAAAAGATGAGAGAAGTTGATTGAGAGAGTGAGATAGATTTGAGAGAGATAGTCAGTGAGGGAAAAGTCTGTGTGATCTAGTAATTGAGAAACGTGATTAACAACTTGATTTATTACCTGTGATTCACCCTTTTTATTTTGTACAAATCAATGAACACTTTATTTGTTTGAAAGAAAAACTTGTCCTTTGTGAGTACTAAGGATAGGTTGGTGTCAGCAAGTGAAGAATAGTAGTGAGCACTCTTGGAGGCCTGTATTGGTAGAGGCTTGAGAGTGGCCCGCTACATAAACTGGTGTCCAGTGTGTGGGATACAAAGTGATCCAGTTAAAGCCTTGTACTGGAAAGGTGCCCAGAGCGTATCTTTAGTCAGGGACGTCTGAGTGGATGCGTGGGTAACCTCCTAGGACTTGTCTCAAAGGGAGAAAGTCTAGTAGGAGGGCATTGAAACTCAGATTGGGGGACTGAGATAGGGACTCTGGCTCTGTGGTAACCATTTCTGGGGAGTGAGTTGCCCAAAGCAGAAATCTGTGGCAGGTTGGCTAGCTTGTCCTGAGTTCAAGGGGAGAACTCTGAGGGGACAAAGCGGAACCAAGGGCAGATAAGCTAAGGGGGCTCAAATCAGCTAAACCGGGGATAGGGGAAGCTGGTAATTCGTTTTGTTGCCTGAGGCAGATGAAAAAACTCTGGTGTGAGGCCTAGCTGGAGGCAGGGGCCTAGACACTGTAGCTAGCTTGCCAGTGGATGAGTGCTGGAAGCTAAGTTGTAACACAGACACCCACTGACAAGAAAAAAGGGTACTTTTAAATTGAGGCCTGAAAATTGAATTATAAGCCTGAAGAAAGGAGAATGCCTTTAACTAGGGGAAAGAAAGCTGAGCAAGCACCTTGTGCAATGGCAGCTGGGTCAGATAATGAAAATAGGGATTCTGAGGGAGGATTTACCTCAGAGCAGGAGAGAGAGACCTCAAGGGAAGACCCAATAGAATTCAGAAAATGGAAATTGGAGCTGGAGATGAAGGCCAAAGCTGAGGAAAGGGCCTTAGAAATGGAGGAAAGACTCCAAAGAAACTCAACACGGGAGGAAAAAATCAAGGAATATGATACCTAAGGTGTTTCTTGAGATGGCAGAGGAATTAAACCTAATTGATCTATGGAGATTAAGAAACCCGAATAGAAGAGACTACACATTCTATTCTAATAGACATAAATCATGGTCAAGAATAGACAATTGCTGGATATCAGCAGAGGCTACATACCAAGCAGAGGACATTGAAATTCTACCAAATACATATGCAGATCACAACCCAATACTGATGACCTTAGGTCAGAGAATAAGAAATAGCTTGTGGAGACTTGATACCCAACTGCTGAGAGAAGAAACTTTCATAAAAAAAATTAAAAATGAAATGAACATCTTTTTTCAAATGAATAAACCTCAGGATACAGGGACGACAACAATATGGGATACAGCCAAAGTGTATTTCCGAGGATATGCAACAGAATTCAATATCAGAAGAAAAAGGGAAAAAAATAAACAACACCAAACCTTAATAACAGCTCTAAAAAATGAGGAAACAAAGCTTAAGAAGGCACCTACAAAGAAGGAACTACTCAATAAAATAAATATCCTACAGCACAAAATTAACTTATTAGAACAGGAAGAGATGGAGAAAAAAAATCAAATTCACAAGGCAAAATTTTTTTGAAAACGCAAACAAACCGGGAAGATGGCTAGCATACAGAATAAAAAGAGAAAGAGAGAAAACAATGATAACAACATTGCTTAACAAACAAGGGAAAGAAATATACAAAGAAAAAGAAATCGAAGAGGAGATCTGTGGATTCTTCAATGAACTATACAAGAAAAGAGAAGGAGAAGAACAGAGGATTGCAAATTATTGGAATAATACTCCAGAATGGAAACTGAATCCCCAACAGCTGGAAAAAATGAATGAACCAATCACAACAGAAGAGATTAGCGAAGCATGGAAGAAACAAAAAAACGGTAAATCGCCTGGCCCGGATGGACTTCCAGCAGAATACTATAAGACATTTGAAGAAACCTTAATCCCACACTTCAAGAAATTAATCGAAGATGTACAGACTAAAGGGGAAATTGCAGACTCTTGGAAAGAAGCACATATCTCCCTAATACATAAAGAAGGCACGGATAAAAGATTAGTCAAGAATTATAGGCCAATCTCCCTATTAAATGTTGACTACAAGATCTTCACAACTATTTTAGCCACAAGACTAAAGGGGATACTCGAAACGATAATACATAAAGATCAAACAGGCTTTTTATCTAAAAGGAAGCTATCCTCAAATATAAGGACTATAATAGATATAATGGAATATTATGAACTACACCCAGGAAAACAGATGCTAATCTTCCTGGATGCGGAAAAAGCCTTTGATAATGTCAACTGGGAATTTATGTTCTCACTGCTGGAGAGAATGGATCATACCTGAAAATGATTAAGGCATTATACACTAAACAAACAGCCAAGATAAAAGTGAATGGTAACTTAACTGGAAATATACAGATTGAACAAGGAACAAGGCAAGGCTGTCCATTATCTCCCCTACTATTCATCTTAATATTGGAAATACTCAACAGGCAGATTAGAAATAATGAAGCCATTAAAGGACTTAAAATTGAGGGAGAAGAATTTAAGTTGCAAGCATACGCGGACGATTTAGTGATAATATTAGAGAATCCTATGGAAAATCTTGAAGTACTGATGGAAGTTATTGGAGAGTTTGGAAAGGTGGCAGGTCTCAAACTATCAAAAAACCAAAATTTATGACAAAAAACATAAAACAAGAAGATGTGGAGAAATTAGCACAGAATTCTAAATTTGAGGCGGTAAAAAAAATTAAATATCTAGGGGTGATCATCACTAGAAAACCAAGCAATTTAATGAAGGAAAACTACTTGGCAATGCAGAAAGAAATTCAGAAAAATCAGGAGGAATGGAACAAATTACAAATTTCATTTATGGGAAGAGTTTCAACAATAAAAATGATGATCCTACCTAAACTTTTATTTTTATTCTCAAACCTCCCAATGATATTGAATTTTAAGTATTTCAAGGACCTGGACAGACTAACAGCAAATTTTCTTTGGAAATATAAGAAACCAAGAATAAAACTTAAATTGCTGCAAGACCTGAAAGAAAGAGGGGGAGTGCGTGTGCCGAACTGGTTGCTATATTACAAGGCATGTGCAATGACTTGGATTAAGGAATGGATAACTTTAGAAAATCAAAGGCTGTTGAAATTAGAAGGACACGACTTAAAGATGGGATGGCATGCATATGTATGGTATGGGAAATTCAAAGAACACTCTCAGTTTGAAGAGCATATCATCAGGAAGGCTTTAGGGATGATATGGCAGAAATTTCAAGCACAAACTTATGAAAAAATCCCAATATGGATAGCACTAATAGAAGCATTTTCATTTAAAACCTTGAACCAGAAAGGAAGGTTAACCACATATAAAAATCTGCTAACAAATGAGTTGGAGATAAGGGATAAACAAGAGCTCGAAAAAATGGGTATAGCGGTGGACTGGTGGTCAATGGCAAAATTAGAATCAAGATATAAAAAAGACAGGGCTGTGGGTTTTTTTAAGGGCAAAGTTCAGGTAGACAGACTGTGGTTATATACGGATGAAGCAATAATTAAGAAAATGTATACCTATCTATTAGAAGATGAACTAGAAGATGAAAGGGTGAAAGAAACAATGATAAAATGGGCAAAAAAATTTGGGTATAATGTAGATCTTGATAACTGGACAATGATGTGGAAAGAAAGCAATAAGATTTTGAAACCAGCAAATTTAAGAGAAAATGTACTAAAAATGTTTTACCGATGGCACTATACACCCATAAGATTAGCAAAAATGTCAGAGGGTAACAGTAACATATGTTGGAAATGCAGGAAAAAGGTCGGAACTTACTACCATATGTGGTGGACATGTGAAAAGGTCAAAATCTATTGGACACAGGTATGGGACTTAGTAAAAGAAATTATACAGCAGAGATTAGAGCTGAAACCTGAAATGGCATTACTGAATGTCATTTCAGGTGTAAATGACAATAAATTGAAGCATTGTCTTATGTATATACTCACAGCAGCTAGATTACTCTGGGCCCAGAAATGGAAAACAGAAGAGGTTCCGATGATGGAAGAGCTGTTAAAGAAACTATGGGACATGGCAGAGTTGGACACCCTATCAGAAGCATTGCGGGAACAGCCAAGAGATTATGTAAAACAAAGCTGGGGACTAATATATCTCTGGGCCCAGAAGAAGACTGAAGTTTAGGGTGAAATTTAGGATACATGTAGAAATTTATTAGTATATGCTATAAACAGATATAGGGAGAATAGAGGACTAATGAGGCTGGAATCTTTGACTCCAGACACTTCAGATAGAGGGGTTAGTTTAGTTTTTTTTTTTCTCTTTGCTATATGGTCTTTTTTTTTTTTTCTTTTCGTCTCTTCGTTTTGGTTTTCTTTTTCTTTTTTGGTATCTTGTGGTTTTCTGTATGTTAAAAAATTCAATAAAATTTATTTTAAAAAAAGAAATGGAGGAAAGACTGAGGCAGAGAGAAATGGATGCAGAAATGGAGAGAGAGAAGATTGCCTTAGAGAAAGAGAGAATGGCTTTTGAACTTAGGAGACTAGAACTGGAAGTTCAGGCCAACAATAACAATAACAACAATGACAGAGATGATTCTGAGGGAATACAGTTGTCAAAGGCAGATCTAAAAAGATTCCCTGTCTTTAGAAAAGGGGATGATCCAGAATCACTTCTGGTGATGTTTGAAAGAGCGTGTGAAGATTTTTATGTGAGGGATTCGGAAAGAATGATTGTCTTGAGATCCCAAATTAGTGGAGGTCTGGCCGAGATCTATGCAGAGATGCCTTCGGAATTAATTAAAAATTATGATGAGTTCAAAAAGTTAGTGTTTGCCAGGTATGGCATAAATTCAGAACAGTTGAGACAGAAATTCAGGTCTCTGACCAAGAAACCTGATGAATCTTACTCTCAGTTAGGGGCAAACTTGGCCAGATATCTGGACAAATGGCTGGTACAGGAAAAAGTTGAGACAGTAGAAGACCTTAAAAATATTTTTGGATTGGAGCAGTTTTATTCTCTCTTGCCTAGAGAACTGAAATATTTAGTCAAGGACAAGAGACCCCGAAATTTGAGAGAGGCAGGGGAGATTGCTGATTTTATTTCCCAGATCAGAAAACCAAGTGGTTATGAGGGAAAGGTGGTGAGAAAAGTGTGGGAGGACGCAAATAAATTGCCCAGAGGACAATTTAAGAACCAGCAGAAGGTTGGAGGCCATTTTGTGGGCAAGCCCTCAGACCAGAACCAAGCCAGAAACCAAAATTTGGAGGGAAAAAGAGTTAACGGTGCTGGGAATGATCAATGGAACGGTAGGACTTGTTTTCGGTGTAATAAAAAGGGCCATATTGCATCCCAGTGTGGTAAAAATAGAGAATTTGGACCACAAAAAGGGAATTTAAGTAAGCCTAAAGCGGTATACTGTGTGCAGCAGGAACAGGTTGACCCACCAAGGGAGGAGTCAGTCGCTATGGCAACACCAGCTGAACTCTCTACACAAGCTGATAATATTGAACCTGATTTCCCTTTGGCAGCAGTTAGACATTGCTTTTTAATTAAAACAAACCAAGAGTTATTTCAAACGGCTGGGGACCATATTTATATCTTTGATAATAAATACATGGCTGTAACAGGCAGACATAACATCACATGTCCGTCACAGCTGGGCAGTGAGTCATCAGCCAATGGTGTGACGGAGGGTGGAACTTAAGGGGAGGAGCTAGTATAAAAAGGGGGGTGAAGAGTGTGTGGGGGGAGATTGGAGATGAGAGTTTGAGCTGAGAGTTTAAAGTGATTAGTAGTTAGAGTGAGAGAGTGAGCCTGTCAGTGGAGAAATAGTCTGTGTGAGCCAGTGTTTATTAACAGTGATTGATTAATTGATTCTTTACCTGTGATTTACTATTTTTATTTTCTGTAATCAATAAACTAGTTTTTGTTTTCAAAGTTACACTTGTCCTTTTATGATTCTTTAAGGATAAGTTGGTGGCAGCAGAGATTTTACAGTAAAGTAGCAACCACTCTTTGAGGTTTGAGGGTGGCTGTTACAATGGCTTTGAGAGACTCATGTTCACAAGTCACCCTATGTCACCCTGATATAGTACCTCAGAAATACATCTTAAAAGGGGAAAACATGTTTGTGAAGGGAATTGGCGAAAAAGCTGTCATCTTGCCTGTGAGTGAGATACACATTAGGTACCAGGGATGGGAAGGACCTTGGAGAATTGGAATTTCTTCACAGGTGCCAGCAGTAGTTTTAATTGGAAATGACCTCTCTGAGCATGTAAAGAGGGTTTTAGTTATACTGTAACACGTTCCCAACAAGAGAAAGCAGAGGCAGCTGAGGAAGGGAGTGACAGTCAGAGGAAGGGAACGCCTGACAGTATGAACTCAGCTGAGATATTTCAACTTAATATTCCCCAAAGCAATATGTTCAGTCAGGAACAGAAAGCAGATTCCACACTGAAACAATGCTTTGAGAACATTTCTGAAGTAAAGTTATCCCCTGAAAGACCTGAGAGGTTCCACCTTGAACAGGGCTTATTGTACCGAGAGTCTCTAAGAAACCCCAAGAAAGGGGGGACAATCTTCAAAAACAGTTAATGGTTCCTTTGAAATATCACCAGCAAATATTAGAAAGGGGACACTCAGATGTATTTTCTGCTCATCTAGGCATTAACAAAACCAAGCAAATAATATGACAAAATTTCTACTGGCCTGAGATGGGAAGGCAGATTAAAAAAAATTGTCAGAGTTGTGATGTTTGTCAAAGGCAGGGTAATAGTAATGATAAAACTAAAGCAAAGCTATGCCCTTTACCAGTGATTTCTACCCCATTCCAATGTATTGGCGTGGATATTATAGGACCATTGCCTAGAGTCATTCAAAGGGGGAACAGATTTATTCTGACCATTGTGGACCATGCCACACGATACCCAGAGGCCATTCCTCTGAGGAATATTGAGACTCATACTGTGGCTGATGCCCTGCTGAGTTATATGAGTCGAATGGGCTTCGCGTCAGAAATAGTAACTGACTTAGGGACATCTTTCACCTCAAAGCTCATGCAGACACTGTGGCAAATATATGGGATCAAACATTTAAATACTTCCCCATATCACCTGCAAACTAACGGGCTCACAGAGAGATTTAATAGTACCCTGATGCGCATGATTAGGGCCTATTCTGCTGAAAATCCTTACAATTGGGATCAGAGAATACAACTTCTGTTATATGCATATAGGTCTGTACCCCAAGACAGTACAGGATTTAGTCCTTTTGAATTGCTGTTGGAGAGATAAGTGAGAGGACCCCTTGACTTACTTAGACAAAGTTGGGAGAAAATACAAGAGTCTGGTCCTGAGAACAAAATAGCATACTTAGACAACCTGATGAACACTCTGAAAAGAAATTTAGAAATGGCTGCTGAGAATTTACGAGGTCAGAAAAATAAGCAAAAAGTCTGGTATGACAGAAAAGCCAGAGAAAGAAGTTTTAATCCTGGAGATGAGGTGCTTGTGCTAAGACCTCTCAAAGGGAACAAATTACAACTAAATTGGGCAGGACCATTTAGATTTATTGCCAAAATGAACAACCTTAATTATGTCATTAAGGAAGATGGGGAACCAGGCAGGAGGGTGGTTCATGTGAATATGATCAAACCATATTATAGGGAAGAGAACAGAGTGTTGTTTGCCATGAAGGAAGCTGACAATGAGAAACATGGCTTACCCTATTTGGAAGGGAGGGGGAAAGCAAGATATAACCCTGATGATGTCAAAGTTAGCCCTGTGCTTTCCCCTGAGCAACAAAACGAATTGAGGGCCTTGCTAGGGAGATACCAGCAGGTTTCTTTCAGCAAGCCAGCGTTGGCCCAGGGAGTGGTGCACGAAATTGATACTAGAGATGCACCCCCACCAGCTGTTACTCCTTGTAGTGTTACTGACTTAACATGCAAGAAGAGGGCATAGTATCCAGTGGACCAGCAGCTGCGAGGAGGCGTTCGTGAAGCTGACGGGGATGGTGATGACCAATCCAGTCATAAGAGCTCCAGATTGCTAGCGCGAGTTCACCATCGTCACCGAGGCGTCCAATACCGGGTTAAGAGCCATGCTGAGCCAGAAGGACGACGACGGAGAACATCATCTCGTGACGTACCTGCGCGAAAATCTACAGGTGGGCGAAGAACAGCTTTCTAGTGGTGAGGGAGAGTGTCTTGCAATTCTTCATTCACTTCGCAAGCTTGGGCCATATGTTTGGGGAGGACATTTTGTCTTGTGTACTGACCATTCCCCACTATTGTGGTTAAGGACTATCAAAGCCAACAACAGCAAGGTGATGAGATGGGCTTTGATCCTGCAGGACTTTGATTTTGAGGTTCGAGTGATTAAAGGGACTCAGAACTGTGCTGCAGATGCCCTCTTTAGAAGACCAGAAGACTGAGGAAGAAAAATGGACTCTTAGAATGGCGAAAGTATTAAAAGTTTGTTGTACATGTACCCACTGATATATGTTATTTGTTATGTATGCATATGAAATTGGATGTAAGTATAATTTTTATTTTGTAGTCTAATATTAAGCATATGCATGAATGATCTTTGAAAATGTTAATGAATGTATGGGAATGACATGCAGGTAAGAGGTTTATTTAATGTTTATGACAATGTTTATTAAATGTAATAGTGTTATTAGGATAAATGTATTGTTGTGTTGCTCCTCGTTGTTTATGAGAGGAACGCACTTTAGCTTTCCCCCATGAAACAACTTGTTAAGGGGGGAGGTATTGTGGCATACTGCTCTGCTCTCACCTCCATCACAGCTGGGCAGGGGAACCTCAGCCAATGAGAGGATGGAGGGTGATGCAGAAGGGGGAGGAGCTGGATTACATAAGGGGTGTGTGATGTGTGAAAGGGGGAGTTTTGGAGAGTTTGAAAAGATGAGAGAAGTTGATTGAGAGAGTGAGATAGATTTGAGAGAGATAGTCAGTGAGGGAAAAGTCTGTGATATAGTAATTGAGAAACGTGATTAACAACTTGATTTGTTACCTGTGATTCACCCTTTTTATTTTGTACAAATCAATAAACACTTTATTTGTCTGAAAGAAAAACTTGTCCTTTGTGAGTACTAAGGATAGGTTGGTGTCAGCAAGTGAAGAATAGTAGTGAGCACTCTTGGAGGCCTGTATTGGTAGAGGCTTGAGAGTGGCCCGCTACAGCACCCATGGCGGCTTGGTAATTGGCAATCTTTATGAGCATTGCAGCAAAGGAATACAGCTTTTTGCCAAAAGTGTCTGATTTCTTTCCTTCTTTGTCAGTAGGCGTAGCTGATGATTGGGTACGAGCTTGGTACTGAGTGGCCTCAACAACGATGGAGTTGGGAGAGGGGTGCTTGGCAAGGAAATCAGAGTCCGAGCTGTGGGTTTTATAAGGATGCTCAATTTTACGTGGCACTTGGACAAAAGTAGGGGGCTTGTCCCAAGAGGATTTTACCAGTTCGAAGAGAGCTGGAATAAGACTGAGGCTAGGAGGGGAAATTTTGTCCTGCTCCATATCGTGGAAGACTAGGTCCCGTTCTTGTTGAGGGATCTCTGCGTCGAGTTGGAGGGTTTTGGCCATGCGGATGATGAGTTGCGCATAGGAAGAGAAATCCTCCGAAGAAGGTTGGGACGATGAACCCTGGGCACCCACATCAGGAACGCCAGAGTCACTAGATGCCGAAGAAGGGTTTGACGACTGTGAGGCAATAGAAGGACAACGTCTCGGTACTGTGTCTTCTGGTACCGTATCCACATCCGACTGAGTGGATGGGGAAAAGGGGACAGTATCATGGGCGTCAGGACCAGAGTAGAGCGTCGTAGCGCGAACCGAAGAGTGCGTATCCGTAAACTTAGCACGCTTGGGAAGTGCTGTAGGTACCGTAGTAAACCACCTCTTACGGGATGGTAGTTGCGGTGTGGAGAAATCCTGTTGTGTTTGTGGCTGACACGGGATAGAGGGAACCAGGGTGTGGAGCCACGGTGCTTGAGGAGCAGAGGGTGAAGGAAACTCCGAAGAGTAGGTGTAACCCTGGTGTGGAAACAGTTGGAACGGAGCGTAGAAGGGGTGACCGAACTGCGGTGGTCCCTGAGGACAGTACCCATTGCCTCTATCCCGAGGCTGGTACGGAGCAGTGTGCTTGTGTTTTGTGGTACGCTTTCTAGGAGTTTCATGATCAGACTCCTGTTCAGATGGAGACTCGGTATCAGCCCGCCTTGGGTATCGAGGGCTTGGTTGGGCAATGGCCCAGCTGGCGTCTGGCTCAGCCTCAAATCAGCCCGAGTTTGGCAACATGCACATATTTTCCTGAGCCGTCTAGGCTAAAGGAATGTGCTCCCCTGCATCAGAGAGTCCTGTTGCTTCTCTCGAAGACTCCTCGAGCAATATCGAAGGAGCGGGAGGAGGTACGGTGGGCAATGTAGCCGGTTTCTTCACCCTCTTTGTCTTATCGGTGGCCTTCTTTTTTGCAGGCAAAGCAGAACGAGAAGGCGGTTTGGCTTTTGGCAGTTTGGAAATGTCCTTAGCCTTAACCGGCACAGAGATGGTAAGCAACTGCTGGTCTGTTGGAGGATTTCGCTTGGAAGGCTCAGCATGAGGAGGGGATAGTGCTGAGAGAGAGGCGCTTTCCATGGCTGGAGACAAAGTCTTTTCGTATAGGAAAGATCGGAGTCTTTGGCGCCTTAACTTGATCGCTTGCTTAGAGAAAAGTTTGCAAGCAGTGCAAGACTGATCAAGAGGAGATTCTCCCAGACAAAATAAACATTTATTGTGTCCGTCTGATAAGAGAATTTTTTGGGAGCAGACGGCACACTGTTTGAAGCCCCGAGGGGCCATAAAAAAGAAAAAGAAAAAGGGGGGAATCCATTGAATGGGGGAAAACGCGACAGAACACAAACAAGTAACTCAAATACAGTGGTGCCCCGCATAGCGACGATAATCCATTCCGAAATAACGTCACTATATGGATTCGTCGCTATGCGGGGCAAAAAAGCCCATAAGAACACATTAAAACACGTTTAATGCGTTCCTATGGGCAAAAAACTTACTTTTAAGCGAAAATCCTCCATGAGGCCACCATTTTTGCTGCCCGGTAAGTGAGGAAAGGGCGCGAAAACACTACGGGTGGCCATTTTGGAACTGCCGATCAGCTGTTAGAAAAAACATCGTTATGCGATAATCGGTCAGCGAAACGCTTACCGATCATCGCAAAGCGATGTTTTACCATTTAAAACATTGTTATGCGATCGCAAAAACGATCAAAAAACTCAATCGCTATGCGGATTCGTCGTTAAACGAATCGCTTGTTATGCGGAGCACCACTGTATAGCAAGTTCTGTCGAATAACCGTTAAAAGTAAAATAAAGTAAATAAATAAACAAGACAAATGGTAGCTAGCTAGCTAAGTACTTAACAGTCGATAGCTCTGTTCTTCCTACGTCCGACAGGAACGGCGGAAAAAGAGGAACTGAAAGGAAGATGGAAGAGGCGGGGCTTATATACCCCATGGGGGGAGCTAACTGACTCTTTTTTCTTAAGCTCTAGAATCTTCCGGACGTTCCTGCGCAGGCGCAGGATAACCCAATTCACAGAGACCATTACGAAGAACCTAGCCTAGTTTAGTGACAGAGCAGACATGCTGCATGTAGAAGATTCCAGAATCAATCCTGGATACTCTTAAGTCAAGAAAATCAAGTAGCAGTTGATGTGAAAGGCTTTCATCTGAGATCTGAGAAAACTGCTGCCAGTCAGAGTAGATAATGCTGGACTATGAGGACAAATAGCCTGGTATGCTGTAGTTTTCTATGTTCTGTTCACTGCATTTATCATGCATTCCAGTGAAAATAAAACCTTTCACTTACTATTCCTGGAGGTCCTTGTAGACCTGGGGCACCTTTGTCTCCCTAAAAGAAAGAAGCAATTCACAATTTAATTTACTTGTATCACACATTAAACCATTTACATTTCAGATTTACTTATTTGCAATATTAAACATTGTAAATTAAGAGGTCCCCAAACTGCTCCAAACTGCAGTAAGAAATCAGTTCTCATTGGACAACAGCACATCTTGATTTGCTGACTTTGTAGCAGTTGAGGACAGGATGTTTTGGATATCGGTCATTCAGAAGTCAAAGGCAACTTGACAGCATATAACAACAACAATAAAATGCTGTAATATCTATAGATATTGAGCAATTTGCTATGTTCATCAAGGCTTCTAAATCACAGCTTCTAAACCACACTAAGACACTATACTGAGCTTCTGTATAGAACCATGGGTCTGGTAGTGATAGCTCAAATTCCTTTTGAAGAATTTGGAATAGTTTCTAAGAATTATTCTTTTAAAGTAATAGTGAAGAGTAGAGATGGGTATGAACCAAACCGGAAAAAACAATAAACCAGGCCACATTGTTTGGTTCATGACCCAGCTCAGGGATCCCGTTTTGTTGAAGCAAAATGAAATGGCAAAAGTTTTCCCCCTTGGCACTTTGTTTTGTTTGACAAAGGGGATGCTTGCCTGCATGCCCAATTCCCACTATCCCTGTTGCTTCCTTACCTGCTCCTGCCACTGCCATCAGCTCCAATATTACCTTCATTGCCACCCTCAGAGGCAGCAGGCCCAGTTTCCCTACCAGAGCTTGCTGTTCCCTCTGAGAAGGGCACATGTGAATATGCAGTGGGTCTGGTTTCTCTGCCAGGAGCCAACTGCTGCCTTTGTGCATGTACCTGCCTATCAGCTTGGCAGTGGGTGTATGCTGAGAGGCAGTGGCAGCGTCCTGTCAGGGCAACTGGGCCCGCTGCCTCCGAGGGTGGCGGCAGAGGTGGCAGCAGGAGCATGTAAAGAGGTGACGGAGGCAGTTTGAAGGAGGCAAGATCAGGTATCCCCTCCCCCAGCAAGAACTGGGAAAACAAACCATGAAGCAATTAATTTTTCTGATGATTTTTTGGTAGTCATGAACCACCGTTTTTCTGGTTTATGCCCAACTCTAGTGAAAAATGAGGGGAAACAGCAAGATATGGAGCCAAGCAGCTTTTAAATATAAATGTACAATTTACAAAGAAAGAAAATAAGGTTCTCTAATACATTTGAAAGGGCTTTTATGCTTCATATGTTACTTTCTGCAAGGCAAAGAAATATTTACAGTAATGCTGGCTCAACTCCTCTGTTTTCATGTCAGAATAAATAACAGAAAAGAATGATTCCATTACTTTCTTAAGATGTATATAGATGAGCTCACCTAGCACTACTTAAAATTGATTTTGGGAATATAATGTATTCTATAATCATATATTAATAGAATAATAAAATTATTTGTTAGAAATGAGTTATCTCCCCTTGAACAGAAATAACATCAGCCCAATGTTCAACAGTAGCCTGCTCCTCTAACTGAAACCACTCTTCCAGTTAAAAAGTTAGCAGCTAAATCTGGCAGGACCAACAGCAGCATTTGAGGAGGAACTCAGTTCCTTCTCCCTCCATGGTGCCCTGGAATGTCACTACCCTCAGATTTTAATCTGAGACAAAAAAGAGGTTACTTACCTGTAACCATCGTTCTTTTAGTGGTCCTCTGTGAATTCACACAAATGGGTCTTATCTGCATCTGCGCTGATGTTCTCTGAAGATTCTTGAGCTACAAGTAACGATTTCGTGGGTTGACCCCTCCTAGTGCACATGCTCCTCCCCCCCAAGATTCCCCTCAGTTTCTATTTTTTTTTGTCCGCCGGGCAGGAAAGTAAGTTAAAATAACCTGTGATGGACCGAGGGGAGGATGGGTGGGATGTGTGAATTCACAGAGGACCACTAGAAGAACTACAGTTAGCGGTAAGTAAACTAAGCAAGGTGGTTGAGAGGGTGGTGGCCGATCAGCTACAGGTGCACCTGGACGAAATGGATGTCCTGGATCCATTTCAGTCGGGCTTCAGGCCGCGCCATGGTACAGAAACGGCATTGGTCGCCCTGTGTGATGACCTATTGAGGGAGGCCAACAGGGGAAAAGTGTCCCCGTTGGTCCTCCTCGACATCTCAGCGGCCTTCGATACCATTGACCACGGTATCCTCCTGCGGAGGCTCTCCGAGTTGGGAATTGGGGGCCTCGCCCTGGCTTGGCTCCGTTCCTTCTTGGAGGACCGTCCCCAGAGAGTACAGCTTGGGGAGAGCGTTTCGGCCCCGTGGAGTCTCAATTGTGGGGTTCCACAGGGGTCGATCATCTCCCCAATGCTGTTTAACATCTATATGAGGCCGCTGGGAGGGGTCATCCGGGGGTGTGGAGTTCAGTGTCATCTGTACGCTGATGATAATCAGCTCTACATGTCCTTTCCACCTACCGCAGGAGATGCCGTCCTGTCCCTTCAGCGCTGCCTGGGGACCGTACTGCAATGGATGCAGGAGAACAGGCTGAGGCTGAACCCAGACAAGACGGAGGTACTAAGGGTGGGTGTCCCCACAGTGGGGGGTTTGGGAAACTCCCTCTCCTTCGGGGGGGGCGACCCTCCCAGGGATGGGATCCGCAGCTTGGGGATCCATCTGGACCCAGCGCTTACTATGGAAACCCAGGTAGCATCCGTAGTCCGAACCGCCTTCTACCATCTTAGGCGGATAGCCCAGCTGAGGCCCTATCTTGATGTTGGGGCCCTCACTACCTTGGTGCATGCGCTCGTAATCTCAAGATTAGACCACTGTAACGTGCTCTACATGGGGCTGCCTTTGAGGTTGCTGCGGAGACTTCAGGTGGTGCAGAATGCTGCGGCCAGACTCCTCAGTGGTGTGAAAAAATACCAACACATTTCACCCACTCTGGCCGCATTGCATTGGCTGCCCATCCGATTCCGCATCGACTTCAAAGTGCTGATACTTACATATAAAGCCCTAAACGGTTTAGGGCCTCGATACTTGGTGGAACGCCTACTTCCACCACGATCTACCCGTGTCACTCGCGCGAGCCAGGAGGTGAGGCTGAGGAGCCTAACGCCGACGGAGGCACGGAAAGAAAAGACAAGAAATCGGGCCTTCTCGGCGGTGGCTCCTCGCCTCTGTAATAACTTACCCCCTGATATTTGCGCGGCTCCCTCGCTGGGTATTTTAGAAAACCAACTAAAAACATTGATGTTTCGGCAGGCCTTCCCCTCAGCCAATCACTAATTTCCGATTTCCCCTCTCTTCCCTCTTCCTAGTGTTTCTCCCACCTTGTCTAAAAATTTCCCTTTTTTATATAGAATTGTTTTTAACTATATTGTTATATTTTGTTGTAAGCCGCCTAGAGTGGTCTTAATCGACTAGATAGGCGGGATATAAATAAAATAAATAAATAAATAAATAAATAAATAAATAAATAATTTTTCTTCTTTGTGGCCTCTGTGAATGCACACAAATGGGTGACTAGCAAGCTTCACTTTCTGGCAGGTGGGACATCACAGTAGAAAGGAAGCCAGCATTGCTCTGCCGAAACCAGCATTATTGCGTGCTCTCATGTCTAGCCAGTAGTGCTTAACAATGGTCGATGGTGTGGACCATTTGCAGCACGGCAGGTGTCAGGAATCTCCATTCCACGCTGAAAGGCAGTTAAGGTGGAGAGCACTCTAGTGGAGTGAGCTTTCAGGTGATCAGGTGGTGACTTGCCCGAGACCTGATAAGCTCAGAGCTGGAGCTGGAGTCCCAAAGGCAGTTCGTGTCGTTCTGCCTACTCCTGCGACGTTGCTGGAACCAGCTGTATTGGCTCTTGCCTTTCCATTGGACCATTTCAGCAACGTGGAGAGGGGGGAATCTGCTGCTTGGGTAACAGCCTATCCTTCATATTACTTTACCCAAGCTTCACGCTCTGGAGAGGACACTCCTCGATTCAGAGCATGTTACCATAGTCTCTCGAGACTGCAGGATGCCTATGGATAAGCCAGAGATATAGTCTGGAAAATCCATCTGGAGATAGACTGAGAGGAAGCTGGACCATGAAAACACACAAAGAGTCTATTAGTTGTTCTGAAACTCTTGGTTCTATCCAGATAAAATGCTAGTGAGCGCCTAACGTCGATACCGTGCAGCATGTGCTCAAGAGGAGATGATGATGATTTGAAGAATGATAGGTTGATTGATATGAAAATCTGACACAACCTCAGGTAAAAAAGAAACATCAAAGTATAAAGTCACTTTATCAGGGTGAAACTGAATGAAGGGTGGAGCAACTCAGAGTGCAGCAAGCTCACTGGCTCTCTTGGCAAATGTAATAGCCACAAGGAATGCTGTCTTGAGAGTAAGCAATTTCAATGTCGAAGACAACGTGGGCTCAAATGGTGGGCGCATCAGAACATTCAGGACTATTTGAAGAGACCACTGGGGAACAATCCGTTGGCCTGGCGGGCGGATGTTATTAAGTCCTTTGAAAAAAAATTTAACTGTAGGGTGTGAAAAAAGTCTTGCTGAGGAGGAATTGTCTGGTTAATGGGCAACGATGGTTGATATATAAACTCTTCAAGTGGAGATAGTCTGAATTCAAAAAGATCAATCAAAATTTTTATTTTTGTTTAGTACATTTATAATTTGTTTTATAATTTGGGGCTTTAGTCACTACACTGTATTTGGTTTATGTAATTTATTCTATGCATTTTTACTACATTGCTGCTGGTTTATGTATTTTTATTTTGTTGTTTAATTTGTCTATATTAAGTTAGTTACTGATTTAATTTCCTCTTTCCCTTTTTTCCTTCTTTTTCTCCCTTTCTTTCTCTTCCTCCATTCTCTTTGATATGGAGTGGAAGGCCTGCCCTCCCAGTGAGGGGCCGTTGAACATCTCTGTGATCATGGGTAGAGGGAGATATGGCGTTCACACAGTCCCTACTCGTGTTAGAAGAACGATGAACAGATGTTTGAAGGCTGTTCATTGTTCTGAGATTGTGACCAACCATCAGTATCGAGGAAGTCAGACCAGCCTACCCTCCACTCTAAAACTGGTGTTGTTGAACGCCAGGTCTGTGTCCAATAAGCTCCAGGTGATTTACGATCTTATCCTGGAGGAGGATGCAGACCTGGCATGCATAACCGAAACGTGGATTGGTGGGGAGGGGGGTCCCCCCGTCACTTGCCTGCCCACCCAGCTATGCTGTCCAGCATGAGGGTAGACGGGAGGGGCGGGGGCGGAGTAGCCATTATATATAAAAACACCCTGGAGCTTACTAGGCACTCCGCAGTGGTAAAACTGGGTCTGGAGGCTCTCCACGTGTCGACTGGGGCCAGGGATGGTATTGCGATTTTGCTAGGTTACCGCGCTCCCCGCAATCCAGCAATTTCCCTACCAGAGCTGGTGGACTTTGTCTCCGCGCCATTGTTGAGATCCCCGAAGCTACTGGTTTAGGGTGATTTCAATGTGCACGTGGGGGCAGAGACTTCCAGGCCAGCTCTTAAGTTCCTGGAAACCATGGCTTCCTTGAACATGTCCCAACATGTCAACGGCCCCACCCACGTGGGAGATCACATGCTAGACCTGTTTTTTTCCACCAACTGGAGTGAGTGTGGTCTGATGGTGACTGACCTTGAGTCAGTACCCTTGTCATGGTCAGATCACCACCTAAAAAAAATTTAACCTTGTAGTGGCTCTCCCCTCTCGCAGGGAGCAGAGACCTATTTCTATGGTCTGCCCTCGAAGTCTACTGGATCCTGTTGGATTCCAGGATGCCATGGCTGGTGCTCCTGTTGAGGCTCTGGTTGATGGCTGGTTCACTGCTGCCACTAGGACTGTAGACACGATCGCACCTAAACGCCCTCTCCAACGCAGAGCTCGGCCTGCACCCTGGTTCAACCAGGACCTGCGAGCGATGAAGCAGTTTAGGAGAAGGCTAGAGCGCAAGTGGAGGAAGGACCCGACAGATTACAACTGGATAGCTGTCAGGGTCGTGACTAACCTTTACCTGGCTAAGGTAAAGGCTGCTGCTCGTACATACTTCGCTAACTGGATGAGCGAAGCGTCTAACCAGCAGGCGGAGTTATTCCGTATAGTGTGCGATGTATCCGGAATTGGTCTGAGTGATGGGCCTCCCCCTAGTTTTTCACTGGACCAATTTACAGCATTTTAAAAATCTAAAGTGGAGGCCATCCACCGGGAGCTCTCTCCTTTTTTGAATACATTGAGTCGAGCAGAGATGTCCAGCGCTCCATCTTGCCTGGTGATCGTTGATCTCTTTCAGCCCATGAAGCTGGAGACTGTGGACAAAGCGATTGATCGTTGTCGTGCCACCACCTCCTCCCTTGACCCTTGCCTGGCCTGGTTGATCAAAGCAAGCCAGGCCTACAACAACAGAACGGGCCACAGCAATAATTAATAGGTCTTTAGGCCCATAAGAAAGAAACCTAGTTTGGTGGTGGATGAAATTGGCAATTATAGGCCCGTCGCCAATGTTTCTTTCATCAGCAAAGTGATTGAGAGGGTGGTGGCGGACCAGCTTCAGGCCCTTTTGGATGAAACAGACGCCCTGGATCTGTTTCAGACAGGCTTCAGGCTGTGCCATGGTACAGAAACGGCATTGGTCGCCCTGTATGATGATCTATTGAGGGAGGCCGACAGGAGTAAAATATCTCTGTTGGTCCTCCTCGACATCTCAGCGGCCTTTGATACCGTCGACCACGGTATCCTCCTGGGGAGGCTCTCTGAGTTGGGAATTGGTGGCCTGGCACTTGCCTGGTTCCATTCCTTCTTGGAGGACCGTCCCCAGAGAGTGCAGCTTGGGGAGAGTATCGGTCCCGTGGAGTCTCAATTGCGGGGTTCCACAAGGGTCGATTATCTCTCCAATGCTATTTAATATCTATATGAGGCCACTGGGTGGGATCATCAGGGGGTGTGGGGCATTGTGTCATCAGTATGCTGATGACACCAAGCTCTACATCTCCTTTTCACCGACCACAGGTGATGCCGTTCTGTCCCTTCAGCGCTGCCTGGGGACTGTACTGCAATGGATGCAGGAAAATGGGCTGAGGCTGAACCTGGACAAGATGGAGGTGCTGAGGGTGGGTCCTCCTACCATTGGCAGTTTGGGTGACTTTCGTTTGGGGGGGTGACCCTTGCTGCAAAGAGTGGGGTCCGCAGCTTGGGGATCCATCTGGACCCAGCGCTCACCATGGAGACTCAGGTGGCGTCAGTGGTCCGCACCGTCTTTTTCCATCTGTGGTGGATAGCCTGGCTGCAGCCCTACCTCGATGTGGGGGCGCTCACCACCTTGGTACATGCCCTTGTAATCTCGAGATTAGACCACTGTAATGCACTGCCTTTGAAGCTGACGCGGAAACTCCAGGTGGTGCAGAACGCGGCGGCCAGACTCCTGAGTGGAGCGAGAAAACACCATCATATCTCTCCTATTCTGGCCGCACTGCATTGGCTGCCCATTCGGTTCCGCATTGACTTCAAAGTCTTGATGCTTACGTACAAGGCCCTAAACGGTTTAATGCCTCGATATTTGCCGGAATGCCTACTCCCACCAAGTTCTACCCGTGTGAGCCAGGAGGTGAGGCTGAGGAGCTTGACGCCGAAGGAGGCCCGGAAGGAAAAGACAAGAAACCAGGACTTTTCAGCGGTGGCTCCTCGCCTCTGGAACAACCTCCCTCCAGAGATTCACACAGCCCCCTCGCTGGGTATTTTTAAAAACCAACTAAAAACCTGGATGTTCAGGCAGGCCTTCCCCTCCAGTTAATATCTGTCTCTTATTTATTTATATATATATATATATATATATATATATATATATATATATATATATATATATATATATATATATATATATATATATATATATATATATATATATATATATATATATATCCTGCCTATCTGGTCAATAGACCACTCTTGTAGTCTATCTTTCATTTTTTTCCTTCCCCCTTTTTTCCCCATCTTGAAGTTTTATATATTTACTGCAATAATTCCTTTGTTGTTGTTGTTGTTGTTGTTGTTGTTGTTGTTGTTGTTGTTGTTGTTGTTGTTGTTGTTGTTGTCGTCGTTGTTGTCGTTGTTGTTGTTGTTCTTGTTGTTTTATCATAGTACTATGAATCTGTAAGCCGCCTAGAGTGGTCACAACGGCCAGATAGGCGGAATACAAATAGAATAAATAAATAAAACAAATAAATAAAAGGTAAGTAACACTTTTAAAGCAACAGGTATTGCATTTAAGTCGTTTGCTTCCGCATATTTAATGAAAGATTTTCACTTGTTGATGGTTGAGCTGATGGTTTTCGAGCTCGATCTAGAATGGCCATTACCACAGGAGTATTCTCCACACCATCAGATTCAGGGATGTCAGGTCCAGATGGTATACCATCCCCTTGTTTAGCATCAATAGGTCTGGAACCAGAGGGAGTCGGAACATATCTGTCAACAAGGACCTCAGGTGGGTAAACCATGGCTGTCTCGGCCACCATGGGGCTATGAAGATCCCATTCAATCTGGACTGTCAAAGCCGGATATCACTCATTGAATGAACAGGTAGAGGAATTCCCAGGACCAGTTTATCATGTATATATCCCCGATGGAGCTGTTGTCCGCTCCAGCTCAAAAGTAGATCGAGCATTTGCCGTTGAGTCTCGCAAAAATGTCAATCGTTGGTGTTCCCAAACAATGGCAAAGTAGTTGAACGGTGTCATTGAAAGACCATTCGTGCATCCTTGATGACAAGTAGCTGAGATGATCTGCCAGATAGTTGTCTTCCGTCGAAATGTGTGCCACTATAGGGAAAATGTGGTGTTGATAGCACCTTTCCCATAGATCTACTGCCAGGTATAAGAGGGACAAAGAGTGGGTACCTCCATTTGTTGACATAGTAGAGTGTGGTTGTGTTGTCCGTTGCCAGTTGTACGACCTGATCTCTGATGACAGGGAGGAAATCATGGAAGGCTCTGGTGATCGCTAATAATTCAGGTGATTTATATGTAGTAACTTTTCTTGTTTTGTCCACAGTTCGTGTATGTTGTACTGTAGACAGTGGGCTCCCCATCCCAAGGGGCCGGCGTCAGTGGTGACCTGCACCCTTGGTTGAAGTGGAATGAAGGATCTTCCGACCATGAGGTTCGGCAGTGACGTCCACCAGGTGAGTTGATCGGATAACTCTTGTGTTACAATTAGTTTCATAGATGAGGGGTCTGTCATTGGATTGAACAGGGACAGGAACCATGACTGAAGAGCCCCCATCTTTAGCCTTGCATGGTGTTGAGCTTGGTGGACTGACACAAATGCTCGAGGTTGGAAATGCTGAACCACATTTTTAAAATTTGGTGGAATGAAGGCACTGGCTTGAGGGGAGTTGAGTTGCGCTCCTATGAAAGTGACTAATTGTTTTGGTTCTAGGTGAAACTTGTAATTGATTTTGAGCCCTAGACTTTGAGGCGTGTTAAGCATAATGTTTGTTGTTCTTATGGCATCGTGGTATGATGTCGCAACTACCAACCAGTCATCGATGTTTATTCCCTTGAGATGTAGGTGGGCTGCAATCGGTGCCATTCATTTTGTAAAAGTCCTTGGGCTGTAGATAGTCCAAATGATAGGGAGCAGAATTGGTACACAGCATTGTTGAAATGAAATATGAGATACATTTGATGATTGGCATGTACTGAGATATGAAAATATGCATCCTGTAAATTGATTATGATGAACCAGTCTCCTTTTGAAAATAAAGGTATACTAGTTTCAAGTGTCAGCATTCTAAATTGTTGAGGTCGAATAAAAGTATTAAAGTATCTCAAATCAAGGATAGGACGAAGTCCTCCGTTCTTTTCAGGAATGGTAAAATATTTTGAGAAAAACCCATTGTGCCAGTCCAATGGTGGTACTCTAAGAACAGCCTGCTTTTGCAGGAGAGTAGAGATTTCACTCTGAAGGGTGGAAGAATATGGTGTATAACTGATAAGACACAAAGGTGGTAAGGTGTCAAATTCAATTAAATAACCATATTGAACAATTAAAAGAGCCCATTTGTCATTTGTAATATTTTGCCAATATCGCAAAAATGGTGTCAACCTTGATTGATAATTGTTCCTGAAAGGAACAGGTGGGATAAAGGGTTTAGTTGATTCATTGTTATTGCTTACGCTTTCCTTGGTTTTTCCGAAAATGCCGACGTTGTCTTGACTGGCCCTGGGGACAAAAGGAGGGCAGCAGTGGTTGTGAAGCCAGAAAGGGTCTGCCAGCTCGCTGTGATTGATGTTGCTTATACGGATGGAATCACTGGTACTGATACTGTTGGTAAGGTTGAAGATAAAATTGGGTGTATTTGCGAAGGCTTTCACAGCCGGGATCTAATGATTGTTGTGGGTTTTTCGGGCTCTTTGGCTGTGTTCTGAAGGTTGTTCTTCCTAACGTTTCACCAGTCTCTGTGGCTGGCATCTTCAGAGGACAGGAGTAGCACTCTGTGCTCTATTACAGTTTGTTTGGGAGTTGAGTATTTATAGCTGTGGGACCAGCTTTTGTCTTATTCAGGATATGGGTGATTATGGTGATCAGTGTGTTTTTGTTGTGGGTGTATTGTTGTGATCAGGAGGAGAGATTATCTGTCACTGTGATTGATGGGTGTCATTAGCTGGTCTTTTGTGCGCAGTGATCACCGGTCCTTGTGGCTGGGTAGAGTTCATTGACCTTCTGCAGGCTGTATTTTCTGATACTGGAAGCCAAGCTTTGTTGAGTTTTAAATTTCCTTCTTTTTTGTTGAAGCTCTGCTGGTGTTTGTAGATTTCAATGGCTTCCCTGTGCAGTCTAACGTAATGATTGCTGGTGTTGTCCAGTATTTCTGTATTTTGAAATACAGTGGTGCCCCGCATGATAATCCGTTCCATTGAAATTGGTGTCTTGTGAAAACATCGTTTTGTGAAAACTGTTTCTCCACTGTAATACATTGAAACCCGTTTAATGCGTTCCAATGGGGAAAAATCGTCATTTTGCAAAGATCGCTCATAGGGAAGCCATTTCGCAAAGCACCGATCAGCTGTTAAAATTGCTCTCCTGCGAAGCATTGGTCCCGAAAACACCCATTTTGTAAGCGCAGAGAGAGCTGTCAAAATCATTGTCTTGTGAGAAACAGTTTGCAAAGCATGGACCGAAACATCGTCCAGCGAAATTCCCCCATAGGAAACATCATTTTGCAGATCGCTATAGTGATTGCAAAATCTCATCGTCATGAGGATCCATCGTTTTGTGAGGTCATCAACTAGCGGGGCACCATTGTAGAATTTCATGTCCAGCTTGCTTTAGCGCATGTCCAGCTACTGCCAATTTTTCTGGTTGATTTAGTCTGCAATGTATCTCATGTTCTTTGATTCTGATGTGGATGCTTCGTTTTGTGGTTCCAATAAATATCTGGCCACAACTGTAAGATATCCAGTATACTCCTGAAGTGGCGAGGGGGACCCTTTTGTCCTTTGCTGACCATAACATTTGTTATATCTTTGTGGTGGGCTTGAATATTATTTGTAGGTTGTATTTTTTCAGAAGTTTTCCCATGCGGTCCGTGACCCCTTTGATGTTGACAGAAATACTTTGTGGGTAGCTGTTTTTCTTCTTCCGTTTGGTTTTGTTTTCTTGGTTTGATGACTTGTGATTTCATCTTGGAGTAGCCATTTGCTACGGTTAGCAAAGGACGGATGCCTGCCAGGGGTGAGCGGCTGGGGGCGAGGGGCCAAGTGTCTGGTCAACTCAAGCCTCCTGGCGCTGGGTGACCACTGCCTCCAATTGGCTTCCCGGCTGCCATCGGAGACCTCCTGGGGGTCCCCCACCACCGCGATTGGCGCCTTCAGGCTTTCCCGGGGGGGTGTTAGACTGGGCCTATCGGGGAAAGCCCTCAGGAGGGCTTCACCCGGTAGGCCCAGTCTACCCCCTGGGAAAGCCTGGTAGACCGGGCCTAACTGGTACGACCTCCTGTGCCTACCTCCTGGCGGTCCGATCGCGGCGGTGGAAAAGGGTGGGACATTTAAAATTGCTCCCCCGCTGCTGCTATCGGATCCCCAGGAGGTCTCTGATGGCAGCGGGGAAGCCCTAGGAGCTTCCCTGCTGCCATTGGAGACCTCCTGGGGGTCCCTTTCCTAACAGTTGGGGCGAAAGAGCAGCCTCTTCACCACCAACGGTTTGAATGGAACAAAAAAAGGTAGAGGAAATTTGAATCCCCCCCTTTTCCCCTGCCTTTTTTTGTTGGTAGGTCGAGGCTCCGTTCGCAAGTCGAAGTAGATTTTTGTGAACGGAGTCATTCATAAGTCGAATTGTTTGCAGTTAGGGACATTTGTAAGTCGAGGTCTCACTGTACACAACTCCCTCCACAGTAAACAAACTGCACCAGAGCACAGAGTGCTACTCCTGTCCTCTGAAGATGCTGGTCACAGAGACTAGCGAAACATTAGGAAGAACAACCTTCAGAACACGGCCAAAGAGCCCAAAAACCTCACAACAATCATAAAATGGAGTGTTTCTGCATTGTAGTCATTGAAATCCCAAGGTTTGTTGGTTGGAATACAACCTCGCAGTCTTGCGTATCTTGTGGATGTTTTCCATGGTTTCATCAGTCTTATGGTTAAAGAGTCTGGTCCTGTCAAAGGGAAGGTCCTCTATTCTTGCCCTTGTGTTGTCTGACAACCCCGAAGATTTGAGCCAGGCATGGCGTTGAATGGAGATGGAGGATACGAGAGTCTTGGAAGCTGCCTCGGCAGCATGCCTAGCTGCAATCCCCTGTTGCTTTGCCAGAGTGATTGCCTCAGTGTGAGCATTAATCAAAAGTTTTTATTGACTCTGGTGCTGACTTGAGAATAGGGAATACCTTGTTCCAGAGGTGACACTGGTATGCCCCCATGGCTGCCTGGTAGGTGATGTTCTGTAGTAAGAAAGACTATAATGAGTAAATTCTCCTTCCCAAAGTATCTATTTTCCTCCCCTCCTTTTTAGTTGGTGTTGCAGTCGATTTATTATATCCACGAGACTGGCTAAATTCAACGGTACTTGAATTTGGTAGAAGGTGCTTAGATAAAAACTCAGTGTCACTGTGGATCTTGTAGAGGTTGTTGGCGCACCTGGGAATTTGCATGGTAGACGGCAGTTTTTCCCAAGCCTCCTTAATAAGTTTTAGCATGGACTTAATAAAGTTGAGACTCAAAGGCGGAGATGTCATCAAACACTGGATCAGCCTCTGGGGATGGAGGCTCCTTGGTGTTAAGTTGCAATGCCTTAGCCATTCTGGACACCAACTGAGCATGTGAAGAGTAATCCCCTGAAGGAGAGAAAAAATGATTGTCTATTGTATCGGTAGGAGGAGTAGGGAAATCTGGAGATGACTGTGATGAAGAGTCAGATTAAATGTCCTCTGAAGACAAAAATGCAGAAGTTGAAATATAACTGGTATCAGGAAACTGGAGATGTATGGAGGGTGGATGATGTTGAGTTGAAGAATGGTTAGGTTGAGGCTCCTGGGGATCTGCAGTTTCTGTAAAAATAGGTGCAGTTTGGGGTGACTGCAATCTTGAAGAATGACCCTGTTTCTTGGATTTATCTGCCACTTTCGATTGTGCTTTAGCTGGTGTAGCGGTGGAGGCAGTCGATGCAGATTTTCGGGATTGATGTTGACCCTTTGTAGAGGTTGATTGAGTCGGTTCTTGGAGAGACGGGGATGTATATCTAACCCGCTTTTGTTGTATAAAATGACATCATTTATATTGAGATTGCCACATGTATGTATCAAAGAACTGGTATGGGATCATAGGAAAGGGAAAGTATTCACCATATGATGTGGTAGGTTGTGGTGAAATGTGCATCCTCTTTTCCTGACATTTCTTGGGAGATTGAGGAGGGGAATCAGAGTCAGATACTGGACTGTCAAATGCCTGCCCTGATGCAGGGTTGGGATGAGCCAAGGCCGGGCTGGACAGAAGCTCAGTCACAGAATGGCTGACAGTCAGGGACAGGCTCGGTGTCAGAGGAGGAGCGGAAAGTGTTAATGGCTGTGCCTCGTCTCCTGGATGACTCCTCCAGTATTGGGGAAGGTAAAGTCGCTTGAGAGGACTCAATACAAGGAGGCTTGCCTTTTTTGTCCTTTTATTGTTTGATTTGTCCTTTCTTTTGGGAAGATTTAGCAGCGGAGCATGATTTTTGTCTAGCCGCTGATTTAGTCTTATTGCCAGTCTCCTTGGATGGCAAATTCGGAGTTGCCGGTTCGGGGGCTGGCTGACTTGAGGTATGCCGCTCGACCGGAGTGCTTGGAGATCTTATTACCTCCTTTGTTAGTGTAGGAGGGTTCATGGCTGCTTGTCAAAGGTAAGATCTTAGCATTTGTAATCTTTGCTTCAACGCTGGCTTCGTTAGCCCTTTACAGGCAGAACATGAGTGGATAGGATGTTTCTCACCCAGACAAAAAAGGCACCTTTCATGGCCGTCTGAGAGTAGGATTTTATTAGCAGAGTTAATGCAGCGTTTAAAAGGGTCTGGAGAGGCTATAAAGAGTGGAAAAACTCAGTAAGAACGGACGGTTGAACAATTGGGGGGGGGGGGGGGTGGAAGGCCAAAAAGATGGAAAGGCAGAAACGGAATAAACTGACAGGGGGAATGTTGACTGTTTGATTGAAAAGTAGAAAGGATTGAATTATGAGGTAATCGAAAGAGGAAATATCTAATAATCTGTCTGAAGTGTCAATTGAAATTTCTCAATCTTCCAAAGATCTGAGGAGCTCGACGAAAAAAAGGAACTGAGGGGAATCTTGGGTGGGAGGAGCATGTGCCCACTAAATTATTACTTTTAGCTCCAGAATCTTCCGAGAACATCAGCGCAGGCGCAGACAAGGCCCATTTGTGTGCATTCACAGAGGCCACAAAGAAGAACTAAGCCTTCTCTGAGATAATCTTCATAAACCGATGAGTCTTAAATGTAGAAGTAAAATTCTAATCAAGCTTTCCTGGAATTTCTTAATTAAAGGTACATTTTCAAATATGTCTACTTACCTTTGGGCCAGTCGGACCAGGAAGTCCTGGAAATCCTGGTGGGCCTGTTTCTCCCTACATTTACCAAAGGGAAAAAAGTAGACTGTACATAAATGACAAAAGTAGACTGTAAATGACAAAAGTAGAATGTAAATAAGAATCGCCTACCAAAACAAAATAAGGTTAAAGAACTGTGGAAAGATATTTTTGCCCTAATGATGTTGTTTTTTAGTCACTGTATTCTGCATATAAATTAAATAAGCAAGGAGACAATATACAGCCTTGTTGTACTCCTTTCCCAATTTTGAACCAATCAGTTGTTCCATATCCAGTTCTAACTGTTGCTTCCTGTCCCACACATAGATTTCTCAGGTGACAGATAAGGTGGACCCCATGGACCAGAGCATGCCAGGCCCTCCCGTCTTCAACTGCCACCTGGAGTTGGGTCAAATTCATGTTGGTCGCTTCGATGACACTGTCCAACCATCTCATCCTCAGTTGTCCCCTTCTCCTCCTGCCTTCACACATTCCTAACATCAGCGTCTTTTCCAGGGAGCCTTCTCTTCTCAAGAGATGGCCAAAGTATTGGAGCCTCAGCTTCAGGATCTGTTCTTCCAGTGAGCACTCAGGCTTATTTTCCTTTAGAATTGATAGGTTTGTTCTCCTTGCAGTCCAGGGGACTCTCAAGAGCCTCCTCCAGCACCACAATTCAAAGGCATCAATTCTTTGGTGGTCAGCTTTCTTTATGGTCCAAACTCTCACTTCCGTACATCACTACAGGAAAAAACATAGCTTTGACTATTTGGACTTTTGTTGGCAAGCTGATGTCTCTGCTTTTTAAGATGTTCTCGAGGTTTCTCACTGCTTTCCTCCCAAGAAGCAGGTGTCTTTTAATTTTGAGGCTGCTGTCACCATCTGCAGTGATTATGGAGCCCAAGAAAGTAAAATCTGCCACTACCTCCATATCTTCCCCTTCTATTTGCCAGGAAGTGATGGGACCAATAGCCATGATCTTGATGTTGAGCTTCAGACCATTTTTTTGCACTGTCCTCTTTCACCCTCATTACAAGGTTCCTTAATTCCTCCTCACTTTCTGCCATCAGAGTGGTATCATCTGCATATCGGAGGTTGTTGATATTTCTTCTTGCAATCTTAATTCCGGCTTGGGATTCCTCCAGTCCGGCCTTTCGCATGATGTATTCTGCATATAAGTTAAATAACAGGAGGACAATATACAGCCTTGTCATACTCCTTTCCCAATTTTGAACCAATCAGTTGTTCCATATCTGTTGCTTCCTGTCCCATGTATAGGTTTCTCAGGAGACAGATAAGGTAGTCAGCCACTCCATTTCTTTAAGGACTTGCCATAGTTTGCTGTGCTCCACACAGTCAAAGGCTTTTGCATAGTCAATAAAGCAGAAGTAGATGTTTTTCTGGAACTCTCTGGCTTTCTCCATAATCCAGCACATGTTAGCAATTTGGTCTCTAGTTCCTCTGCCCCTTCGAAATACAGCTTGTATGTCTGGGAGTTCTTGGTCCACATACTGCTTGAAGCCTATCTTGTAGGATTTTGAGCATAACCTTGCTAGCATGTGAAATGAGTGAAATTGTACAGTAGCTGGAGCATTCTTTGTCACTGCTCTTCTTTGGGATTGGGATGTAGACTGATCTTTTCCAGTCCTCTGGCCACTGCTGAGGTTTCCAAACTTGCTGGCATATTGAATGTAGAACCTTAACAATATCATCCTTTAAGATTTTAAATAGTTCAACTGGAATGCCATCACCTCCACTGGCCTTGTTGTTAGCCAGGCTTTCTAAGGCCCACTTGACCTCACTCTCCAGGATGTCTGGCTCTAGGTCAGCAACCACACTATCTAGGTTGTCTGGGATATCCAAATCTTTCTGGTATAATTCCTCTGTGTATTGTTCCCACCTCTTCTTGATATCTTCTGCTTCTGTGAGGCCTCTCCTATTTTTGTCCTTTATCATGTTCATCTTTGCACAAAATGTTCCTTTAATATCTCCTATTTTCTTGAACCCCCCTTCATGGATTGCTGCCTTGTCGTGGCGAGGGGGCTTGAGTAACTCAGAGAAGCTATGGGCTATGCCGTGCAGGGCCACCCAACACGGACAGGTCATAGTGGAGAGTTCTGACTAAACGCAATCCACCTGGGGTAGGAACCGGCAATTCCACTCCAGTATCTTTGCCAAGAATGCCCCCTGATCAGAAACAAAAGGCTAAAAGATATGACGCTGGAAGATGGGACTCTCAGGTCAAAAGGCGTCCAACATGCTACTGAGGAAGAGCGGAGGACAAGTACAAGTAGCTCCAGAGCTGATGAAGTGGATGGGCCAAAGCCAAAAGGACGCTCAGCTGTGGACGTGCCTGGAAGTGAAAGGAAAGTCCGATGCTGAAAAGAAAAATACTGCATAGGAACCTGGAATGTAAGATCTATGAACCTTGGGAAGCTGGAGGTGGTCAAACAGGAGATAGCAAGAATAAACATTCTGGGCGTCAGTGAACTAAAACATAGCCCATAGCTTCTCTGAATTACTCAAGCCCCTTCGCCAAGACAAGGCTGCAATCTGCGAAGGGGCTGTTTCTGGTTACGTCCCTACCCTTTTTGTCCTTTATCATAGCCCTAATGATACAGAGATTGAAAGCTAATAAACTTTTTTTTCATTCTCTATATGCCCTAATAATATAGACAATGGGGAAAAAGTTTATTAGTTTGTCCATTGCTGTAAAAAAATTAGCAGCAAGAGAACTTTTAGAATACTTGTTTTGAGACTAACCAGCATCATGCCAATTCTCTTTTCATCATTCAACAGAAAACTTCAAAGTTCAAAAAAAATGTTTGGTAAAAATAATTACAAATTAAAATTAAGCACAGAGGTATGCATATTTGAATTTCTGGACTACAGTTCCCATAATTCCCTAGGGAGCATGGGCAGTGGTAGAGGCCTGGCTGAGTTTTGCCGGCCATGCTGCTTGGAGAATTTTGGGTGCTGCAATTGAAAAACACACATATGCATACCTCTAGAATCTATCTTAAGAAAAACACAACAAAACAAACACATAATGTGAAGGACCTCTTACACTCTTGAACCCATTGTACATTTTTGTTTTCATACCCTTCCAGGTTTGGTAACCAATATTTTAGAAGTTCGTAAAGCCAATAAAATAATTAAGAGAAAATGAAATACATACTGCTCTTCCCTTCTCACCATCTTCTCCATCCTTCCCGGGTTGTCCCTGTAACCGGAAAAGTTTCATTTAATTTAGTCAACACATACATTTCTATCTCTATTGCTGGAAATACTAGTGATACGTGAGTATTCAGTTCTCCCTAGCTTTCTCAATCATGAAGAAAACTGAGGCAAACCTTCATCTCTCGCTGACTGATTTTTGAGTCTTGAGCTGAATCTACTGATGAAATTCTGAAGACTATTATTACAGAGGAGTTTAGCCATGCTTTTGCCCATCTGAATATAGGTACAGTAACAGTCTTTCCACGGACATTATTTTGACATCTTGACTCATTTTATTATGGAGGAGCCAGTAGAACTACAGGCATGGAAGGTTGCTAGGAACTCCTTATTCGAAGTTCTATAAATGTATTTGCATTTGGTGACCAGTTGTTATTCCTTTTTGTTTAGGCGCCCTCCCACGCATACATATTTGTGCATTTTCATTAATGCACAAGGTTACAGTGAACCCTCTACTTACAGAATTAATCCGTATTGGAACAGTGGCTGCAAGTCGAAAAGTCTGTAGGTGGAGTCTCCATTGACCTACAATGCATTGAAAACCAATTAATGCCATAACTGGCCATTTTTGTTCCATTTTGGTTCCATTTTTTTTTTCTGGTCTGTAGGGTTTTTTTTTCTGGTCTGTAGGCTTCAAGTTGAACCTAAATTTTGTGGCCAGAGAAGTCTGTAACTCGAAAAGTCTGTAAGTCGAGCAGTCTGTAAGTCGAGGGTCCACTGTAACCAAGCCCATGCTGATTGAACCATTTCCTCCCCCCCTTCGAAATCTGATGTATGCTGAGAGTGCAAAATTCAAAAGAAAAGTAAAGAAGTCCATAATTCTGGAGCTGAATGGTCATTTCAGTTTGTTGAGCTATGCTCAATAAGTCATTTGAGTGATTTTTCTGTAGTCTCTCATAAACATGCTCTGTGTGGGGCTGCCTTTGAAGAGTATTTGGAAACTTCAGCTAGTTCAAAATGCTACAGCCAGACTGCTGCCAGTCTGTTTCTGGGCCTAATTCAAAGTGCTGATTATTACCTATAAAGTCCTATACAGCTTTGGCCCAGGCTATTTGGAGAATTGTATTCCCCCCATATGAGCCTACCTAGCTTTTAAAATCTTCTGGAGAGGGCTTTCTCTTGATTCTACCACCTTCCCAAGCTTGTTTGGTGAAGACATGAGAGAGGGCCCTCTCAGTTGCTGCTCCCAGGCTTTGTAATACATCACCTGGAGAAGCCAGGTTGGCTCACTCCCTTGTCCTTCCATTGTCAGGCAAGGACTTTCCTTTTCAGGCAGGCTTTTCAGTGATAAATGTCTACTGAACACTCAATTTATAAAATTAGTTTTTTTAATGTTTTCAAAATATCTTTCATTAAAAAAAACTTGATTAATGTTAAATTGTTTTTAATATACTTTTGTATAGTATTTTAAACCAGTTATTATTGTATAGTTTTAACTGTTGTGCACCTCCTTGAGTCCCCTGTGAGGAGAAACATGGCATATAAACAATATAAATAAATAAATAGATAAAAATAATACATCACTGTGTGCATACCACACTTCAGAGTGAATGTCTCTTTTAATACACTTATGAGTTTAAATGGGAATTTGAATAAGGAGATGCAGCAACCTTCCATTCTCCTATACTATATAATTATTGCAACAATAATTGCAATAGACACTTTCCTCTGTCTTCTTGCACCATTTACTCAGTTCAAGTATTCTGGTAGTGGTGCCACAAACAGAATAGGAAAGAAAGACAGTGACTGCAATCCCATATATTCTTCCTTCTGTCTGATAGTTAGCATGTAAAGTGCACCAACCACCGATGCTGAAAAGGCTGAAATTGACCAATTCTATGAAGATTTACAACATATTCTAGAACTGACACCAAAGAAAGATGTTCTTCTCATTATAGGGGACTGAAATGCTAAAGTAGGGAGTCAAGAAATAAAAGGAACAACAGGTAAGTTTGGCCTTGGAGTTCAAATCGAAGCAGGGCAAAGGCTAATAGAGTTTTGTCAAGAGAACAAGCGGTCATCACGAATACTCTTTTCCAACAACGCAAGAGGCGACTCTACATATGGACATTACCAGGTGGGCAATATCGAAATCAGATTGATTATGTGTTCTGCAGCCAAAGATGGAGAAGCTCTATACAGTCAGCAAAAACAAGACCTGGAGCTGATTGTGGCTCTGATCATCAGCTTCTTATAGCAAAATTTAAGCTTAAACTGAAGAAAGTAGGAAAAACCATTGGGCTAGTCAGGTATAATCTAAATCAAATTCCACACAGCGGAATTGAAGAACAGATTTAAGGAACTCGATTTGGTGGACAGAGTGCCTGGAGAACTATGGATGGAGGCTTGTAACATTGTACAGGAGGCAGCAACAAAGAAAAGGAAATGCAAAAAATCAAAGTGGCTGTATAACGAAGCCTTAAAAATAGCAGAGAAGAGAAGGAAAACAAAACGCAAGGGAGATAGGGAAAGTTACAGAAAACTGAATGCAGACTTCCAAAGAATAGCAAGGAGAGACAAGAGGGCCTTCTTAAATGAAAAATGCAAAGAAATAGAGGAAAAGAATGAAAAGGGAAAAAAAGAGATATGTTCAAGTAAATAGGAGATAGTAAAGGAACATTTTTGTGCAAAGATGGACATGATAAAGGACAAAAATGGTATGGACCTAACAGAAGCAGAAGAGATCAAGAAGAGGTGGCAAGAATACATAGAGGAATTATACCAGAAAGATTTGGATGTCCCGGAAAACCCAGATAGTGTGCACCATGCAAAAGGCTGGTCTGGAGGAATTCCAAGCCAGAACTAAGCAAATAAAAGCGTGCTCCTTATATACTGCCCCATAGTGCTTCAAGCACTCTCTGGGCAGTTTACAAGTTAATTATGCAGGCTACACATTGCCTCCCCAGCAAGCTGGGTACTCGTTTTACCGACTTTGGAAAGATAGAAGGCTGAGACAACCTTGAACCGGCTACGTGGGATTGAAACCCAGGTCGTGAGCACAGTTTTAGCTGCAGTACAGCGGTTTAACCACTGCGCCATGAGGCATTAAGATTGTAAGAAGAAATATCAACAACTGCAGATATGCAGATGATACCACTCCAATGGCAGAAAGTGAGGAATAATTAAAGAACCCTGTAATGAAGGTGAAAGAGGAGAATGCAAAAAATGGTCTGAAGCTCAACATTAAAAAAAACTAAGAACATGGCCACTAATCCCATCACCTCCTGGCAAATAGAAGGGGAAGATATGGAGGCAGTGGCAGATTTTACTTTCTTGGGCTCCATGATCACTACAGATGGTGACAGCAGACTCAAAATTAAAAAACGCCTGCTTCTTGGGAGGAAAGCAATGACAAACCTAGACAGCATCTGAAAAAGCAGAGACATCACCTTGCCGACAAAGGTTCGCATAGTCAAAGCTATGATTTTTCCAGTAGCGATGTAGGGAAGTGAGAGCTGGACCATAAAGAAGGCTGAGTACCAAAGAATTGAAGTTTTTGAATTGTGGCGCTGGAGGAGACTCTTCAGAGTCCCCTGGACCGCAAGGAGAACAAACCTATTCAGTCTGAAGGAAAGCAAGCCTGAGTGCTCACTGGAAGGATAGATCTTGAAGCTGTGGCTTAAATACTTTGGCCATCTCATGAGAAGACTCCCTGCAAAAGACCCTGATGTTGGGAAAGTGTGAAGGCAAGAGGAGAAGGGGATGACAGAGGACGAGATGGTTGGACAGTGTCATCGAAACTACCAACATGAATTTGACAAACTCCAGGAGGCAGTGGAAGACCAAGAGGTCCTGGCGTACTTTGGTCTATCGGGTCACAAAGAGTCGGACATGACTTAACAACTAAACAACAACAACAAAAGTGCAAGGACATCTCAGAAATGTGTTTGGGAAACCCTGTAGAACTGCTGGGGTTGTGATGCAGAGAAAAAGCAGAGGAAGATCCTTTCTTCCTTCCATTCTCAAGCATACATCCATGGCACATCTATAAATGGAAAGAAATACTTGAGAAATCTCATTATATTCAGAATTTTATCCAATAAATTCCAGTTTCTGAAATTTTCTGTTTTATCCAGAAATTTCCAGTTTCTACAGAGCTTTACTTAAGTACTTGATCTTAAAAACAATGTCCTCAAAACATTATTTTAATGTTCAGGAACTTGCACCTTTATAAATTATTATGACCCAGTAAGGATAATATTGTGGAAGACGCAATATAAGCAGTCTTCCAGTCAGCCTACTAAGCTTTATACTCATAAAAATTAAATGCCTGAAATCCTATTGCATAGCTACACAAAAGATGTAACCCTTTGAAGTGAAGTGCCTGAAGTTAAGACATCTTTGTGCACATTCTGTGTTGCACACTTAGTTGTGCAACTCAATATAGAACAGATAATGCTTACAAGGATTTCTTAACTTCAGACAGTTCCTTCTGAGAAGTTGCACTGTTTCCATTATGCCAGCATTAACTAGACAAGGGAATTTTGTCCAGTAAGTTTCATGACATGCTCAATTTTATTTCCATGTTAAAGTGTTCAGCACCTAAAAGAAAACAAAATTCTTGTCCCCAAAGGGGGAAAATAGCACTATTGTCATATGTCAACAAAAAACTGTGAATTTTCTTTTCCAATCTATTTGGTGATTTACAACTCTAAATTCATAGTAAAAATAACAGAAAATGCCCAGACTCATGGTTTTATTTCCCCACAAAAAAATACACAATTTTTATAAGCAGACTTCTATCCATGAAATTTGCTGTAGCGTGAATGTTATTGTAGCATTCACCCTTATTATGTATATTCATGTTCTAGGCTATATTCATGTTCTAGGCTAACGTTGCTGAGAGGCAGAGCTGAGAGAAATGTAATAAAGAGGTCTTTAAGCAACCTTTATTGGCATAAAACAGTTAAAACATACAATCCAAAAATAAATTAAAATAGTGGGGGAAGTTTGGTTAGTTTTTTTGAAGTTTGGAGAGTGAGCACTTTAGCAAGAAACTCAGCTACTGGGGTCGTAGTTTCCAGAGAAAAGTCGTGGAGGAGGAAGCCTGTCAGAAGCTGGGGGGGACCAGAGAAGCCCGAGATGATTGGTCCTAGAATTCGGTCTCGGAGATCTCTAAACTTGGGGCAGTGACACAGGATATGCGAAACTGTATCGGGTTCTAATCTGCAAAGGTTACAAGTTCTTTTTTCGAAGGGTACTCGGGCATATCGCCCCTTGAGGACCTCGGAGGGGAAAATATTCAGCCGCGCTAGCATAAAAGCCCTCCTGGTTAGGGGGTTCAGCAGGGAGTGTAAGTAAAAATGTCCAGAGCCAAAGGTAGGGAAGATACCATAGTGGATAGGAGAGCATGTTTGGTTGATACTGGAGACCAGATGGATATACTCGGACTCCCATAGTTTCTCTTTAACAAGAGAGAGTGCCTGATCAAAATTGCTGTTAAAGATGGAATTTAAAGGTATACCAATCGATCCAAGTTTGGCTTCACATAACGTAAACCACTTGGATTGATAATGATCCTTAAGAAGATGAACTAAAAGAGAGTCTGGGTCTGTTTTAAAGAAAAGGCGGAGCCAGAATTTGAATGTGAGTGCCCACGCTACCGATGAGGGTAGATGCATGCCTAACTCTAGGGCTATAGTCGGTAGTTTAATTGAAGTTGGTATCCCTAGAATCCGGCGGTAAAAAGAGGCAGCCAGTAGATCTACTTTGTTGTCCATAGCATTTATCCAAATTGGGGCGCCATAGAGTAGGCGGTTAATCAGTTTTGCCTGAAAAATTCGGGTGGCAGCTGGAACAAACTGGTTCCCAGAGTTATAATGGAATTTAGTTATCGCACCAAGAAGGCATGAGGTGGATGCGATTGCAGAATCTCTATGTGTGGTCCATTTGAGTTGAAAATGGAATAGTAAACCTAGATACTTAAAGGATCTCACCTGTTCAATCTGTTGACTATTGGTTTTCCAGTGTAACGGCTTCCATGATTTTGAAAAGATCATAATCTTGGTTTTCTCAGTGTTAATAACAAGATCATTGCGTAAGCAGTAAGATTGAAAAAGAGAGAGAAGTTGTCTTAGACCAAGACTAGATACAGAAAGGAGAGCCGCATCATCCGCGTATAACAGAAGGGGAACAGGTATCTTATTTAGGAACGGAGCAGACTTTTCGGCTGGCAGCAGCTGAGAACGTAGATCTGCTAAAAAAAGGTTGAATAGGAACGGAGCTAAGATGCAACCCTGTCTCACTCCTCTGTTAATTGGGATCTTTTCTGAGATGGAGCCACTATAGTTAAAACGGACTTGGCAGAAGTTAGCGTGGTGTAATTTACGAATTAAAAAAAGAAGACGTGGGGGAATTCCCCACGCGGCTAGTTTTCCCCACAAAATGGACCTATTGACAGAGTCGAAGGCCGCTTTCAAATCAACAAAGGCCACAAACAGGTTCCCTTTAAAATGATATACATACTTCTCTGCTAAGAACGAGAGAGTTAATGCGTGATCCAGTGTTGAACTACCCGGGTGAAAACCGATTTGCTCTTGTCCTGGAAGGTTTATAGAAACGGACCAGGAAGTGAGATGGACCAGAAGATGTTTACTATATAGCTTTCCGATGGTGGAGAGTAAACTGATCGGTCTATAGTTGCCCGGGTTAGAAGGGTCGCCTTTTTTAAAAATAGGAACCAGGATGGAGGTGGAGTCAGTAAGAGTTAGTCAGAGTCAGAGCGAGTGAGAGAGGGCAGAAGGAGATAGAGTGTGGTATTTGGGAGATCTGAGGTGATTAGAGTGTAAAGTGAATAACAACTGTTATGACAAATAGAAGGTAGAGATTGATGATAATAGAAGTTACCTATGGTTAATAATAATAACATCTGTAATCAATAAAAACGTTTTATTTAAAAGACAGTGAAGTTTGGACCTGCGTCTTCATCCTTCCATAATTAATGTTGATTCAGTGATCAACTGGTGGCAGTAAGTGAAAAGGAGTATTGGTTTGCCTTCATGCGCTCTGTGTTTGGAGGGCCAGGCAAGACAAGGGCGAACGCCACAGTTATTTTCTAAGATATTTAATTTTACTTCTCATTGGGAACTCTGTTTCCCTGAAAATAAGACCTACACTGAAAATAAGGATTTTTTTAGAAAGGACATGGTGGTGCCTGCGGGTTAAACTGCAGAAGCCTCTGTGCTGCAGGGTCAGAAGACCAGCAGTCATAAGATTGAATCCACACAATGGAGTGAGCTTCCGTCGCTTGTCCCATCTCCTGCGATCTAGCAGTTCGAAAGCATGTAAAACTGCAAGTAGATAAATAGGTACCACCATGGTGGGAAGGTAATGGTGTTCTGTGTCTAGTTGCGCTGGCCATGTAGCTGTCTTCGGACAAACGCTTGCTCTACAGCTTGGAAACGGTGATGAGCACCACCCCCTAGATTCAGATATGACTGGACATTTGTCAAGGGGAACCTTTACCTTTAGGGTTTTTCAGGATGCTCATAATATAAACCCTACCATAAAACTAGTTAAGTGAAACCCCGCCCTCCACCATTGTGCAGCAACCAGAAGAAGATGACATTACTGTATTTGAATAAATATAGATTATTGTACATGAAAAAAATAAAACTTCCCTTGAAAATAAGGCATAATGCATTTTTGGAGCAAAAATTAATATAAGATCCTGTCTCATTTTTGGGGAAACAGAGCATATTTTATAAGATCTCTAAATAGCTGGATAGAAAAAAGCATAAAACTCATACATACATACCCATGTACCATGTTTTCCAGGTTCACCTTTCTCTCCTTTGATATTCAGTCCTGGCTCTCCCTTTAAAAGTACAATTTATATGTTATGTTATTCATCTCCTTTGCAAATTTAACTTCAAACTCTAAGACATTCTACACTCTAGCTAAGGAGCTGGAGGATATGATGGAAACCTCACTAGGCTAGCATAACATCAGATATATTCCTGCTATGATTGTTACAAAGGTTTTCCAGACTACAGATTTTCAAATTTTATCTCCCTTCAGCACCACTCACCCTGAGCTTTGTCCCCCTGCCAGAGAAACTGAGGAAGCATAATAATTTGTGAGACTTAAGCCAATGAATAGCTGCTGTGCCAGAGAAAATATACCAGGAGAAAAGCTAACACAGGACAGAAACGACTGAGGCAACAGTGATGACATAGTGGTAATGACTTGTTTAATATCCTATATTCACTAAGGCCACTAACACACCATTGTGTTAATGGCACAATTTTACTACAGTGCATAGAATCTCTCCGCCACCCAAAGAAATCATGACATAGTAGATTTAGTTTATTTTCTCCCATTAGGAAAGGGATTTATTTGGGAACTTCAAAGTAATTCAGGTATTTCGAGGCCTAACCTTTCCCCTCATGAGATTGAGACAGGGATTTGCCATCTATCTTTGGTGGTGTGGATCCATCCCATGGGCTAGAAGTGCTCCATCAATAGTTTCAATAACTCATTTTTCTTTGCTTACTGAAAATAAGTTACTTTTGCTTTCTAAATTTTGTTATTCCCACCCAGTGGCAAAAAGATAAATGTAGCTAAGGTAGCATAAGGTGCAGCAAATTATAGACCAATATTTTGTATTCTGTTTATTAGCAATTTTGCTTGTCTACAATTTCAATCACAGAGCTGCTTAACTGGGAATAAGTGTCACTAAGTTCAGTGAAGCTTACTTTAGAGCAGACATGTATAGAATTCCCAAGATAGGTTGCTATCATCACTTCTTCACCAAAATGACAGCCTTAAAAAGTTCCTGGCCATGCTAGAAAAGTAACTTTTACAAACTATACTTACTGGTGGACCTGGATCACCCCTTTCACCAGGATCACCCTATTGGAAGGGGGGGGGGAAACAATTAACACTGAGTCTTAAAACACTCTCTTCCATTTCAAACATAATTTTCTAAAGGCATTTTAAACACTAAACAAAAGTAGATGACTGATACTTAATGCTGATGGAAGTACTATTGCAACTGTTTGACAGCACATTCTCTCAGTGAAGATTAAAATCTGTCAACAGGCAACCTCTCAATAATGCACAAGAGGCAGCCAAGTATGAGAAAGGCTGAAAGAAATGGGCATGTTTCGCCTGGAGAAAAGAAGACTGAGCACTTTTCAAATACTTGAAAGGCTGTCATACAGAGGAGGGGCAGGATCTGTTCTCAATCATCCCAGAGTGCAGGACACATGATACCCTATTTTTTGCTCCATAAGACGCACTTCCCCCCCCAAATAGTGGGGGAGAAAGTATGTGCGTCTTATGGAACAAATACAGAAAAAAGGGGTTCAGCCACCACCACCCAGAAACCCCCTACTGCCATGCTGGGAGGCCTCTGAACTAGCACCAGAGACTGCTTGCTGTTTGGACCCCACCATTTTGCACTGCTGGCTTTCCAGGATCTGCTTCCTGCAGCCCACCTGGAAAACCAGCAAGGCCAACAGGCCTATGGCAGCACGCAGTGAAAATAGCCAAGGACCAAAGAGGAAAGAGTAATTGTAGAAAGAACAGGGGAAACCACAAACACAGTCCCCCACTTAGGCAGTTGATTTCCCCACATTTGGGAAAATCACAGGGGTCAGCACATCCAGAATGCAATAGATGAGCCTTACCCCAGAAAAACCACTTTTACAACAATGGCATCTCCCCTGCCAGGTATGAGTTGGAATGTCCCCTAAACCACCTGCCCTTTTCTGTGCTCTGTCCCCCAAAGGCATGGTGACCTCCGGCTGCACCTTCTGATCAGAACAGGGCTGCACAGCTCCAGTCCCGAAAGAGGCCAAGAGAGCTACTCAGTGTTTTGGGGTGCCCCACAGGACCCCATCAGGGGCTGGATGTTCCTCCCACAATCCTCCAGTGCACAGATATTAGCATACCTAATATGTGGGGAAGGCAGGGAAAGCGGGGTAATGCAAACTTTCAGTTAGTGAAGAGGCTGCTTGTCTGCTTCCTTGCTAGCAGTTAGAGAGCTGGGAGAGAGACCTGGGACTGCCTGGTATTGTCATTTTAAAATATAAAATTTAGTTTAAAAGCTGTTTGTTTGGGGTTAGTGCTTGGGTGAAAAGGTGCTCCATTTGAGTTGAAACCTGCTTGTGTAGAAACGTGCATTCTTGTCTTTAAAATCTGCTAGTTTTACTTTAAAAGCTGTTTGTTTTGGGTTAAACTGTGCTTGGGTGAAAAGTGCTCCGTTTGAGTTGAAACCTACTTGTATAAAAACGTGCATAGGGGTACTTGCTTTAAAAGCTCTCTGCAAAGCCTTTCAGACCAGCGCCGATCAGCTGTTAGGTGGGGAGAGGGGAGGGAGAAGGAGCTGGGAAGAGCACGGAGAAGAGCACAAAATGGCTGCCGGCTGCCTGCTGGCTTTTATTTATTTATTTATTTATTTATTTAATTTATACCCCGCCTATCTGGCCCACCAGACCACTCTAGGCAGCTTCCAAATATAAAATCAAATAATAAAACATAGACAAATACATAATAATCAAACAAGAACATCAGTAAAGATAAAAAGGAAAAGTAAGAAAAAATCAAGAGTTGGCTGGAGGGAAGGCCTGAATAAACAGCCATGTTTTTAATTGGGTTTTAAAGGTGCCCAGCGTGGGGGCCGCGCGAATCGCCGGAGGGAGATTGTTCCAGAGGCGAGAAGCCACCGCCGAGTGGTGTTTAGGGCTCTTTTTTGGCTGTTCTGGGGTCTACCAAGGCACTGTGAAGAGCAAGGCTCAGTCTACAGTACTTGGTAAGTGACTTTCTTTTAAGTTTTTTAAAAAGTTTCTGACCTCCGCCCCCCCCTAAAAATGCATTAATTAATTTTCAATGCATTTTTATGAGAAATTTAGATTCAACTTGCAAACTTTTCAACTAGTTCTAGGCATCTAATAGAGAATGTATTTCCAAAGGGTGTTGTAGCAAGGAAACTAACTGTGCCTCCTGACTTCTAACTGGATTACAGTACCTGCTTCCTGATTTCAGCTACTATAGTTTGTATTCAGTTTTTTTGGCTTTGTGTGGCCTAACCTGTTGTGCCTTGCATGGTATAGATGTTCAATTATGTCAGAAACCCGAGATTTGGTCTTATGCTGAGCATGTGCTACTGCTGGTGAATGGGTTAAGCTTTGTGTTGCTGTTCTTTTGCATAACCTAAAGTAAATAAGGAAAACCAGCTGTTAAACAGTTTAACTCCACTATTTATCCTCCACACAACTAAAAGGGACCTCTCAATGCAGTGCCAAATCAGACAAACCATTTCTAACTTAATATAGGCTTGAGCTCTGCTGGGCAGAATTGCACAACAATCTCATCTGTCATTGAGACATTTCTATAAGCATGGGGAGGAGGTGGATGAAAGGAAATGTAAAATATAGGTAGAGTGGTATAGGTCTTATCACTGGCTGATAATGGTCTATATTAATGCCACTGTTCACTTTACATGGTTCAAATGTTATTCTGTTATAGTTTATTAAATATTCTATTACACTATTTGGTTCAGAATATATTTTCCCTGTGTTCCTCCTCTAAAAATTAAGTGCGTCTTAATGTCCGGTGCGTCTTATGGAGCAAAAAATACGGTAATAGGCTCAAGCTACAGGAAGCCAGATTTAGTCTGAATACCAGGAAAACTTCTGAATGGTTAGAGCAGTATGACAATGAAACAAATTACCTCAGGAGATCATGAGTGCTCCAATGCAAGTATTCAAGAGAAAATTGGGCAACCATCTTTCAGATCTACTTTAACTTGGATTCCTGCATTAAGCAGGGAGCTGGACAATGCCATAAATATATCAAGTCAATATACATGCTTACCCTCTCTCCACGTATGATTGTGGTCCCTTTTTCTTGCTGTTGTGAAGCAGCTCCTTGGGGACCAGGAGGGCCCATGACACCCCGTTCACCCTATGGTTTCCCCAAGCAAACATAAAGATAAATGAAGGAACAAGAAGCATCACCATACACAGCCCCCTCCAAAAGGGGGGGGGACATAATACACAAATAATTAAAGATCTCAATTAGAAATGGGGGTATTTGTATTCGTATTTGAATACGAATATACCCGCGCAGCTGGATTTAATGAGGGGCCAGCCCCTGGGGCCAGACTGTCCACTCCTGTGTCTGCCAGCAGTGGCCTTGCTCATACTTTCAATCACTCCCGGATACCTGCTCTCTTCCTCCTTGGCTGGCCACATGGCAGCTGTACAGGGAGACTTGTCCTCTCTCCCCTGCCTGGAGTGGCTAGCTGAGCAGGAAGAGAGCGGCACTCTGGGACTGATTTGAAGGATGAGCGAGGCTGTCACTGGATGTATGAGTGGATGGTCTGGTCCCAGGGGCCAGACCCTTGTTAAGTCTAGCTGTGCAGGGATATTTGTATATGATTACCATAATCTCTAATCTCCATTTATCTGATCAATTATTTTCTTTTTAAATTAATGATCACCAAGCAAACTTGGATACAATTACCCAGTATTCCCAAGATATAACATTATATATGACCAATTCACCTGAGCCTGATCCTTTAGAATAAATGTAATGAGTCCTGCAATAAGAATAGACACAGAGCCATGGAAATAAAGCAAAATTTATTTTTTCTGATCTTTCCATAGAACCATCCTAGTATTCCTGTTTAAGAAAATGAGATACAAATAGAAGTCACAAAAATGGTTTAGGATTTTTTAAAAGTCAGAGAACATATACATACAACTTTCTCTGATCTCTGTAAATATTTTCTTCCTAATTTGAAAGCTGTAATAAAAGAAAACATATACAGTGGTGCCTCGCTAGACAGTTACCCCACATAATGGTTTTTTCGCTGTACGATGGTTTTTTTTGCAATCACTATGTTTACACAGGACAAAACGCTTTATGATGATCAGTTCCCTGCTTCGGGAACTGATTTTTCGCTTAACGACGATCAAAACAGCTGATCGTCGGGTCTTCAAAATGGCCGCTCGCTGTGCAAAATTGCTCCCTGCTGTGTTTTGGGACGGATTCCTTGCTATACAGGGAGCAGAAAATGGTTGCCCTATGGAGGATCTTCGCTGGACGCTGAGGTATTTCGTCCACTGGAACGCACTGAATGGTTTTAAATGCATTACAATGGGCTTTTTTATTTTGCTTGACGAGGATTTCGCTCTACAGTGAATTCGATGGAACGGATTATCCTCGTCAAGCGAGGCACCACTGTATTCTAGAAATATGTACAGAAGAATAAGAAATTACAGCATTGTCACTTTAGCTCTGGTAATGCAGAATCCCAAAATCTGAGGGGGAAAATGTATAGAAGATTATCATAAATATAACTATTTTAATTACATGTGGAAATCCTGGTGGCACAGTTTAAACTAAAAGGAAGTTTCCTGCCCTGCCGTTGCATGTTTTGAGACTCCCTATGGCTCTCTTTTTCCATGAAAAAGCCTTAGGGAGCCTCACGACAGCATTGGGTCCTGAGGCTCCCAAATGCTTCATCACAGAATTCAACATTTTAAGACCAAGAATTGCACCTGGATTGCTACTGGCAATCCTGATCTCAATGCCTGTGGTCCAGCAGAGATTTTTGACTAATAAAGGCTCCTTCCCATCTCCTCCATCTCAAGATTCTCTAGGGCAGAGGTTGTCAACCACCAGTCCCCGGCATGGTGCTGGTCTGTGGCCTGAGTCGGACTGGGCTGCAGAGCCAGATCTCCTGCCCCCCCACTTCCCTCCCTACAGCTGTTTTGTGTGCACATGTGCCAGTGCTAACACTCCCCCCTTTCATGCATACGAAGGGGTGGGTGGGCACATGCAAGGGCGTGCAGGTGCTCCTGTGCATGCACGAAGGGATGGGGGAGCGCTCATACTGGCGCTGGTGTGCACAAACACAACAGGCTGCCCTGCCTTCCTCAGCGGCTCAGCCGGTCCGCGGTCCCAAAAAGGTTGGGGACCGCTGCTCTAGGGCACAAGAGGCAGCCTCAGAATCTATGGTAGAATAGGAACCTTTCTATTTGTTTAAGTTACATTTTCCAGCACCCAATCTGGGTAACACCAGAATAAATTTAAGCAACATAATTTCACACTGTATGTTCATTCAAATAATTTTGACATTCTGAAAATATTACTTTATAAATTACAGAAACAGTTAAGTAGGACAATGCTATTAAACTGAAATCTGGACATTCAGTAGAATTTATTAGTTCAATCAATTTTTAAATCAAAAAGTCCAATATTCTCTCTATTTTAAATTTTTATTTCTTACAGCTTTCAATTAAGATTGCTGAAGCATCAATGCAAGAGGATGGCTTCAGGCTTGTATTAGGCATGCCTACAGCCAAACCATGGTTGCTTTTTGATTAAAATAACAGTTATGAGCCAGGTGGAATGCATGTTGAAGTCACTCTGCTCCAACTCATTGCACTTGCCATATTTTATGATCATCTTTCTGGAAATTGGAAAAGTTACCTTTTGAACTAAAACTCTAAGAATTCCCATACCATGAATAATGGTGGTAACATTTCCCATTTGTCATGCCCAGGAGACAGAGTAGAAGAGGATTTTTAATAGTAAAGGACACCTTGGGTGGGCAACTTTTCTAGATTCTAGAAAATTCTAGTCTACTTTAGTAGGATTCGAAGACTAGAAGCTGCTAGTTCATCAGCTGGCAAGGTCTATGACAGCAAGTGACTGTTATCAAATGTTGACTCTGGAGTCTGCACACTTGGCTTGTCTGACTTTACAATTGGACTGTATTTATTGAGACTCTGCCTTTGTTTTGCAGACACTGACTTCGTATTCTCCTTGCCTGATCTGTTTGCTTTCTGAGTGAAGCTTCACTGGTGATTTCTTTGGATTACTTGACCCACCTATTTTGGCCTGCTACCTGGAAACAGGACACAATCTTTGATTCTTCCATGGAAGGTGAAGAGTTTAATAAAATGCAATATAATTCATTGGGAGCCTAGCAATAGGGATGGGTAAGGTGCCTTTAATAGTCAAAAATTGCAGCCAGATTGCTGCTGGCAGTCTTGATCCTGGTGTCTGTGATCTGGCAGAGAATTGCTGTTCCCCCAATCCCAATGCTCAAAAGGTTTCCAAAGGACAAAAAGGAGCTTTAGGAAGCCTTAGAACCTGAAAAAGCACAATAAGAACTTTTTATTAGTTTAAATTAAATATTTCCAGCACCCAATATGGGTTACAATAGAACAAATTTATGCAACAAGATTTTGCTCTATATGTTACTGCGGAAATAATTTTGAATTTTGAAAATATTATCTTTTTAAGATATTGAAGAAGCAAAGTAATATTTTGGTACAAGTCTTTCGAGTGCATATATTATTTTAAAAAGTATCCAAAAATTCTGCTGTTACAGTCCAAGCATCTGGCTGCTTAGCTGGATTTTGCTCTGTGTGTCTAGTATTATGAGTGACAGAGAGTGTGTGAGTTCCAGAAAGACCAGCACCCCAGACCTGAGAAGAAGATAGAGAAATCGCAAGGAAAGATGGGATGGTGAGCCTGATACTAATCTACAAAGAACTGCAAAAGCCTATCTCACAGCCATAAATACTGCACTCCCAAAGCCAACTACACCAGAGCACAGAGTGCTGTCCTCTGAAGATGCCGGCCACAGAGACTGGCGAAATGTTAGGAAGAACAACCTTCAGAACACGGCCAAAGAGCCCGAAAAACCCACAACAACCATTAGATCCCAGCCGCGAAAGCCTTCGCAAATATATTGAACGCCTCTACCGGGAGGAAACAGTCAGACAGACCCGGAGACTGGAAATACTCCAAAGCAAAAGAGCACACCTACTATGTTCCTTAACATTCTAGTACGCTGCAGAGACACAAAAACCATACCAGCCTTCCTCAGGACAAAAAGGACTGTCATTTCCCTACAGGCCAGCCACATCTACGACTGCCTGGAACATGCCCTCCTACGGGAAAGAATCCACACAACCCACAAAAACCTGGACTCCACAGACAAAGAACTACTAGGCCTACACATCACTATCAGCCAAAAAATGAGAACTCAAGATTGGGGCAAGATTGATGCCCTCTCGTACAAAAAGATGGAAAAAGAAATTATAAACCACACAGCCAGACAAAAATAGAAATTCAACAAATGCCAAACAAGCCAACAAAAACCTACACTAGATACCACACGCATCATCATCAACTTATTGGGACGCCAACTCTCCCCAGAAGAAACCTCAGTCTTAAGCAAAGGAGAAAATTTTGCAATCACACCCAGTAAAATTCCTGTGGAAGACATAATTGCCAATGTGGAATCAGCATTATATCATCTTCCAGAAGAAAAAGCAGAGGAAATAAGAGGGGAAGTGACTAGGATCCTACGGAAAGCAAAACCCCCCAAAAGCAACGTAACAAAAAAGGAGAGAAATGCCATCAAGTCCCTGAACTCAGACCTGGACATCATCATCCTGCCAGCAGACAAAGGCAACGCCACAATAATCATGGAAACAGAAGAATACAAGGACAAAATCAGAGAACTTCTAGACCCCACCACCTACAGAAAACTGAAACGGCACCCAATCAACAAAATCACAAAACAAACATGCTGATCAAGAGTTCCTCCATGCACCCCAATGTCCTTCAAAGTGTCTACAAGACAGAAGCTCTCCCACCAAGACTATACGGACTTCCCAAAATCCACAAGGACTCAATCCCACTCAGGCCCATTGTAAGTTCCATCGGCTCCCCAACATATGAATGAGCCAAACACCTAGCGACCCTCCTAGAGACCCACATTGGACAAACCTCATCCTACATCAAAGACTCAGGACATTTCATAAGCAAGATCAGCACCCTAAAACTCAACCCTGGGGACAGACTGATCAGCTTTGATGTAGTATCCCTGTTCACTAAGGTACCGATAAAGGACACCCTGACACTCATCCAGCAGATCTTTCCAGAAGACATCAAGGCCCTCTTCCAACACTGCCTAACGACCAGCTATTTCCAGTGGGATAATGAATTCTATGAACAGACAGATGGAGTGGCCATGGGCAGCCCCCTCAGCCCGGTTATAGCAAACTTCTACATGGAGCATTTTGAAAAACTGGTCCTGGCTTCGGCACCCCTCGCACCCACAGTTTGGTTCCGATATGTGGATGACACCTTTGCAATTTGGAGTCACGGTGAAGAAAAATTGGAAGAATTTCTCAACCATCTCAACAGCATCCACCCAAATATACAATTCACCATGGAAAAAGAAATAGAGGGCCAGCTCCCGTTCTTAGATGTCATGGTCCTATGCAAAACTGACCTCCGACTGGGACACAAGGTCTACAGAAAACCCACCCACACAGAAAACTCTAACCATCAGCCACAGCAAAAAAGAGGCAAAATCAAAACACTGGTAAACTGTGCAAATCGGAACTGTGAAGCTCAGTTTCTTAACACTTAACTCAACCATCTGAATTGGGCCCTACAGGCAAACGGCTTCTCTAATAATGAAATCACAAGAGCCATCAAACCAAGAAAAGAAAACCAAACTGAAGAAGAAAAACAGCTACCCATAAATAAAGTATTTCTGCCATACATCAAAGGGGTCACGGACTGCATGGGGAAACTTTTGAAAAAACACAACCTACAAACAGTATTCAAGCCCACCACAAAAATACAACCAATGTTACGGTCAGCAAAGGACAGAAGGGACCCCCTCACCACTGCAGGAGTATACTGGATACCTTGCAGTTGTGGCCAGAGTGGAACCACAAAACGAAGCATCCACACCAGAATCAAAGAACATGAGAGACACTGCAGACTAAAACAACCAGAAAAATCAGCAGTAGCTGAACATGCCCTGAAACAAACTGGACATGAAATTCTATTCCAAAATACTGAAATACTGGACAACACCAGCAATCATTATGTCAGACTGCACAGGGAAGCCACTGAAATCCACAAGCACTAGCAAAACTTCAACAAAAAAGAGGAAAGTGTGAAGTTCAACAAAACTTGGCTCTGAGAGGCGGGGCTTTGTTGCGGTGCTGCCAGTAACTCCAGAGAAGAGGTCTCTCTGGAAAAACTGGAACCGTCCCGTCCGGGATCCCCCTTTTGAAATGGGGATCGAAGGAGAGACTAGGAGAAGTCTCTCTGAAGCAGATGGTGAGCAGCAGCAGAAGAAGAATGGGAAGCAAACCCGGACTTCTTCCCTCTGAAGAAATCACCGTGCACAGACCGGAGACGGGGAGCCATATTTATTGGCACTGAACCGTGAGCAACCCTTAACCGGGGGAGAAGAAAACAGCCAATATAAGCTTAAAATATATAACAACTAAGTAAGCCAAAGCCTCTGATTTATGAAACAGCCTCATTAAGCTGAAAATAAGAATAAAAATACTCAGCTGAAAGAAGAAAAGCAGCGGCGAGCCTATCTTATCAGTCTACTTCAAAAGTGAAAGTAAATCTCCTACCCAAGTGAACTCTTAATATAGCAGGCTGATTTCAAAGCCGAGAGAGTGAGACGGAAAAATAAATCTTATGTTTCTGGAAAAGAATCCCAGACGATAACACCATCTGACAGGATTTAAGAGATTTGAGTTTTGTGAACGCAGTTTGGCTTGGACATATTTCTCTTTGCCCTTTTCTGGACTTGGTGAACTGTTAATAACAGAATTTGCTGGTTTTCTGGAGAAGGAGCTGACATGGTCGACTGGACTAAGGACTATCAAGGGGTTAATGGAAAGATCATAAGACGGGCTTCAAGGACAATTACTGAACAGTTTGGGACTCTGTGATTGTTGTTTTGCTTGTTGGACTGTCTGGAAGTTTGAGAATAGAAGCTTGCTGTACTCAGGAGAAGAAGAAATAATTGTGACACGGTTCTATTTGATTCTGAACTTGCTGGGTTAAAAGCTGATTTTTATATTATAATATTTGGATAAAGATTGGAGGGAGATTTAAGGGGAGGTTTATGATGAGGGGTTTGGAGTGTTGATAAAATTGTGGAAACTGTTGAAGGATATCCAAGGGGTGAGCATTGTGATGAGATGTGTTTTTATGGGTAAGCCTGTCTCAATAGAATCCATTTTAAATTAGGATTTCTGTGTAGTTTCTGAGATGAGCCACAGCGGCTATCTCTTATCTAGTTACTAAGGAGAAACATTCCTGGTAGCCAAAGCATTTCTGTAGCTCTCGTAGGAATATGGGGCGTGACCTGTCCAGAAGTTTCTTGCCTTTGGGAACTCTGGGAAGAAGAAGCGATGGAGGAGAGAAAGTAGTGTGTGTTCCATCATGGATTACAAATAGTTTCCTCTGCCATGGACTGAGGGGAAACTCCTGGATTGTATCTACAACAGCTTGTGAACCCAGGACACGTGAGATGGACTATGTTACCCTTTATATTAGTTAGCATAGTTTCATTTCTTTATTTTTCTAGCTGGAGTGGGGGAGGAATTATCTGTGCCTTGTATTGAAAATGTACCAACTAAACATTTGGTTTCTTTACTTTAACAACTTTTATTAATAAAACAGTAATGATTGATTTCTATCTAGAAGCATTGTTTCTTGTTCAGACTAGCTGAGGAATATTAATTGGCCTTATATGTTCGCTACCAAAGATTTCTAGAGCCCAGATTAATCTGAGTATATCTCATGGTTATGTCTGTGTTGGCTATTTGGCTTATTAAAGGAGTGTGGCTTTTGGAGAAGAAGGAATAGACAAGACCCGGCTGAGATCCCCTGGGCTGTACTCAGCAGTATTGTGGTTTGTCTGTCTTTCGGATCCATCCCATTCTCCGGAACCCCGCGAACGTCTCCTTGGAGATATGGGCGGTGTTTTCGCAAGCATTGTGGTTAAGGGCATAGTATTATCTATACAAACCCCAAAGCCTGAGATGGCCCCCCAAAATTTAAGACAACAAATGGAGACTGGGTCTGTTCAAGCCCAAAGTTTTGGAACAGCGGTACAAGAAATAGAAAAGGAATGGCAGATTACTATGCAAAAGATAATAATAACAGGGTTTTAGCGAGTGAGTGAAGATCTTAGCAAAATAGAAGATTTGATGAAAGTGACGAAAGTGGGGACAAACTGAAATGAAGCTGTACAAACTTTAGAACCGTCTTTATTAGGCATGACACCAGGCAACATAAATGGGATAGAGAGATATTCAGTGACCTATGCAGCTTCTAAAATCAAAAAGCATTATGTTAAAAATCTCAGGGAAGCAGAGATACTGAAAGAAGAGATTCTTATTGTGAAAATACGGGAAGTGGAAAAAATATCAGATGGGTTGAAAGATTGTTCAATTCAAAAGGAAACTGAACAATGGGATGTATTGTATAAATGGCTGCAGTTATCAGATAGTGTTGGAATAACATAGAATCAAACTAAAATTAAATGATAAGATGAAAGCAGGAGTGTAATCAAACTGTGAAAAAGCAAAAAGTTGATTTGTAATTGTAATATGAATTGATCGGATGAAGGTATACTTTGTGTTCTCCTATCCCCTACCCCTTTCCCCCTCTTACCTGTTCCCCTTTACTTCTTGTATTCCCTACCCCTGTCCTCAAATAAATACTTAAAAAATGGAAAAAAACAAAACAAAACTTAGCTCCCAGCTCTCAAAAATACAGCGTGCAAAAGGTCAATGAACTCTACCCAGCCACAAGGACAGGGGATCACTACACACAAAAGACCAGCTAATGACACCCATCAACCACAGGAACAGATAATCTCTTCTCCTTAGCACAACAATACACCCACAACAATACACACTAATCACCCATCTACAGAAAAAGACAAAAGCCAATCTCCCAGCCATAAATATTGCACTCCCAAAACCAACTACACCAGAGCACAAAGTGCTGTCCTCTGAAGATGCCGGCCACAGAGACTGGCGAAATGTTAGGAAGAACAACATTCAGAACACGGTCAAAGAGCCTGAAAAACCCACAGCAACCATTAGATCCCGGCCGTGAAAGCCTTTGCGAATATAATAGTACAACTACTGTTGAACTACAAATGTGTTGTTGAATAAAAACCACAACCATTAATTTACCATATTCCCTTCTGTTTCTTATAATTTCCCTTCAATCATGTCATCACCCAGAGAATGGGAATACTAATGAGGCATTATGGAAAATCTATTAGGCATAAGATTTTTTTCAGAAAGAGAACAGACCAAATTGCATGCAGTGGTACAAATAAAAATATAGAATATAGTATGACAGTTTAGAGAAAGCAGTGCAGTTGTAACATTTCCAAAAAGAAAGAGTGAGTAAATATATACATTACATTATATAAATGCGTATCCAAAAACTCAATAATTAATGGATTGAGTTTTTACGTAAAATGAATCTACCTTATTTTACACTAGAAGATGTGGACAGACTGAAATGCCTGAAACTATGGAGGAATTGCTAAAATAAATAATTGTAAAAAATGAGCCCCAGGTAAGGATAACACAGTAATATGCCCAGGCCGGGCCCAATTCAAAGTGCTTGTTTTGACATATAAAGCCTAAAAGGCTTGGGCCCTGGATACCTGAAGGACCGCCTCCTTCCATATGAGCCTACCCGGCAGCTAAGATCTAGCCAGGGGGCCCTTTTGAAAGAGCCGCCCCTCAAGGAGGTAAGAGGGATGGCTTGCAGACAAAGGGCCTTTTCAGCAGCTGTCCCCAGACTATGGAATGCCCTCCCAACTGAAATTCATCTGGCGCCGACATTGATGACATTTCGGTGCCAGGTCAAAACCTTCCTGTTCCAGAAGGCTTTTAATTGAAATAACATCAACTGTGGGTCCTGATGGCAATTTTAATGGTATCTTAGTCATTTTATCTTTTATTGTATTTTAATTGAATTTTAATTGTTGTAAGCTGCCCAGAGACCTTTGGGTAGAGTGGGCGGCATATAAGTTAAACAAACAAACAAACAAACAAACAAACGAATGAATGAATGAATGAAGAAATAAAAAGATTTTTAAAATAAAATCTGTATTTTTTCAGTTTATTGAACAAATAAATGTTGTGAGAAAAGATAACTTACTTAAATTCCTTCATTGGCAAAAAAATCCATTAAAAAAACTTAACAAAACCTAAATTTTATTGATATTTAATATGACTTATTCAAGATTCCACAATACAGTTAAATAAATTTGGAACAAAATTGAATAGCATTATTTTAAAAGTGCATGGGGAGGGCTACACTGGCTTTTAAAAGAAAGAGGAATCATTTGTGAATCTCCATAGGCTAATTAACAAAATCTTCAATTGTTTTAAAGCCATTTGGAGTAATATTTTAAAACACACAAAAAAGGCCTCTAGTTGTACAGACTTGGTTTATTCATACTAAAGTTTGCATACGTTTTAGTTTAGCCTAGAAAACTTCTTTATTAAGAGGGCGAAACTAATCCTTGGGAAAGGAGTACGACAAGGCTGTATATTGTCTCCCTGCTTATTTAACTTATATGCAGAATACATCATGCAAAAGGCTGGACTGGATGAATCCCAAACTGGAAGCAAGATTGCTGGAAGAAATACCAACAAACTCAGATATACCCACAATACAATTCTGATGGCAGAAAGTGAAGAGAAATTTTAAAAAACCTCGTAATGAGGGGGAAAGAGGAGAGCGCAAAAAATGGTCTGAAGCTCAACATAACAACAACAACAAAAAGATCATGGCCACTGCTCCCATCACCTCCTGCAAATAGAAGGGGAAGATATGGAGGTACTGACAGATTTTACTTTCTTGGTCTCCATGATCACTGCAGATGGTGACAGGAGCCACAAAATTAAAAGATGCCTGCTTCTTGGGAGGAAAGCGATGGGAAACCTAGACAACATTTTAAAAAGCAGAGACATCACCTTGCCGACACAGGTCCACATAGTCAAAGCTATGGTTTTCCCACTAGTGATGTATGGAAGTGAGAGCTGGACCATAAAGAAGGCTGATCGCCAAAGAACTGATGCTTTTGAATTGTGGTGCTGGAGGAAACTCTTGAGAGTCCCCTGGACTGCAAGGAGAACAAACCTATCCATTTTGAAGGAAATCAACTCTGAGTGCTCACTGGAAGGACAGATCCTGAAGCTGAGGCTTAAATACTCTGGCCGTTTCATAAGAGAAGACTCCCTGGAAAAAACCCTGATGTTGGGAAAATGTGAAGGCAGGAGGAGAAGGGGACGACAGAGGATGAGATGGTTGGACAGTGTCATCGAAGCTACCAACATGAATTTGACCAAACTCCAGGAGGCAGTGGAAGACAGGAGAGCCTTGGCGTGCTCTGGTCTATGGAATCACAAAGACTCGGACATGACTTAACGACTAAACAACAACAAAACTAATCCTACTGTCTCTGTATAGCTACAACACATTAATTCCATATGTTGAGGTGCCCACTGTCGTCATATTTTCATTGTCCCTTGAGCCCACTTGATTTATTTGACCTATATGGTATAATGCCAAAAAGTAAAATTTAGACATGTGCACTATAAAAATGTTAATATGCAGAGGTCATATTATTAATACTATAAAATTCTTAAAAAGTGTTGGTAAAGGTTCCAGATTTGTGTAGAAAAACTGGACTAGAATCAGAGTATTAAAAAAATTAAATAAATCATAGTGGTCAGGTTTTAATTTGAAAAATGAACAGAAGAATGTTATAAACAAAACAAATTAATTATATAAAACAATTATCTACTAAAATATCTATGTCTAGACATAATATTGTATTTCATAGCCCTAAGAGCTTTGACAAATTAATACAGTTTCTTGTGAGTTGATGCTGATAAGTTCATAAGAAGGGAAAGAGTGGTGACTAAATTCTCAGTATTTCATTTCAAAAATATGTCAGTACCCATCACCTACTTCCAACAGGATCTGCCCATCCTACAAGAACATCTCAAGTAGGCTGGCTGAGGATACTAACCCTGAGAGAGGCCTGGAGAGAAAAGACAAGAAACCTGGCCTTCTCAGTGGTTGCTCCTTCGCTGTGGAATGAACAATTTGTTCACTCCTGCAATTCGTCTGGCCCCTTTACAGGTGATTTTTAAAAAGTCATTAAAAACCTTGTTATTTTGGCAGGCATTACAAAATATTATACCTGCGGATTAAGATGAGCTTCATTAGCCTACTTAATCAAGTCCACAATTGTGTTTTAAATGTTTTTATAGAAATATACTTTTATGCTTGTGACTGTACTGTTTGTTTGTTTGTTTGCTTATTATGTTTATTTTTTGTTCTATTAAAGCATTTTTGTTTGTTGTAAACTGCCCGGAGTGGCTTTCAGCAAGATGGGCAGTATAAAACTCACTCACTCACTCAATCTGTAAACATGTACACTGGCCTAACCCCATGGATGGACTTGCCTTCTATAACCTTTTTTTCATATAATGAAATATAATGATCAACCTACCATTTTGTCTAATAGATTCCATAATAATTGCTTGGGTTATATGTTTGGGGAGGATTCATTGCATTCAAAGCAGCATCACAGAGGGATAGGAGAAGTATGTTCACTTACCTTATCACCTTTTGGTCCTTCGAAACTCAGTCCCATGTGACCCTGATTATGCACAGAAGACAAATTTTAGAATGGAAAACTTATTTATGAACCAATTTTTTAAACGTTCTGGCCTGTAGCATGCTTCTGAACCAAAGACCTATCTGGCCTAGTCTCCTATTTCCTCTCTCTCTCTCTCTCTCTCTGTGTGTGTGTGTGTGTGTGTTTGTGTGTTTTGTGCTGTCAAGTTGGAACCGACTAATAGGGCTTTCAAAGTAAGTAAGATATTTAAGGAGTAGTTTTACCAATTCCACTCCTTCAATCAGTTTTCATGGCCAAGACAGGATTCAAACTCTGTTCTTCAGAGTCCTGGTTAGAGATGGGAGCTTCATATTGGTCTCCTGAGGGAGATAAACATGAAGCTCCCAACACAGTGGCCAATTTGATTGGTCCCTTCCCCCCTGAACCAGGTGTCCACTTTCCACTTGTGAAGCATGTGGCCATCGTTCTTTGCGCCACGCCAATCATGGAAGTAGCCTGGCTGGGGCTTCCCTACCCCCCTGTGCTGCTGACCAAAATGGCGAGGGGACGGGATGACAAGCCTCCCCACTTAGCTGCTGATTGGTCAGCAGTGCAGGGAGGCAGGACGCCCCAGTTGTGCTACTTCTACAATTGGTGCAGTGTGAAGGATGATAGCCCTCCACACCACACTGCAAGTAGTAAGTGGATGCCCAGTTCGAGAGGGAGAGTCCAATTGGATTGGCCACCGGTGATGATGAGCTTCATATTCCTCTTGCATTCATTACACAAATGTAAAGCTCCCACCTTTAGTCCTAGTCCTATTTACTATACCACACTGGAAATCCCATTTCGTAGGGGCTTTAAATGACTGGTTGCCCAAGAGGTATTTTAAAGGCATAATATTATTCTCTTGTTTTACTTGTGTTTTTAATATTGCTCTTATTTATGAGTTTCAATGTAATATCTATTTAATGCTTTTAAAATATTGTAATAATTTCTAACTTAGAATTTAACTTCTTTTTTAAATACTTTTTTAATGTAAGCCGCCTTAGATCCTTTAGGAAAAAAGTGACATGTAAATATATTAAATATATAAAAAATAATAAATAGGGCCAATCAGATGCTAATGAAAGGCCCACAAGCAGGTCATGAATGCAACAGTCTTACACTACTGCTGCTATCTCACAGTACTCCTCCTAACCCTGGAGGGAATATATTGCCATCATGACTAGTAGTCATTGACAGCTTAATTCTTCACTTGTCTAATTTTCTTTTGAAGCAATATAAATTGGTGGCCATAAATACATCTTGAGGATGAGAATTTAATGGTTTCTCTACATCCTATGTGGAAGCAAGTTTTAAGGATAAGCATTTCAACACTGCTCAATAAAAACAGTCTTACCTTTTGACCTGGGGAACCAGGTGGACCTGGAGGACCCTGTAAAAAAAAATCTGTTAATATTATCCGATGTCCTTGTTTCAGGCTTTTCCCTTTAAAAAACAAAACAAAACTAGTAACATGATAGATAGGAACAACTTCACACTGCTTCTTTCTCTGGATTGATACTGAACAGACGTTGCATGTGATGGAATTATGAGTTTTCATGGGACAAATATACTCAATTGAAATCTATGGACTTTACACACTTGGCTTATCTGTGTATGTATTTATTTGTTACAGTCAATGACCAAGAAGATAAAAATACATTATTTAGATAAAATCACATAATACAATACCTAAAGACATTGGACACAAGACACCATCGATGCACCATCTCTTTTAAGGCATTTAAGTTAAAAAAGAAGTTCTAAGTTATCCAGCAGCATTGAAGGATATGAAAGCTTTTAAAATATCACATCAACCATATGCTATAAGATGAAATTAAGAGACACATATAGTCAACAGTATGCCTCCCCAGCTTTCCTAGAAAGTAAAATTAAACAAGAAATTTCTAAGAAGGGTGGCTTATCTGTATTGTTCTTCCGCAAGGAAGCAAAGATCTTTCTTCGCGAAGGCTTTCACTAAGATCTTTCTCTTCAGGCAACCTTACCTTCAGTGCCTGGCTGCCTGAGTAGGCTGTTTAGATGAACTGTTATGCTTTGAATGTGTTTTTAGTATTATTTTTGTTTACCATTTCTCATAGTGGTATTTGTATTCTTCTAAAGGAAAAAAATGGGGTAAAATATTTTAAACAAACAAATTTGTTGTGATTTTTGTCTTTGTTTCCTGGACTCCGGACTTCAGATTCTTCTTGCTGAATCTGATTTATGTCTGAGTGAAACTTTATTGGTGATTTGTTTGGATTGCTTGACCTGCCTAGTATGGCCTGCCACCAAGAAACAGGACACCGTCTTTGATTCTTCCCCTTCCATGGGAGGTGAAGAGTTTAATAAAGAACAATATAATAAAACTGTTCAAACACACCAGCTATTTTCAAAGTTAAGTGTAATTTTGCACTTGCAGAGACATGGAAAAGTAACACGGGTATGGTTCTGAGGTATTAAAACTAGACCAGAAGGTTCTGGAGGTTTGATAACCACATATGAAAAATATCTTGTTTTGGTGAGTGATTAATATTCTCTTTGACACTTGCATAAATATTTTCAGTATCATCATCTTTGCCATTTGTACCTGAAATGCAGACTTGAACGAAGGTTATGTTGTTAGGTTTTCCGTGACTTATATTATTTAGTCAGACTTGCATTGTGTCCCCTCACAGCCTGTGTCACATCTCACCTCACTGTTTGAGCCATGTAATTTCTTCCAAGTTTCTCATTTCTAGAGTAAAACACTTTGTACTTATCTGATTGAAAATGTTCTTTCGAGTCCACTTTAGCTTGCTCATTTGAAAGACTGCAATGTTTAACCATTCAATTTCTTGTTTTATTAATCTGATGTCTGACATTCCAAGTAACAAAACAACAACAACAACAACAATATATCATGGAGCTTCAGACCTTCCTTTTGTATCTGTGTGCATGATGAATTGAATTGCCTTTCAGCTTCAGAAGTAGTTTTAGAAGAAGCAGCTGTATTAATCTGTGCTAGCATATCAGGCTTATGTCTGAGGAAGTGGAGTCGTCCAGGAAAGCTCACGTTAAAATACAGTGGGGTCTTGACTTAAGAACGGCTTGAGTTAAGAACATTTTGACTTAAGAACCACTCTCATAGGAAAATATTGACTTGACTTACATACTTGAAAAAAAACCACGTGGGAGGCAGGGAAAGTGCAAAATTTGAACTTTTAGTTAACTGTTGGCCAGTGAAAAGGGTGCCTGTCTGCTTCCTCACTCCTCCCAGCGTTTAGAGAGTGGATTGGGGGTCTTCAGACTGCCTGGTACTGCCTGGACTGTATTTTCCCTGCCTTCCCTGAACCTTTCTTGACCTAAGAAAAAAAGAAACAAAATATCCCCCTCTAGTGGTCGAAGCCAGAATAGCAGCTTCCCATTAGTTTCTATGGACGGAAAAGAGCAGATACGGATCAAATGGTTTTCAATGCATTCCTATGGGAAATGCAGATTTGACCTGAGAACTTTTTGACTTGAGAACCGCCTTCCAATACGGATTAAGTTCTCAAGTCAAGACCCCACTGTATAGCAGTTAATCTTTAAGGTACCACAACATTTTTCTCTCCCCCCCCCCTTTTGCTTTTCATGGAGAGGAAGGCCTGCCTCCCCAGCGGGGGTCCTCTGAACATCCAAGTGATTATAGGTAGAAGGAGATATAGCGATGGCACAGTTCCTACTCGTTGCAGAATAACGGTGAACATATGTTTGAAAGCTGTTTACTGTTCTGGCACTGTGACCAACCATCAGACTCAAGGTAGTCGGCTCAGCCATCCCTCCACTCTAATTCTGGTGTTGTTGAATGCCAGGTCTGTATCCAGCAAAACCCAGATTATTCAAGACCTTATTGTGGAGGAGGATGCAGACCTGGCATGCATAACTGAAACTTGGATGGGCAGGGAAGGGAGTGTTCCCTTGACTCTCGCCTGCCCTCCAGGTTATGCAGTCCAACACCAGGGTAGACTGGAGAGGCGGAGGGGGAGTAGCCATTGTATATAAAAACACTCTAGAGGTTGTTAGGTGCTCCACGGTGGTGAACATTGTGTTACATGGGTTGCTTATAATTGTTTTTTGCCTCTTGGTGTCTTCTTAGTTGTCTCTTCAAAATCTATACATTTTTTAAGATTTAAACTGTTTTTGTGTGTATTTTAGTATAAGATATTGGCTACTATCACAATATTGCTCTCAGAGGATACAATGTTCTCAAAATCCTCTAGAAATGCACCTAGTAAAAGTAATTCCAGTTCCAAATCTATATAATTTTAGGCGATTTAACAGAAGAACTTTGTATTTTATACCAACAATAACTGAGTAGGTTCCTAACACATAATAAATGTTATCTAAAGCATTTTATACAGATTTTCTTTATATAATTGTTTAGCTGTTTACATTTCCTATCATATCTATATCAATATCATATCTAATGTATATTCATTAACTAATCTAGCTTCAATTTACCTTAAAAACCACCATGTTATGCTTTTACCCTGATTAATGATCCCTTATTTCAGTTTAATTTCCTTTTTTAATATATAAAATATGCCCCTTTACAATTCCAGAAGTATATACATGCTTTCAATGTTGACGGCCACCTTAATATTTTTCCCCTTTTCATCTTTCTAAGTAACTCCTCTTATTTGTCTTTGTCTTGTTTCTATCTCCCTAAACATCCTGCCATCCCTTGTGTCATCTGAAAACATTTTATACACTTGATCCATCTCCAACAGATATTTATGCACTTGATCTATCTATAATAGATTTTCCAGGCTATTTTTAATTAATTCTGCTGATTTTCTCCCCTTATCTTCCCTTAACACAGTTAAAATACTCCTCAGCTCTAGGGTTAGAATTAAATCTTCTAAATTTTCCCCTCTGGTTTCCTCCAGCCCATCTTTTGGTTGACATACATCATCCTCCACATTTCCTTGTTCATTATTCCCTGTCTCCTGTTGAATATAGTCCTTCCTTAGTTGTTCCTTGAATGATTTCACCTCTTTGCTATGGGATCTCACTAAGATTGCTTGAAGGGTAGATTTTGTTTCATCCCAAAATTTCCCTTGTTGTAGCATTATGTCCCAAGATGCCAAGTACAGTGGTGGCTCGCATAATGATGTTAATTGGTTCTGAAAAAAAATGTTATGTGAAAACATCGTTATGTGAAGCCCCATTTCCCATAGGAATGCATTGAAAACCGGTTAATCTGTTCCAATTGGAACAGATTATCCGGTTTTCTCCCTTCCCCCGCAGCTTGGATCTGACCCACGGCGGCTACCTCAGCCATGGCTGGACTCCCTAGAGTCCGGCCATGGCTGGGGTAGCCGCCGCGGCTCGGATCCAAGCTGCGGGGGGAGGGTGGTGGTATTGGGATGCCTTTCAGGCATCCCGGGCTTGGATCCCACCCGCCGCCGGTTGGGATCCAAGCCCGGGATGCCTGAAAGGCATCCCAATACCACCACCCTCCCAGTCTCCCTCCACGGCTTGGATCCAAGCCGTGGGGGGAGGCTGGGTGCAGACACCCCCCACCCTGCAGCCACCGCTTGAAGCCTCCCCGTGTCGCTTTCCCCAGCCGTTCTCGGACTTCCAGGCGTCCGAGAACGGCTGGGGTAGGCGGCGCGGGTAGGCTTCAAGCCTTCCCGACCCCCCCCACCCTGTCCCCGATGCTTGAAGCCTCCCTGTGCCGCTTTCCCCAGCCGTTCTCGGACTTCCAGAAGTCCGAGAATGGCCGGGGGAGGCGGCGCGGGGAGGCTGCCGGCGGTGGGTACAGGGTGGGGGGTGTCCGGATGGCTTCCAGGCAAAGGCCTGGAAGCCTTTGACACCCCCGTACCCTTCCCCCACTGCTGCTGAGAGCCTTCCGAGCTCTCAAAGGGCTTTCTCCAATATCGGAGGGGGCCCTTTGAGAGCTCGGAAGGGAATTGTCGGCAGGGGACGGTGGCTTCGGGGTCCTTCCGAGGCCGCAGCCCACTGCTGACATTTTCCCCCAGCTGAGCGGTGGGGCTTCAAAGCTCCCGCCGCTCAGCTGGGGGAAAATTGTGCCTATGGGGAAAAATCGCTTCGCGATTTTTCCCCATAGGCAAGATCGTAGTGCGATCGCAAAAGCGATGGCAAAAAAGCAATCGCTATGCGATTTCTTCGTTAAACGGGGCGCTCGTTATACGAGGCACCACTGTACTTGTATTTCAAGTAAAATATGTCCAGTAGCTTAGAGCAGTCAATCCAGTTACCTCAATAATTGCTACAATGAGTCCACTTTAGTAAATTGATCACCTTTAGGGTTAATTTACATCCAGCCTCTGATGTGACAGCCCCATTCACTCAATGTTTGTATTAGACTTTCCAAAGTTAATTGCCTATGTTTTAACACCAAATTATTACCAGACTTCCTTCCTTGAAGTATAATTGTTTAATTGATGTCCAATTTATTTTCTTTGTGTCTCTTTCCCCTTCTCCAGATCCAGCGCAGCTCAATTTAGTGGTGAGGCCAAGAAGTGATTTTTTTTTTTCTGTTAAAGGGATTATCCCATCCAGGGAGAATCATAGAGCAGTCTAGTTAATCTCACTCAATTTAAGTGATGATGTTAAATTGGCTAATTTATCACTTCATCTTTTGCTGGCGACTTTCAAGCAAGTTAATTCAGCTGCTTGTTTCTGCCCGCTGGTTGATTGAAGAGTTTCCTGGATCAAACGTGGGCAACCACCATCCCCTCCCCATGATCAACAGGCTTCTCCCTCATTTCACCACATCTTCAGGGTGGTTTTAACCCCCTGGGAGGTCCTAGACAGGTCAGAATTCAGCCCAGGTGTTGGAGCTCTGTCCTCCTCCTGCTGCCTCATCTTAGTGTCAAGTCGGAAGTCAGCATTTTTAATTCTAAAGTGGAGGCCATCCACTGAGATTTTTCTCCTTTTTTGAATACAGTAGATTGAGCAGAGATGTCCCACGCTCTGTCTTGCCCAATGAGACTTAATCTCTTTCAGCCTGTGACGCCAGACATGTTGGACAAAGTCCTTGATCGCTGTTGTGCCACTACCACCTCCTCCCTTGACCCTTGCCTAGCCTGACTAATCAAAGCAGCCAGGCCTATAACAACTGAATGGGCCACTGCAATAATTAATGGGTCAATTAATGAGAAACTCATTAGGCCCTCACAATAGCTGTTGGTAGTAATGTTTTTGCTAAGAGGCTCACAAATCTGATCAGGAAAGCTTTAAACTGAGCTTGGGGGGGGTAGCTGAGAGTAGTTTTCAGGGCAGAAATTCAGCAAGTGCTTGCGAGAAAAGCCCAGTAGACAAGTAGTACTAGAGAACAACAAGGGGAAGAAAAACACACATGGTCCTAAATGTCTCTGTACTGATGCATAAAGCATGGGAAATTAAAAAAGAGGAACTGGAACTCTTAATATAGCAAAATAAATATGATACAATAGGTATCACTGAAACCTGGTGGGATGAAACTCATGACTGGAATGTAGTTATTGGGGATATAAACTATTTTGGAGAGATAGCCCAAGCAAGAAAGGAGGAGGGGTAGCTTTATATGTCAAAGATGTTTATACTTGTGAAGAGATCCAGGATTGAAATCCAGGAAGCCAGGTTGAGAGCATCTGGGTAAGAATTAAGGGGGAGAGAAACAAGAGGGATGTCATTGTGGGGGTATACTACAGACCCCCCAAGACAGCCTGAGGAGTTGGATGGTAGCTTCCTGGAGCAGATGACCACACATTCAAAAGGGAAAGATCCAGTAGAAATGGGAGATTCCAACTATGCCGATATATGTTGGCAGTCAAACTCTGCCAAGAACATAAGTAAAGGTTAAGGTTCCCCTTGACATTTGGTCCAGTCATGTCCGACTCTAGGGTGCAGTGCTCATCCCCATCTCCAAGCCATAGAGCCAGCATTTGTCAGAAGGCAGTTTCTGTGGTCACGTGGCCAGCGCGACTAGACACGGAATGCCGTTACCTTCCCACTGAGGTGGTATCCATTTATCTACTTGCATTTGCATGCTTTCGAACTGCTAGGTTGGCAGGAGCTGGGACAAGCAACAGGAGCTCACTCCGTCGCGTGGATTCGATCTTACGACTGCTGGTCTTCTGACCTTGCAGCCCAGAGGCTTCTGCGGTTTAACCCACAGTGCCACCACGTCCCTTGCCAAGAAATTAAGCTCCAGCAAATTCCTTACTTGCCTTGCAGACAATTTCATGGTCCAGAAAGTGGAAGAGGCAACAAGGGGATCAGCTATTTTAGATCTGATCTTAACCAACAGGGATGGCCTTGTTAATGGGGTCACAGTGGTGGGATCCTTAGGTGGGAGTGACCATGCTCTCTTGGAATTTCTTATACAGTGGGAAGAGGAAGCCAAGTGCAGTCGGCCATGCATTCTAGAAGCCCAATTTCAGTAAACATAGGGAATTATTGGCTATAATTTCATGGACATAGATACTCAAAGAGAAGGGAGTTCAGGATGGATAGGAATTTCTTAAAAGGGAGATATGTTTTCCACCAATCCAAGTGAGGCAGTTTCTGTGCTGAAATCGTGTCTGGACCTGATAATGGACTGGATGAGGGTTAATAAATTGAAACTCAATCCAGACAAGACGGAAGTGCTGTTAGTGGGTGCTTTGCTGGACAGGTTGGAGGGCCATTTCCCTGCTCTGAATGGGGTTACACTCCCCCTAAGGGACAGGGTCCACAGCCTGGGGGTGCTCCTGGACCCCAGTCTAACTCTGGAAGCCCAGGTGGACTCGGTGGCCAGGGGCGCCTTCCTTCAGCTGCGGAAATTGTACCAGCTACGGCCCTACCTGGACGAGCGGAGTCTCATAACAGTTACACACGCACTGGTAACATCTCGTCTAGATTACTGCAATGTGCTTTACGTGAGGCTGACTTTGAAGACGGTCCGGCGACTGCAACTGGTCCAGAATCGAGCTGGTGGTGTTGAGTGGTGGGGCCGCTAGAGATCACATCAAGCCGATTCTGTTTAAGTTACATTGGTTACCAGTTGCTGCCCGGGCCCAATTCAAAGTGCTTGTTTTGACATATAAAGCCCTAAACGGCCTGGGCCCTGGATAGCTAAAGGACCGCCTCCTTCCATATGAACCTACCCGGCAGTTAAGATCTAGCCAGGGGGCCCTTTTGAAAGAGCCGTCCCTTAAGGAGGTAAGAGGGACGGCTTGTAGATAAAGGGCCTTTTCGGCAGCTGCCCCCAGAGTATGGAATGCCCTCCCAACTGAGATTTGTCTGGTGCCAACGCTAATGACTTTTCAGTGCCAGGTCAAAACCTTCCTATTCCAGAAGGCTTTTAATTGAAATAATATTAGCTGTGGGTCCGATGGCAATTTTTATATATATTTTAATTGTATTCTGATTGTTCTAAATTTTATTATATTTTAAATGTTGTAAGCCGCCCAGAGACCTTTGGGTAGTGTGGGCGGCATATAAATAAAATAAATAAAATAAATTAATAAACAAATACTAAAGGCACAATCTAAAACTATTCAAATTAAGAAGGAAAAATGGGAGATGTCTAAAGAAACCAGAATGGTTGACTAAAGAACTTTCAACTGAACTAAGTGTTAAAAAAACATGTACAAGAAATGGAAAAATGGGGAAAACACCAAGGAGTAATACAAACAAATAGCCAGCATATGTAGGGGGAAGGTAAGAAAAGCAAAAGTGCAGAATGAACTCAGGCTTGCCAGACAGATCAAAAACAATAAAAAGGGCTTTTTAAGTTATGCCTGCAGCAAAAGGGAAAACAAGGAAATGATTGGATCGCTGTGTGGAGAAGATAGCCAACTACTAACAGAGGACAGTTTAAAGGCTGAACTTCTCAACATATTCTTTGCTTCAGTTTTCTCCAAAAAGGAAAATAGTGCTCAACCTGAGGGGCAAAGAGAAGGTATTGTAGTGGGGGAAATGCAGCACAGAATAGGTAGAGAAGTAGTACAGGAATACTTGGCTACTCCAAATGAATTCAGCTCTCCAGGGCCAGACGAATTACATCCAAGGATATTAAAAGAACTGGCAGAAGTCATTTCAGAACCATTGGCAATAATATTTGAGAATTCTTGGAGAACAGAAATCCCCACAGACTGGAGAAGGGCAAATGGTGTCCCTATCTTCAAAAAGGGAAAAAGAAGAATACCCAAATAATTATCATCCAGTCAGCCTAACATCAATTCCCAGAAAAATTCTAGAGCAAATCATTAAACAGATAGTTTGTCATTACTTAGAAAACAATGATTTCATCACTAAAAGTCAACACGGGTTTCTCAAAAACAAGTCCTGCCAGACTAATCTGATCTCTCTCTCTCTCTCTCTCTCTCGATAGAGTTACAGGCTTGATAGATGAAGGAAACACTATGGATGTAGCATATATTGATTTCAGTAAGGCCTTTGACAAAGTTCCCCATGATATCCTTGGAAGGAAGGTAGTAAAATGTGGGCTAGACAGTGTTACTGTTTGGTGGATTTGTAATTGGTTGACTGACCAATTAGTGGGATGCCTCAGAGTTCTGTTCTGGGCCCTGTGCTATTCAACATCTTTATCAATGACTGGATGAAGGAATAGAGAGTATGCTGATTAAATTTGCAAATGATACCAAATTGGGAGGGGTTGCTAATTCCCCAGAGGACAGGATTAAAATTCAAAATGACCTTGACAGATTAGAGTCCTGGGCCAAAACTAACAAAATGAATTTCAACAGGGAGAAATGTAAGGTCCTACACCTAGGAAGAAAAAATAAACTGCACAGATATAGGATGGAAGAAACCTGGCTAGTCAACAGTACCTGTGAAAGGGATCTAGGAATCTTGGTAGATCACAAAGTGAACGTGAGTCAGCAGTGTGATGCGGCTGCCAAGAAAGCCAATGCAATTCTTGGTTGCATCAATAGGAGTATAGTGTCTAGATCAAAGGAAGTGATAGTACCACTCTATTCTGCTGTAGTCAGGCCTCACCTGGAATATTGTGTCCAGTTCTGGGCACAATTCAAGAAGGATGTTGACAACCTGGAACATGTCCAGAGGAAGGCGACTGTCGCGACTGCCACCTCCTCCTACTTTACCACAAGAGATGACAGGCCACGATCCTTCACACACACACAGTACTTCTTCGCTGCCACCAACCACACATAAACCTGACACTTCAGACTATGTATGGATTTTAAAAAATAAATAATGATTTATTGAATACAGACTTAAAAAGGAAATCACTGTGTAAAAGAATCACTTATCAACCGATATTACTCAGACCTTAACCCTGCACAGTTCTTGGTTACTTAACACACAGTTAACACACAGTTACCTAACCTATATCTAACCCTCTCACTCTCCCACTCATTCCCCAACAACCACCACTCCTTGTACACCCCCCTTATATACACAAGCTCCACCCCTATAAGACCCACCTCCTGCCTTGCCATAGGCCAGGAAACTCCAGCCTTAGCCAAGACAGGCAGGTGACGCCATGGCACACGTCACAGCGACCAACATGATCAAAGGTCTGGAAGCCATGTCCTATGAGGAGTGGGTTAGGGAGCTGGGAATGCTTAGCCTTAAAAAAGAAGGTTAAGAGAGGACATGATCGCCATGTTTAAATATTTGAAGGGATGTCATGTCTAGGAAGGGACAGGTTTATTTTCCACTGCTCCAGACACTAGGACAAGGAGCAATGGTTTCAAACTACAGGAAAAGAGATTTCACCTGAATCTGAGGGAGAACTTCCTGACAGTCAGAGCTGGTTGGCAGTGGAATATGCTGCCTTGGAGGGTGGTGGAGTCTCCTTCTTTGGAAGTTTTAAAGCAGAGGCTGGGTGGCCATCTGTTGAGAGTGCTTTGAGGGAGTTCCTGCATGGCATGGGGTTGGACTCGATGACCCCTGTGGTCTCTTCCAACTGTGATTCTATGATTTGGAAGAATTATTTATTTTTTATTTTCCTTTTGGTTTTGCCTTTCAGCTTCAATTCAGTTTTCTCATTAAGAATTGCACTACTCATACTTATCTTTACTTATCTTTTGCTTCCTGTAATAACTTAGTGTTCCCCAATCTGCCAGTATCATTGTCAAATTCTATCTTGTGCTTCATTTTGTGCTGTCTCATCAACTTCTCCAAATATGAAATATTTAGAAGTGATTGACTAATGTTTTTTCTGCACAAGACTAACAATACAGTGGTGCCCTGCACCACGACGATAATTCGTTTCCATGAAATCGCTGTTAAGCGAAAACATTGTCCAGCGAAAACAGTTCCCCATTGGAATGCACTGAAATCCATTTAATGCATTCCAATGGGGAAATTTCCTCATCGTCCAGTGAAGATCGCCCATAGGGGAAGCCGTTTTCCGAGCACCGATCAGCTGTTAAAATGGCTGCCCTGCGAAGCATGGGTCCAGAAAACACAGGGCAGCCATTTTGCGGAGCCGGAAAACATCGTCATCTTGCGAACGGTTCATGAAGCACGAACCTGATCGATGTCAAGCAAAAATCTCCCATAGCAATGACTGTTTTGTGAATCACTATAGCGATCGCAAAGTCACCATCCTGCGGATTCGTCGTACACCGGGGTCATCGTCTAGCGAGGTACCACTGTAGTTACTTAAATGTCACAGTGACTGTTCATGAAAGACCTGCCAATGTCTTTCATGCTACCTAGCAGACATCTTTCAAGAATCTGTCTCCATCACCACAAGAATTACCAGTTCTCTTCTGCTGATGTGACATTCACATTACCCCATTAAGCTTGGACTATTCTGCTCTGAGCAACCCAACTAGGACTCCAGACTCATAACGGAGTCTAGCCTCCTGAGAGTAGTGCTCTTAGCTTCCTTGACACAATCAAAGCCGCTCACCACATGCTGTGCATCCAGGAGAGAGAATCATTCTTAGACAGTGTGATGATTTGTGTTTGTATGTGTATTAGAATGGGATATGTAGTCCTAAGATTGTCCCAATAGCATCCATCTTGATTTAAAGTCTGCTCTGTAGTAGGAAAGTTTTTCATGCTGTTTCAGAGAAGCTTCGCTCTCTGGTTATCTCGTTGCTAAGATGAGCAGAGAGCAGAGACTTTCGTAGTCAAAATAATTCTGCTACAAAGTATGATAACAACTGAAGCTTCATGAGAAAGTTAGGCGGGACAACAAGACCCAGGAGGGGGTGTTCCTTATGAAGAATTCTGGGAAGAAGAAGGAAGTTGGTAAGGAGTTGGAAAAAGATGGAGTTGGACTGAGAAAGGTCAGACACGTGCTTTTTCCTATAATGGATTATAAATTTTGCTATGGACTATTTTTCCTACCATGGACTGATGGAAGTCAACTGGATTTCATCTAGCATCAGCCTATGAAGACCCAAGACACGTGAGATGGACTGTGTTATGCTTTTTATTAGTTAGCATAATTCTATTTCTTTATTTTTCCAGCTGGAGTGGGGAGGGGAGTGTTCCGTTTGTCTTGATATGAAAATGTACCTACTGAACTATTTTACTATCAACTGAAACCTTTTCTAAAACAATTCTTTTCAATAAAGCAGTAATGATTTGATCTGCATGCATTGGTTCTTGTACAGACCAGCTGAATGTCTAATTGGCCATGTGTGTTTGCTACCAAAGATTTAGAGCCAGATTATTCTGAGTATAACTCATGGATTTGTCTGTGTGTTGCTTTCTTACTAAAGGAGATTGGCTTTTGAGGAAGAAGTTTAGACAAGACCTTGCTGAGACCTAAGTGGCTCTGCTCAGCAGTCAGAGGTTTGTCTGGATTTCGGACTCATCCCAGTCTCCGGCACCCCCATAAATCTCTTTGGAGATAAGGGGCTGCTTACAGACAGTACGTCAGATTCCCATAACTTCAATCATGGCTTGTTGATCTGCAGCAGATGTTCAGAATTTAATGTATAATAAATACAGCAACAAGACTCAATATTGGACAGAAATATGCACAGTTTTGTATATTTGTATTTTGTATATTTGTGCAATGTGGATTTCTCTCAAAGAGCCTGAAAGGTATTTAACATTTGCTAAACTTTGTTTCATCCTCCTTTTATGCTGTGTGTCAGTTCCCTTTCTTTTCTCCCCATAGATTATTGCATGTCGTTCTTTAAACTTTATTTTGACTTTTAACAAATTTTCTCTAAAACAGTCTTCCAGATGTTCTTAGACTACAACTTAGAGCATTCCTCACCATTGTCTATAGTGGGTAGAAGTGATGGGAGCAGCAGTCCTACCACATTTGAAAGGTCCACTTTGCCCATCCTTGTTCTACAAAAAACACACTCTGATGAGTAACACTGCTCTGTGTTTGGTGTGTCTTACTCTAACAGACAGCAGTTTGAAAGAATGTAAATGCAAGTAGATAAATAGGTGCCATCACGGTGCGAAGGTAACGGCATTCTGTGTCTAGTCGCACTGGCCACGTGACCACGAAAACTGTCTACGGACAAAACACTGGGTCTACAGCTTGGAGAAGGGGATGAGTCGGACACGACTGGACTCAATGTCAAGAGGAACCTTTACCTACTCTAACAGAGAGGGGGGAAATTGGGGAAATCTTCAGGATCATTTTGCCAACTAAAACTTTTTATTTGGCTAATATTATGACTACCCTTCTCAATACTGTTTATCCAGATGGTGCAAAATGTTGCCCAAACATGATACAATAATTTTCTATCTTTGGAATTTGTGGAGCATTTCCTGAAGCATTGTTACTTTAGGTTTTTCTTTTTGGTACAAAAATGGACAATCTTTAACTTTTGATTGGCTCATCTAGCCTCCCTTCATTAAGGGTAAATATTTGTAGGGCTTCCCCACCTTCCATTTTAACTATGCAATTTGCAGTAACTGTAGTATTTTCTAGAGATCCACGTGTTTTTATATTTTTAAGACTGTTAAATAATGCCTTAACCAAATTTTAACAGTTGCACTAGTCATAACAAACATCTCTAAACAAAGTTGGTTCACAGGATAAGGCTCCAGACGTTTTGCACAGTAACTAGAAAGGGTTTCTGTTCTCCTTACCTTACCTGGGACAGCAAATCTGTTATCTTGCCTTCTTTATTCCATATTCATTCTAGCCTTCAATTGTTTTACAGCATCTTTTTACACATAAAATCCAGATACAGATTTTTAGACAAACAGTGAAATGTCTATTTGGGTTCTTTTGGGGTGGAGGGTTCCTATTTTTTCTTGACCTTTTGTTCAAACTTTATTTTCCTTTATTGTTTTCTTCTGTGGTGTTTCAACCAAAACTTATTACTCTATTTCCTTCATCTTGGTTCCCCTCTTCTGAAGTTATACATTTAAGTAAAATTAACAATTTTTCTTTTTATTGAGCAGAGCACCACTAAATTGATATGTTGTATTTCAGTTTTCTACAACTTTTGTATACCAGCATGAAACGCTTTCGTGCCTCAGCCTTTCAGTACAAAGGTCATTAAAACTTACTATATTTTTCCATGTATCAGATGCTACTTTTCCCTAAAATCATTACACTAAAAATTGAGGGGTATATTTTACACTGAAGTAAGCTGAGAACACGGAGAGAACAAAACAGCCAATACCTTGTCTCTGCAAACAGGCTTCCTTCAGTCACGAGGCTTAGCTTCCTACAGTCAGGAGACTTAGATTCCTGCAATCACGAGCCTTATGGAACTGAGGTCAGGCGATGCTAAACAAACCAACTGGAACACACCTTGTTGGAGGTGGAGTCTGTAGGCTCAGATGCAACAGGGACTCCTAATGTCCGAGCTCTCTGAGCCCAGAGGCTGAATACTCAAAGCTAAGTTTTCTTAATTTTGGGGATAGAAAAGGGGGAGGGGTGTCTTATAAACAAGGGCATCTTGTAAATGGAAAAATACGGTATAAATGCTTTTCTTAGCAGTATTGGTATGTACAATTATGCAACACTGAATCTGTATATGTATATCTGTATGTTTAAATGCATAGTACAGGATTGTGACCAATGAGAATGTGTCTGCAGTCAGTCAAGCTGCTATACAAGGCAGTTTTCAGTTAGAAGTCTGTCAGACAATATATGACTAAGATAGGGACTGATAGGGAAAACAATGTCGTAGACTAAGATAGGGCTGACAGGTTCCAATGAGGAACAAAATATCTGTAATACACAGGGTCTCATACAACAATATGTACCTCAGACAGGAATAAAGATTTTCCTTTATAATAGTTTTTTTTCTAAGACTACATTAATAGTTGCCAAGATGTCTGTTGATTGTGCAGTTATTTCATTTACATTATTCTCAGAAGGTCTGTGGTGGAAGCACATTTAAGGTTTAGGTCAGCTTTATGGTTTTTAACAGTTTCTGTTACCTTAGTTGCTGACACTTTCGTTTCTTGTCATGACTAACTTGCTCCTAACTAAATTCTATGTCTCCTATGAAGGGAAAGAAATAGCAGCGGCTTCAGAAGGGGCAAATGCAGGAATTAACACTGTTGTCTGCTCTAGTCCATACCTCGCCTAAGTAGTGCTATTGCAGCTGCCTTCGCCCAGGGAGCTCCTAGAAAAATACTGATTTCTCCTTTTTATAGAAATTAGCAAAGCCAGGATAACTTCTGTACCATGGAGAATTATTTATAATTCAGCATTTCACATGGCTACAGTTTAATCTGAAGTCTTTTCCACAATAAATTCCCAACAGTATTGCTCCCCATCCCCATGCCAGTTATGGCTACCCCATCAGAATACTTCTCAGGAATCTGAGTCCAGGAAGATCCCTCCTCTCTCTCTCTCTCTTTTGCTTCTAGCCACTACTAGATGCAGTCTTCCTCCTCCTAGGTACCTCCTCTACAAAAAGAAGGTCTTTTTGCAGTAAAGTGGGCTATTCCCATAAATAACAGGCTCAGAGCAACTGTGAATGCTTTCATCTGCAGAGACTGAACATCTTAAATTTCAAGGGATCTCAGAGCAGTATGGGAAGTATCAGCAGAAACTTGATTTCTCTCCCCTCTTCCTCTTCATGGCACCAAATGCTTAACCATCATCACAAACTGGTTTGATAATACAGAGATCACAAATATGCATCTTAGAGAAACAACAGTAGCAATGTGCCTTTTAGAAAAAATTCAATGGCAATAATAAATGAAACAATTTCATTTATTAAAGGAATAGTAGGATGTAAATGAAAGGATTAGAATGGAAAAGGAAAAATTTAGGGAAAAGATTAGGAAGCTGGAATTATAAAGAAAAATAAATCAAGAACATACATAAACCATAAACAATTCTCCCAGTTCCTCAGTACTCTGAGTTCAGTTCAGATATGATGGAACTATTGAAAAAAACAAACAAACAAAAAAGCAAAGCTTTTGATCAAATGTCAAATGTTCACCATGGTTTATTAAAATGGCACAAATTAGATCAGTCTTTTCTCTTCTGCTGCCTACCCTGCTGTGTCCCATTTATGGATAACTGAAAGAAAATGAGCAATATATTAAGGCCCCACAGACCTCCTGCAGACTGCAACTATTTCCATCTAAGAAGATAAGTTCGACCCCAGCCCCAGCCATGAGATTTTAATAAAAGCATATAATTTTGCAACTACTCACAATAACTTGGTGCACAACCTGAGGAAGATGAATTTTCATCAAAAGCTCACTGTTTGTTGTTTTGTTTTATTTATTTAGTGATTCAGTAAAGCTATCACCAGTTCATTCATTTGCAATATTTTAAAAACACAACCCACCTTTTTCATCTCTCAAAAGCATAATATGTCTCCTGAAACTTTGGCAAGACTAAAATGCAATTCTAGTTACTTTTTCAAGGAAATCCCATTTCACCTTAACAACAACAACAACAACAACAACAGTGTGGAGTCAAATCAGTTCTGATTAATGGTGACCCTTTCCAGAGTTTTCTAGGTAGAGAATACTCAGAAGTGGTTTACCATTCCCTTCTTCTGGGTACGCCCTGGAATAGTGCAGGTTGCCAAAGGCCACACAGCCAGGCTGTACTTGCAGAAGGCAGAGTGGGGGATTCAGTTCCCAACTGTTGGCTCCATAGCCAGATACCTAACTCACTGAGCTAATATTTCACTTTCTTTCTTTCTTTCTTTCTTTCTTTCTTTCTTTCTTTCTTTCTTTCTTTCTTTCTTTCTTTCTTTCTTTCTTTCTTTCTTTCTTTCTTTCTTTATTTATTTATTTATTTATTTATTTATTTATTTATTTATTTATTTATTCATTCATTCATTCATTCATTCATTCATTCATTCATTCATTCATTCATTCATTCATTCTATTTATATCCCGCCTATCTGGTCGTTATGACCACTCTTTAGAGAGCCAATACATTTCTGTTAAGGAACCTGGTTCCTTTTAGGATTCAAGACAACTCCAACCATTGACTCCTGATATTTGGAACAATACAATCTTGATACCATGATGATTTATAGCTTGTAAGAGAGAGAAAGAAAAAGAGAGAGGGGGGGATGGAGGGAAAAGATAAGAAAAAAAAGAAAGGCTGGCACTTACTGGTCTTCCAGGAGGTCCAGGTGTCCCAATAGGGCCTTCAATACCTTGTAATCCAGGTAACCCCTATAAAATAAGAGTGCAGATAGAAAAAAGTTAAAGAATTCTCAGTTAGGCAACACAGGCTTCTATGTAATGCTATTTTATCTTTTTACTGATGCTTACCGGCAATCCAGGAGAACCAGGAAACCCCTTTTCTCCTCTTAGTATACCACCTGGTATAAATCCAATAATTTCTCCTGGATCTCCCTATGCAATATAAATCACACAGAAAAAGATTATGCAGAAATAAAGAACAGTGATTTTCACTTGTTAAGGGACAAGGTTAGCAATCTTCCCACACACCTCAGCTTGTTATTTCTGAAAAATATCAAGTAATATCCCACCACACAGTCCCCGGCCACCCTTGGAATCATGGTGAAAGTGATGAGTGGAACCATTTTACCATTTTCTCCTTCTGGGTTGGAGTATGAACATTACTATGCAGAATGCATATGACAACATGAAAAATGAATAGGTGGAGCAAAACTAGAATAAATCTTCCATGGCATTATAATTTGATTACTAAACTCTTGATGTTGTTTGCTTCTTTTTGTAAATTAGCTCTTTTAACTAATTTAGCATTCAGAGTTTATAAATCTGAATTGTTCTCTGGTTTCTTTTCTTTTCTTTTTCTTTTTTGTAACGGAGAGCATGCAGTCTTGTTCTTGTAGCTTTATGTCCCAGATGCTGGCTAATCTGCAATGATCTCCTTTTCACTTTTAAAAATGCATGGAAAATCTGACTTTCTTAAATAAATGAAGCTTATGCATTGGCTTTCAGATATTTTTTTCTAATGATGAAGAGAGGTATCTATGATTTTTGTATTTTTAGCATGTTTTAGTTGTCTATATATTATGTAAACAAAAACAACAAGACTGCATTTAACTGAAATGTGTACCTTTGTTCCCGGAAGTCCTGGAGGTCCCTAGAAGAGAAGTATTTTATTTTATTTATTATTAGTAGTGTTATGTCAACTTAAAGGCTATAATCTGGTGCACCAAAACTCTTATGACCTTTTTACTGCATTGGTCTCAAAGGACTACCTCTTTGAAAATGGTTACATTTTCACAAAAGTTAAGAAACCAGTAAGACATTTTATGCATCATATTTGAAAATTATATACAGTGGTGCCTCGACTTACGAAATTAATCTGTATCGGAATGGTGTCTGTAACTCAAAATTTTTGTAAGGTGAACCACCATTTCCCATAGGAATGCATTGAAAACTGATTATAGTGGGGTCTTGACTTGAGAACTTAATCCGTATTGGAAGGCGGTTCTCAAGTCAAAAAGTCTGTAGGTCAAGTCTCCATTGACCTACAGTGCATTGAAAACCGATTAATCCCGTAACAGGCCGTTTTTGTTCCATTTTGGTTTTTTTCTGGTCTGTAAGTCAATTCTCAGGCTGCAAGTCAAACCTAAATTTTGCGGCCAGAGAAGTCTGTAACTCAAAAAGTCTGTAAGTCAAGCCGTCTGTATGTCAAGGGTCCACTGTAATCCATTCCGGCCAAAGAAAAAAATTACCAAAAAACAAACAAACCCCAACATTGCAAGCCCCTGGAGCTTTGGATTTGTTTTGTTTTGCAAAAAAACAAAACAAATCAAAAAATAAACATAACCCCACCAGCCCAATCCCACCCTGCAAAAGCCACGAAAACAGTTTTAAAAAAGGCCAAAAAGCAGCACCTTACCTCCACCACCATGACTGCTGCTGCTAGAAGGCCTCACGGACTCCAACCACCGCTCCTGGCCAGGGCTCCAGCCGCCGTCCCTGGGCCTCAGCTCCCACCACCTCTGCGAGGCTTCCCAGGTTTCAAAAGCACCAGCACCTGGTGTGGCAGTCGGGGTGGCTTTGGAAGCACGGGAAGCTGAAAGCCGCCCTGACCACCACGCCGGGTGCCAGCTTCCCGCGCTTCCAAAGCACCGGCACCCCACACCGTGGTCGGGGCGGCTTTGGAAGTGTGGGAAGCCAAAAGGCACCCCAACCGCCACGCCGGGTGCCAGCTTCCCAGGCTTCCAAAGCACTGGCACCCGGTGCAGCGATGTTGGAAGCCAGGAGGCTGAGCCTCCCTTTCCCTAACCATTGGGGTGAAGAACCAGCCTCTTTCCCACCCTTTCCCCCTGCCTTTTTCTGTTCGTAAGTGCAAGCTGCGGCCCCAAGTCAAAGCAAAACTTTGTGGCCGGAGTTTTTCGTAAGTTGAAATTTTCAGAAGTAGGGATGTCCGTAAGTCGAGGCACCACTGTATTTAATATCACATTAAGAACTATATTTTCAAAACAAATATTGGATTTTTTTTACAAGTTCATCTTCTAATATTCATTGTTATGATTTTTGTTTATTTTTATCTTATAACTCTCATTTTGGTTTAATTTTAAAAATACTTACAAGGTTTCCAGGTAACCCAGGTAAACCTGGGGGACCAACAGGGCCTGCCTCACCCTAAAAAAAGAAGAAGCATTTTCAGATATTCTTTTAAAAATTCATATATTTGAAAAATACTTTAAGAAAAAATTTTAACCTTTGTTCCATTACATCCTGGAATACCAGGAGGACCTGGGGGTCCATCTCCTCCAGGGATGCCCTGAGGTTAGAAAAGAATATTTAGAATTAAAAATTAGAAAAGACGAAAAACAAACAAAAACATTTATTTAAATTTATTGCCATACATACAGGAAGACCAGGATTTCCTGGGAAACCCGCTGGACCTGGTGGACCCTGGAATTAATGAAAATTTGAAAATAATTAAAATTCAAAATGAAATGTACTCAATATAGACTGGGAACTATATTTACATAATAGTGCCAACAAGAATATTCAGGAGACATTTGTCTAATTCATTTCCGGGAAATGCCTCCTTTAAGAGTTATTATATAATTATATAACTGGTACAACTACAAGAACTGTGACAGCTTTGTTAGGATTCAAAATGGTGAGATACTGCAAGTGAAAGGAATGTCAAAGATAATTTCCACACGGAGGCAGAACAAGGCCTATGATAACCAGCAACCATATTTGACAGGTGTGCAAAATGCTGAATCATGCAGTATGTGTATAAAATGAAGTAGTGTCTGGGATGATGCAATGTCCTCACTGACTGGCTATATGTAAATGTGCATATGTATAACTGTGTGGACATGTGGAGAAAATGTAGGATCTCTTCTGATGAATGTCAGGCTGCTGGTTTGTACTGCTAAAACTTCTGTATATAATGTAAATATACTTGGTGTTGAAAGAAGATGTCTTTGTCTGTATGGACTGTATGGACTGTATGGACTGCCTGGACTGGGACAAAACTCTGCTAATTTACACCAACAAGAAATATATGGTTTGGATCCAAAGTTTCCATGGGCAGCACTCTGCTTATGGCAAGGATGGGAACGCATGGCTTTCCATATGTTTTTGGACTAAAACTCTCATTTTTCTTCAGCACTGACTATCCTGCCTGAGGCTTGATGGGAGCTGCAGTGCAAGACCCTATGCTCTCCATGTCTGGCCTATGAATGCTCCAATTGGTGGAAAAGGTGGAAGCCCCTTGATGTATGGTAATCTACTCCAAACACAGGGTTAAATCATTTCTTCACAAGCAAGAATGAGAAATCACGACATTCTTGCTCTCCTGCCTGGCAAGAAATGCCCTGGAGTTCTTGATAACATTGGCAAAAATGACGTTTTGTTCCAAAACCTGCCCATTTTTCACAACATTGTTTATCTGGGGGCAAAATTATATAAACGGTAAAACTGCAAGAATTATATAAATTGCTCTTCAGGTTTATTTAAATCAACTAACATAACTTTAAGAATAAAATAAGAGATTAGTGTAAGGTAAATACCAAAGAAGTGCTTTGCAATGAAGACTCAACTTCTTTAGAAATAAGCATCTCTGCGCCATCATGGGTAACTAATTTGCTGAGATGAGAGAAATTGTAACCAATGCATATATTCCTCCACCAATCAACTGCGGCATAATTTTGTTCTTTTTTTAACTGTATACTTCAACTGTGTTGATCTTGGGGTCCCCACCCTACTGGACACCCGAGTGTGCACTTGTTTTAACTGAATAAACTTGCTGGCCTTTCCTCCAAGAAACTGTCTGCTTATTGCTTGAGACTTGGCTTAATAGAATTGGCCAAGACACCAAGCTCTGGGATTAACAGTTTCTGGCATCCCTGGGCACCACATACATCCCATTGAAGCTTGTGTGACCCCTCATGACCCATTTTCATCTTCACTCAATTTTGAGTGCCTCACAGTCTCCCGGATAGTAGACAAGGGAAACCCATTCCTGCTGATGCTGAGAGGTTGAGTAGAGCCACTGCCAGCACTGGCACTTTTGGTCTTCACCTTAGCTTCTGTAGAACCAGCTGAGCAGATTGCCGGCGGAATGCCCCTGAACAGAAATGGCTTTCTCAGCTGGGTGACCCTTGGGGAACATGCTTGGTATCTGGAAAAACCTGCAAATCTGGTGAGTTGTGCATCTGTTTTCAGTTTGTAGCTGACAGTGTATGACTGTGGTGTCCATGGTTCTCCCTCTGTGCATGTTCCCAGATACTCCCAGGGGAATCTGCCTTTCGCCACCATTGAAAACACACCAGTTCCGTTCCGAGGCTTGTTGCCTATGATGAATGTTTACTGAAACCACGGTACTTTGGCACGGCTCTAGTATACCCAGTCAGTGAGTGAAGTCAGGCCTGTCTGGACTTTTCTGGTCAGTGGCTGGTTTTAATTAATGCCCCAAGAGAAGACATTATCTTAATATGGGCAATGGTCAGTCTCAAGAGGTATCTCTTTTCACCTTTTCCATCTTGAATCAGTTTGATTGATTATGATGTCTTATATCATTGTTATATTTTAAATTCTTTTATTTTATATGTTGTACGCTGCCCAGAGTAGTCTATTGACTAGATGGGCAAGATATAAATGCAATAAATAAATAAAATAAATAAATCCCAGGAGTAGCAGCCCTCTGATCCCACTTAAGTGTGTGTGTTGAAATTTTGGAACAAGGTAGGAAAAGATAGAAAAAAGAAAACCATAGTGAAACACTGTACAGAGATCTGGCCACAATATCGGCCTCCTGGTTTAGAACAATGGCATGCTAATGGCTCATTTGAGCGTTTGAAAGAGCCTGGAGAGAAAAGTTTGACTCAGTAGGAAAATATGAGGAAGAAGATTAAATGAGTGCTTTTAAGAATGTTATCAGTGAGTTTCCTGATCCCATCCTCTGTGTTAAGGGGCAGTGTGAAATTTCTCAGATGAATCCTGTATCTCAGAGTGTGAACCCAATGGCATCAGGACCAGAAAACAAACCAGCATGTTTATATAAAGAAGTTACTTACCTGTAACTCTGGTTCTTCGAGTGGTTCTCTGTGAATTCACACTAATGGGTTAATCTGTGCTTGAGCAGAGCATTTTCGGAAACTTTCACAGCTCTAAGCACTTAGTGCTGGGACTCCCCTATACCAGCTACATAACTCCATCCCCAGCACTAGTGCCTTAGTTCTAAGGAACCAACCGCCGCTGCACAGCACACCATGGCACATGTGACGTGTAAAAATTTACAGGACTGAACAGAACAGAGCAGAACAAAAGTAATAATGAGCTGCCATGTTATACAGGTGTGTAATTTGCTGAGTCACAATGACTCTGGAGATGTGGTGCCTTGGATGATGCGACACTTGCTGTGATTGGATAATGGCAGAGGCTCAACTGTATATATATGAACTGTATAGAGAACCTGTACCACCACCTTCATTTGATGATACCATGCTGTTATGCTGCCGCTTTCTACACTTGTATTTATGCTGTAAATACATGTGTCATGCTGGAGGAAGCTGAACGTGTCTGAGTGATTTATTTTGCTTTCTGGACCTGAAAATATTAACTCTGGTGGATTCTGCGAGAGTTTGCGATAACATGACAGACAGTGGGGTGGAGAGTGGGATGTGTGAATTCACAGAGGACCACTCAAAGAACCAGAGTTACAGGTAAGTAACTTCTTTTTCTCCTTCTTGGCCTCTGTGAATGCACACTAATGGGTGACTGGCAAGCTCACTAAGCAGGAGGAGGGACGTCATGAAAGTGCAGAAGCTAGGACAGCTCGACCTACTGCAGCCTCAGCCTTCGGCCGGACAACCAGGCGGTAGAGCAAGATGAGGATAGGCAGAGTGGTGCATGTGGCAGTGCGGCAGACATTCATGATGTCCACTCCATGGAGAAACGCTATTGAGGATGCCACAGCTCTAGTAGAGTGAGCTCTCATTGACTTTGGAAGTGGAGTCTCTGCCAAATCATAGGGAAGATGGATGGTCTTGCCTAACCATCTAGAGACGGTCTTGCCTAACCATCTAGAGATGGTCTGAGAGGAAGCCGGTGCTCTAAAGGAGAAGTTGGCCAAGGCGACAAAGAGATGCTGTGAGACCAGAAAAGTGGTCGTGCTTTGCACATAATGCAACAGAGCACGCTTCACGTCTAGAGCGTGCAGAGCTGTCTCAAGCAGTGAAGATGGTGTGGGAAAGAAGATAGGAAGGACAGCTGGCTCGTTCAGATGGAAGGCAGAAAATAGGCAAGAAGGTAAGGTCGGGCCATAAGGCTACCTTACAGAAAGGAGGACCTGCTCTTAGTGTGGCCAGTCCTCCAGTCCTGCAAGCCAAGGTTATTGCCAGGAGAAAGGCAGCAAGCAGAGTGATGCTGACACAAAGGGCTTGAAGGCAGGCCTCATAAACCACCAAAGAATTGATTGGAGAGACCACTGAGATGTTAGTGGTCTATAGGCAGGTTGCATATTCTCCAGGTCTCGGAAAAACAGCTTGCAAGTAGAACAGGCCAGTCCCTGGCAAAACAGGTGAAGGAGAAACTGAAGGAATGCATCCAGAGACATTGACCTAGTAGGCAAATGTCATCTTGATGCAAAGTGACAGAACGCCTACCCATTATAGGAGTAGGTCAAGGTGGTAAAAGGTTTGCAAGCATGATTGAACATGTCTGTTACAGTTGGGGAAGACTCTATGCGGACAGGTAGGGGGACTCGAAGTCTGCATGAAATATCCGATCCGGGTGCAGCTTGATGTATTCCTCAGCTCAGGGTAGCAGGATCAAAAACCATGACTAGCGAGGCGACCAAGCATGACGTCTGCACACTCATGGTGGACACCAACAACAGTCCTTTGAAGAAGGACGAAAGGTGGAAACCTGTAAAGGAGGCCCTGTGGCCAATTCGTAAGGAAGGCGTCCCCTAGGGAGCTGCGGCCGATGCCAGCTCGGGAGCTGAATATGGCACACTTCTTGTTTAATCAGGATGCAAAACATCTATGTCTGGAATCCCCATCAATGACAGAGGCAACGAAAGGTGGCATCGTCAAGAGCCTGCTCATGAGAGCAGAACCATAGTCTGCTGAAATGGACTGCCACAGAATCGTTCCTGCCTGCCAAATGTACAGCCACTGGACAAATGTGGCAAGCATAACACCATTCTGAAAGGTTGTGATGGTGAGAACAAGAAGGTGTAATGAATGAGCTTGTGTATAAAATAAACTGCCGTGGTATCGCCTGATGCTACCTGGACCACCCGACCCTGGAGTAGGGGCTCAGTTGAGCATGTTGTCCCACAGCTGTGGTAGATGCCATCAGCTCCAGGAGTCGCTGGACTTGTAGGACAGGGAAGCAAGCGCCTGAAGAAAAAAGGAGCATAAGAAATCAAGCAACTTCACAGACTTGTCATCAGGGAAGAAAAACCCTGCTTCAAGAAATCAACCCAAGTCTCATTAATAGAATCTACACAATGTGTAGGTTGCAAAGTCGACTTCCTTATGTCAACCTTCAGTCCTAACGCTGACGAAGGGACAGTGTCAAGGATGTGTGTTTACTAGCATGTGACTTGAACTTAGCGGCCAGGAGCCAGTTATCCAGCTACGGGTAAACAGTGATTTCCCCCTGCTAAAAACCTGAGAAAACATTGATGGCCTGACCGGATGCCATCATGAAAACAAGCATCCAACCAACTCACTGGATGTAACATGTGAATAACTGAGTCCAAGAAAGCCATACGGAATCTACGTAGAATAATGAAAGAATTCAGGCCTTCAAAATCAAGGATGGGTCAGAGGCCTCCATCCTTTTTTTTGGGGAGGGTGGACATAACGCGGCCTATGACAGCGGGGTATACTGAATTCAATAACATAGCCAGTAGCTATGATAGAGTACCCAAGTATTAAACATGAAGGAACACCAATCAAAAAGACGAGGGGCCAGACGGCCCGACTGGTCAACGACAGAGAAGTCAGCTGCAGTAAAGAGACCACTCGGTTTTGCAGTCCTGCCTGCAGATCAGGGCGCTGCCTGTCCACATGTCTAGGTGGCGGTGGCTGGTAACTTTGGGGTTGAGGCCTTTGATGTTCCCGTTATGCCCTAGGCTGGTAGGAGTATCACCAGGTACTTGTGGTTGTTACACCGCAAATGACCGTGCCGCCTTCCGGAGCTTGGGCTGGTTATCAATAATAACATCAGTTTTCCGACTGAAAGCCGTACACCAACAAAAGGCAGGTCCTCGATGCGTCAGTTGTTTGGATGCTGGTTTAAGGCATGTCAAGCAGCGATGCGCTCGTGATATGCCCACCCCATTGCCTCCTAATGAGATGGAAGGCCTTAACTGTAAAGGTGCACATGAGTTACCCGCAGAATTGGCAATGTCAAATTCAGTAAGTGGTGATTATATGCACCCATGGCAGAGGAGTAGTTGGCAACATGGCGCCAGAAAATAAAAACACCGATCAAAGAACTCCTTATCTGTTAACGGTAAAGGAGGTTGACTAACTGCGGCAACTGATATGGGAGTAGGAAGATTGATTGGAAGTCTTCCTCCCCTTCTGACTCTTGTGAGTCTCAGCTGAATAAGGTACGTAAGTCCTTAGACGATTAGGGGAGCAGTCTTTCTTAGCATGAACCTGACCAAACTCACTCTCAATACATTGCTGGGACAGGGAAGGCTCAAAGGGTTAACAGCAGGATAGGTTGAACCTGTGAACACTTTGCTGCCGGAGCCAAGTTTGAGGGAGCACTACACGTTTGAGGCATAGGTGGAGGCACAAATCACTCCTTAGCCTATGGCTCAGAACAGTACCAGTTGGAGTGGGGCGGCAGTGGTGGCAGAAAAGGCACATAGCTCCTGTACCAGATAAAAGGGACTGGTCCTGCATGAACTTGTCAGCATAATAGGACCCGCCTGAAGAAATTACTCAGGTCTACCTGACAGAAAAGGTTTTAGGGTTGACTCCTATGAGTCCTTTCCTTATGAGCCTATGCAGGCACCAGTGGCTGAGGTGGAGCCACAGGCTGTGTGAACGAGCCTGTCACACACACTCAGTTCCCCTGTTTGTTCTTCCACACAACCCAGGTTCACTTTTGGGTATGACATTTACTTTTCAACCTTTTTCGCTGCCACCAGAGGATTTATCAAATATGACTCTTAAATCAGTGTTATTCAATAAAACAATGTTTATGTAAGTGTTTATAAGTAAATCATATAAAGTAAATCATGGATGGTCTTATTTTATTCATTCAATAAACTGTGCTTTGATAACATTTATACTGTATTTGCTTATGTATAATCATGTTAATCAAAGTTCATTTCTTATCTTGTTCTTTATCTCTTTATTCTTCTCTAACACAATACTGGTCCTAACTGCCTAAACTGTTTCTCTCAAACTGGTATCTTTAATTGAAGTCCCTAACTGAAGTCCCTGACTCTAACTCATATCCCTAACTCATCTTTAACTATCTTCCATTCCTCTTATATTTCCTTAGTACCACCTCTTCTGTTCAACCATTGGTTGATATATCAAGGTTCCATTGTGATGGACAGGAGTGGTTACTGACCTGTCCGTCACAGAGCTCATTGATAAAGAGGGCTGTTTTGTGCCAAACTATGAGCCACCATAACAAGTGCTACCCCAGACAGGAATATCACTGATTAGCAGGGCTAGCAGTGGAAGCCGCAGCCCCCCCCTTTTAAAGGCAAAGCTAGGGCTGCCAAATGTTGCCCGAAAGCTCTTGCTTTGGCATGTAGCTGATTTAGGAAATAGCAGTTGTGTGAACAAGCCCATTGATACATGAGGGCTGTTTTATGCCAAATGACCCAAAGGTGTCACCCCATTCAGGTATATCACTGATAGTTAGGGCTGGCAGCGGGAGCTGAAGGGGGCCCTTTCATTCCCCAAAGGCAAAACCAAAGCCTACCATATGTTGCCAGAACATCTATAGCCTAGATGCGCAGCTTTTTCCATAATTAGTAGCTATATGAACAAGCCCCCAAAGGAGAGCTGTTCTGCACCAACCTCACACAGAGGCTTTTACCCCATGTCAGGAGAATCACTGACAGGCAGGGAAGGCGTCCGGCACTGCAGGGCCTCCCTTCTTCTTCCAAGGGTAACCCTGGGGCTACAAGTGCCCAACTTACTGCAGACCTGACAGCTGTATGAATGAGCCCCTTGATGCAAAAGGGATGTTCCATGCCAACCTCACACAGAGGCTTTTAACCCCATGTCAGGAAAATCACTGACAAGCAGGAATGACAGCCAGAGCTCCCTTTCTTCTCCCAAGGGCAAAGCTCAGAAGCTGTCTTCTTCTTTTGATAGAAAGAGGAAGATTACAAACAGGTAGAAAGCTGTTGCTCTTGAGCCTGGGGTAACCTTGCTAGAAGGTAAGAGAGACTTTATGTGTTTAAGAGAAAAAGCCCTGAGGCTCTAAAGCCAGCTTTGTAAAACCTTCAGAAAAAACAACTAATGCCGGCTAGCAATATTTCCCCCAGACAGAAGAAAGAACAAGGGAAGGTCAAAGAAAGGAAAGTAATAGAATTGTTTTTACTTGCAAAGTTCCAAATGAAGCTGCTGCTACAGCGGCGATCAAAAAAAGAACTGAGGCACTGGGTGCCAGGGGCAGAGTTATATAGCCAGGTGTAGGGGAGGTCCCGGCACTAAGTGCTTAAAGCTGTGAAAGTTTCCAAAACTGCTCTGCTCCAGCGCAGATTAACCCATTAGTGCGTATTCACAGAGGCCACGAAGGAGAACCAACAGTTCCTCAAAGTCCGAAGTACTTTCCTTTCTCTAAGCTCTAATGTTCCTAGCGTCCTGACCTCACAGCAGAAAGAAAGGAACTGAGGGGAAGATCAGAGAGGTGGAGCTTGTTCCCTGGGGGGGTATCTCATTGTCAATCTTTTTTTGAAGCTCTAGAAACTTCCAAATTGTCCTGCGCAGGCACAGAAGAAACCCTTTTTGTGTGCATTCACAGAGGCCACTACGAAGAAAATAAGGTTGTATTGCTGAAGATGACCAAGATCACCCATACTTTGTTGTTGTTGTTTAAGGTAAAGGTAAAGGTTCCCCTTGACATTATTTTTTTTGTCCAGTCGTGTTCGACTCTAGGGGGCGGTGCTCATCCCCGTTTACAAGCCATAGAGCCAGCGTTTTGTCCGAAGACAATCTTCCGTGGTCACATGGCCAGTGCGACTTAGACACGGAACGCTGTTACCTTCCCACCGAGGTGGTCCCTATTAATCTACTCGCATTTGCATGCTTTCGAACCGCTAGGTTGGCGGGAGCTGGGACAAGCGACGGGCGCTCACTCCGTCGCATGGATTCGATCTTACAACTGCTGGTCTTCTGACCCTGCAGCACAGGCTTCTGCGGTTTAGCCTGCAGTGCCACCACGTTCCTTCTGCCACCATGTCCCTTCTGTTGTTGTTTAGTCATGTCCAACTCTTCGTGATCCCATGGACCAGAGCACGCCAGGCCCTTCTGTCTTCCACTGTCTCCACTGTTGGGTCAAATTCATGTTGGTACTTTCGGTGACACTTCCAACCATCTCATCCTCTGTCATCCCCTTCTCCTCTTGCCTCCACACTTTCCTAACATCAGAGACTTTTCCAGGGAGTCTTCTCATCAGATGGCCAAAGAATTGGAGCCTCAGGTTCAGGATCTGTCCTTCCAGTGAGCACTCAGGGTTGCAATTCTCAATTCCTATTGAGCAGGGCGGTTGGACTCAATAGCCTTATAGGCCCCTCTCAAATCCATTTCATCTCATATTGAAGGGGAAGGGAGACTGGAGGGGCACGGGGAGTAGCTATTGTGTATAGAAATGCTCTGGAGGTTACTAGGCACTCTATGGTGGCGAAGCTGGGTCTGGAGGCCCTCCACATGTCGATTTGGGCCAGGGATGATATTGGGATCTTGCTTGGCCTGTGTCCTGGTTTAACCAGGAGGCTGTGAGCTATGAAGCAAAACAGAAGGCTAGAGTGCAAGTGGAGATGGAACCTGACAGTTTATAATCGGAAAGCTGTTTGGGTCACAACTAACCATTACCTTGCTAAGGTGAGAGCTGCTAGTCGAATTCACTTCACTAATCAGATAAGCGAAGCTTCAAATCAGCAGGCAGAATTTTTCCGTATAGTTCGCGATCAATCCAGAATTGATCTAAGTGATGGGCCTCCTTCTAGTATTTCACCAGAACAATTTACAGCATTTTTAAAATCTAAAGTGGAGGCCATCTGACGGGAGCCCTCTCCTTTTTTGAATAAAGTGGATCGAGCAGAGATGTCCAGTGCTCCACCCTGCCCGGTTGACTTAATTTCTTTCAGCCTGTGATACCAGATATGGTGGACAAAGCGCTTGATCGCTGTCGAGCTACCACTTCCTCCCTTGACCCTTGTCCGGCCTGGCTAATCAAAGCAGCCTATAACAACGGAATGAGCCACAGTAATAATTAATGCGTCTCTCCAGGAAGGCAAGGTTCCCATTGCCCTCAAGGAGACACTCATTAGGTCCATTAGGAAGAAACCAAATTTGGCAGCAGTCGATATTGGCAATTACAAGCCCGTCTCCAATGTTTCTTTCCTTAGTAAAGTGGTGGAGAAGGTGGTGGCCAACCAACTTCAGGCTCTTTTGGATGAAACAAACGTCCTGGATCTGTTCCAGTTGGGCTTCAGGCTGTGCCATGGTACAAAAAGGGCACTGGTCAGCCTGTATGATGACCTGTTGAGGGAGGCTGACAGGAGCAAAATGTCTTTGTTGGTCCTCCTCAATATCTTAGCCGCCTTCAATACTGTCAACCACAGTATCCTCCTGGGGAGGCTCTCCGAGTTGGGAATCGGTGGTCTGGTGCTTGCCTGGCTCCGATCCTTCTTGGAGGACCATCCTCAGAGAGTACAGCTTGGGAAGAGTGTTTCGGCCCTGTGGAGTCTCAATTGTGGGGTTCTGCAGGCTTCAATTGCCCCCCAATGCTGTCTAATATCTATATGAGGCCGCCTGGTGGGGTCATCAGGGGGTGTGGGGCTTCGTGCCATTAATATGCTGAAGAAACTCAGCTCTACATTTCCTTTTCTCCAACCACAGTGGATGCCATTCTGTCCCTTCAGCGCTGTCTGGATGCTGTACAACAATGGATGCAGGAGAATAGACTGAGGCTGAACCCAGACAAGACAGAGATCCTGAGGGTCGGTGGCCCCACCATCAGTGGTCTGGGAAACTCCCTCTCTTTTGGGGGGTGACTCTTACCTCAAAGAGTGAGGTTTGCAGCGTGGGGGTTAATCTGGATCTGGTGCACACCATGGAAACCCAGGTGGCGTCAGTGGTCTGCTCCGCCTACTTCCATCTGTGGTGGATTGCCCAGCTGCGTCCCTATCTTGATGTTGTGGCACTCACCACTCTGGTCCATACGCTTGTAATCTCGAGATTGTTGTTGTTTAGTCATTTAGTCGTGTCCGACTCTTCGTGACCCCATGGACCACAGCACGCCAGGCTGTCCTGTCTTCCACTGCCTCCTGGAGCTGTGCCAAATTCATGTTGGTCGCTTTAATGACACTGCCCAACCATCTCATCCTCTGTCGTCCCCTTCGCCTCTTGCCTTCACACTTTCCCAACATCAGGGTCTTTTGCAGGGAGTCTTCTCTTCTCATGAGATGGCAAAAGTATTGGAGCCTCAGCTTCAGGATCTGTCCTTCCAATGAGCACTCAGGGTTGATTTCCTTTAGAATGGATAGGTTTGTTCTCCTTGCAGTCCAGGGGACTCTCAAGAGCCTCCTCCAGCACCACAATTCAAAAGCATCAATTCTTCGTCGGTCAGCTTTCTTTAGGGTCCAGCTCTCACTTCTGTACATCACTACAGGAAAAACCATAGCTTTGACTATTCGGACTTTTGTTGGCAAGATGTCTCTGCTTTTTAAGATGCTGTCGAGGTTTGTCATTGCTTTCCTCCCAAGAAGCAGGTGTCTTTTAATTTCGTGGCTGCTGTCACCATCTGCAGTGATCATGGAGCCCAAGAAAGTAAAATCTGTCACTACCTCCATATCTTCCCCTTCTATTTGCCAGGACGTGATGGGACCAATAGCCATGATCTTAGTTTTTTTGAGCTTCAGACCATTTTTTTGAGCTCTCCTCTTTCACCCTCATTACAAGGTTCCTTAATTCCTCCTCACTTTCTGCCATCAGAGTGGTATCATCTGCATATCTGAGGTTGTTGATATTTCTTCCGGCTATCTTAATTCCGGTTTGGGATTCCTCCAGTCCGGCCTTTCGCATGATGTATTCTGCATATAAGTTAAATAAGCAGGGGGACAATATACAGCCTTGTCGTACTCCTTTCCCAATTTTGAACCAATCAGTGTTTCCGTATCCAGTTCTAACTGTTGCTTCCTGTCCCACATATAGGTTTCTCAGGAGATAGATAAGATGGTCAGGCACTCCTATTTCTTTAAGGACTTGCCATAGTTTGTTGTGGTCAACACAGTCAAAGGCTTTTGCATAGTCAATGAAGCAGAAGTAGATGTTTTTCTGGAACTCGAGATTAGACCAGTGCAATGTACTCTACATGGGGCTACCTTTGAGATTGATGCAGAAGCTTCAAATAGTGCAGAATGCAGCAGCTAGACTTCTTAGTGGGATGAGAAAACATCAGCATATTTCTCCCACTCTGGCCTCCTTGCATTGGCTGCCTGTTAGTTTCTGCACTGATATCAAAGTGTTAATGATGACTGTAGCATTCCCCATTTATTAGATCTATGGTTCTTGTATTATGTAATGGTTTATGAATATTCATATTACTATGAGGTGGAGCCGAGAGAGATGCTATAAGAGGCGGAGTCAAATAGTCAGAGAGCAGATTAAGAGAGATTAAGTCAGATTGGGTCAGTGAGAGTCGAGTCAGGAAGTGTAATAGAATGTGTAGTTTAGAAAATTCTGAGGAGTGATTAGCTACTGAAGATATAAATGAATCAATCTCTGTAATCAATAAACCAAAGTTTTATTTAAAAGAACTTGAAGTGTGGACCTGAATCTTTCTGAAGTAAATGGTGATTTAGAGGTCACCTGGTGGCAGCAAGTGTAAAGAAGAGAGTGTTTGCCTTTGTGTGCTCTGGGGCTTGAAGGTCAAGCAAGGGGCACAAGAGTGGACGCCACAATGACATATAAAGCCCTAAATGGTTTAGGACCTCGATATATAGCGGAACACCTCCTCCCACATAGATCTACTCGAATCACTCGCTCTAGCCAGGAGGGGCTGTTGACGGGCCTAATGCCGAGGGAGGCCCGGAAAGAAAGAACAAGAAACCGGGCCTTCTTGGCAGTGGGCCCTCGCCTTTGGAATAGTCTCTCCCCCCCCCCCAAGATCCGCCTGGCCCCCTCGTTGGGTGCTTTTAAGAGCCAACTCAAGACCTGGCTATTTAGGCAGGCCTTCCCTCCTGTCACCGCTTGGTTTCTATTTTCCCATCTTGAATGATATTGCTATTTGTTGTTAAATTGTTGTTTGATATTTTAGATTGTTTTTAGTCTTTTTTATTGTTAGCTGCCAAGAGTAGACATTGTCTAAATGGGCAGGATATAAATTTAATAAATTTAATAAATTTAATAAATTTAATAAATAAATAAATAAATAAATAAATAAATAAATAAATAAATAAATGTTCAGTTGTCATTTATTTTTTTTCCATAATTATTGTCTTTTCCAATGACTCTTGTCTCCTCAAGATTAGCTCATAAATTATGAGCTTTCCTTTCAGTCATTTTTATTTCTATGAAAAGTTCAAGCTTAATTTGATTTACTTGTTTTTCTGGCAGGCCGTAGTATCTATAAAGTTTGCCTCCAACACCTATTTTCAAATAAGTTTAAAGAAACTGGCAGTTAATGATAGGAACTTTCATTTGCTGTTATTATGTGCTATCAAATATCCTCGACTTACAGTAACCCCATCAATGAGGGATCTCCAAAATGTCCAGTCCTTAACAGGTCAGTTCTTGTAAATTCACACCTGTAGTTTCCTTTAACAAGTCAATCTATCTTATACTTGTTCTTCCTTTTTTCCTGCTGTCTCCCACCTTTCTCAGTATTACTGCTTTTACCACAGAATCATACCTTCCTGTAATGTGCCCATAGCAGAACAAATTAAGTTTCAATATTTTTGGTCTCTAGGGATAGTTCTGGGGAATCTCTGATCAAGATACCCTCCAGGATGGAAGAAAAACTCTGCCTGCTGAAAGACAGTTCAATATCCTTCAATATAGCTCAGTTATATTAAAGTGCTTGAACCATCCTATATGTTTTAGACTAAGGGCGCATGGCTTTTGAAAGTTTGGATTGGACTTTTAACAAAGTGCTAAATATTATTTAACTGACAACTATGAATCCAATGAGATTTAAGTAGATATAGCCATTTTAGCTCCCCTCCCCCCATGACTGCAATGAGTGACTGCTTCTTGGTGGAAGTGACAGCAGCACATGAGTAAAACATTTTAGACAGTAAGCAGTTTGGGGCAGGGCTTTCCCCCCCTTTTAAATTGCAAAGTGCCATGAACTTCAATAGTGTTACATAAGTAATTTTCAATAATAGTTAACTAAATGTTTAATAGCTACAGAACAAATATAAGTCAATTCAAGCAAACTCACTCTTGTCCCTTTTGTCCCCGGTAGTCCTGGTTCTCCAGTGTCACCCTGTTTAAAAAGTGATAAATAATTTGTTTTTTATTTTAAAATAATGTAGCATGTCAGTTTAACTTTTCAGAGGTGCACAGTTAATCTTACCTTCAGTCCTGAGGTTCCTGGGGGTCCTTCAGGTCCTTGTACTCCAGGAAACCCAACCAAACCTGGCAAACCTGGCAAGCCTCTCTCACCCTGTGAAGATCGAGCAACATCTTATTTAGAAAAATACAAAGAAAGAAAACCCCATGGACACTGATGCGAATTTCTCACTTAATGGCTGAAGGAAGAAGGATTTTTCTTGGTGGAGGAGAAGTGTTAAATTATCTTAACGTTAGGAGTCTGCAATGCATTTAGTCCCTTGTTTCTCTGGCTGGGATGTTAATAGGAGCTGGAGAATGTTGCCTCCTTTCAGGGAAGCATTTAGAAGCCTTTCAGACCAAGTGCTTCACCAGGATCCATTAATCAAGGTAGGTGCAGGAATTTGTGGCTTTGTGTTCTCCTGCTACTGCTATATCATGTCCTCTCAGGCTTCAGAACAATCTTACTTGCAAGTGGCCCATTAGTTTTAATGATTAATTAAGGCCAATAAGGATTTCCATATATGATATGCTTCATTAATACATTTCCTTGTATTCAGTTCCTGTTTTGATTTTACTTATTTTATTATTTAACTCTTATGTATCTGTTTCTGACAGTATATTATTTGAATATTTGTTGTACAATTTTAAACAAGTATGATCTTTAGTTACAATATCTTAGTTTCTTTTCACATATTTTGCATTGCTTTGTTATATTTTATGTCTATTTACACATTTTGAAAAAGTAACAAGAACAAAGATTTCTAATTCCCATGTGTTATCTGTTATCTCTGTGCATGTATGCACTGACAATATGGCCTTACTGTCGGCCCACATGCTTGCTGGATTTCCTTTCAGGATCTAGTCCCAGGAACTCATTCCACTTACATTTTTGCTTCCCACTTTTGCCACAGCTAAGCTTCTTTCTTCAAACAAACACATATTACATGTTTGTGGATTTATGATAGCATGTACTAGCTAGGGTAATCCAAGAGAAAATGGATAATCAAAAACTATATAAAATAATAAAAAATAGCCTGTTTATGAATCTTAATAGAAACACACTTCTATATTTCACCACAAGAGTGCAACCTTAGAACAGATTTCTAAGCTTTAAATAATGTTAGTCTGTTTTTCCTTAATTAAACCCATTTCATACAGAGTTTGCTGCTTGAATCAATCTGTAAATGGATTATCACTATTCGTACTATACTAATAAAAAACTATCACTGAAATTCTGTTTGTGTAGCTTAATCCATGAAATTTTTTTGGGAAATGAAATATTTTCTCTTTTTATCTGTAGGCTCTAGTGTAATTCCTTTTACCACCAGAATCCACAGGAGCTGCAGGACTGAAGGAGGAAATCTTTAATTGCTGCTGGAGGCAATTTTCGGTAATCAAAGACTTCCTTCTCCTACTCTGTGGCCTCATGGTTCCAGATGGTGAAAGGGATTACACCGAAGTAGTGGGTACCTTTGGATCAAAGTAAGTGGTCAAATTTGAATTCAGCACACTTTAGAGGAGCTGTGCCTCCGTTACAACATCTCCTGAATCTGTTCAAATCAGCCTGATTCACTTCTGAACAGGAACCATCTGAATCAGAAACCGAAGCCTAATATAAGAATGACTTTACTTAGTTCTGAAATATAAAAGTTCTGAAGTATAAAATAACAGTTTATCATAGGAATCTAATTTTGTTCCAGTGAATAAAGTTAACACTAGTAGGGGAAATGAGACTACATACACACTCACTTTTTGCCCCTTTACTCCACTGCAGTCACATTTTCCACAGCCAGAGCAAGCCTGGAATGTAAACAAAAGAAAGAAAATCCTTGAGCGTGGTAACATGAACAACTACTACTGGTAGTTTGAAAATACTTGATAAACTGCTGGATAAAAAAGCAGTATTTTGCAAACAGTCTCCTTTCTTGGTGAAGAAACAGATGCATCAAAATTAAACAGCTACAACTATATCTGTGTTGAAGCCATTTCAACAATATTTTCTTTTTCTTTTTCTTAAAAATAAAATATTTTTTAAAATATAAAATCTGGGTTTTTAATTTTTGTTAATGAATAAGTAGGCACCAAAGATCTGTCAGTGCAAATCAGGTACTGAGATTACTCAAAACACTTAATCTCAGTACCTGACTTGCACTGACAGATCTTTGGTGCCTACTTATTCATTAACAAAAATTTAAAGCCCAGATTTTAATTTTTAAAAAAATATATTTTATTTTTAACAAAGGGTAAGAGGAAGGAAAAAGGGATTGAGGTTAAGGCGAAGAGGAGAAACAATGACATACTAACATCCATTCTATACATATTGCCATATCAAAATTCCAAATTGCTCTTTTTACTATTTTCTGCCTTCCAGATTTAAGTTCTCATTTTAATGAATGTTCTTCAAACAATGTCTGATGACTCAAACCATTTGTAGAATAAGTCCCATCTTTCAGTTGCCTTTTGTAGAGGGGACAGTCCTTCATCACTTCTGATAAAATGGCCATTTCTGCTGTTTCCCGTATCTTCTCTGTAAGATCTTCTTGTTTCGGTTCTGTCTGACTTTTCCAATTTTTGGCATAAAGAATTCTAGCTGCAGTGACTATGTATATAACTATATACTTCTTTGCCTTATCTATATTATCAGATATCATACTCAATAAAAACAGTTCTGGGGTTAATGGAACCTTAAAAAACAATATTTGTTGCAGCACAGCATGTACTCTTTTCCAATACTGTTTCGCTACTCTACATGACCAACAATATGATAATAACTTCCCACATGTGCTTCACATTTCCAACACACATTTGATACATCTGTATACATCTTCGACAATTGTTCTGGAGTCATATGCCACCTGTAAAACATCTTATATACTGTATATTCTCTTTAAATTTAACCGATCTTGTAAGCTTTATAGTATTTTGGCATATTTCCAACCATTGATCAATATCAATATTATGCCCTATGTTTTGTGCCCACTTAATCATACATTCTTTAACCATCTCTTCTTGCATTTTGATTTCTAACAGATAATTATACATTTTCTTAACTATTTTATCTTTTGAACGTAATAAAAGCTTATCAAATGTCGTTTGTTCTGAATAAAAACCTTCTATTTTGTCTTTTGTATATCTAGATTCCAGCTATGCTCTGGACCACCAGTCTATGTAAATGTTCTGTGTCTCTAACTCTTCTTTAGACCTTAATTCACAATCCTTTTTTAATAAATCTTGATATCTTAAAAGTTTTGCTTTCGTCATAAGATTAGGTGATTCCCATATACTGGTGTTTTTTGGTAAATTTGTTGTATAATCTTTTTCCATGTTCCCAACAAAGCTCTTCTTATCATATGTAAATTAAAATGCTTTTGCTCTTTATCCTTTTTATACCACAAATAAGAGTGCCAGCCTAGCTGCAAATCATGTCCTTCCAAATTGAGTAATCTATCATTTTCCAAAGTTATCCATTCTTTTATCCAATCTAGAATACAAGATCGATAATACAGAACCCAATCTGGAAGACCAAAACCTGCCCTCTGTTTGGCATCTTGCATTGCTTTAATTTTAATTCCTGTTTTTTTTTACCTTGCCATACAAATCTCATAGTTATCTTATTAAGTTCTTGGAAAAAGGTCTATTTGAATATGATAGGGATTGTCTGAAATAAGAATAGAATTTTTGGCAAGACACTCATTTTAATCATCGCAATTCTTCCCAACAACGATAATTATAGCTTATCCCATTTCTACAAATTGTTCTGTATCTCTTTAATCAATTTCATATAATTACCTTTAAGTAATATACTCGTCTTCTTTGTAATTTAGATCCCTAAATATCTAATTCTCTTTTCCTCTTGGAAGTTCATCTTCTCTACTAACCTCTTGTTCTCTTATATTTTTAATAAGTATTTTTGTTTTCTTTTGGTTTATTCTCATTCCTGCCATATCACCAAAATTTATCAATGTCTCCATCAGGTCTTCTATTGAATGCAATGTATCTTCTAGTACAATGACTAAATCATCTGCAAAAGCCTGAAGTTTATAAATTTGACCTTTTACTTTCAATCCTTTCAATTCCTTTTTATTTCTGATTTGTTCGGTTAATATTTCTAGAGTCAGAATGAATAGTAGTGGCAAGAGTGGACACCCCTGTCTGGTACCTTTCTGTATTTGTATTTCTTTCGACAACTCGCCATTAATTCTCACTTTTGCCTTTTGTTGAGTATACAGTGGTGCCTCACTTAACGGCGATAATCAGTTCCAGGAAAATCGCCGTTAAGCGAAAACATCGTAAAGCGAAAAAACCCATTGAAATGCATTGAAACCCCTTCAATGCATTCCAATAGGGTCAAAACTCACTGTCCAGCGAGGATCCTCCACAGGGCAGTTGTTTTCGCTGCCTGTCTTGCAAGGAATCCATCCCAGAAAACAGCGGGGAGCCATTTTCTTTACCCGGCGGCCATTTTGAAACCACTGATCAGCTGTTTTAAAATCGTCTTTTTGCGAAGAATCGGTTCCCGAAGCAGGGAACCGATCATTGCAAAGCGAAAAAACCCCATTTAGACCATCGTTTTGCGATCGCAAAAAGATCATCGCAATGCAGTTTCGTCGTAATGCGGGGCAATCGTAAGGCAAGGCACGACAGTAAATTGCTTTAATTAGCTTCAAAAATCTTTCTCCAACGTGCAGTGCATCCAGCAAATACAACATAAAATTCCAATCTAGATTATCAAAGGCTTTCTCCACATCCAAGAATATCATGGCCATCTGTTTTTCCGGGTGTGCTTCATAATATTCCAGGGAGTTTAGGACTATCCTTATATTATTTTTCATCTGTCTTTTTGGAAGAAACCCAGACTGATCTTGATGTATTAACTGGATTAAAATTCTTTTCATTCTGGTTGCCAGGATGGTCACATATATTTTATAATCCACATTCAACAATGAAATCGGTCTGTAATTTTGGATTTCTTTACCCTCTGTATTTTCCTTGTGGTAAGGGAAATTATCGCTTCAGTCCATGTTGTTGATATTCTTCCCTCTTCTTCAACACATTCTAAAAGCTTCTTAAATTGATTAATTAATACATCTTCCAATTCTTTATAATATTCTGCTGGTAACCCATCTGGGCCTGCTGCTTTCCCAGTTTTTTGAGAGCTTCTGTAATTTCTGTGTATGTTAAGGGCTGATTTAAGGACTGAATTTGTTCTTTAGTCAATTTCATTCTGTTGTGTTTCCATACATACTCTTTCTGAGCTTCTTTGTCAAGTTCTTTTTTCTTGTATAGCTTCTGATAGAAGTCCTCAACAATCTTTTTTATTTCTTCCTGTTTAAATTTGTCCACTCATCTTCATCTTTCAAAATTCATATTATTGTCTTCTTCTCTTTCCTTAATTTATACACTAGCCATCTTCCCGGTTTATTTGCATTCTCAAAAAATTTTTGCTTTGCAAATTTAAACTTCAAGTGGTGTTGGTAGTCCGCACCACCTTTTCCCACCTTTGGCGGATTGCCCAGCTGCGGCCCTATCTCGACACGGGGGGCGCTTACTACCTTGGTGCATGCACTCATAATCTCAAGATTAGACCACTGTAACACGTTCTACACAGCCTTTGAAGCTAGTGCGGAAACTTCAGGTGGTCCAGAACACAGCGGCCAGACTCCTCAGTGGAGTGAGAAAATACCAGCACATTTCTCCTACTCTGGCCATGCTGCACTGGCTGCCCATCTGGTTCCATATCGACTTCAAAGTTTTAATACTTATAAGGCCCTGAATGGTTTAGGACCTCAATATTTGGCGGAATGCCTGCTCCCACCAAGATCTACCCAGATCACCTGTGCGAATCAGGAGGTGAGGCTGAGGAGCCTGACGCCGAAAAAGGCCTGGAAGAAGAAGACATGAAACCGGGCCTTCTCGGCAATGGCTCCTCGCCTCTGGAATAACCTCCCTCTGGAGATTCGCGCGGCCCGCACGCTGGGCACCTTTAAAAGTCAATTAAAACATGGCTGTATATTCAGGCCTTCCCTACAGCTAATATCTGATTTTTCTTTTTCTTTTTCCTTTATTTATTTCTTCCGTCTTGCATTACATCTGTTATTGTATTATCTATGTAATATTTTACATTATTTTATTTTTATAGACCAGATGGGCAGGGTACAAAATAAATAAATAAATAAATAAAAAATAAACAAACTTCCTTGCAGTTTCTTCGGTGAGTAATATATATTTTTAAAAAACCCAGATTTTAAGACCCAAGACAGAAATTTTTGCTGTTGTTACAGGACATTATGTTGCTTCTGACTTATGTGACTCTCTGAAATAGTGATCTCCAAAATATTCTGTCTTGAGGCCTTCTCAAGTCTTGCAAATTAAATGTTCCAATGTGGCCACTTTTGCTTCTAGAGAATGTTCAGATTTGACTTGATTCCAGCACTCACTTAGAGTGGTGCCTCGCTTGACGATGTTAATTCGTTCCAGCAAAATCGCTGTACAGCGAAAACGTCAAACGAAATAAAAAACTCCATTGAAATGCATTGAAAACCGTTCAATGTGTTCCAATGGGCCGAATACTTGCTCGTCCAACGAAGATCCTCCATACGGCGTCCATTTTCTGGTGCCTGTTAAGCGAAAAATCAGTCCTAAAAACAGCGGGGGGGCATTTTCTTCAGCCGGTGGCCATTTTGAAACCCGACGATCAGCTATTTGCTGATCGTCATAAAGTGAAAATTGGTTCCTGAAGCAGGGAACCGATCATTGTGAAATAAAAAAAACCCATTTATACCATTGTTTTGCAATCGCAAAAGCGATCGCAAAAACTTCAACGTTAAGCGGATTCGTCGTAGAGCAGGGTAATCATCCAGCAGGGCACGACTGTACTTGTTTTTCTGGTGGCCCAGAGTATCCCTAAAGCTCTCATATACAGTGGTGCCTGGACTTACAACCATAATCCGTTCCACAAGATGGGCGTAACTCAAAACGGTCATAAGTCGAAGGATCATTTCGCACTGAAATGCGATTAATCTGTTCCAGAAGAATGCCCTCTCAAAACAAACAAACAAACAAACAAACAAAACACTGCAAACCCCATAGCTGCAAAAAAAACACCACCCAAAAATAAACAGAACAAGCCCCGAAGGCACTGGAGCTTTAAAAACAAAACAAAAATAAAACAGAGCAAGCCCCAAAGGCGCTGGGGCTTAAAAACAAAAGCAAAATAAACAATGGAGCAAGCCCCACGCTGGGGCTGCAAAAAACACCAAAAAACAAAACAACACAGCACAGAACCATAAACCTCCAAGCCCAAACCCACCCTGCAAAACCCACCCAGAACAGTTTTTACAAAGCAAAAAGCAGCACCTTACCTTACCAGGCAGTTCCAAGCCTCCTCCAATAACACTCACTCTCACTGTTGGGGCGAAAGACCTACAGAGAAGCAGCCTCTTCGCCTACCAAGAGTTAGCAATTTGAATTTCCCACCTTTTTCCCCTGCCTTTTTTTGATCGTAACTGGAAGCTCTGGCCACAAGTCGAAGCAAAATTTTGCGGCCGGAGCTGGTCACAACTCAAAATGGTCATAAGTAGGGACATTCGTAAGTCGAGACACCACTGTATTTCAAATGTGCTGATTTCCCCCATCTGTTTTCTTCACTATCAAGCTTTCATGTGTACACATAGTACAATGGTGCCTCGCTAGACAGTTACCCCGCATGACAGTTTTTTTGCTAGACATTGACTTATTGCAATCGCTATAGCGATCCGCAAAACAGTGATTCCTATGGGGGAATTTCGCTGGACAATGTTTGGTCCCTGCTTCGCAAACCGATTTTTGCTACACAAAGATTTTGACAGCTCCCTCCGCGCTCGCAAAACGGGTGTTTTCGGGACCTAAGCTTCGCAAGACAACTATTTAAATCTTTGTATAATTGGATGGGAGATCCATGAATAAGTTAAAATTATAAGAAAGAAATTCTAAGATACAATTGTAGAGTTTAAAGGCTTAGGAAAAAATGGCAAGTGTGAAGTAAGGTTAGTAAGAAAACATAACGGCCAAAGTAATAATGATATATGTTGTTCTTTATAACATTCTGTATTTTTATATTTACCCCAGTACCATGTTCCAAAACCCTTCCATATGATCTTTCCTTACCCAATCAAAAATGAATAATAATAATAAAAAGATTATGGGCAGTTAATATGCCAGTGCCCTAAAATGGGCAAAAAAGGCTTTAAACAATTGGATTACTGGTGATGCCGTGAACCTGCAAGTGGAATTATTCTGGGTGGTTTGCAATCTACCAGTTCTGGACATTCAGGGCCTCAATTTTTCCAGTAAGCAATTGTCAGGATCTGGCCTACATCACTCTGGCAGCTGCAGGATCTGGGCCAGCCTAATGTTTGCAGGCTCAGGCCCTGGTCTGTGTAGCAGCTGCTGGGCCACTCATGAGGCTGATCTGGAAACAAGGCCTATTTTAAGGAGTGATTCTCCCTCCCAGAACTTGTCTCAGCAACAAAAGTCTTTGGCTTTGCTTACTGCTCCTGAGCTCCAGAGTCTCTGTGTTCCAATATTCCTGCTCCTGCCTTGGTTGCCAACAACATCTGCTTGCCACCTACATCTCTGTGTCTTATCTCTAGTGTTCCAACAACTGCTTCTGTTCCTGCCTTGGCTTCTGTTCTTGCCTCTGGGTGCCTTGTTCTGGCTATGTTCTCAGCCTTGTGCTTCTCCCTCTGCTTGGTCACAACCAGCTGTGCAGTGAGTGCCTATAGACTTGATACTCTGTGTGGTGGGACTGGGTCCTGGTACCCCTGGTGAGGGGCTGCCTAGGATATCTTGGACTGTGATAGCAATTTGTAGCCTTCTTCAGAGCTAAAACTGACCCATTCGTGCCAACCTCGATTCTTCAGCAGTTTAGCTGACCTGGGGGTGACCATCGCTTCTCCATCTCTCTCTGCGAAATTGGTTCACTTTGACCCTATATCAGTAGAGGAAGTTTCCAGGACGTTGGTTGGCTGTAGGCCTACCACCTCTTTGATTGATCCTTGCCCAGAGTGACTAATTAGAACCACGAAGGGGCCATGACTAATTGGGTTATGAAAATTATTAATTAGACATGGGGATGAATTTTAAAAATGGATCATGATATTCAATAAAAAATGCTGATTCCTTAAATATTTGTCCCTTCAAATTCATCAGTTGCAGAGACCCTGACAAATACGAAGGGATGAATATTTTCCCATTTTTATTCATCCCCCATAGTAAGGGGTAGCCTTCTCTCTCTTCCTATGGCCTTCCCATTCTGCTTATGGGCACACCAATTAGCGGGCGGATAGCCAGCCAGCCCCACAGCCACCCATCCCTTCACCTCCCTACCTTAGCCGCTGCCGCTATCTCGCACTGCCCAGTGCTGCTGTCATCTACTGCCACCTGCTACCGTCACCATCCATTTCTGCCCGCAGCAGTGGCCTCTGCAGCCACAGCCCGCTGTAACGGACACTGGCTGCCCTTTGCAAAGATGGTGGCTGCAGCTTCTTTTAAGGCAGGGAAGTTGCAGCTGCCATTTTTGCAAAGGACAGCCCGGATTCCCTTAAGGCAGGCCATAGCAACAGAGACCATAGCAGCAAGTGGTGCTGGATGGTGACTGCGGAGGCTGCCATGACACGGGACTCCGTGGATTTATTTTTTTAGACAGCCTCCAGTTGTCTAAAAAAGCCCCCACAATATAAATAAATGTTTTATTACGGTCACTGACTAGCAAAAGTAAGCAACATTATTTAAATTAGGAAACATAAAATAAATTTGTCCAAATCATCAAGGAAATCATCATGGCCAAAGCCTGACCAGGGAATAGAGAAGGAACAATCCCAATATCTGGAGGTTGCTGAGATCAAGCCGGAGTTTCGGAAGAGGTTGACTTGGCAGAAGACGCCAGCTGTCGGTGTCGAGTTCGATATCCTTGGTCTCGATAGTGTGGAGGTCCATGACCACCAGATCGATGATAGAAGTCATCCGAACAATGATGGAATCGAGGCGGTGGACAGGACTCGAAATATGGGGACCAGTGACAGTACATCGTTGGATCATACGGCATGGGGTAGCCAGGACCCTCAAAACCAAAGCCGTGTGGTCAATAGAATTCCCATGGATCATCCCAGGGAGACAATCTTTGATCTCCCAACTGTGGTCGAACACGGTCAGGCTCGGGCTTGAGATGATGAGTCTTTTGTTTTTTTCTTTTTGGGTCCTTCCACCGTTAACGCTGGTCGACCTTGAGCCCGAGGAAGTGGACTTTGGGACTCTGCAAACTTCCATGGGAGAATGAGCCACAGCTGAGGGAGTTCAAAACAAAGGAGTACACAGAGACTCCATGGTACAAGCCAGGAAAAGAGATTGTTCCCACAAATGGGAACACAATCTCTGCAGCCTCTGCTTTAAAGCCAGTTCGGTAAAGGCTTTACAATGAGAGCAGAAAGCAGTTTGTACTTCTCCTGCCAGGCAGAAGAGACAGAGCGAGTGACTGTCAGAGAAGGGCACTTTGCGGTTGCAAGCAGTACACTGCCTAAAAGGCCCCGACATGGCCATAAAGGTCAAATACACAGTTTTACGCTTCCAAATCCAACTCACAATTAGAAGAGAGGATTGTCAAGTAAGCTAAAGGTCAAAAACACGAGGAGGTTTGATACAGAAGAGTTTTTTTAGATAGGAAAAAGCACAAGCTCTGGTTCACAATGCTGCTGTAGCAGTGGCGGAAACGGAACTGAGGCACTTGGTGCCGGAGGCAGGGATATAGCCTATGTGGGAGGTCCCGGCACCATGTGCTTAAAGCTCTAGAAGGTTCCGAACCTGCTCTGCTCAGGCACAGATTAGCCCATTAGTGTGCATTCACAGAGACCACGAAGAACATCTATATACATATATATATAACTACATTCATACATCTTATTAGATATCTCCTGCCTCACTTTCATAGGCCTTGTCTATGGGCTATTGTAGCATGCATAGAATGACAGAATTGTTACTTAGAAGCTCAAAGAGCCCATATGATCATTAAGACCTCTACGTGTATACACCAATTTACAGATACTATAGCTGCACTTCAGGTGGCACCTTTCCTTCACGGATTTTGATTGCAGCAGCACAGAATTTAGCTACTTTTATCAACTGTGAATGAGAGATGCAAATGAAAGAGGAATGGGTGAGCTGTCCCCTTGTACCTATGACACAGAAGAAAAAGAGAAAGTGACAGGGGTGTGATGGGGGGATGAGAGATCTGAGTGTCAAGGAGAAAGAGGAGGCAGGGTTAAAAGGAGAGTGGAAAAGGGTAGAGGAAAAAGGCGGGGAAAATTAGAGCACAGAGTGCTGGCCACAGAGACTGGTGAAACGTTAGGAAGAACAATCTTCAGAACACGGCCAAAGAGCCCGAAAAACCCACAACAACCATTAGATCCTGGCCGTGAAAGCCTTCATGAATACATTAAAATTAGAACAGTTATCAGTTTGGGAGGAGGAAGAAGAAGGGGGCAAGGGGCTCTTGAGTCTTTGGAATGCCGATAAAAGAGGAATGGAAAAGAGGGAAAGCGACCGGAGTAGAGAGAGAACATGGAGAATCGTATGGACAGGTTACTTACCTGTAAACATGGTTCTTCAAGTGGATTCTCCATGAATACACACTAGTGGGTTTAGACAGCGCCTGCGCTGCCTCTCGGAATTTTCTAGAGCTGCAAGAGAAAAGTAACAATGTTTTAGGCTACCCTATACCGCGCATGTCTAGCCCGCCAACGGCTCAGTTCCATATGCCCGCCACACAGAAGAGTTGGGACTCGATTCCAATGACGGACATGTGGGGAGGCCGGGCGGGACGTGTGTATTCATGGAGAATCCACTTGAAGAACCATGTTTACAGGTAAGTAACCTGTCCTTCTTCAACGTGGTTCTCCATGAATCCACACTAGTGGGTGACTAGCAAGCAAACTTACTGGATGGTGGGCCGTCATTGTAGCAATGACGTAAGGACAGCCCTTCCAAACTTGGTCTCATTCTTGGCCCGAAGGTCCAACTTATAATGCGTGACAAACATGGACACATTAGACCAGGTAGCCGATCTGCAAATTTCTTGAATATTGACTCCTCGTAGCAAAGCTGTAGAAGTGGCCACAGCCCTAGTTGAATGGGCTTTAAGGCCCTCAGGAATAGGTCTGTGTTGTAGTTCATAGGCCAAAGAAATAGTGGAGACCAACCATCTAGAGAGAGAGGATGACGAAGCAGCTGAACCCTTTTGCTGACCATAGAAGCAAAGAAACAGCTTAGGAGATTTCCTAAAATCTTTAGTCCTTGAAACATAATAGGCAAGTGCCCTTCGAACGTCCAAAGAATGAAGCATGCGCTCAACATCTGTCACTGCTTCAGGAAACAACGTTGGTAAAACCAAAGGCTGGTTAACGTGGAACTCAGAAACCACCTTAGGAAGAAAGGAAACATCAGGATGCAAAACAACTTTATCCTTGTAGAATTGAAGATAGGGAGAATCTGCACGCAAAGCTGCGAGTTCACTAGCCCTCCTAGCCGAAGTGATGGCTACTAGGAACAAGGTTTTGAATGACAGGAACTTAAGGTCACAAGAGGTCATAGGCTCAAAAGGATGTCTGGTGAGGCTGTGTAAAACAGTCTGCAAAGACCATTGTGGCACTGGCTTCTTCAATGGTGGTCTCATGTTGCTCAAACCCTTGAGGAAGGCTTTAAGCGTCGGGTGCGAAAACCAGCGGGATGACTCAGAACCCTGAGGTTGAAAAGCCACAATAGCTGCTGTGTAAACCTTTAGAGTAGACTTGGACAATCCAAAATCAAAAAGATGTCTGAGGTAAAGTAGGAGAGTAGACAAAGACACTGGGGACGACTGTAGGTTGCGTTCCCTAGCAAATTTCAGAAAATTTCTCCATTTATATTGATAAAGCAACTTTGTTGCTGGTTTACGAGCTTTATCAATGACTTCAACTAGAGATGGGAAATCCTCCACGCTGTCAAGTGGAGGGTTTCCAGGTCTGGATGCAGAATCTTCCCGTCGTCTAGAGTGAGAAGATGTGGATGCAATGGTAATGTCATGTTGTCCACGGCACTCTGAAATAGTGTGGAGAACCACGGTCGACGTGGCCACCAAGGAGCGATCAGGATTGCCTCTGCCTTCATTCGCAAGGCTCTGATGATAGTTCTCTGGAGAAGAGGTAGTGGAGGGAATAGGTAGACTAGTCCCACGTCCCAGGGGATCATAAAAGCATCCCCGAGGGAGTCCTTTCCCCTCCTGGCCCGGGAAGCGTAATGCAGACACTTCTTGTTGCTGTAGGTCGCAAACACGTCTACTAGAGGTTGACCCCACCTCCGACAAAGTTTGAGGAACACCTGCTGATCTAATTCCCACTCGTGGGTCTGAGAAGAGCGGCGACTCAAGTCGTCCGCTAGCTGATTGTCCGTTGTTGCAATGTGGATGGTACCGGAAAAATGTGCTGCTGGTAGCACCACTCCCAAAGCTGAACGGTGAGGTACAGAAGGGACTTTGATCTTGTGCCTCCCTGCTTGTTCACGTAGAACATCGTGGTGGTGTTGTCCGTGACTAGCTGTATGGCTCTGCCCTTCACCAGGGGGAGAAAGGCCCTGAGGGCTTTTATGACCACCAACATCTCCAAATGGTTGATGTGCAGCGTCGATTCTTCTGGAGACCAGAGGGCATTGATCTGATGACCCTCGCAGTGGGCTCCCCAACCCAACGGGCTCGCATCTGTGGTGACTTGTCTGGTAAGTTGAATGGGCCTGAAAGGCCTGCCGACCAAAAGATGGGGGAGGAATGTCCACCACTGTAGTTGACTTGCTAGTTCTGGTGTGACCCTGAGACGCTTTCTTTGGCTGTCTCTCTCTGGATCGAACAGGGTGAGGAGCCAAATTTGCAGGGAGCGCATCTTCAACCGCGCATGAGACAAGGTGGCTGTTGTCGATGCCATGAGGCCAAGTAGATGTTGAGCTAGCCTGGCAGATACTGTGCGTCGTGGCTTGAACTTGCGAACTGCCTTCCTGATCTTGTGGATGCGTTCTAGAGGAAGAAACATGCGAGCTTGTACTGCATCGAGACGTGCTCCTATGTAATCCATCGTCTGGGATGGCTCTAGATGAGACTTCTCGCAATTGATGGATAGGCCCAGGGCTTGAAGAGTGTTGAGGACATAACGAGTGTCCCGGTATGCCCTGGCTTTGGTGCTGGAAACGATGAGCCAATCGTCGATGTACGGGTAAATTTGGATGCCTTGCAACCTCAGGTAAGCTGCCACCGGGGCCATACATTTGGTAAAGGTCCTCGGTGCCAAGGACAGACCGAAAGGAAGAGCCACAAACTGGTATACCGTGTCCTTGAACATGAGACGTAGATACCTTCTGTATTTCCGGTGTATCGTGACGTGAAAGTAGGCATCCTTGAGGTCCACCACCACAAACCAGTCTCCTTTCTTCAACAGGTGAAGGATCCCCTCTAAAGTGACCATCCTGAAGTGACGAGGCCTGAGGTAAGAATTGAGGTCCCTCAGATCCAGTATGGGGCGCAGACCGCCGTCCTTCTTCGGAACAGTGAAATACCGGGAGTAAAACCCGTTCAGGATGTCTCGTTGAGGAACTACCTGGAAGGCCTGTTTCTTCAGAAGGGTAAGAATCTCGTCCTCTAGGATGGGATCGAACGAGGTAGGCTTGATCCAGCCTAGAGGAGGCAACTCTATAAACTCCAGGCGGTAGCCGGAGCTTATAATGTTCAAGACCCAGGTGTCTTGGGTAATCATGTTCCAATTCAGAAGGTAAGGAGAAAGTCTTGTGCGTGTACTGATGGACCGGATGGGTTGATGAGAGTCAAAGATATTGTTTTGACCTTTTCCCCCCAGGCTTAAAGGACTGACGCTTGTAGGCTTGAGGCTTGAAGCTGGAAGCCGATGAAGAAGCCTGAGAAGAACGTGGAGCTGCTTGAGAGCGGAACGAGCGGTAAGTTGAAGGACCAGGTTGTTGGTAGGTCTGTTGTTGGTAGGTCTGCTGCTGGGATCTAGGCCGCCACTGAAACTTGGGGGTCCTAGATTGCTGCTGCACTGCATAAGATTTCGCTGTCTTTTTGCTCTTATGTAAGCTTTCAAGGTTCTCATCAGTGGAGCCATTAAACAATCCTGTCGCATCAAAAGGCAGGTTTTTGATCCTAGCCTTGATGTCCTCCACAATGTTAGCAGAGCGTAGCCAGGCGTGCCTCCTTAAAGTAATGATGGATGCCAAGTTCCTCGCATTGGCATCCGCTACGTGGTGAGAGGCTAAGCGTTGGTGTTTGGAAACGGTCAAGGCCTCAGCATGGGCATTGAGACAGGTCTGCCTAATGTCCTCTGGGGCTACCTGCAGAGCTGGCAAGACTCTTTCCCATAGTTGTTTTTGGTATGCACCCATAGCTACTAGGTAATTGAGAGCTCTGAGTGCAAAAGTAGTCATAGAATAGAGCTGTCTGCCTAAGACTTCCAAGTCCTTGCCCTCCTTAGTGGTTGGAGTTGGATGACCTTTAGCTGGCAACCTGGAAACACTAGACTCCACCACCAAGGAATTGGGAGCTGGATGCTTCAACAGGAACGAGGTGTTATCCCCATGCACGCGGTACATGTTTTCAGTACGCCTGGACATAGTGGGAGGATCAGCAGGATGCTCCCAATATTCCTTGAGAAGGTCCATGAGCTCAGGCACGTAAGAGAGGCTGACGGGACGAGACCTGGCCTGATGGATGTCTCCAAAAATCAGGTCGTCCGCACGTGAAGGAGATTTCTCTATCTCCAACTTAAGTGCTGCAGCCATCCTTGAAACCATCTGAGGGTAAGAGGAAAAGTCCTCAGACGGGGAAGAGGGGTGAATATCCGCTGCGTCTGAACCTAGGGGTTCTCCTGGAGGTGGCAAGTCCAGAGAAGCCTCAGAAGTGTTGTCACCCTCTTGCTCAGAAGAGGTGTGAGGGTCTTGGCTATCCTCATCGGAGGATTGGAGGATGCTAGGACGAGAGTCGGTGTCCTTGGTTTTAGAAGGCTTACGAGGTCGAGGTGCCTGAGGTACAGGTTCAGGCGCCGGGTGCACCGGAGGAGAAGATGGTTTGGGTCGACTTGGAGGCTCAGTTGGCTTAGCCGGTGCCGAGGGAATACCTTCGTCAACGATCGGACGCTTGCGGTGTCAACCTTTCCTGGGCGGCGACGTGGAAGATGAGGAAGAGGAAGTATATCGAGACCTCTTCCGACGCCGATCGCGCGAAGTCGAGGAGGAGGACTCAGTAGAATAGTCTCGTCTACGACGCCGACGACGGGACCTCTTCCTATCCCTGCTATCATCGGAGTCGGAGGAGGAGTAGTCCCGATGTCTGTGCTTCTTGCGCCTATCGGCACCAGAACCACGTTTACGTTTGCGGTGGTGCCGGGGCTTCTTAGGCGCTGGCTCCTCCTCTAACTCGGATGCTGGAAGCCGAGGAGAGGGGGCCTCGACAGGCTGAACAGGTCTCACCGGTGTGGATGGAGACTTGGAGCCTGGGGATCCCGGTGTGGAGGACCGGGATCCCGTCCCTAGCCCGGGTAAGATGGGGCTACGAGGGACGCCCGGTAAATCAGCCACTATCTTCTCCAAGTGGCTCGTTGTCGGTGACTTTTCGACAACGGACGGTGGCTCTTGACGGGGAGGTAACGAGGGGGCCAAGTCCGACGCCGACTCTCGGTCCCGAGAAGAATCTTCAAGTATTGGAGAGGGAAGTGACGTCGAGGCAGATGGAACAACGAGGGTAAGCTCTCTAGCCCTCGATGTTGACTTTGTCGATGACTTTTTCTTTTTCAGATGCCCCGACACCGATGGAACCGAGGACTCGGCCGATGAAAACAGGGAGACCGATGCGGAGGTAAGAGCAGATGGGGTCTTTCTCTTCTTAGACTTGTCTTTCGAAGACTGCTTAGGTCCCTTTCCCTTAGATGACTCCGGCGCCGAGACGACTTTGATTTCAGAGCGCACGGAGGAGATTGAAGGTACAACTTCCATTTGGGAAGGTTGGGAAGCGGACAGAGTCTGTTTCCACAAGAAATACTTCAGGCGTTGCTGGCGTGCCTTGAGAGTGACCTTAGTAAATTGCTTGCAATGCCTGCAGTGGGACACCGCGTGTGATTCTCCCAGGCAGTACAAACAGAGAGAATGCCTGTCCTGGAAGGGAAGTTTCCTGGAACACGCGGTGCAGAGGCGAAAAGGTCCTCTCCTGGGAGATGGCTTTTCTTTGGGAGGCATAGACCAAGAGGAACGAGGAAAAACTGACCGTAGTAGGGGATCCGCTCGACTAAGAGGAGAGCCGAGTCGAAAGGAACAAGCAGGGAAGTCCAATAAGGGATAATTGAAGGAATCCTCTAGGCGCGTGGTGCCTCAGCGGGAAGCCCGTTAAGGGCTATTAGGCCCCAGCGGGAGGCCGCCTCAATCAATTAAGGCAGGGGTCACTCACAGTCCACCGTAGAATCACCAGAGGCAAAAGGGTCGGTCAACAACGTTCCGAGGTCAGGGTAGTCAAGCAAAATAGAAGAAAAGAAGAACCAGTTCGCCAGAAAAAACGAACTAAGAGGTCGAAGCTCTAACGAGAGGTCCCAACTTCACTGGCGGAAAAATGGAACTGAGCCGTTGGCGGGCTAGACATGCGCGGTATAGGGTAGCCTAAAACATTGTTACTTTTCTCTTGCAGCTCTAGAAAATTCCGAGAGGCCAGCGCAGGCGCTGTCTAAACCCACTAGTGTGGATTCATGGAGAACCACGTTGAAGAAGTAAAGATTAGAGAATTGTTAGATGGCTTTCCTAATCTAAAAGTTGGAGGGCTGCTACATGATCCACCTAATGTAAAGACCGGGGAAATGTTACCAGACCCCTTGGAATTGACAGTGGTGGTCTTCCTGTGCAGGCACAGTCCTTGGAAGAAGGTGGTTTGCCAGGGACCTATACCGTGAATTCCAAGTCAGAAGGAGATTGGGCCTGCCACCCATGTTGTGGGACAATTTGTGCAGTCCGGAATGCTCCCTTGAGGAAGCCCACTGATCAGGAACGGTTTGGACCAGCCTCCCAGTAGATGAAGAGAAATTGAATAAAGAACCAAAGTTGTCTTGGAATGAGTCCCCATTGAATGTTGACACAGTTGGCCCTACTGAATTTGTTGTGCATTCTGTTAATAAAACGTTAAGCAAAAAGATGAGACTCCGTTATTTGTTCCTGCCGAAAAGGATGAACTGCTCAAGCTTTTTACTGAACCCAATCTCAATGACGCCCAATGTGGGCAGGTCTGAAGGTGGGAAATATGGAGTACACAAAGCTACAACAAACCATAGAAAGACAAGAGAAACTGATTGATGTACCGGCGGAACAACAAAGACTATTAATGAGACAAATGTTAAGAAGATACTGTATAGATTTTGAATTACATGAAGAGTATATCGCATAGATAAAGAAGTAAACAAAACTAGTAGTCCCCCAAAAGTGGAGGACAGCATTGTTATGATTAGCCCATGATGTACCTATGGCTGGGCATTTGACTGGCCAAAAAATGACACCTCGTGTAATACAATGGTTCTGGTGGCCAGATGTGAGTAAAGAAATAGATGAATATTGCAAAACATGTAACAAATGTCAGATTACTCAAGCCAAGCCATGACCTTGAGCAATGCTAATACCAATGCCGTTAGTAGATCATCCCTTTGACAGGATAGGACTAGACATAGTAGGCCCCTTGCCCAGGTCAGCGGAAGGACACATAAACATTTAATAGATTATGCCATTAGGTATCTGAAGGCTATTTAAGGTCCACTACAGCTAAAGTATTAGCTACAGAATTGACTCAAGTGTTTTCCAGACTAGGCTTCCCTAAAGAAGTTTCAATGGGTCAAGGGACTAACTTTATGAGTCGGACCTTCCAGGAAATGTGGTGGCTCTTAGAAGTTAAGCCAGTACACACAGCTGTATACCACCCCCAGACTAATGGTCTGGTCTGGTGGAGAGATTTAAGAAAACTATGAAAGGGAAGTTGAGAAAGCTAGTGTTAGAAGAGAAACCCAGAAGATGGCATTTACTAGTGGCACCACTGATGTTCACTATTAGAGAGGTACCTCAGGCCTCTACAGGATTTTCACCTTTTGAGATGATGTATGGATGGAACCCTCGGGGAGTATTAGATTTAGTGAAGCTCAAATAGTAGTTCAACAAGCGATAGAAATGAGAGACCATCTGAGTAAAGTAGCAGAAATGGCCAAGACACAGTTGCAAAAAGTACAACAAGATCAGAAGAGAAGGTAAGATCTGAAAGTGCACCCTAGACGGGGCCCAGTGACAGTATATCATTGGGTCGAGCACTATGGTATCTAATCTTTGGCCAAATTAAATCCACTTGTAATTTTTAAATGGTTAGGGAGTTCTTTGATATAGAACTAGGACAGACTGAACCATAGGAAATGTATTTTATTGTTTAAAAATTGCTGTGGTTAAAGAAAACAAGCTTGTCAATGTTCCTTCTTATTTTTCTTGTTGACTATACCAGAAACTGACAAAAATTAAACTTTTCCTCTTAAGGAAAAAGGTGTGTGTGTTTTAATATATTTAGCTGGGTGTTGTATTTAGTAAATAAAAACATGCTCTATAACACTCTTGGGAAATTTCACAATTTACCACTTAAACAAAATAGGTTAATTGCCTAGAATTCTGACTTGTTACTAATGAAGAAATGTCTGGAAACATACCATCTGACCATTCCCACCCAGACCCCTTTGAAAGTAGGAGACGCAGCAACGATAGGAACCTATTGGGCTAATGGTCATTATCTCCAACCCTTGCCCTTTCCGTAAATAAACAAGATCAAAAAGAAAGCTACAGACCCTTTGAGAGGCAAGTCATACATCTTCACTAAGATGCAGCACCTGTGAATCATGGCTAACAAGCACCTGATTCTTAGCAACTCTACCTTATCTGTCTGTGCAAGGGCTAGTGCACCTAGACTTACTTCTGAGGAAATATGTATAGAAGTGCCTTATATCAAACTGACAGCTCATTATAATACACACACAAACTGGCATAGTTGTGGTTCACAGGATTTTGGCTCCTGCATCTTACAATCAAAATACAGTGTTTTTGAATAAGGGGGCTTTTATTTCCTCTAACAGTAAAACAGGCCTCTTCCAGATGGAGGCATATTATACCACCTTGTATTGCCTTTTTTGCTTTTCTTTTCTTTTCTGTTTTGGTCCTCTGAGGTTGCACTTGCCTTCAAAGCATGGGATTTGTTGTGCCTTACTGCTTTGAATGTGTTTTGCTGCAGCTTATGTTTTTTGTATGGTATTTGTTTGTTTTTAGTATTTTATACTCACTACAATTCACTTTAATTTTATCTTTTAATGATGTGAGCTGCCTTGGGACCTTTTAAGTAATAAGGCAGGGTATGTAAAAACAAATAAACACTACCTCCCTGCCTCAGTCCGGCTCAGTCCATGCTATTTTTTAAATTAATGATGCATGGGCAAACTAGACCACAGCTACATGTACTACACAGTCTACAGTTCCATCTCTTGCTTTTCTTTGGCTAATGAGAGATGTGGGCATTCTTATCACAATTATAATGTGCAGGGAGGAGTCTCTTATTCTCTTTTCCCTGATTCTGACCATCTCTACCAGAGATTGAGGCGGGGTGGGATTTGAGGGGGAAGGATTTTCAATTGGCTGGGAGAGGAAGTGAACATTTATTCACGTTTTGTTATGGATCAGGAAATGCAGAGCACTAATTGTTAGGTGAAAATGTATGCTGTGTATCAGAGACCTCACTTGGCCCTGACTTGCACAAGCCACATTATGATTCCATAATTGATTTAAGATTCCAGTTTGACCACTTCGTTATTGGGTTGCATTAGATTTTAAATTATCCAAGCAAAGAATATATTCAGATTTTTTCAATGAAGAATTTTTTTATAAGAATCTTTCAGCTGAGAAGCACTGCCTGGGGAGTTTTGAGTACCATGACCCTGGCCACCCTGGAACTGAGAAATTAAAGAACACAGGATGCAAGTTTAGACAGACTGTTGTTCCCATTCATGGATTATTTGACTTCCTATTTAAGTTCCCAACTTGTTTTTAAGCATTTCAGTTCTAAGTATGAAAAGAATCTCTTTCCCAAATGCGTCAATGCATTTCCCAAGAGCTCCATTCATACTTACAGAGCTACACAGATGGATTAAAGGTCACTTTGAGACCTCTTTACAATTCCTGTATCCAACATATTCTCTTTTACTATGCAGTTCTATAACATTTATCACAACTTATGTTTTTGTTTCTTAATTTCCAAGGTCTGTATTGGAAATTTAGTTTTATGTTGTTGGTTAGGCAGCAAACTGGGAATACATCTGGTGCATTAGCAAATGTGCCAAATATAACATTTCACAATATGTTCTTAGCTGTCAATTTTAAATGAGTTTACAGATGTGCTGGCTTCAAAAAGTAATCATATGATAAAGTCCATAGTAGTTTCATTTAGACATATTTTGAATTTCATATTACTAACAGTTATACTTTCCTCATATTTATATTATGAGGAAATAATATAATTCAAATTTATATTGTTATATTAGCATGCTTCTACATTTATCATATTTATATCGTTGGAAAAAGATTGGCTTCTTTCAAATTCCTACTACAAACATGTGTCCCCTTTGTAGTAGCATTTTAATCAGAAAACAAGGTTTATATCTGAAATTTACATACACTGGTCACACAACATATACTGGTCATACATACATATTTACATATTCTTAAACCTTTATCTTATTGTGTTCATACTCTGTTCTCCAGGCTGGAAGGTACAGAATCTTCCTCTTCCAAATTAGGAAACAAATGGCATCATGAATTTCCAAATGTCCATTTATAGTAAATAAAATGAGATACTAGGGGGTTACATTCAATGGTGGGTAGTGCCAAAAGTAAACAGGTAAGACCAAAACCACTGGCTTAAAGTTTTTACTACCAGTACATAAGCCTGGGAGATGTGAAGACCAGTCCCATATCTAAACTTAGGAAACCATCAAGCACTGGTTCCTTAGGAGGGTTGGGTTTAGTCCTAGGGTCTAAGGTTCCTTACCCCTGCTTTAAAGTAAAATAAGAACAGGAACATACATAATATGTGATTCTGTCAGAGAGCTTCACAGATAGAGTTCTTAAACAGAATGTGCATCTGGGTGAATATAAACTATCACTGAAATTCTGTTGGAATTAGCAGAAGAATTATGTAACCTGCTTTGGTCAACTGGTGAGGTGCTGGAGTGCATCTTGGTTCTGCAGTTGGTTGTATGACCAGGCATGCATTTGAGACATATCTTATTTATTTATTTATTTATTTATTTATTTATTTATTTATTTATTTATTTAATATCCCGCCTATCTGGTCAGTTAAGACCACTCTAGGTGGCTAACAGTACGTAGTAAAAACATTTAAACAAGAAGGGAACTAATGGTAGAAAAGAGAGAGAAGAGGACATCAAGAACTGTCTGGAGGGAAGGCCTGCTGAAACATCCATGTTTTTAATTGATTTTTAAAGATACCCAGCGAGGGAGCCGCATGAATCTCAGGAGGTATGTTTTTCCAGAGGCGAGGAGCCACCACCGAGAAGGCCCGATTTCTTGTCTTTTTGTTCCGGGCCTCCCTCGGCGTTAGGCTCCTCAAACTCACCTCCTGGCTCGCACGAGTGACATGGGTAGATCTTGGTGGGAGTAGGCGCTCCGCCAAGTATCGAGGCCCTAAACCGTTTAGGGCTTTGTATGTAAGCATCAACACTTTGAAGTCGATGCGGAACCGGATGGGCAGCCAATGCAATGCGGCCAGAGTGGGTGAAATAGGGTGATATTTTTTCACTCTGCTAAGTAGTCTGGCCGCCGCATTCTGCACCACCTGTAGAATCTTATCATTTAGCTGCAATTAGTTGGGACCACTTATGCAAACCAATGTATGCAAAACAACAGCATGTACAGGTGATGAACCTTGATGGTACCTTAATAAGAGGGTGGGTGGGCAGTGCAGCCAAGAAATCAGAAGACTAGGACTACGAAGGGCGGCAATGAAGAAACCAGAAAATATATATTCAAGTTTAAGTAGAGCAAGACTAAGACCATCCACACTCTTGTATTTCCAGTCAGCATGTATGGGTGTGAAAGCTGGACAATTAAGAAAGCTGACAGGGAAAAAATTGATTCATTGGAAATGTGGTGCAGGAAGTGAGCTTTATGGGTACACTGGACTGCCGTAATGACGAACAAGTGGGTCCTAGATCAAATCAAGCCTGAACTATCTCTGGAGGCAAAAAAGGTTGAAATTAAAGCTGTCCTACTTTGGATAGGACACTGGAAGGACAGATCCTGAAGCTGAGGCTTAAATACTTTGGCCATCTTATGAGAAGAGAAGACTCCCTGGAGAAGCCCCTGATGTTGGGAAAGTGTGAAAGCAAGAGAAGGGGACGACAGAAGACGAGATGGTTGGACAGTGTCATCGAAGCGACCAACATGAATTTGACCAAACTCCAGGAGGCAGTGGAAGACAGGAGGGCCTGGCGTGCTCTAGTCCATGGGGTCACGAAGAGTTGGACACGACTAAATGACTAAACAACAATAACAACTTTGGGTACATTGTGAAAAGACAGGATTCCCTGGAAAAGACACTAATGCTGGGAAAGGTGGAAGGCAGTAGGAAAAAAGATGACTAAGTATGAGATGGACTGACTCCCTAAAAGAGATTATGGGTCTGCAAGAGCTAAGCAGGGCAGCTGAGGACAGGACATTTTGGAGAGCAATCATTCATAGGGTCACCATGAGTCAGAGGCAACTTGACTACACATGACACAACAGTAGGCTTCAATGTTTTGCTCCATGCTGTGGTCCCAAATCTAAACTTGGGGAACACTTTTACATGTTCATGGTTGTGACAATACTGTTATATGTGTGAGGCATCTGTGTGGCAGGAGTAGGGTGTACAACAGCCGGTGGGCAGTTTACCTCTATCAATTCTTGTAATCCTTGAACTACATGATCCACACCAACCATGTAACAAATAGTACAGAAAAGGCAAACTTTTGCTAAAGCAAGGAATCATATTATTGTAGAGCAGGGATCTCCAAACTTTTCACATGGAGGGCCACATAATATATTTGCTGAAAGAATGCTCAAGCCCGCATTCCCACCCACCCACATGCATGCCCGTACTCCTGGCCACCTGCCCACCCAATGGGCCAGATAAAAAGGCCAGGTGGGCTGGCCATACTTTGGAGACCTCTGCTGTAGAGGAAAATTGCTGCTCCAGGACATAGCACATTCACATATTGACAGCAGTAGTGGTATCTGGGAGTAGACCTGGGGCTGCCGAATTGGGCAGAGAGCTATATGTTGGCTAGTGGGAGTCAACCCAATGAAACAAGTTCACTGGGACCAAATGTAGACAATGTTCAAAAATCCATGATGTAGCAATGCTTATTGTAAACCCAATGAAATCAGATGAACTAGTCACACTGATTTCAGTGGTTTACTCTATGGTTGAATGAGTCTGCATCCAGTCTCTAAACATGCATAAGATACGTAAATTTGACCAGTATGCCAAACAGTATGATTTTACATGCTAAATAATACAGTAAATGTTATGACTTTATGTTGCTGAAGCAAGTGTATACTTGACAACAAAATAAATACTTGTTTTTTACTGGATGACCCCAACTTGTAAAACACACTGTGACCCCAGCCACTGTGCCCACGCTGGCACTTAGCTCCTTCCCCCCCAACCGGCTGTAGCTGGCTCACACACATATATTTTCCACCAGTTTGCTCAGATTTAGATGGAAAGGAAAGAGAGTTGGATGTCCTCTGCATACTGACGATTCCGAACATCAGACGACCTTTACCAGTGGTTTCATGGACATATTAAATAGTACAACAAAATCCTGTGGGCTAGAGCATCAAGCAGGAGTCCCCCAGCACCATCTTTTGAATTGTCCCCTCCAAGGAGGACTGGAGTCACCATAAAACTGCGCCTCCAAGTCCCATCCAGCGAGACAGCCCAGAAGGATACCATGGTTGATTACATCAAAAGCTGTTGAGAGGTCTAGCAGAACCAACAGGGACACACCTCTCTTGTCTAGTTCCCAGCATAGGTAGTCTCCATCCCATAATCAGGCCTCATTTAGGATCCCCTGGAGCTGTGAAGCCATGATACCAAAATCTTGCCCAGGAATTTAACATTAGGGACTAGCTGGAATTATCCAATACCACAGGATACAAGGAGGGCTTTTTCAGCAATAGTCTTACTGCTGTTTCCTTTAAACATATTTGGATTCTACCCTGCTGCAAGAAGTTATTCACTATTCCTCCTACTCACTTGGCGAGTCCTTCTCTGGCAGCTTTTATAAGCCAGGAAGGGCAAAAATCCAAGAGGCATGTGATGGGCTGTAACTTTGGGAAAATATGTTCTGTTAAGAATCCTGTCCACATCCTCAGGCTGCAAAGACTAAAACTTATCAATTAACACAGGACATGCAGGGACCATAGTTACATTCAAAGAACTTGTATCAACTACAGCATTCAAGTCAGAGTTACTCTGAATGATTTTGTCTGCAAAGTGTTGAGAAAATTCTTCACAGTGGGCTACTTTGCAGTTTGCATTCTCTTCCATGGGTCAACATATAATACATTCCTGACCACTTGAAATACCACCACCAAAGAACTCTGTGCAGGTGCATTGGGGCAGAGAAAAATGACTTCTTTATTGCCGCCACTGCCATGGTCAGGGGTCAGGGAACTTTTTTACCTCCCCCCCCCAATTTTTTTATATAGGCCAACATTACCCACTTGATTTGAAAGGAAGGAAATGATACATTGTTTGAATTCAAAATCTTATTTAATCTACACAGGCTGTGTACTGAATTAGCAAGATGCACCACATTTAATAAAAATGTGCACTATTTTTCCTGGAACACATTGCACACCAGCCATATGGGTGGTATAGGGAGTAGTAAGGTGTCCAATGGGCCTAGCAAGTTGCATTAAATTTTTTGCTAGCTCACAGAGGATTTAATCATTATCAATGGCTGCCACAGTGGTGCAATGATGTGCTTGCTAGAGACTTCCGAGTTGGGGTATGTGTGTTTCCTACCACTTTCATCATTCTGTGTGTGGTGGGCAAAAAGAAACAAATCAGGCTAAAGGTCATGTCACCCAGCCTGGTCCCACAGCCCAACATCAAAGGACCAGTGCACTATTTTTTATCATCATCAATGGAAAACTCAGCAGTGGCCAGATAATTGAAAAATATCAGTCTACATCCCAATCCCAAAGAAGGGCAGTGCCAAAGAATGCTCCAACTACTGTACAATTGCACTCATTTCATACGCTAGCAAGATTATGCTCAAAATCCTCTAAGGTAGGCTTCAGCAGCATGTGGACTGAGAACTCCCAAAAGTACAAACTGGATTTCGAAGGGGCAGAGGAACTAGAGACCAATTTGCTAACATGCGCTGGACTATGGAGAAAGCCGGAGTGTTCCAGAAAAACATCTACTTCTGCTTCATTGACTACGCAAAAGCCTTTGACTGTGTGGACCACAACAAACTATGGCAAGTCCTTAAAGAAATGGGAGTTTCTGACCATCTTATCTATCTCCTGAGAAATCTATATGTGGGAGAGGAAACCACAGTTAGAACTGGATATGGAACAACTGATTGGTTCAAAATTGAGAAAGGAGTACGACAAGGCTGTATATTGCCCCCCCCCCGCCCGTATTTAATTTATATGCAGAATACATCATGTGAAAGGCTGGACTGGATGAATCCCAAGCCGAATTAAGATTGCCAGAAGAAATATCAACAACCTCCGATATGCAGATGATACCACTCTGATGGCAGAAAGTGAGGAGGAATTAAAGAACCTTTTAATGAGGGTGAAAGAGGAGAGCACAAAAAATGGTCTGAAGCTCAACATCAAAACTAAGATCGTGGCCACTGGTCCCATCACCTCCTGGGAAATAGAAGGGGAGGCAGTGACAGATTTTACATTCTTGGGCTCCATGATCACTGCAAATAGTGCCAGCAGCCCCAAAATTAAAAGGCAACTGCTTCTTGGGAGTAAAGTAATGACAAACCTAGACAGCATCTTAAAAAGCAGACATATCACGTTGCCGACAAAGGTCCACATAGTTAAAGCTATATTTTTTCCATAACAATGTATGGCAGTGAGAGCTGGACCATAAAGAAGGCTGAACGCTGAAGAATTAATGTTGTTGAATTGTGCTGCTGGAGGAGACTCTTGAGAGTCCCCTGGACTGCAAGGAGAACAAACCTATCCATTCTGAAGGAAATCAATCCTGAGTGCTCACTGGAACGACAGATCCAACACTTTGGCCATCTCATGAGAAGAGAAGACTCCCTGGAAAAGACCCTGATGTTGGAAAAATGTGAAAGCAAGAGGAGAGGGGGACGACAGAGGATGAGATGGTTGGACAGTGTCATTGAAGCTACCAACATTTTTGACCAAATTCAGGGAGGCAGTGTAAGACAGGAGGACTTGGCATACTCTGGCCCATGGGGTCACGAAGAGTCGGACATGACTTAACAACTAAACAACAACAACATTTATAAAGCTTATTAAGTACATTGAAATCCTGGACTTGTTTCCTCCAAAGTAAATCACCCTCAGAAAAGCAGCTATATATAGGGGTGCAGACTTTTAATACACATTTTATGCACTACATAAAGTGTATACACACATTTCACTTATTTGAAATGTAGTGTTGGAAAAGAGTTTTACAGATAGCATGACTTGTCAGAGAGATAAGGAAAGCAAATTAATTGTGGACTCTCACTAGAAGCTAAAATCACCAAACAAAGCGTATTGTACTACGGTGGCACCATGAGAAGACAAGCTCACTGGAAAAGGCAGCAATGCAGGAAAAAGTGCAATGCAGTAGGAAAATAGGAAACACATGAAATGGATTGAGTCAATAAAGAAAGCCACAGTCTTTGCTTATAAGACCCTTTTGTTTGGTGTTGCACTCAAAGCAGGACCAGGAGCAGAGAGACAAGAGATTCTGATTTGGGGAATAAACTATGATATTCTTGCCTGCTTTGGGGATGAGAAATAGAGAAACGCAATTGCTTCACTTCAGACATCTAGTCCCAGGAAGTCAGTCTGTCTCTCACAAACACTTTCCCTCCCTCCCTAAATTTTCTACAATCTTACCTTTAAACAAGCGTGGTGAATCCACCCTTCCCTCTCTCATACCTTCCTTCCTGCCTTATTCAGCTGCAGCAGAAGTAGTCATTCATAAGCCGGCTTGAGTGCCCCCTGGCTGTTCTACAGCCATAAACAATAAAGCCGGTTTATCTCCAATCTCTAAAAGAACTGATCTACAACTGCGGGAACCAAGGAAAGTAGCAGGCAGGCAGAGGTGGCTTACAGTTTGAGATTCAGCTGCAGGGGTGGGGGTGGTGAGAGGTAGCACTTTGCTCATTACCTCCAGGATTTTCATTTTACCCCATTTGGGGTAAATTAACCCTATTCCCCTACCACCGGAATAGGCATTCCAGTGGGCCCTAGACTGTGTTTGGTGGGATTCACTCTGCACTTTCTGCCATTGTCACTATAATTTGTCCCACTCATTTCATCACAGGGACCAGTTTGAGTCTGCTTTGTGGGAGGGGATGCTTAGGAGTGATTGTGTCAATGGCAGAGGCCATTTCTCCATTCCAGAGGTAACTGGAGCTTTGACAGAATCACCTGCTGTGGCAACAGGAAACTCCCCAAGAGCCATCAGGAAATTATTTGGATCTATCAGCCTCTTGATGTGGGCCATCTTAATCAGTTCCCAACCCCTTCAAATGCTCTGAAGTCTAAATCCCACCAGGTAATGTCTGTGACAAATGAACTGCAGAGATTTCCTCCCCGCCTGTATAATTAACAATTACCCCAGTACAGAAAACTAGATTGAAAGTGTATCCTGAGCATGGGTTGGGCCAGATCCCATTTAAGACAGGCCCAGGGTTGTCATGGGACGTGAAGTCCTGAATCACTCCTGCCTCAGCATGGACATTGAAATCCCCAAGCCAAGGGGACTCCAACATCACACCTGAGACTGCCTCAGCTAGTTCAGGAAGACTGTTGAGCAGTGGGTGAGTGGCACATCAGCAGAATCCCTATTTTGCCCCAGGTTCCCACGTTAGGTATGCACACACTCAGAAAACTGACAAAGAGGTTGAAATCATTATGGACAATGACAACTCCACTTCCCTGGGCTTGCCTCTGCTGCACAGAGAACCCTGGTGGGCAAAGCTCAATGAGATTAACAACTCTGCCTCATCAAACCGAGTCTGTGTAATGCCAGCCAGGTCAGATGCTCATCCAGGATGAGGCCCTAGATGGCTGTTGTTTTTCTATTTATTATTATGGCATTTAGCAGATGTTAAACTATACCTAAATGTGATTTTAAAAAAAGTAGCATACTCATTTTTTGTTTGTTCTCTTGTCTCCCCCCCCCCCCCACAGCATGAACTGCTCCTTATATATTCTCTTTATAGAGTTTACATGTAACTTCCCAAGAAAAGCAAAATATACCTGGGGCATATGCAATTCCTGACAGATCACTGGTATCCTATGCAGATTTGAATTATGCCCCCCTAATATTGCATCTTTGAGAATGGTTTATCTTTGGTGAAACCAAGAGCAGTTTATAAATATCATAGTGACTACACCCCCACCACAACAAACAAGTCACTGGGAATGCCACCACCAAAGGAAATGCTGGCTTCAGAGAAAGACATTGCCCTAGAACAACAGCAATGGGTGGGTGGTGCACCAGCAGAATCCCTATTTTGGGAAATAAAGTTTTACGCTGAACTTAACATAGATGTATTTCAATAAACACAGAAGACTATGCCACAAAGAGAAGCAGCAATGAATTGAATGCAAAGGTCAAAAGTGAAATGTTTTTAGCATATCCACAGCAACCTTAAAACAAAACACATTTCTAATGAAGAAATTATCTAGAATGTAATACAATGTCATCTTTATTCTTTAGAAAACTTAAAACAAGCACTCACTTATGTTAAGAAGACTTATGTTCAGACTTGAAAGGGAAAAGGCAATAAAAGGACTGTTGTTTTAAATCATCTTTGTATTTTATCTGGTAATTCTAACATCCAGAAATTAAAAGAACCTTGTGATGTGTACTATACGAAATGTAACATCAGAAACACACAGAACTAGTAAAAAAAAGATTTTCAATGCCTTTGCTTAGTCACTAGAATGTCAAGGAAAATTTCAAGAAAGAGGTTCTGTCTATATGCAGACCACCTATATCCCTGAAGTATCCAAAGGACTATGAAACTAATTCCATAATCTAGAGCAGAGGTATACCAACAGGATTTTGCCCACTTTCCTTTATTGAAAGTTTATTGATTCAGCCCAATTAATGGAATGAACAGGCACAAGTTGTCATGGCTACTCTTGAAGTAAACACTAACCATGTGGAATATGACAACTGTATCTTTTGACTATTTCTCTCTTCTCATTGATTTTTCCATCTCTCTTCCACTCTCATCTTCCACTGCTTCCTAATCTTTTGCATTCCTACTAACACACACAATCAGGAATAGGAAGGTTCAGCTGGCCAATCATTACACAAAAGTGAAGCCTGTTTTATTCTAGCAGCAACAAAGGCCAGAAATGAAGATTTAATTGCTCTTGTCCTCCACAGCTGTTATAAAATCCAGCAGCAAGTATATGAGCCAAATTTCAAGGGTTCCTGACCTTACTACCTCAGAAGCCACCCCCCCCCCCCGCAAGACCTACTCTTGGAGAAACACACTTCAGCAGTCCCCGTAGTCATTGTGGCTTTCGGAAATATATCAAGCAGTTTCACACATACTACAAGCAGTTGCAGCTCTCAGAAATCACACCACAATCAGAGCTACAAAAAACTGCAATATTAGCAACAGCATACATACTGCGTTTGGGTTAAAACTTGTATCTGTTATATAATACCAGTCAATGTTTTTATAATTTGACTGTGCCTGGAGTTTTATAATAATAATAATAATAATAATAATAATAATAATAATAATAATAATAATAATAATAATAATAATAATAATAATAATAATAATAATAATAATAATAATAACAACAATAACAACAACAATAACAACAACAACAATAATACAGTGGTGCCTCGCATAGCGATCGCTCCGTATAGCGATGAAATCGCTTTGCGATGGACTTTTTGCCATCGCAAGAGCGATCGCTTTGCAATGGCCCCTATGGGGAAAATTCGCTTTGTGATGATCGCAGGGAAGCGATCATCACAAAACCCCATTTTCGGCCAGCTGATCGGCAGTTCCAAAATGGCCGCCAGGTAAACAAAATGGCCGCCCACTGTTTTGCCCCGCTTTAGAGGCACTGAAAATGGCTGCCGCAGTGGAGGATTTTCGCATAAGGTTAGTTTTTAAGTCCACAGGAACGCATTAAACACTTTTTAATGCATTTCTACGGGCTTTTTAAAATCGCTTAGCAATTAAATCGCTTAGCAGCTATTTTTGCTGCACCGATTAACATTGCTAAGCGAGGCACCACTGTAGTAGTAGTAGTAGTAGTAGTAGTAGTAGTAGTAGTAGTAGTAGTAGTAGTAGTAATAATAATAATAATAATAATAATAATAATAATAATAATAATAATAATAATAATAATAATAATAATAATAATAATAATAATAATAATAATAATAATAATAAGATGTATGGGATCATTCCAATAAAAATACTATAATAAGAGTGTGTACATTAACAGATTAATGTATTTCTCCCTGATCTCCAAATCTGAATATCCTTTATGAGAATCTAAGTAAGTATTGCAAGGATGCATCCTTGCTCCCTCCTTGTTCAACCTTTTTATGAATGATCTAGCTCCTTATTTAGCGAACGTGGATGGTCACCCTCCCAAATTAGGGGTATATTCTGTTCTGCTACTGCTTTATGTGGATGATGCCATTATTATCTCATGAACCCGTCCTGGCCTGAAACATTTGATTAATAGATGTGTGGAGTATTGGACAAAAACATAATGCAATTGAATTACAATAAAAATAGTGGTACCTCATAAGACGATTAGCCCCCTAAAATGTTTTTTTTGCCGGATGTTGACTTTTTGCGATCGCTATAACTATAGCGATCGCAAAACGGTGTTTCCTATGGGGGAATTTCGCTGGACGATAATTTGGTCCGTGCTTTGCAGACTGTTTTTTCGCAAGACGATGATTTTTCCAGCTGATCGTCGGCTTCGCAAAATGGCTTCCATATGGGGGATTTCCACTGGACGACAAGTATTTTCCCCATTGGAACACATTAAACAGGTTTCAATGCATTCCAATGGGGAAATGCTTTTTGCTAGATGATGTTTTCACAAGACAGCAATTTCAATGGAACGGATTAATATTGTCTAGCGAGGCACCACACTAGTTTTTGCTAAGTCCTGGAATCAATTACAGTGGAAACTAAATGGTAACAGTATCGAACAAGTCAAACAGTATAAATATTTAGGTACAGCGGTGCCTCGCGGGACGATTACTCCGCAAGATGATTAGTTTTTGCGATCACTGTTGCGCATCGCAAGACGATGTTTTCCTATGGACGATTTTTGCAAGATGATGATTTTTCCCCATTGGAACACATTAAATAGATTTCAATGCATTCCAATGGGGAACCGCATTTCGCAAGACAATGTTTTCGCAAGACAGCGATTTTCGCAGAATGAATTAACATTGTCTTGCGAGGCACCACTGTATTCTTTTTCACTATAAACATTCCTGGGTTCCTCACTGCAAATCAGTCTTAAAAACAGCCAGGCTTTCTGTGCAATCCATACTTTGATTTTATTAAAACATTGGCAACCGATTTGTCCCAGCAGCCCTACAAGTTTTTAAATCTAAAATCACCCCACAAATTTATTTATTTTATTTATTTATTTATTTATTTATTTTATTTCTATCCCGCCTATCTGATCATATTAGACCACTCTAGGCGGCTTACAGTAAAATCAATGTAATTTTAAGACTTTACAGCAGAAACATAAATAATAAAAAAGAATAAAGAACAGAATAAGAAAAAAAAAGATCGTCAAGGGTTTTCTGTTGGGAAGGCCCGCCTATACATCAATGTTTTTAGTTGTTTCTTAAAAATGCCCAGCGAGGGAGCCGCGCGAATCTCAGGGGGCAAGTTGTTCCAAAGGCGAGGAGCCACCGCCGAGAAGGCCCGGTTTTTGGTCTTTTCCTTTCGGGCCTCTCTCGGCATTAGGCTCCTCAGCCTTATCTCCTGGCTCGCGCGAGTGACACGGGTAGATCTAGGTGGGAGAAGGCGTTCCGCCAAGTATCGAGGTCCTAAACCATTTAGGGCTTTGTAAGTAAGCGTTAACACTTTGAAATCAATGCGGAATCGGATGGGCAGCCAATGCAATGCGGCCAGAGTGGGGGAGATATGTTGGTATCTTCTCAGCCCACTGAGTAGTCTGGCCGCCGCATTCTGCACCACCTGTAGTTTCCGCAGCAATCTCAAAGGTAGCCCCACGTAGAGCGCATTACAGTGGTCTAATCTCGAGACTACAAGCGCATGCACCAGAGTGGTGAGAGACCCCACATCAAGGTAGGGCCGCAGCTGGGCTATCCGCCTGAGATGGAAAAAAGCGGAACGGACCACGGACGCCACCTGGGTCTCCATGGTGAGCGCCGGGTCAAGATGGACACCCAAGCTACGGACCCCATCCTTGGCGGGCAGGGTCACCCCCCCAAAAATGAGGGAGTTTCCCTTGTCCCCAGGTGTGGGGGAGCCCACCCTCAGTACCTCCGTCTTGTCCGGGTTCAGCCTCAGCCCGTTCTCCTGCATCCATTCCTGTACAGCCTCCAGGCAACGCCGAAGGGACAGAACGGCATCTCCTGCAGTTGGAAAAAAGGAGATGTAGAGCTGTGTGTCATCCGCATATTGATGGCACTGCGCTCCACACCTCCTGATGACCCCTCCCAGCGGCCTCATGTAGATATTAAACAGCATTGGGGAGATGATCGACCCCTGTGGGGCCCCACAATTAAGGCACCACGGGGCCGAAACATTCTCCCCAAGCTGTACTCTCTGGGGACGGTCCTCCAAGAAGGAACGGAGCCAAGCAAAAGCCCGGCCACCTATCCCCAACTCGGCGAGCCTCCCCAGGAGGATACCATGGTCAATGGTATCAAAGGCCGCTGAGATATCGAGGAGGACCAACAGAGACACTTTGCCCCTGTCGGCCTCCCTCAATAAGTCATCACACAGGGCGACCAATGCCGTTTCTGTCCCATGGCGCGGCCTGAAGCCCGACTGGAATGGATCCAGGGCATCTGTTTCATCCAGGAACGCCTGGAGCTGATCGGCCACCACCCTCTCGACTACCTTGCTTAAGAAAGAAACATTGGCGATGGGCCTATAGTTGCCAATTTCGTCTGCCGCCAAACTGGGTTTCTTTCTTATGGGCCTAATGAGTGTTTCCTTGAGGGCAGAGGGAAATCTACCCTCAAGGAAAGACCCATTAATTATTACAGTAGCCCATTCCGTTGTTGAGGGCCTGGCTGCCTTGATTAGCCAGGCCGGGCAGGGGTCCAAAGAGGAGGTGGTGGCACGACAGCGATCAAGCGTCCTGGTCACAGTGTCGGGCGATACGGGCTGAAAAGAGTCAAAAGACACCAGGCAAGACGGAGCGCTGGACATCTCAACTCGACTCACTGTATTCAAAAAAGGAGCGAGATCCCGGCGGATGGCCTCCACTTTGGATTTAAAAAATGCTGCAAATTGGTCCGGGGTAAGACTAGGGGGAGGCCTATCTCCCGGGTCAACTCCGGATAGGTCACGTACTATACGGAATAGTTCCGCCTGCTGGTTGGATGCCTCACTTATCCGGTTAGCGAGGTAAGTTCTACTGGCAGCCTTTACCTTAGACTGGTAAAGGTTAGTTGCGACCTTAACAGCTATACGATTGAAAACCGTCGGGTCCTTTCTCCATTTGCGCTCCAGCCGTCTCCTGACCCGCTTCGACACCCGAAGATCCTGGTTAAACCAGGGCGCCGGGCGATCTCTGCGGCGGAGAGGGCGTTTAGGTGCGATCGTGTCAACGGCACTAGTCTGTATGGCATCTCAATTTGGCAAAATGCTCAATCGAACAGCTACAGTCTGACTTCTTATGTAAGTTATTAGGCCTACCGAGGTGTGTTCCCTACTTGGTACTCTGTCTTGACACACCTGGAAACAAGGGCATGGCTGAGAACATTTCATTTTTGGCTAAAAATATTTTATAACTCAGACCAAGACAGCTTATTATATCAGCTGTTGCAAGATTCCGATCCTCCTTTTGGGTCTATCAACCTTTCTTAAAAACTGAAACTGATTGGCCTAGACCAAGGGTCTCAAACTCAATTTACCTGGGGGCTGCTGGAGGGTCTGGGTGGGACTGAGCCGCATCAGGTTTTCCACAAGAAAAGCTTTGTTAAAAAAATTTCCAATCTTCTCAAATCTCTTTATTTTAATTTTTTTAACACAAAATAAGATGAAAAAATAAATAAACAAATTAAGAATTAATAAGAAAACCAATCAATCAGTAATAACAACAACAACAACAACAACAATATTTCTCTAGTGAGTGACTATATGTGGTTTCTTCAGTCTTCTATATCTGCTGTATTGAGATTCAAATGTCTGTATTAACAGTTCTTTAAACTTTAATCTTCTAAAGGTTAAAGGTTGAATTGTCCTGAACATGAATGGAACATTGAAGAACATGGTCTTCTGAACATGGCTTCTCTTGCCTACTCCTTGCTGCTAGAGACCTGGCAGCGCTTCCTCTTGCATAGCTGAGCCACATTTGTCTTGAGGGAGGAAGCAGTTGAGACCCTCAGTATGGCTTGAAGATCATCAGTAAATCTGGACCTGTACTTGGACAGAAGTTCAAGGTTGAGAAGAGCTTTCCACACAAGTATGCACTCCCAAAAAGGCACATGGTCTGCTTGAACATTTAGGAAAGCTCAGGGAAGCTGAGGGTTAATTCTCTCAAAAATTGTCCAAGCTTGTCTGCTTTTCCACTCACCTCCCTGAACTTGGCTTTGAGTTCAGAGTTGCACTGCAGGTCAATGAGCTCTATTTAAAGCACAGGAGGGGCATCTTGCACATCAAAGGAGAAGGGGTCCCCAAAAATTTGAAATGTGACTCTGTGCATCTTGAAGTCTGCAAATCTGTGATCAAATTTCTCCTGTAGCTTGAAAATGACATCAACATACTTCTCACCACTGAATGGTGTGCCTGCATCCACGAGTGCCTTGCATGCTGGGAAATGGCAAAGGTTTGTCTGAGAGAGCTGGGCTTTCCATAACACAAGTTTTGTGGAGAATGCTCTCACGTTGTCATAGACAGCACTGACAAGTTGCCCCTGGGCTTGTAACTTCTTGTTCAGTACATTAAGCTCATGTGTGATATCAACAAGAAAAGTTAAGTCCATGAGCCATTTGGGATCACTTAGCACAGGAACAGCCACTCCATCTTTCTCCATGAAGGCTTTCACTTCTGCTCTCAACTCAAAAAATCTCTTCAATATGTTTCGCCTGCTGAGCCAACGTACCTCAGTGAAGTAGAGCACATTCCCATATTCTGACTCCATTTCCTCTAAAAAAGTATGGAACCTTTGGTGCTTTAAGCCCCTGGATCTGATTTGGTTGATGCATTTCACGAAAGACATCACATTGTCAAACTTCAGGCATTTGCTGCAAAGGGCCTGCTGATGGATAATGCAGTGCAGAGCAATGGCTTCCTCCACACTCTCCTCTTCTAGTTTTTTTTTAACAAGTGCCACCAGTCCATTCTTCCTCCCTGTCATTGATGGCACTCCATCGGTTGTCATTCCGACAAACCTCTTCCATGGCAAACCGGCATTCTCAATGGCATCACACAGCTGGTGAAATATCTCCTGAGTGGTGGTCTGGCCATGCATTGGAATTACTGTCAGCAACTCCTCCCTCACTTCAAAATTATCATCAACAACACAGACATATTGCGGGCTGGGCAGTATCAGTGATGTCTGTGTCTCATCAAGAGCAACTGAGTATACACCGAAACATTTGGCTTTCTCACACAGTTGGTCATAAATGTCACTTGACAGGTCAGAAATGTGCTCTGCCATAGTGTTGGCAGAAAGGCTGATGTTGCTAAACTAACCTTTCTTTTCCGGACAGAGTATACTTGCAGCCTGTAATATGCACTTTTTGACAAATTCACCTTCTGTGAATGGTTTTCCTGCTTTTGCAATCATCTAACTAGCCACGTAGCTAGCTTTGACTGCTGCATTATCCTCTTTGGTTGCTTTCTTGAAGAAATCTTGTTGCCTCAGTAGACATGTTTTAATATTGGCAACCCGGTTGGCTCTCTCGTCTCCCTGGTATCTTGCATATTCCTCAGCATGTCTAGTTGTGTAATGACGTTTCAAATTGTATTCCTTGTGCACCGAAACTTTCTCTGTGCAAAAAAGACATATTGGGGTGCCCCTGTGCTCAACAAAGAAATATTGCCTTTCCCACTTTTCCTGAAATTGTCCGTGCTCATCGCCAACCTTTCTTTTCACTGCAGGCTTTGAAAAAGAACTGTTTGGGGCTATGTAATACAGTGGTTCTTAACCTTTTTGAAAAAACGGCCCCTTGAGCCATTGAGGAAGTTATCATCGCCCCCTTCCCCAATGGCGATATCTTATTTATTTATTTATTTGTTTATTCAAGACATTTAAATCCAATGACCCCTGAAAATAAAATTCAATTGCAAGAAAATGAAATGCCCGAAAAAAACAGTAACATTTAATGATTTAGTTACAAGTGAATTTTAAGATGCAAAAAGAAATATAAAAAAGGCTTAAAAACAAACCGCAATGCAGGAACAAAAATTTCAAGACGAAAACTCTGAAATTAAACTAAGATTCGAGGAAAATACATATTCATGCACACTATAAAAAGGGTTAAAAAGACACAAACAAAAATTTTATAGAAGGAAAGCAACAAAAATCAGAGCGACAAATTATATACAGTGGTGCCCCGCTTGATGATTACCCAGCTTCACGACAAATCCGCTTTATAATGAGTTTTTTGCGATTGCAATAGCGATCACAAAATGATGTTTAAATGGAGGAAATCCGTTTTACAATGATTGGTTCCCTGCTTCGGGAACCGATTTTTTGCTTAATGATCGTTTTGAAACAGCTGATCGGGGAAAGCTCAGCTCCCCGCTGTGCAAAATGGCTCCCCGCTGTGTTTAGGACTGATTGCTTGCTTTACAGGCACTGGAAAATGGCTGCCCTATGGAGGATCTTCACTGGACGATGAGGTATTTTCCCCATTAGAACACATGAACCAGTTTTTGATGCATTCGAATGGTTTTTTTTACTTTCGCTTGACGATGATTTCGCTGTACAGCGATTTTGCTGGAGTGGATTATCGTCGTCAAGCGAGGCACCACTGTATATATATCTCTACACAAAAAGTTTACACGAAGAGCACAAAAAAATTGAAACCATAAAACTGAGAAATCAAAATATAATATCGAACTGGAGTGCAGTACAATACAAAGAGAAACACAAAATATTTTACAGAGCACAACAAGAATTCAAAAACAAAGCAAACATTGTCACACTGTATTCCATTTTGCTAATTTTTAATCTAATTGTATTAACTAATATACTAATTGTATTTTATGATTTTTATATTTTACATTGTCTTATTTTATGTTGTAAGCCACCCCGAGTAGACATGGTCTAGAGGGGTGGGGTATAAATTTAATAAATAAATAAGAACAAAGGAGACAGGGACGACTGCAATAACTACCCTGGCATCTCTCTTCTCAGCGTTGCTTGCCCGTGTTCTGCTGAAGAGACTCCAGGTCCTTGCAGACAGAGTCTTTCCAGAATCACAGTGTGGATTTCGAGCTAATAGATCCACCACTGACATGGTATTCTCCCTCAGACAGTTGCAAGAGAAATGTAGGGAACAACAATAGCCACTCTTTGTGGCCTTCATAGATCTCACGAAGGTCTTTGATTTGGTTAGCAGGGAGGGCCTTTTTAAAATACTTCCCAAGATTGGATGTCCACCTCGACTCCTTAACATCATCAGGTCCTTTCATGGGGGAATGAAGGGCACCGTAGTTTTTGATGGCTCAACATAAGATCCCTTTGACATCGGATTCCAAAATATCTCCTGTATGGAGAATTAGTGCAGCGAAATCGCCCCAGAGGGAGACCCCAGCTGCGATACAAGGATATCTGCAAGCGGGATCTGAAGGCCTTAGGAATGGACCTCAACAGATTGGAAACCTTGACATCCGAGTGTTCAGCCTGGAGGCAGGCATTGCATCACAGCCTCTCCCAATTTGAAGTGACCCTTGTCCAGCAGGCCGAGGCAAAGAGGCAGTCCCGAGAGCAGCAAAATCAAGGAGCTGGACAGGGGACAGACTGTATTTGTGTTCAGTGTGGAAGGGATGGTCACTCTCAAATTGGCCTTCTCAATCACATGATATGCTGTTCCAAGTCCTCCATACAGAGCATGTTACCATAGTCTCTCGAGACTGAAGGATGCCTAGTCAATCAATCATCCATGGGCAAAACACAAAACAAGACATGAAAATGGAAAAAGGGTGCTGAGGTTTTTATCCAGTGGAAGTCACTCCACTGATAGAAGGCACTGTCCCCTTTCAGAAGAGGGAAGGAGACAGTTTTCAGTGATGCCCCTCCCTCTTGCAGACCACTTCAGATCTGCTGTTATGTGTGAGTTGGGTAACTGAGCTTGGTGTGACGGCAATGGAGAATGAGGGCAGCACAGGAGAAAGAAAATTAAGGTAGGGAAGCAGCCTAATTTCTCCTTCCACCAGCAAGATGATCCTTACTGGACACAACCCTATGTATTCCAAAGCTTGAAAAATGCAGCTTGATAAAAGCTTCACTTTATCTTCCACAAACTACTTCTGATACTAAAGGGTGGCAATTAAAAACAATATGTCTCCATGGCTTCTGGCCACATCCTGATGAAAACATAGCCAGGACTATGTATTAATGGCCCATTCTAGTTTCACCAAAAGACTTAGTCTTCATACTGACCAATAATATGTCAGCTGGCTTATTATTGCCATTGCTGGCAATAATATGCTAGCAATTGGTTTTGTCACTTTAGCTACAAGTCCTAACAGAATTTTAAGAATCGGATAAACTTAGAATAATAGAGTATTTGTTTGAAAGGAAAGGAATATTGATTTTGCTGCTGTCTGAACCCTAAATTCAAGATAGCAACCCACCTGGGTCTCAAAATAATTTTTTTGAAAAAGCAGAGCAATGTTACAGAGAAATTCTGTAGCTAGTAGACTTTATATTAAGGAAATAGAGAAGCACGTTAGGGTTGTATATTGCCTTGTAGCAGTTTTAAATTCTTTTTTTTTTAATTCAAGGAGCATTGTTAGAATAATGCAAAAGTCTGTTGACCAAAGCAACCTTCTACACATGAAACTTCTTTAATGTAACATTTTCTCATTATCTTGAGATTTTGAGAAGGATTTTCAAGTTTTATGCCAATCACTTCACAGTCCTAAGGGTTTTACAGTAGTCAGAAAGTAATGAATAACTAACACTCTTTGCAACATTTACTCACACAAATTACTTTGGGGAGTAGGGTTACAACAACATCCATAACAAATTACCTTAAAAACAACTTTCCAAGTACCCAACAGAACAATAAACAACGGAACTGCTGAATAGCTCAATGAGAGATGACACGCCACCCCAAACCGACCCGTTTCTTTCTGCGCTTCTGTTGCAATGGGCGGGAAGGTAGGCCAAGGGCAGGGGATTGTGAGAGTTGTAGTCTAAACCTTTTGGAGCGCCCCCGCCACCCCCTTCTTGAAGCAAACTGTTATACTCAAGCCACTGACATGCTGCCCTTTTCGCCTTCACTGAACGGATCCTCAGGGTTCAGGGAGAAAGAGGAGCGGCTGACTCTGCAGTGCGTTTGCTTGTCTCTCTATGACAGCCCCATGGATTTTGCCCTCAGCGCTCTCAGTTTGAGAGCTTTCTCTCCCAGAGGATTTACACATAGAGGCACATCACACCCGTGTACACAAAAGACAGGGGAAGATCTCAAGTTTAACGTCCCTCAAAGCCATTTAAGTTGGCCAGGTGAACTTTCTTCCCCCCCCCCCGACAGTCAGCCAGCTACAACAGGACAACAAGAAAAGCCGAAAAAGCTGCTGAATTCCCACCCACCCAGGATGACCTGAGCCAGCCCTGTCCCTAGAAATCCTGCCACGCCACCCCAAACCGACCCGTTTCTCTCTGCGCTTCCCTTGCAACAGGCGGGAAGGTGGGTGGGAAGGCAGGATGGACAAATGGGGCTCGTCTCTTCAGTGTTTAATCATTCCTCAGAAGTTCCCCAAACTACACATTCTATTACTCTGTCAGGCTTTTCTCTCCAGCCTGACTCTTACATTTCTCTTTCTGACTCTATCTTAATCTCCACACACTGACTTGAACTCACTTGATCTCACACTCTGACTGAAATATTGACTCAGGCTCCACTTCTTATAGTATCTGTCTCGGCTCCACCTTTCAGCAACATGAATATTCAAAAATTGTTACAGTATCACAGAAGAACCTGCAGAGAGAGTTTTAAGAGTGGGCAGAGAGAAGGAGACAGTGTAATAGAGAGTGTAGTTTGGGGAAATTCTGAGGAATGATTAACTACTGAAGATATTCATGAATTAATCTGTGTATTCAATAAATCAAAGTTTTATTTAAAAGCACCTGAAGTGTGGACCTGAATCTTTCTTAAGTAATGGTGATTTAGAGATCACCTGGTGGCAGCAAGTGAAAAGAGTGAGGTTAGTTTGCCTTCGTGTGCTCTGGGGCTTGAAAGTCAAGCAAAGGGGCACGAGGGTGGATGCCACAACCGTACTATTGCTCAGGTCATTTGTTTTGACCACTTTTACATCATATAGAAATATATGTAATGTTCATTGTGTGAAGCAATGCAAATACAGTGATGCCTCGCATAACGAGCGCCCCATTTAACGACGAATCCGCATAGCAATGTTGATTTTGCGATCCCAAAAGCGATCACATTGCGATGTTCTAAATGGGCGAAAATCGCATTGCGATGATCGGTAAGCGTTTCACTTACCGATCTTCGCATTGCAATGTTTTAAAATAGCTGATCGGCGGTTCCAAAATGGCCGCCGGATCAACAAAATGGCCAGCCCCAGTGTTTTCGTGCCGATACCTTGCTTACCGAGGCAGCGAAAATGGCGGCCCTATGGAGGATTCCCGCTTAGTGATGAGTTTATCCCCCATAGGAACACATTAAATGGAGTTTAATGCGTTCATATGGGGTCTAATGCATTCCTATGGGGTTTTTATTTCCGTATAGCGACGTTTCTGGATAGCGACGATTAATCTGGAACGGATTAACGTAGTTATGCGTGGCACCACTGTAGCGTGGTGCAAATAAAAAACAATGACCCACAAATAACATTGCAACCGTATAACTGGTCCTTACCAGGTACTGTTATTGCTGATGGACAGGTGTCGCTATGTGACTGCAGACTACATTAGGCTGCATTGAAGTCCTTACTTTTCTTTTATCCTGTTGCGTACACTTCGATTTATTTTGCCAGAGAGAGAGAGAGAGAGAGAGAGAGAGAGAGAGAGAGAGAGAGAGAGAGAGAGAGAGAGAGAGAGAGAGAGAGAGAGACCTCATATTAACTCTCTAAGTGCCATTGACGTGTGTGTGTGTGTGTGTGTGTGTGTGTGTACATATATACACGTATATATACGTATAATGTCCCGCTGGGCAGCAACTTAAAAAAATTTTGTTGAAATGTTGTGAACGCAGTGTGCTGGGATGAATGTCCGTGTATGCCCAATAGAAACGAGGCAGCCAGGCAGGCACAGAAGAACACACTCCATGGCAACGCTGCTGTAACTTTCACTCATTGAGAAATGTATCTCTGCTTGCATCAAGCCCAGCTGATGTTCCGCCCCTGAGAGCCATATACCCCACCGTGATTGGTAGGTTTGTTCAGCTCCGCATACAACACTGTAAAGTGCCACTTGCAGACCGCACTAACATTAAACTTTCATATTAACATGGGGGGGCCCAAACTATCATCCCGTGAGCTGCAATTGGCCCGTGGTCCGTGAGTTTGAGACCCCTGGCCTAGTCATTGGCTCTTTAGGTTCACTAAGGCTAGAGCTAGCATTTCAAACAGGAAAGAGGCGAATAATGGACAATGAGTTTCAGGAATTATGGAGCGTAACTGATTACTTGTTCCCCCCTGTCTCACCACATCCCCTTTAAAATGGGACAATCAGCTGCTTTCCTCATGCTCCTTAAATGTCCACAAAACTGCAGGGCCTTTTCTCTGGCTAGATGTAACATCATGCCTGGTGCTGTATCATATGGTAGGTATAATGGAACCCAGAACCCCTTATCTCATAAGATATTGTCCATGTGAGCAGGATGCTTTGGAAGCCCTCACTCACATGCTCTTGCACTGTCCGCTTCATCAGGACTGTTGCAAAAAGTACACCACCTCAATATTATTAGAACTGGAGGGGAAATCTGATCTGGACAAGGTCCGTTTTATGTTATCAGTGGAGGTGGTTGACATTATGGAACAAGTAGCTGTTTTCCTTGAGTCAATTGTTAGGTGGCAAAGCCCTGAACCTAACAAACTAGCTTTATTTTGTATTTTATATGGCAATAAAGGTTATTACAGTGGTGCCCCGCATAGCGATGATAATCCGTTCTGGATAAATCGTCGCTATCCGGAAACGTCGCTATCCGGGGCAAAAAACCCCATAGGAACGCATTAAAACCTGTTTAATGCGTTCCTCTGGGAGGAAAACTCACCGCTGTGAGGAAATCCTCCATCCGGCCGCCATTTTTGCCGCCTCGGTAAGCGAGGAAACCGCGCAAAAACGCTGTGTGCTGCCATTTTGTTTACCCAGTGGCCATTTTGGAACCACCGATCAGCTGTTTTAAAACATCGCAATGCGATCGCTTTTGCGATCGCAAAATCCGCATCGCTATGCGGATTCGTCGTTAAACGGGTAAAGGAAAAGTTAAGAACTGCTTGTTCTCTGTTTATTTCCAAGATTTCAGGTGGCAACAATTGGTGATCTTTTTCTGTACCATTTCTCTTTGAAAAAGATACCAGGCCTCACTGTCCTCTCTCTTCCTTCGTATTCTATTTTTATTTGGGACCTTTGGTCTGTCCACTATTTAGCATCACTGGACACAATCAATGTTGTGTGGGGATTTACTGGTTATTCTGTGAAGTGGCCAAAAGCTGAACTGATGTTATTAGGGGACAAAATTTTGCGAGCTGCATTTATTGACCAACAATTTGGTGGTACCCAGATTTTACTAAACCGCTGAAACCTCTGTGCTGCAAGGTCAGAAGACCTGCAGTAGTAAGATCGAATCCATGCGACGGAGTGAGCCCCCGTCGCTTTTTGCAGTTCCCGCCAACCTAGCGGTTCGAAAGCATGCAAAATGCAAAAATGTGAGTAGATAAATAGGTACCACCTCAGTGGGAAGGTAAATGGCATTCTGTGTCTAGTCATGCTGGCCACGGAGGATTGTCTGTGGACAAACGCTAGCTCTATGGGCTGGAAACGGAGATGAGCACCGCTGCCTAGAGTCGGACACGACTGGACAAAATTGTCAAGGGGAATCATTTTACTTCACTTGTATTAATTACCGGTGATATTCTTTCTAATATTATGATCGGTCTGAGTAAATTGATTGCTATATTTAGATAGATGGGCACTGTTAAATTGGTGTATTTGGAGTAAAGAAGCACAGTCTCAGGATGCCCTCAGAAGAAGGGAATGGTAGCCCATCTCTGAATACTCTCTATCTAGAAACCCCTGAAAAGGGTGGCCATAAGTCAGAGTTGACTTGATGGGGGGTGAGGGACCTTGAAGTGTACACTCCTCAAATCTAGGTGCTCAGTAGATGTTTGTGAGGGAGTGAGAGAGAAAAGGGAGGTGATGCCACTGACATACTCTATTCTGCATGTGTTTTGTGAGGCTGGGTTGCTTCATGCTCAGAACGCCCATGGTTTCTCATCACTGGAGGTTCTTGTGGTTGTAGTTGTAGCAACACACGATGAGAGGGAGACAACTCTATGCCCGAGTTATTGTCTCTCTGTGCTGTGTCACATCATATCCTCTGTATCACCAGCATGGCCCAAATCCCATCTCCCGATTTTCCCCTCCTTTGGAACTAATTAGAAGGGAAATTATTTGTGCTGCATCCTCTGCTGATGTAAAGCTGATGCAAACCTTATGCAGGCATGGCCATAAATTGAAACAGTATATGACAGTATATGTGCTCTTCCTTTGTCCTGTCACAAACTCTGCATTGTTATAATCAATTTTAGTTTATGTTTATATCCACAATGGCACTGGCATACCTGATGTGCCACCAATGTTGCAGGACTTCAGCTAAATTCCAAAGTCCAACAACTGACATCACCGCAATGTACATTTCTGTTCAAATTAGGGAACAAGAAATTCTATGTGGACAACAAGCCTATCAAGAGGAATAATAGAGATCCAGCGTTGGTGACATTCTTTGATTCAGGCAGGCAGAGACAGAATTGCAGGCATTTGGTCAGAAATGTGTCCTCAATACAAAAACATGAACATTCACATACATCCTTCCTGTCCTCCTCTCTTTGTCTCTGCACACACATAACAACTCATGTCCCACCCCCACCCCCTGCAAGGTTTCTTGATTTTATTAGTCTAATTCAGGAGGAATTAACAGCCTTTTTGGTTCCCATTGGTAAGCCACTAAAACTGGGGCTGTTCTCACTGCACCTTCTACTTACCCCTGATTTATAGTAAACTTAAGTCAAATTCTACATATTCAACTAGAAAAAGAAACTGAAAATGCCCACTATGTTCAGTCTTTCTGAAATGCTGGTCCAAAGTATACACAGAATACACACTTGGAGAAAAAACAGATGTTACTATTATAGACCATATCCTGGAGCAACCATTATTTCACTGTTGGAAACAAAAGACTGTTCAAGTGCCAAAAATCTGCAAAGTAGACAAAAGGTGAGTGATTTCAATTTGCCAGAAGCACGTATTTTCAAAATGGCATGTTACAATCTGTAGAGTTCTGTTATACTCTGTAAAGAGACTATTTAAATTATAACCTCTTGCCTTATTTCAGTTGTACCACTGCTGATTTTTAGGTAGATTATAAATCATTAATAAATGACACAAAATTTCGCATGGTCTCATCTTTATTCATTATTTTTCTTGTTTCTTTGCAATATAGAATCTTGGTCATAGAATGTTCTAACATATAGCTTTACACTACTAATTGTGAAGGTTTCATCCACATATCGGAACCAGACCAGATGCGAGGAACAGGCCCTGGCATTGGCGCCCTTCGCACCCACAGTCCGGTTCTGATATGTGGATGACACCTTCGCAATTTGGAACCACAGTGATGAAAAATTAGAAGAATTTCTAAACCATCTCAACAGCATCTACCCGAATACACAATTCACCATTGAAAAAGAAATAGAGGGTCAACTCCTGTTCTTAGATGTCATGGTCAAATGCAAAACTGACCTACTATTGGGACACAAGGTCTACAGAAAACCCACCCATACAGACCAGTACCTACACAAAATCTCCAACCACCACCCACAGCAAAAAAGAGGCATAATCAAAACACTGATAGACTGTGCAAATCGGAACTGTGAAGCTCAATTTTTCAACACAGAACTCAACCATCTGAATTGGGCCCTACAGGCAAATGGCTACTCCAAAAGTGAAATCACAAGAGCCCTCAAACCAAGAAAACACTACCGAAATGAAGAGGAAAAACAGCCACCCAAAAATAAAGAATGTATGCCATATATCAAAGGGGTCACTGACCACATGGGGAAACTTTTGAAAAAACACAACCTACAAACAGTATTCAAGCCCACCACAAAAATACAACAAATGTTATGGTCAGCAAAGGACAAAAGGGACCCCCTCACCACTGCAGGAGTATACCAGATACCTTTCAGTTGTGGCCAGGTATATAGTGGAACCACAAAATGCAGCATCCACACCAGAATCAAAGAATATGAGAGACACTGCAGACTAAAACAACTGGAAAAATCAGCAGTAGCTGAATGCCCTAAAACAAGCTGGACATGAAATTCTATTTCAAAATACTAAAGTACTGGACAACACCAGGAATCATTATGTTAGACCACAAAGGGAAGCCATTGAAATCCATAAACACCAGCAGAGGTTCAACAAAAAAAGAAAGTTTAAAACTCAACAAAGCCTGGCTCCCAGCACTGAAAAATACAGCCTGCAAAAGGTCAACGAACTCTACCCAACTACAAGGACCGGTGATCACTGCACACAAAAGACCAGCTAACAACACCTGTCAATCACAGTGACAGATAATCTCTCCCTCTTATCACAACAATACACCCATAACAAAAAACACACTGATCACCACAACCACCCATCTCCTGAAAAGGCTGACAGCTATAAGTACTCAGCTATCCAAACAAACTGCACCAGAGCATAGGCAGAGTTCTGACTCCTGTCCTCTGAAGATGACGGCCACAGAGACTGGTGAAACGTTGGGAAGAACAAGCGTTACAACATGGCCAAAGAGCCTGAAAAACCCACAACAGCCATCAGATCCTGGCCATGAAAGCCTTTGAGAATACAACTTTTTAATTCTTCTTCTTTTTTTTTTGCTAATGATGCATTTAATTTAAAGTAATTTAAAGTAATTAAAATCTCCTCCTTTTAGGGGCTCCCTAGGCTCCATTTTGTCCTGGGGAAGCAGGTGGAGCCATTAATACAAAATCAGTCAGTCAATTTAATGATCTGGTAGTGGTCCCAATCCTGGCAGTGGCAATCCAGCAGTGATTGTTAAATAACTTTTAAAGCCCCCCTCATCCTGTTTCCAGTGCCTGATTTGTGTTATATGAGTGCAAAAACTTTGTAGAATCTGCGAAAAGATGAAAAATATGCATTCACTATTTTGTGTAATTATTTTGCAAGAAACAATGGCATTGCTGAGGTTCAGTGTATTTAAACAATTAGTGAAATGACAACTATAAGTTGTCTATAACAGCAACATCATATGTTGGAACTTAAAACGTTTGAAATTGTGGAGTACACATACACAAACAGAGTTTTTAACACACTAAAGGGCATTGCCATTAAATGTGTGAAACTCATAGCTCTCAAATGTGAACCTCCCAAGCATATGCTACACCAGACCTGGGCAAAGTGCGGCCCAAGGGCCACATACGGCCCGTGAACCGCTCCTGTCTGGCCCAACGGTTGTCGCTCCAGTCTGGTGTTCAAGCACTTGTTCAAGCCCAAGACACACTGGATTTCTATCATTGAACAAGTTGAACATCAAAACCATTTATAGCTTTTTGTCTAAAGTTGATCAGTTGCTTATCTTTAAACATACCGCAAAAAAAACCTCTTTAGTATTTGTGAAGATTAACAAGTTTAAAATAAAAACTATCATCACATCACTGTTTCATTTTATTTTTAAGTAAAGTTGGTTCGGCCTCTGAACACAGTTCTGATTTTTCATGTGCCCCCCAATAGAAATTAATTGCTCACCCCTGTGCTAAAGGTTGATAAGGGTTCTGCCTATCTGCAGAAACCTTCTGCCTGCCTTCAAAGACAAATTGGCTTCAGGTCCTTTTCGAAAACATGAACCCATTCCATGCCTCAGAGGGAAAGTAGTCTGGAGAGACGTAATTTACTTCTGTTATTGCTATTACTATGTAATATCATTTGTAATAATTATTGTTTTAACCATACACAGAACTACTTTTACATCAATTAAAAAAAACCTCTTGACAACAACCCCCAAATGACTCAGGTTGATATGACTGTTCCCATTTTACAGATGATTTAGGTGCAGCTGGGTTATTTTAAATGCCTTGGTGAGAATCCTAGCCTCCAGAAAAGCTATACAGTACTTGTAAAGAAAATGACTCAAAGAGGTATACAAAATACCTTAGGCTACAGAATGTGCAGTCTTGTAGTAAGTGGTGGCTGGTGCCCATTGTAGTTGGTGAGGCAGAAAATACAACAACCAGTGATGGGGATAGGCAGAATCAATAGGCTGAACAAGGGCCATATACGAACATTTGTGTGCACATGTACAGGCATTCACACGCATGCATGCAAGCATTTACTCACTCATTCACCCACAGGCATTCACACCAATTCATTTATTCTACAACTCCTCTGAAGAGCAATAAAAACCAGAAATATTTCCAGAAATTATAATTAGTTCTACCCATTATTGTTTTCCTAGATAGTTGGCTTATTCATTTCTATCTACTCTTCCATCATCCTCTCCCTTTCTCCCCTACTTACTCTCACAAATGTGGTGCTATAGGTTCAGCACAATGGGAACAGAGGCAAGGTGACCCTTCATCTCAGTTTTCTAGCCAGTCCACATGAGTGGAATGGCTAGAAAAATCCATTTGCTCTTTCCTGTCTATAAAGCAACTTTGAAAGCAGTGCTTCCAAGTGAGAAATTAGCAGTATGTATGTGGTGGTCAATCTGACACACCAAATGATTTACATAATATATAATTTGCATAATATGCCAATATAACAGTGATTAGAACATGGCAGTCCTGAGGACACCCATTTGCTGAGCGTAGGAATTGTAATACGATTCAGATCACATAAAAGATGGTAAGGAAACAACAGCTACAAGAAGGAAAATAAGTGCCGTGCTCAAATACCCACCTCTGCCTGCTCTTTGAAGGGGACATGTTGCTTCCCTTTGCCTCAAGCTTATGATTGTCTCCAGTCCTAAAGTCTGCAAATATTTTACTCATGCTGTTATAACAAAAGGACACCACCCCTATCATCAGTACAGGTTGTTTTGTGTATTTTTCCCTAATAGATTTCTGGAGCTTAAGTTAGCATGAAGGAAAAGTGGTGAACAATGAAGAATGGCCATTATTGATGTGGCCCCTCCACAATTGCTCACTTCGTCCCTGCTAAAATATCCCTACTGCAAGCTTTTGCAACCCAGTAATGTCTATCTGTGACACCTTTTGTAGAAGCCGAATTAGAAGGTAGAATGTCCCATTTCCACCTTGTGGCATACTTTGTCTTCACCAATATCTGTAATATTTTGGATAAATTTCTTGAAATATATCTATTTTGTTAGACTATTTTATTTATTTGCTTGCTTGCTTGCTTACTTATCTACTGTCTTTCTTCTGGATAAAGCTATGCCTAGGTATAATTTAATAATAGATCAGATTGAGAAATGCTAATTTGTCCAAAGTCAACACTTAGCTTCCTCACTCCGTTTCATTAAGGCAACACATCTATAGATACCCATATTAAACAGTACGCCCTGTAGACATTATTTCTAAATGGACTATCATAAAATGCCACTGTTCCACCAATCTTCAGTATATAAAATGCAATACACTGCATAACACACTCACAACACAGAGAGAGTGAGAGTGCTCTAACCTAACAATATAAATACTGCTTTCAGTATAAGATCTACTGTAGTCAGAAGTATATAATGGAAAGTATGTATGTAAAATATCTCCCCGCCTATATAGTGTTTGTCTTATATACAGTATTTCTTTGCTTGTCTTATAGGTTTTGTTTGTTTGTTCGTATGTAGGTATGTCTTAAAAAATAATAAACTTTTTTTAAAAGAAACAATATAAATACTGCTTTGAAGAAGCAGCCCAGATGCTTCCACTGGAAAACAAAATAATTAGACATTCAGGTATGAAGCTTAAATTGCATAGGCCAGAGTCATTGTCATTCCAAAGCTTGCAGAAGTTTTAGTATTACACTCGTTTATGACTTTGAGATTTAGCAGCTGTTGATTTGCTAGATTGCCTGCATAAATCCCATGGGGATATCCGACATGCAATTTTGTATGAGAGATGTCTAATTTACTAAAATAGTACATCCTGTATTCCAATGCAGCATGCGTGTGCACACACACAGGAAGCCTCTGAGATGTTGACTCAGGCCTTGATTTTGTGCCAAGAGTTTTGCATAAGATTTCATTTAGGAAAGGCAATTTCACTGGATGGTAGTGGGGACTGGGCCAATTACAATATCTTCCCTTGCTACATACATAAAATAAAGAGTAAAAATAAAATACATACATAAAATAAAGAGCCTAGGAAGAGCTCCCCATGCAGCTGACCACTCAAATAACATATTTGCTTGTGAATATTGCTTGTAAGGAAAGCGATGACAAATCTAGACAGCATCTTAAAAAGCAGAGATATCACCTTGCTGACAAAAGTCCACATAGTCAAAGCTATGGTTTATCCTGTAGTGATGTATGGAAATGAGAGCTGGACCATAAAGAAGGCAGACTGCCGAAGAATTGATGCTTTTGAAGGACAGATCCTGAAACTGGGGCTCCAATACTTTGGCCATCTCATGAGAAGAGAAGACTCCCTGGAAAAGACTGTGATGCTGGGACAGTGTGAAGGCAAGAGAAGAAGGGGACGACAGAGGACGAGATGGTTGGACAGTGTCAACGAAGCTACCAAGATGAATCTGACCCAACTCCAGGAGGCAGTGGAAGACAGGACGGCCTGGCATGCTCTAGTCCATGGGGTCATGAAGAGTCGGTCACTTAACAACTAAACAACAACAATTGCTTGTGAAGAAAGCTGTGTAGTCCTAAAACAGTACAAATGCAGGAAAAGGATTATTAGGCCACTTTTAAAAAAGGAAACAAGCAGCAAGCTTTAATGAGTCAAGTCCACTTCTTCAGGCCATGCACTTATATGTTGTGGATAGTGCAGAAAAAATGTAAATGAGACACCCCAAAATTCATAGTGGATGGTTGTGTCAGGTTTGCTGCTTAGAAGTGAGTTAAAAAAAAACACATGCTGCATTGGAGGTGAGGTTTTCAAACTACACCCCAGGTAGCTATCAGTTACATATTAAACAAAGTGTGGTGCTTGCATATTGCCCTGTATTTATTTATTTATTTATTTAATTATTAAATTTATACCCCGCCCCTCTAGACCATGTCTACTCAGGGCGGCTTACAACATAAAATAAATCAATATAAAATATATATAATCATAAAAACACAATTGCTATATTAATTAAGACAATTAATTTAAGAAAGGATTACCAAAATGGGATAGGATAAGGAAAGAAGAAATAAAAAAAACTTAGCTGACTGGAGGGAAGGCCTGCTTAAATAGCCAAGTTTTTAACTGTCTTTTAAAAACATCCATCGAGGGTGCCAGCAGAATTTCTGTTGGAAGGGCGTTCCACAGCCGAGGGGCCACAGCTGAGAAGGCCCAGTTTCTAGTTTTTTTCCTTCTGAGCCTCTCTCGGCGTCAGACCCCTCAGCCGCCCCTGCTGGCGATGACGGGTGATTCGGGTAGATCTGGGTGGGAGAAGACAATCTGCCAAATATTGAGGTCCCAAACCGTTTAGCACTTAAAACACACTGTGGGCAATTTACAATTCAATAACTCTGTCTACATGTTACCCACCCCCACAGCAAGCTGGGTACTACCGACATAGGAAGGATGGAAGACTGGGATTGAACATGGCTTGTGAGCAGAGTTTTGGCTGCAGTACTGCAGTTTAATCACCACACCACAAGGCTCTACAGCATCTCAAACAATCAAGAAATCACTTGATGTGCCCCCCCATACATATTGCCTTCTTTTGAAACTGCAAAGTCTTTATTTTGCTGGGGAATAGGGAAACAGAAAAATCCAGTTAGGCTCCATCAGGAAATTGGGGTTAAAATTTAATTTAACCCCTAGGCAGGGCCAAATCAAGCCAAATTAATAATATTACCTAGTGGTTGGAAGTAGGTGTTTCCTTCAGTACGCAGTCCTGCTTAGCTGATGTTAAGGTTAGAGATGGGATAGTCGTATCTCTGGGGATACATACAAAAAATATATCAGCGCCAAAGATGCAGTCCCTCCACTCCAAACTGGCTGGTCATTGTGTGGCATGTGCAGCCGGCATAGTTCCCATTGTGCTACTTGCAGAGGTGGCCAGGCTGGTATTTCCCTTTTCAAGCACTTAGAAAGTGCTATCATATCTCCCCTCCGTCTGCTTTTCTTGAGGCTAAACATGCCCAGCTATTTCAATCTTTCCTCACAGGCCTTCGCTTCCAGTTCCCTGATCATTCTTGTTGCTCTCCTCAGAATGTCTTCCATTTTATTTATTTTCATTTATTTTATTTTTATTTATTTATTTAATTTATATGCCGCCCACACTACCCAAAAGTCTCTCAGCAGCTTACAACATTTAAAATACAATAAAAATTCAGAAAAATTAAAATACAATTAAAATATATATAAAAATTGCCATTGGACCCACAGCTAATATTATTTCAATTAAAAGCCTTCTGGAACAGGAAGGTTTTGACCTGGCGCTGAAATGTCATCAGCGGCGGCGCCAGACAAATCTCAGTCAGGAGGGCATTCCATAGTCTGAGGGCAGCTGCCAAAAAGACCCTTTGTCTACAAAGACATCCCTCTTACCTCCTTAAGGGACGGCTCTTTCGAAAGGGCCCCCTGGCTAGATCTTAACTGCCGGGTAGGTTCATATGGAAGGAGGCAGTCCTTCAGGTATCCAAGGCCTAAGCTGTTTAGAGCTTTATATGTCAAAACAAGCACTTTGAATTGGGCCCGGGCAGCAACTGGTAGCCAATGTAACTTAAACAGAATCGGCTTGATATGTTCCCTGGCAGCCGCACCACTTACCAGCAGTGCAGCTCGATTCTGGACCAGTTGCAGTTGCTGGACCGTCTTCAAAGGCAGCCCCACGTAGAGTGCATTGCAGTAACCTATGCTGGATGTTACCAGTGTATGTGTAACTGTCATGAGATTCCACTCATCCAGGTAAGGCCGTAGCTGGTATAATTTCCGCAGCTGAAAGAAGGTGCCCCTGGCCACTGAGTCCACCTGGACCCAGTGTTAGACTGGGGTCCAGGAGCACCCCCAGGCTGTGGACTCTGTCCCTTAGGGGGAGTGTAACCCCATTCAGGGTAGGGAAATGGCCCTCCAGCCTGTCCGGCGAATCACCCACTAACAGCACTTCCATCTTGTCTGGATTGAGTTTCAATTTATTAACTCTCATCCAGTCCATTATCAGGTCCAGACACGAGTTCAGCACAGAAACTGCCTCACCTGGATTGGTGGAAAACGAGAGGTAGAGCTGAGTATTGTCAGCATATTGCTGAATCCTCAGCCCAAACCTCCTGATGACCTATCCCAGCAGTTTTATGTAGATGTTGAACAGCATGGGGGACAGTATTGAGGCCTGAGGAACCCCATGACATAACTGTCCCCCAGCACCACCCTCTGGACATGGTCAGCCAGGAATGAGTGGAACCACCGTAAAGCGGTACCCCCCACTCCCAACCTAGCCAGCCTATTCAGAAGGGATCCATGGTCGATGGTGTCGAAAGCCACTGAGAGGTCCAAGAATATCAACAGGGTCACACTCCCCCGTCTCTCTCCCGGCAAAGGTCATCATACAGGGCGACCAAGGTATCCTTCTTAAAATGTGGTGTCCTGAATTGCACAACATATTCTAGATCAGTGATGGCGAACCTATGGCATGCGGAGACATCTCCCTTGGAGCCCCAGTTTCAGGATCTGTCCTTCCAGTGAGCATTCAGGCTTGATTTCCTTCAAAATGGATAGGTTTGTTCTCCTTGCAGTCCAGGGGACTCTCAAGAGTCTCCTCCAGCACCACAATTCTAAAGCATCAATTAATCTGTGGTCAGCCGCCTTTATGGGCTAGCTCCCGCTTCCATACATCACTACTGGGAAAAAACATAGCATTGACTATGCGTACCTTTGTTTGCAAGGCGATGTCTCTGCTTTTTAAGATACTGTCTAGGTTTGTTATTGCTTTCCTCCCAAGAAGCAGGTATTTTTTAAATTTCGTGGCTGCTGTCACCATCTGCAGTGATCATGGAGCCCAAGAAAATAAAATCTGTCATTGCCTCCATATCTTCCCCTTCTATGTGCCAGGAGGTGATGGGACCAGTTGTGATGATCTGTGTTTTTATGAGATGTTAGAATGGGTTTTGTAGTCATAATATTGTCTTAACAGCTTCCATCTTGATTTAAAGTCTGCTCTGTAGTAGGAAAGTTTTTCATGCTGTTTCAGAGAAGCTTCGTTCTCTGGTTATCTCGTTGCCAAGATAAGTAGAGAGCAGAGACTTTCGTACTCAAAATAATTCTGCCACAAAACATGATAACTACTCTCAAGCTCCCATGAGAAAGTTAGGCGGGACAACAAGACCCAGGAGGGGGTGCTCCTTATGAAGCATCCTGGGAAGAAGAAGGAAGTGGGAAGAAGAGGGAAGTTGGGAGAAGAAGGGAAAAGATGGAGTTTGACTGAGAAAGGACAGACATGTGCTTTTTCCCAAAATGGATTATAACTTTTAGATTATAACTGGAATTTAACGTTTCCTGGTGGATCATGGACTATGGAATCACAGGAACGTAAGAATGACTACGCTTATGCATTATTCTAGTTTAGAATGCTTTTAATTATTTTATTTTTCCAGCTGGAGTGGTGGGGGTGATCTGTCTGCCTTGTTATGAAAATGTTCCTAACTGAATTACTTTGCAATAATCTGAATTCTTTTCTGAGCCATCCTTTTTAAAATAAAACAGTAATGATTTAGAATTGCATGCATTGGTTTCTTGAACAGACTAGTCTTTCTGATTTGGCCATATGTATTTGCTACCTGATATAGAGCCCAGATTAGCCTGAGTTTAAACTCATGGATTTGTCTGTGTGTGTTGCTTTTCTTAATAAAGGAGGTGGACATGAGGAAGAAGTGTTAGTCAGGGCCTAGCTGAGAGTCTTGGGCTCATCTTAGCTCCTAAAGGACTAACTAAACTTTGGAATCTCTCCATTCTCCGGCACCCCTGTATCTCCTTGGAGTTCGGGGGCTTTGCTGACACCAGTGGCCATGATCTTAGTTTTTTTTGATGTTTTTTGAGCTCTCCTCTTTCACCCTCATTACAAGGTTCCTTAATTCCTCCTCACCTTCTGCCATCAGAGTGGTATCATCTATTGTTGATATTTCTTCCGGCAATCTTAATTCTGTTTTGGGATTCCTCCAGTCCAGCCTTTTGCATGATGTATTCTGCATATAAGTTAAATAAGACGGGGGACAATATACAGCCTTGTTGTACTCCTTTCCCAATTTTGAACCAATCAGTTGTTCCATATCCAGTTCTAACTGTTGCTTTCTGTCCCATGTATAGGTTTCTCAGGAGACGGATAAGGTGGTCAGGCACTCTCATTTCTTTAAGAACTTGCCATAGTTTGCTGTGGTCCACACAATCAAAGGCTTTTGCATAGCCAATGAAGCAGATGTTTTTCTGGAACTCTCTGGCTTTCTCCATAATCCAGCGCATGTTAGCAAATTGGTCTCTAGTTCCTCTGCCACTTCGAAATCCAGCTTGTACTTCTGGGAGTTCTCGGTCCACATACTGCTGAACCCTACCTTGTAGGATTTTGAGCATAACCTTGCTAGTGTGTGAAATGAGTGCAATTGTACGGTAGTTGGAGCATTCTTTGACACTGCCCTTCTTTGGGATTGAGATGTAGACTGATCTTTTCCAATCATCTGGCCACTGTTGAGTCTTCCAAACTTGTTGGCATATTGAATGTAGCACCTTAACAGCATCACCTTTTAAGATTTTAAATAGTTCAACTGCAATGCCATCACCTCCACTGGTCTTGTTGTTAACCATGCCTTCTAAGGCCCACTTGACTTCACTCTCCAGGATGTCTGGCTCAAGGTCAGCAGCCACACTATCTGGCTTGTCCGGGTGCTGCATGTGTTGCTCTCAAACTAACAGCATATGGGTCAAAGTTTGACAAATTATCAGCATGCATACAACATCAAAAAATCACGTTGTGCAAAAGCATGCCAAGTTGAGTGTCCCTTATCAAAAATACATGCATATAATAATTTTAAACGTTTGTATAAATTACCTGGCTTGTATTACTTTAATATTTGTTTCTATTTACTAGAGTTAATGGTCATTTTTCAATAAAAAAAGTGTTTGTATCATTCAAAGTTTTGTTATGTTTTGAAGAGAAAAGGTGATGATTAATTTAGACAACTGTATGAGTTTTTTCTAAACAAAAACATCAGTATTCAGATTTAATTGTAGTGTTGGCACTTCGAAAGAAATAATTTGGTTTTTTGTTGCCATTTGGGCACTTGGGCTCAAAAAGGTTAGCCATCAGTGTTCTAGATGAAGCCTAACCAGTGCAAAATAGAGGGAGACAAGTAGCTCATAGGATTTTGTTAATGCAACCTAAAATAAGAGTTGTGTTTGTGGCAGTCAAGTTGGACTGTTGGCTAATATTAAGTTTGTGGTCTACAACAACTCCAAGAACATTCTCCATCATAGTATTACTGAGCCAAGCATACCCCATCTTGTAACTGTTGTTTGGTTCTTTTTCTCCCTAGGTGTAGAGCTTTGAACTTACCACTGTTAAATTTCATTCTGTTGCTTTCAGCCCCGTGCTCAAGCCTATCAAGAAATTCTGAAATTTGTTTTTGCTTTCCAGGCTATTCTACTTAATTTTGTCATACACAAATCTGATAAACATTCCTTGCACACTCTCATCCAAGTCATTAATAAAAATTTAGTGCCTTGTACTACTCGCTTGTTATCTCCTCCAAGTTTGAGAAGTAGCCATTGTGAAGCATTCCCTGAGTTGATTCTATAACTAATTGTGTATTCACCTGATAGTTGTTCTTTCCAGTCCACAACTGTCATCATTGCTTTGGGAAGCTCCTTCTCTTTGGGGGGAGTAACTCTCACTACAAAGAATGTAGTCTGCAGCTTGGGGGTCTATCTTGACCTGGCACTTGCCATGGAATCCCAGGTAATGTCTGTGGTCCACACCACCCATTTACATCTTCGGCAGATTGTCCGGCTGCGTTCCTATCTTGATGTTGGGGCGTTCACCACACTTGTCCATATGCTCATATAGTCTCGAGATTAGACCACTGCAATACACTCTACATGGGGCTTCCTTTGAGATTGATGTGGAAACTTCAAATGGTCCAGAACATGGTGGCCAGATTACTAACTGGGGTGAAAAAATATCGTATTTCCCCCACTCTGGCCACCTGTTACCCATTAGATTCCGCATTGATTTCAATGTTCTAATGATCACATATAAAGTCCTAAAAGGTTTAGGACCTCAATACCTGTCAGAGTGCCTTCTTCCACCTAGTTCTACCCAAGTCACTCATTCTAGTCAGACTGGGTGGCTGAGGGGCTTAACTCAGAGAGAGGCCCAGAAGGAAAAAACTAGAAACCAGGCCTTCTCAGTGTTGGCCCCTCACCTTTGGAACTTCCTCCCTTCTGAGATCCACCTGGCTCCCTCACTGGGAGTTTTTAAGAGTAAACGGAAGACCTGGCTCTTCAGGCAGGCCTCCCCTCCTGCCACTACTTAATTTTTCCCTGTTTTTGACTTGTTTTAGTCTTTTTATTGATGATTCTAATTTTATTGCCTTTTATGGACTGTAAACCGTCTAGAATAGATTTGTCTACATGGGCAGTATAAAAGCCAAATAAATAATAGTTAGTATGGTAATTAGAATATAATAGAACACCCTGTCAAAGCCTTTGCTGGAGTCAAGATACATTATGTCTATACATTCCCACCATCTATCAGGGAGGTTACATGATGAAAAAAATGAGATTAGTTTGGCAGGATTTGTTCTTGACAATTCCATATTGGCTTCTATTTACCACATAGTTGTCAAGGTGCTCGCAGAGTGACTCCTTTATAATTTGCTCCATAATTTTCCCTGGGATTGATGTCAAGGCTGAATGGTCTGTAATTTTCAGGGTCCTCTTTTGAAGACAGAGACAACATTAGCTTTCCTCCAGTGATCTGGCACTACACCCATCCTCCATGATTTCTAGAAAATAATAGTGGCTCTGAAAGAATGGTATTCCACCTTGTAATAATGGTGGCAGGGAGACTCCTTATTTATACTTTAATTGTTTCAACCCAATAAGACAATTCTCTGGTTGACAAAAAACTGAACCAAAGATGAATTTGAAGACAAAATAATGTTATTTTATTTCAGGTAAGCAACCTCAGTTCCTACACCATTCTGTAATGTAAAACGTGTGAAAAGATTTCCTCTGTTCATTCTCAGGTAAATAATGTTCAATGTATCTTGATTTAAGAGTGACAGGGCAATGCAACAGGATACTACTTTTTAAAAAGTTAAATGATTCAAGAAATAAGGAGATACAACTGGGTACACCTAAGAACTTACAAATGAAAGAGTTCACTACATGGTGGAAAAACAGTAGCACACACTTATGGACAAGAAGGAAATGATAGCTCCCTCACTCATAAATGCTGACCTAGTCATATTTGAACATCTGTGGCTACTGAACCATGAAATAACACCAATTAATGAACATGCTTCTCACCAGATTAGTTTTAGTACATTGTTAAAACTTCAGACCTACCATGAGATCATTTATTTATGCCTTTGGGGGCACCTCTTTCTATATTCAGGAAACAGAAATCTAAGCAAAGATGGAACTGTGATCCAGCATGCCATACCTCTGATCCACCTATTCTGTACTGTCAAAGTTCCAGGACTGGAACCCCCTGTAGGAAATTTTCAAACAGCAGGAAGTCTCATAGTACTGCTAGGGTTCAGAAGCAGAAGAAACCTGCAAATATAGTCTCAGTTTCCTGGAACAATAGTCATGACATAGGCAGGAACAGGAATGATCTCTGGAAACTCTTAGGCAACAAACTTTGTGCTACAAACATTTGTAAAATTCAGAGTGAAAAGAGCTTAGGTGATTCTTTAAGTAAATTTCAACTGCAAGAAGCAGTTTGAAATGGAAAGATAAATAATATTTTAATATTTTAAGAACATTTCTGAAGTGTAAAGTGGTATACAAATATCGCACACAGCACACTACAACAGCATATCTGTTCATTTTCCATGTATCTGTATGCCCATGTTCTAAGGCTTTAAGAGTCACTCTCCAAGACCTACAGAAAATGGCATAAAATTCTTGGTCCTTGGAATTTGATAGCATTTATACAGAGCACTCTGATATTCAAGCTTCACACAAAATACATTATGAACTCCAGAAATACTTGGTAACAGAAAGTACTATTCTAATTCTTGCCCCCCTTTAAATAAAACAATTATACAACAAAGAACACAGAAAACAATGATGTCCAATGTACAAACATGCCCAAGCCCTAAAAAAATTTCTTCTGCTAGATGGTGTGCAGAAGCTGAGTGTAGTAGGGATAGCAATTACCCATATTAGTCTAAGGCACTGGTTCTTAACCTTGGGTTACTCAGGAGTTTTGGACTGCAACTCCCAGAAGCCTTCACCACCAGCTGTCCTGACTGGGGTTTCTGGGAGTTGCAGTTCAAAAGCATTCGAGTAACAAAGGTTAAGAACCACTGGTCTAAGGCTGATGGAAGCTGCAGTATAACCACATCTCTTATTTGTATATCCCACATCCCTTTGGAAAGCGTTCAGAAACTTAAGCTGGCCCAAAACACTGCAGCCAGATTGCTAACTGGGGCTGGTTACAGGGATCGCATAACCACCATCCTGTTTACAGCAGCTCCACTGGCCATTACCAAACACAATTCAATGTGCTGTTATTTATCTGTAAAGCTGTTAAGATAATCAGGGGAGGCGTTTCTCTTGGTTCCTCCACCTTGACAGGCATGCTTGGTGGGGGAAAGGGAGAGAGGGCTTTATCTTTCACTGCTCCCAGACTCTGGAACTCCCTCCCAGAGAAGACCATGATGGTCCCATATTTGCTGTAATTCCACAAGCAAAGACCTTTTCTTCAGACAGGCTTTCCCTTAGTGAATGGCTGTCTGAGAGGGATTTTTAAATTGATTGTTGTGCCTTGTTGTTTTTAAGTGTGTTTTAGTATTGATTTTTAAAGCTGCTTTTAATATAATATTTGTTAATTTTTAAATATTTGTATACTTAATGCTTTTAGCTTTTAAAGTTGTCTTTTAATTATATAAGCTACCTTGAGTTCTTTTCAAGGAGAAAGTTCAGGTAAAATATTTTAAATAAAATAAATTAAAGAACCCAATTTCCTTCTACCTTGGGAGTCTCATCTTCCTGCACTGTCTCTTGTTTCATTTTGGACTGTCTCATCATAGGCTTTTCTAGGTATCATATATTCAGAAAATGGTTTTATCATCATTTTTTGTGCAGCCCTAATGTGAGAATTAATCTTCACACACACCCTTTTGATGCCGTCTTTCTAAACAGACTATAACCAATTTCTTATTTCAAACCAGTAACATTTACTTTCAACTCAACAGGTAACTTATTTACACATAACAAATTCTCCACTTTCTCTTCTTCCTCAGTGGCAGAGTAAATGGGTTCCAAGCTAGCCAGAGCAACAGTCTCTTTTTGTCTCATTCTACTTCTTCTCACCTCTTGGCTACCCCCATAAACCTTCTTCATTTCTTTTATATCCTTCTCTCTCTTCTCTTTCCCCTCCTTTTCTTTTCCCACTTTTCTGTCACTTCAACATGGGGCTTCTCCCCTGCTGTCCTTGAGCTTTCCTCCTGTTTTTCCTAGATTCCCTTCACCTTCCAGGGTAAAAGGCATAGCACTCTGGCAGAGGACGTTGTCCTGACCTCTTTTTTCTCACATCTAAGAAGCGTTATTCTGAGTGCCACTGCCACTATATCTGGACAATCCTCCACTGGTGCCATTTCCCACTATTGCTACTGCCTTGCCATGACTGGAACTGCCAGTTTTCTTCTGTTCCTGTAACCATTAATTCTTGAAGAGAGCAGATGCCTCTTAGTCTGATGTCTCACCTATGTCCATTCTGCTTGGAGGACTCTGTTAGGAGTCCAGATTCTTAAAATAATCTAGCCTCCATACAACATTGTTCTTAGCCTCCCTGAAACACCCAAATATCCTTGTTTCATTAAGATATGCATCCAAAGGAGATAGAGCATTTGCAGGAATACCAATTGCTGTCCAAAAAAGGACAGGAGCCAAATTTCTTTCACGATAGGTAAACACAAAAATAAATAAATAAAAAAAAGAGAACAAATAAAAAAAACAAAAATGTCACCGCACCACAAAGACTAGTTGTTATATTTTAATGTGAGCTTTCGTGGACATGTCCACTTACTCGGCTGTAAGCCAATCTCCCTCACACCAAGAGCATCAAGCACCTAAAGCAATTCTAATATTTTGCAGGAGCATTGTCATGTTGTGTCTCATACAATTTCATTCTCTTCTGACCAAACCAAGAAGATACATTTTCAAGCTGTAAAGTGCCTGAGCTCAACCTGTCTACAATTTGGCAAGTTTTGTCTTCTCAAGAGGCCTGTTATGTTTGCAAATTTCTACAGTTTCTATCAAGATGTGAATATATATAAAAAAGTTATTGGCAATTCCATTTTGAAGAGATTATGATGAATTAGCTAGTTGCACAAAAGCCCAGCACTAAATTGACAACTTTGACAGACCATCTCCAAAATGACTAACTACTATGTATTACTCCATCCTTCCCAAAAAAGGGGAAGAAAGGAGTAGCAACAGATTTTTCTTGTAATTCACTCTTTCACCTTGCCCTATTTGGCCTTGCATTCAATCTTCATTATAATTCCAACCTGCATCTTTCTTTCCTGAAACCTATACTTCCATTCTGCACTCCCTCACCCCAACTAGCCTGCCCCATTCTTGCTTGATTTTCCTCCCGTGGACATCTGGCTCTCCAAGATCAGAGAAGAAAACATCTCACAAATGGAGTTACAGGATATTCTAATCATATCAGGCAAAATCCAAAGAAGCAAAACAAGACAAAAACACGTGGCACTTTAAAGACTTCACTATTATATTTTAATGTGGATACATCCACTTCATCAGGATATTTTAAGATATGTCATGTAGCAACAGCCCAAGAATAAATAAATAACAGTGTCCTGAGGTTGCCCTGAGCCAATCACAGGAAAACAACAAAAAAAGTTAAAGTGATGATTCCCTTAAAGGAAGTTTTTGCAATAGAACAAGAAAAGTAATGTGTTATCCGTTTGAGAAGGAAAGAAGGGAAAGCATTAAAACTGACATGAGAATCCTTTCTGTGAGATATGGAACATGAGTACAGTGGGGTCTTGACTTGAGAACTTAATCCGTATTGGAAGGCGGTTCTCAAGTCAAAAGGTTCTCAGGTCAAATCTGCATTTTCCATAGGAATGCATTGAAAACCATTTGATCCGTATCTGCTCTTTTCCGTCCATAGAAACTAATGGGAAGCTGCTATTCTGCCTTCGACCACTAGAGGGGGGATTTCCCCCCCCTTAGGTCAAGAAAGGTTCAGGGAAGGCAGGGAAAATACAGTCCAGGCAGTACAGTACCAGGCAGTCTGAAGACTGTCTCCCAATCCACTCTCTAAACGCTGGGAGGAGTGAGGAAGCAGACAGGCACCCTTTTCACTGGCCAACAGTTAACTGAAAGTTCACATTTTGCACTTTCCCTGCCTCCCACATGGGTTTTTTTAGTTCTTAACTCAAATCTAAGTACTTAAGTCAAGTCAGTATTTTCCTATGAGAACAGTTCTTAAGTCAAAATGTTCTTAACTTGAGCCGTTTTTAAGTCAAGACCCCACTGTATGTTACTCTGCTGTTTGTATACATTACATGCCTAGGCAGCAAAGAAAAGCATTTTGGAAGCACGGAAACTGCTGGATCCACAATTTCAAGCAGCATCCAAGTGTGTGCATAACAGAGAAAGAAATAATGTGAATGGTTATGATAATGAGAGGACAGATGTTCTGGCCTCACTCATAGCTTGGAAATAACAAATAATGTAACTAGTATTTGTGAGTTACTTCCAAGGTGTATTATCAGTAACACCTAGTTGCTTCCAGAAATTGCTTTAACTAGCATTTTGTGGCACTTTTTTGAGCACTGTAAGCAATGCCTCTTGTAAGAAAACACAATTGTTAAAAGTATCAGCTAATATTAAAAGGAGATGTCATTTACAGCCCCAACCTTTTGCCTTTGGCATGTGTGGAGTGTGGCCATAAGGAACTTTTTGGAAACAAAGCAAAACACAGAATTGACTGATCCATGGCCTAAATGAAATAATGAAGAAGGAGGAATAATCTATTTTATTTATTTATTTATTTATTTGATTTTTATCCCGCCTATCTGGACCAACGGTCCACTCTAGAGAAGAATAACACAGCTAGTTGAACCGTACATAGCTTAGACCAGTGACGACAAACCTTTTTGGGTCTGAGTGCCCAAACTGGGAAAAAAACAATGGGCAGTGAGTGGCAGTGGAAGTGGTGGCAGAAGCGGGAATCCCGGGCATGGAGGTGCCTTGAGAACCCACTCCAGATCTGCCACCAGCACCACCTGCTCCGGATCCTGGCCCACTGCCTGTCATGGTGCCAGCACCGCAGCTGCAGCTGCCTCCTCAGGTTTGGCTGCAGGGGGTGGGATAGTGATCCAGAGACTTATGGCCCACGTGCCTGTAGAGAGGGCTCTGTGTGCCAGCTGTGGCACGCATGCTATACGTTCCCCATCGCTGGTTTAGACCAATGGTGATGACAGTAAACACACTGCTGTCCATCCTTCAGTGTATGATCTTGTGGGAGATGAGAGAATCAGGAAACACTTTTCACAAAGAAAATCAATCAAATGCAAATACTCTTCACTTTCTTTTTAGTTGTGATGCATATCTGTTATCTTATATTTAACATATTGCAGTGAACAATGAAGCCATGGGAAAGGAGAGCTAAGTTACCTTTATTTGATTATTGAAATAATTAAATACAATCTTAAATTTTCCATAAGAATTGTTTATAACTTAATTGAGATGTAATAATAATAGTCATGTGTTATCAAGTCAATTTTGACTTATGGTGATCTTTTTCAGAATTTTCCAGGTAACCACTAAGTTACCCAAGCCAGAAAAAGAGAATACAGTAAAAGCCAATGTTCAGGATGAAGCAGCAGCGATAAAACCCTGCAGACTGAATGAAACAATGTTCCTTCCTGGAGAAGACATTTCACATGCAGGATGCCACTACCAATAAGTTATTTGCCTCATCACCAATTCTCCTGAAACACTATCAGCAGGATCTCTGATGACAAAAATTTAGCAGAGCTCTGTATTTAAGGTACTGTACTGAGTTTCAATCCTACAGTGGGATCTCGACTTACAAACGGCCCTACTTACGAACAATCCAACTTATGAACCCACCCGACAGGGAAATTACATACTCAACATACGAACTTCCCTCGAGTTACGAAGAGGAAAAAAGTGCCCCCTCCCTCCCCTTAAAGGCTTCTGGAGGGGAAAAAGGTCAGAAACTTAAAAATAAATAAAAGAAAGTCACTTACCAGGCCTTGGTAGCCCCCGAACTGCAGGAAAAAGAGCAGCAAACAGATAAAAGCCGACACCCAGAAGGGAGCCTGGCAGCCATTTTGTGCTCCCCCCCCCCGCTCCTGCCCCCCCTCTGCCCGCCTAACAGCTGATCGGCTGGCTCTGAAGAGGCTTGGGGAGGCTTGCTCAGCACCTAAAAAGCCTGCCTGTGTGTCTTTGTGCTGAAAAAATCAGCACAACATGCTTTAAAACATGCTTTAAAATTGGCTTCGTTGAAAAAAAAGATTTCAAAAGTGCTTTTAAAACTGTTCCCTGTCTCCCCCCTCCTTTTCTGAACTTTTCTTGACCTAAGGGAAAAAAAAGAAAAAAATATCCCCCTCTAGTGGCAGAAGGCGGAATAGCAATTTTCCATTAGTTTCTATGGACGGAGAAGAGTAGATACGGATTAAATGGTTTTCAATGCATTCCTATGGGAAATGCAGATTCGACCTACTAATTTTTCGACCTACGAAACACCTTCCAATACGGATTAAGTTTGTAAGTCGAGACCCCACTGTATTTAGGATTTTGAATTGTATCTAGAAATAGAAACATTATCCTGTAAGTCTCCACTGAAGCCCAGTTGCTGTATCTTATACCAACTTAAGTTTCTCAGAAATTTTCTAATGCAGCCCCACCAACAAGAAGGTTTCTAAAGGCATGAATAACTATGGCCAGACCCTCTCTGTCCAGGAGAAACCACAGTCACCTTGCCAATCTTAGCAACTGTTTTAGTGCGGTGATTGTTTGATTCTTTTAAAATATTTTTAATATTAAATATTTTTATATTTAATATTTTAAAATGTTAATACTTACCATTTTTAACTTTCAAATATTGTATTTTATTAATGTATGCTGCCTTGTGTCCTTTTAAAGGAGAAAGGCAGGGTAACAAATATTCTAAATAAATAAATAAAGCTGCTAACTGATATAGGTTGCTTACCAGTGACAAGTTCCTTATCCATATCTAGCATCACCTCATTAAACTTGGCTTAATTAATCAAAATCCTCAAACTGCAAATTCTATTGTACAGGAAGCACTACAAAACTCGTTAAACACCACCTCACTGGTCTGCAAGGCCTATTAACCATTTTGATATGGTGAATCCAAACCAATTTGAATTACCTTAACCATACAACAGCTTTTTACCTTATTTTATATATCATCAAATCATATCTAATTTATATAGACCTAATAGGGTTTTCGAGGTAGATGTTTTCCTGGTGTCACTCCCTCCCTAAGTGAGTTTCTATGGGTGGTCAGGGATTTGAACCCAAGCCTCCTTAGTCCTAGGACATCACTCTACACACTGCACTGGTTCTCTGTAACTTTTTAAGTACTTCTAAATGTCCCACAACTGAACTGATAATCTTGAGGCATGTTTAAAAAAGTCAAACTGCCCTATTCTCTGAAAAGTTAATGAAAGGCTTTTGTTTACTGTTATTAGATGATAACAAATACTTTGGAAATGTAGCTGAAGAACTTCATATAAATGAAATACATAAGCAACCATTTGGACATGCAGATCTGCAGGCTCTGAAAATGGCTGTAAGAAAAAAAAACAAGCTAGCCCCTTTCCTCTTCTGGTAGGGGTTGATGCAGATATTCCCACACATTTTAGACATTGGCTTAAAAATGCAAAGGATGTGAAAAGCAGCTCTCAACGCAGGGCTCCCATGAAAAGCAAAGCGTGCTGCTTATATACTGCACTATAGCATTTAAAGCACTCTCGGGGAAGTTTACAAGTTAATTATGCAGGCTACACATTGCCCTTCCAGCCAGCTGAGTATTCATTCACCCTGGGAAGGATAGCAGCTGAGTCAACTTTGAGCCAGCTAACCTGGGACTGAACCCGGGTCGTGAGCAGTTTGGGCTGCAGTACAGCAGTTCAGCTACTGCGCCACAAGGCTCCATGCGTTTCTTGCAAAAGGGGGGGGGGGGGTTTCAGCATTTTGTGGTGCCTCACCTGCCATAAAAGTTGATAACAGAGGAGAAAAAGATCCCACAAAAGGCCTCAGTAGGAGTTGCTGCGGTTGGGAAATGAGAGAAGGGTTACGGCTTGCCTAGCCTGGGGAAGAGCTAGTCACTGGCCACTCAAAAGGATGAGCGCAGGAAAACCAAGCAAAAGGAAAGAGGAAAGCCAAGGAAGAAGAACACTCACCGCCGCTGCCTCCGCCTTCAGAAGCCGTTCCGACCTAAGCAGCAGCAGGGCCAAGAGGAGCGCGACGCCCATCCACTGCCCGCGGCTCCTCATCCTTTCGCTCTGGCCGCTGAGGAGTGAGAGTCGCTCTGCTGGTGCTCCCACGTGCCTTCGCCCAGAGACCCCACCCCTGGACCGAGTGACTGACTCTCGTGTCCCGCCTAAGACACTTCGAGAACAGGAGAGGGAACTTGACTCTCAGTCCGGCTTGTGGGCGGTGGCAGCCCCTCCTCTCCCTACGGGCCGGACGACGCAAGAAGCTGCCTTTTCAAGGGCTCAGCCAGTTCCCGCTTCCTCGGCGATTCCAAAGACCGCGAGGAAGAGCGCGCGCTTCTTGAGGCGCTACCTGAAAGCATCCGATGAGGCTGGAAGGTGAGTACCTGCACCGCTGCCGAGTTCATACTTTAGCGGCGTCGCGTAGCCTCTCCGGTCGTTCAGGCAGAGACGGCGGACGTGCCACCCCGGGATATGGGCCCCTGGGTGTCCCTTTTCAACCTTCCTCCCCGGAGCGGAGAGGCTATCTTCACTTCTTGCTTCGCGCTTGCTTATGTTTGCCCGCGTCCGCAAGGGAGCACCTAAAAGGCAAGCCTCTCTATTTCCGGAGCGATGGCCGTATTAACTGCAGCTGCGAAGCGGCACTGTGAGGGAAGAGAAAAGATTTGTTTAGGTGTGCGTAGGCGCAGACACTTTCCTCCCCATATAATAACTTGCCATTTTGGATATTGTAGGCGCTGCTTTGATACCAGTAATAAGAATATTGCCACTCCCGGGTTGGTTCTTCAAAATTAAAGAAGCAAAACTGATACCTCCGAGTGAACATTCCTGTGCGTTTTTTCTCTCAGGTTCTTGGGGCCTTTTATTGTACTGTACAAGGAAACAAGGAGAAGGAGAGTATGAGAAGCTCCCAGCAACTCCGCTTATCACCCTGGAGCTGGCAGTAAGTAGTCAATGCTTCTAACAGGCACTTACTTACTTACTTACTTACTTACTTACTTACTTACTTACTTACTTACTTACTTACTTATTTGATTTATATACTGCTCCATTAGTGCAATGCACTATTCTTGGTGCCTAGTGTTCCTGCAGGTGCTAAATATAATGTTGAAAACATTTGGGGGAATCTCCTGACTATGTAAAGAGTACTGTGACTGCTTTCAGTCCATTGTAATAATTCGAGTCTTCAATTTTCTGTACAGGACTTTGCAAACTATTGTATTCTTAGGACTGACTGTCTTCCTATGTAGAAGAGTACAAGCTGTAAGTATATTAGCTCATTTCTAGATAAAATTTTATCTCTACAAGAAATTTTTAAAGAATTGTCTCAGCTTTAAGGTACTGCCAAATGCATCTCATTATCCTTTTTGAACCAACTTCTGTGTGTGTGTGTGTGTGTGTGTGTGTGTTTGTGTGAAATGTGAATTAGAGTTTTTTTCCTTTCCTTTTTCTGTCTTTATTGTGTGATGCTTGTGATGAAGTAGTACTGTAGTCAAAACTCTTCTCAGGACCCAGGTTCAATCCCAAATAATTACAGTGGTGCCTCGCTTAACGGGCGCTCCGTTTAGCGATGAAACCGCATAGCAATTAACTTTTTGCGATCACATTGCGATGTTTTAAATGGTTTTTTTCGCTTTGCGACGATCGGTTCCCTGTTTCACTTACTGATCATCGCAAAGCGATTATTTTTGAACAGCTGATCGGCGGTTCCAAAATGGCCGCCAGGTAAACAAAATGGCTGCCCGTTGTGTTTTCGCACGGATTCCTTGCTTAAGAGGCAGCGAAAATGGCCGCCGTATGGAGGATCTTCGCTTTAAGGTCAGTTTTTTGTCCATAGGAACACATTAAACAGGTTTTAAAGCGTTTCTATGGGCTTTTTAAAATCGTATAGCAACGAAATAGCTTAGCAGCAATTTTTGCTGCACGGATTAACATCGCAATGCAAGGCACCTCTGTACATTGTAAACCACTCAGAGTGCTTTAAGCACTATGGGGTGGTATATACACAGCAGGCTTTGTTTTGCTTGGAAGTTGTACACAGACTTCTGTACAAAGTGGGAAAACTTAAATCTTTGCATTGTTTAAAATAGATCAACAAGGATCTCCAACTCTCATTTAATTAACAACAAACCAACAAATGATCCTTCCCAAAGGATGTTGCTGTAATAAATATAACAGGAGTGGATCTTTGTATGGAAAGATTATGAGCACTGTTCAGTTCTGGTATTGAAGGCAAATTTCTGGTCTGAGAATCATTCAGTCCTACATTTATGGGGTTTGCACTAAGTTCCAGGGTTATATATCTTATATTCATGAAGGTTTTGAGGTTAAAGAAAAGATAAGATCTGCCTACCTGTGGCTCTTTTCAATGGAATTATAAATGGTCATTCAGTAATCTTGATTTACTTCAGGAATTCCTTCAAAATATTTGTGGTAGTTTCTTTTCTGCCATCTGTGTTTTTGCACATGAATTTATTTATTTTATTTACTTTATATACTGCCTTTCTCCTAAAGGGTCCAAAGCTACTTACAGTATTAATAGAAAGTTAAAAGCTAAAATAATTACAATGGTAAAAAAGAATTAAATAGATATATTAAAATTTAAAAACAAGAGCAATATTAAAAACAAGTAAAACAACAGGAACAGTAACCACTTTTTTTTTTTTAAAAAAGCCCTTTCTCAACCAGTCACTTTAAAGAAAGCCTACCTGAAGAGAAGGATCTGCTTGCAGAAGGACAGCAAAGATGGGGCCAGCCAGGAAGGGAGTTGCAGAGTCCTGAAGCAGCAACAGACAAGGCTCTCTCCAGTGTTCCCACCAAACTCGAGAATGGTGGGACTGAGAGAAAGTCCTCTCATGATGATTTTAATCTTTGAAAATGTAATTATTTAACACTCTGTGTGTGTGTGTGTGTGAGAGAGAGAGAGAGAGAGAGAGAGAGAGAGAGAGAGAGAGAGAGAGAGAGAGAGTAAATAATATAGTCAAGGTTCTGTCTAAGGTGTATGCATGCCCTGCAACTCTGCCTCCCTTGGAGCAGCTTTCCTGCTCTGCACAGTGATTGTTTTTAGCCCTTTGGTTTCAGTCACAATGGAACCCCATGTGTGTGTGTGGGGGGGTGAGTCATGTGCACCTAGCAGAGCTGAAAATTAGAGGATACATTGAATACAGTACACACACACACACAGAAAGAGAGAGAGATGCATAGAGAGAGGCAGACATGTGTTTATATGAGAAAGACTACAATGTGACATTTGCATAATAGAGCATTCTAACCAGTAACAATCTGTTTCATTTTAACTAGAGATGGGGTATTCGTATTCATATACGAATATCCCTGCACAGGTGGTGTTAACGAGGATCCAGCCCCATGGGGCTGGATGGTCCACTCACCGATTCGCCGTGGATGGCACAATTCTACCATTGACTCTGCAGTGTGCGATCCGCTTGCCACTCTTCAACCTTGCAGCGAGCCTTGTCCTCCCACCTCCTGCCAGGAGTGACGAGTGGATTGTGCACTGCAGAGCCATTGGTAGAATTGTGCCATCCGCGTCTGTAGTGGATCAGTGAGTGGACCATACGGCCCCATGGGGCTGGACCCTCATCAACACCACCTGTGCAGGGATATTCGTATACGAATATCCTCATCTCTAGTTTTAAACAATAGAAAGATAACTGTCAGATATATAAAGCAAGTGACAGCCTTTCGCATGATGTATTCTGCATATAAGTTAAATAAGCCGGGGGACAATATACAGCCTTGTTGTACTCCTTTCCGAATTTTGAACCAATCAGTTCCATATCCAGTTCTAACTGTTGCTTCCTGTCCCACGTATAGGTTTCTCAGGAGATAGATAAGGTGGTCAGGCACTCCCATTTCTTTAAGAACTTGCCATAGTTTGCTGTGGTCCACACCGTCAAAGGCTTTTGTGTAGTCAATGAAGCAGAAGTAGATGCTTTTCTGGAACACTCCGGCTTTCTCCATAATCCAGCACATGTTAGCAATTTGGTCTCGAGTTCCTCTCCCCCTTCGAGATCCAGCTTGTACTTCTGGGAGTTCTCGGTTCACATACTGCTGAAGCCTACCTTATTGGATTTTGAGCATAACCTTGCTAGCATGTGAAATGAGTGCAATTGTACGGTAGTTGGAGCATTCTTTGGCACTGCCCTTCTTTGGGATTGGGATGTAGACTGATCTTTTCCAATCCTCTGGCCACTGCTGAGTTTTCCATTGATGATGATAAAAAAAATAGTGCACTGGTCCTTTGATGTTGGGTTGTGGCACCAGGGTGGGTGACATGACCTTTAGCCTGGTTTGTTCCTTTTTGCCCACCACACACAGAATGATGAAGGTGGTAGGAAACCCCTTCCCCAACTCGAAGGTCTCTAGCAAACATGTCATTGCTAGCACCACTGTGGCAGCCATTGATGATGATTAAATCCTCTGCGAGCTAGCAAAAATTTAGTGCAACTTGCTAGGCACATTGGACACCTTACTACTCCCTATACCACCTGTATGGCTGGTGTGCAATGTGTTCCAGCAAAAATAATGCACGTCTTTATTAAATGTGGTGCATCCTGCTAGTTCGGTACACAGGCTGTGTAGATTCAATAAGATTTTGAATTCAAATAATGTATCATTTCCTTCCTTTCAAATCAAGTGGGTAATGTCGGTGTATATAAAAAAATTTGGGGACGAGGTAAAAAAATTTCCTGACCCGTTCTACGTCAAGAAAAAGTCCATAAATTTTATTCACTGTACCCTTTACTGAATCAGTCATCTGAATGTCTTCATATGATAAATGTTCATACTTTGTGCATTCTCTACCTTTGTTATATTTCTTTTCCCATTCATTAGTCCATCTTTCTAATTATATATAATTCAACCATTGTTGTAAACCGCCCAGAGACTTTTGGGTAGAGTGGGCGGCATATAAGTTAAATACATTTTTACTAAATCTATACCTAAGTATTTAACTGATTTACATATCTTAAAGTCATGTTTCTCAACAAACCTTTCTTGTTCTAATTTACAGTGGTGCCCCGCATAGCGATGTTAATCCGTTCTGGAAAAAATGTCGCTATCCGGAAACATCGCTATACGGAACGTAAAACCTCATAGGAACGCATTAAACTCCGTTTAATGCGTTCCTATGGGGGGGAAACTCACCGGTAAGCGAAGATTCCCCATCCAGCCGCCATTTTCGCTGCCTTGGTAAGCGAGGGCAGGGTATGAAAATGCTGCGGGTGGCCATTTTCTGCACCCGGCGGCCATTTTGGAACCGCCGATCAGCTGTTTTCTAAACATCGCAATGCGATCGCATTAGCAATCACAAAAAATGCGTCGCTATGTGGATTCGTCATTAAACGGTGCGCTCATTATGCGAGGCACCACTGTATTATGATTAACAACATTATTTCAGATTTTTGCCAGTTTACACGTAGTCCAGTTATTTTTCCAAATTTTTTTCAAATGAATTTTAATTCTGTCTATACTTTCTAATGGGTTTTTCACTGTCAATAAGGAACCATCAGCAAATAAATTAATCTTTATTATTTCCCCCCATACCTTCAGTTAAGTCATCATTCCTTATTACATTTACTAACATTTTAATAACCACGTGACAACGGAAACTGTCTTCAGACAAGCGCTGGCTCTGCAGCTTGAAAAACGGGATGAGCATCGCCCTCTAGAGTCGGACACGATTGGACTAAAAATGTCAAGGGGAACCTTTAATAATCAAACAAAACAGAACTGGAGAAAGAGGGCAACCTTGTCGAGTGCCTCGACCTAGAGCTATCTGTTCTGTCATCCCATCATTGACTATTACTGCAGAGGTATTCTCCACATATAATTGGTCTATTATCCCCCTAAATTTCTTTCCAAAACCCCAGCCCTTTAACAGAATCTTTAATGTTGGGCATTCTACACAATCAAATGCCTTGAATATGTCTAGTGATAAAATACCTGCTTTTGATTTATCTTTTTCTATATTATATACAATATTCAAGACCCTCCAAGTTAAATTTTCCATTTGTCTTCCCTTTAAAAACCCATTCTGATCCTCTTTAATATATTTTGTAATAAATTTATTCATTCTATTCACAAGTATTGCAGTGAATATCTTTGCATCTTGATTTAATAATGAAATAGGTCTATACGAACTTGGGTCTGTTAAATCTTTATTGGGCTTTGGAATAAGAGTTATTAATGAATGCTTCCAAGAATCTGGTATTTTCTCTACTTCCAGTATCTCATAAAGTATTTTTAACTTAGGGATCAATATTGTTTTAAAGTTTTATAGTATTCTGATCCCATTCCATCAAAACCTGGAGTTTTACCATTTTTCAGTTTATTAATAATCTCTATAATTTCTTCATCTTTTATCTCTTTTTCAAAGTCTCTTTTATCATTCTCTAAAATTTTACTCTTAACATTTTCTTTAATATAATTTTCTTTCGATGCACTGTTCCCTTTATATACATTTTGATAGAATTCCTGTAGTATCTTTAATTTCTCCTTCATTAAGCTACAGTTCTTTCCTGTTTTATCTTTAATCACTCCAGTTATAATTTTGATCTTTTAGTTTGAACTAATCTAGCGAGAAGCTTTGAATTTTTATTACTATATTTTTAAGAATTCCTCAGCATATATCAAGTCACTCTGAAACTTTTCTAACTCTACACTTCCTGATTCCTTTCTTTTAGCTTGAATCTGTAGTAATTTTTTATTATCTCTATCTAAAAATATTTACTTCCTTAATTTTTAATGATTCTTCTATTTGTTTTTTTCTTCTTTCTGTTTTTTAATCTACAGGATTAGTGCAAATTCTCTCATAACTCCTTTCATAGTGTCCCATAACACTCCTATTTTATTCCCACCTGCTTCATTAATTGACCATATTTCCAGCCATTCTTTCTTAACTATCCACAACCTCTGTGTGCTGAAAAATATTGAAGTCTATTCTCCATCTCCTAGCTTCTCTATATCCTTCTTTACTTTCATCTCCATCACCATCAACACATGATCAATTATTTTTTCACGTTAGCATTCGTATCTACTACTTTTGAAATTAAATTTTGCAATATGAACATAAAATCTATTCTAGAATAACTATTATGTACAGAAGAATAATACGTAAATCTTCTTTCATCCCCCTTCTGTTCTCTCCATATATCTTTCAAAACTGTAGTTTTTAACATCTTGCGTAAGAGGGTACCAACTCATCTTTTTTACATGCACATTTATCCTTCACCTTATCCAGAACCATGTTGAAATCCCCTTCCATAATCACATATCGTTTCCTAACCTTCTCCATCTTTTTAATCACAGTTTTATAAAATTCTCCTTGATTCATATTCGGTGCATAGACATTTACTAATGTATAATCTTCTCCCCCCATTTGACCCTGAATTATCAAATATTTACCATTGCAAACTTTTATTATTTCTTTTACACAAATTCACAGTGTTTGGATATTAATATTGCTAAACCTTTAGATTTAGAGGTCCCAAATGTTTTTGTTGTAAATGTGTATATTTTGTAATTCCAGTTCATTAACCTCATCCTTTGATTGGATAATGTCAGCCTTACTTTTCTTCAATAATAATTCTATCTTCCTCCTCTTTATTACAGACCCTAGGCCTTTCACATTTAAATTAGCTACCCTTATGTTTTTCCCCATATCCATTCCATATTTTATCTCTTATTCGGTCCCTTTGTGTATTCCACACAAAAAAATCTAAAAAATAAATTCACCTACATCTCTATCTAATTTCCTATCCCTACCTTCCTTCCCTACATATAAACTCTTTTCTTCCCTCCCATTTCTCCAAGTCTCACTAGAGTTTGACACAAGCTCTGGGAGGAAGGGAGACGACAACCACACCAGTTTGGGCCCCAGCCAAATCTTCATCCCGGTTTCACCCCACTAGATAGATAGATAGATAGATAGATAGATAGATAGATAGATAGATAGATAGATAGATAGATAGATAGATAGATAGATAGATAGATAGATTAATGCCTTCCCTTCTTTCATTTAACATTTTTCTATTTATATCTTTAACTATTAACTTCTTTCCTTTTCTAGAACCCCAACCCAAACAAACAGAAACAATAACACAAAAAACCTGAACAAAAAAGGTGGATAAAAAACCCATGTTGAAAAAAGGGAGAAGAGAAAAAAGGGAAAAAAAAGAAAATTAAAAAAAGAAAAAAGAAAACCCACGGTGAGGGGGAAGAGACCGTGTCTAAAAAAACAGAACCCATTAGGGGGGAAAAGCCATGTTGAAAAAAAAAAGGGGGGGGAGAAAAAAGAGAAAAAACAAAAAGGAATAAAAAAAACAACAGGAAGAAAAAAAATGTGTCCCAATAGGGGAAACAAAAACGGGGGAGGGGAGGAGGGAGTCTTCAAACATCTGATAATATCCAGTAGTCTCTTCCAGTCAAAATATCTTATCTTTCAAACTACCAGTCTTTGCTGGCCTACTTGCTTGTCCCTTGGTCACTTTCATCTTCTTGCCAGAGCCCCCACGCAATCAGCAGATCTTTGCCTTCTTTGGAAGAGTCGATTTTGTGAAATACTCCATCCTTCCATATTTTTAAAAAGACAGGATGACCCCAGTTGTATCTCCTGCCATTCTTAGTTAAGATTGAAGTGATGTGTTTCATTGTTCTCCTCCACTGTATGGATTTGTTGCTTAAATCCTGGTAGATCTGAACTGGATTCAATCTATAGACTAGCAGTTCTGGCTTTTCTTTAATGACCTTAAGAAACTTCTTTCTGGACATACTGTAGTTGAAAATGTTCAGTATTATGCGTCTTGATCTCTTGCTTCTAGGGTTCCCAACAAAATGTATTCTTTTAATATCTTCCTCAGCCAAATGTTGGGAATTCAAAATATAGTTAATCCAGGCCATCACTTCCCGTTTCAGATCAATTTCTTATTTTCGAAATTCATTATTTTTATATTATTGTGTCTTGGATTATCTTCCAGATAGATACAGTGGTGCCTCGCATAGCGAGGTTAATCTGTTCCGGATTAACCTTCACTATGTGAAAACTTCGTTAAACAGAAAGTAAAAGCCAAATCGGCTGAAAACTCACCGTTTAGCGAAGTTTCCTGGGTCCAGCAGCCATTTTCGCGCCCTCGGTAAGCCATTTCTGGTGTCCGGTGGCCATTTTGGAACCGCCGAACAGCTGATCCGCGGCGTCGCAAAGCGAAGATCAGTAAGCGAAACGCTTACCGATCTCCGCTATGCGCGTTTCACTCCTTGGGGCCGACGCGATGCCTCCGCATTAGCGATCCCGGAAAAGGGATCGCTATGTGGATTTGTCGCTATACAAGGTGCTCGTTATGCGAGGCACCACTGTAATTTTTTTGCAACTCATCTACCTTCCATTGTTGCTTTTTCACTTCACCTTGGAAGTCTTCCAGTTACCGTATCCTGTCCTCCATTTTCCCTAGGCTTGCCTTAATGTCTACCATTTCTCCCTGGAGTGTTTTTATGTCCTTTCCCTTCTGTTGGTTCTCCTTTATTAAAATATCCATTTTAGAGAGAACCTGTTCCAGTTTTTTGTCCATCTGACCCTCCAGCCCTTTGGTTTCGATAGAACTGCTCAGTCAGGTAGCCCCTCCCTCTTCTATTCCAGCAGCTTCCCCAGTCTTCCCTCTAGGAGCTTCGTTAGGGGGCTGTCCCTTCTCCATTCGTCTTAAACGGACAATGCATTCAAGACTGTGATGTAATGGTTTATGTGATGATTCACGTGTCCAGCTCTTAACGATCTTATCTCTAATTCTCCTCATATGCAAAGCAAATATTTGTAGCACAAGAAGACAAACCATCTTTAACAGTTCGTTAGTTGCCAGCTTCTCTGGCAATCTTTCCGGGCAAAAGCGAGAGCACATTCCACAGATAAGCAGTGAAGGATGTGGTGGCGCTGTGGGCTAAACTGCAGAAGCCTGTGCTGCAGGGTCAGAAGACCAGCAGTTGTAAGATTGAATCCATGCGACAGAGTGAGCACCCGTCGCTTGTCCCAGCTCCCGCCAACCTAGCGGTTTGAAAGCATGCAAATGCAAATAGATAAATAGGGACCACCTTGGTGGGAAGGTAACAGTGTTCCATGTCTTAAGTTGCACTGGCCATGTGACCACAGAAGATTGTCTTCGGACAAAACGCTGGCTCTATGGCTTGGAAACGGGGATGAGCACCGCCCCTAGAGTCGAACGCGACTGGACAAAAATTGTCAAGGGGAACCTTTTCCTTATCTGTGCTTGAAGTTCTCATGAAGAGTTTAAGCAAGTTTTACTCACATTTCAAATAGGGGAAAAGGCATTTATCACCCTATTTACATTCCAGGGTTAAGAGACGAAAATTTAGCTGCGCATCCTGTCCCGGCGGAAGTGACGTCTCCCAGTGAACAAATGTTAATGAAATAATCTATGAAGTGAAGAGAAAGAACAAAAAAGGAAATAGATGCTTTGCATAAAAACACTTTAACAAAATTACCATGAGGTGACAAAATCATAGGTTGTAAATAGTTTTAGTTTTATTTTAAAAGGGGAATTAATAGAGAACTTGAAAGGTATAAAGCAAGACTGGTAGCTGAAGGTTTTTCATAAAAATATGGCAAAGATTATGTGAATATTACATCAGTATTTGCTCCAGTTGTTAGACACAGCTCTATAAGAATTCTTCTTACTATAGCAGCATCAAGAAAAATGCCAGTAAAACAACTTCTTGTAAAAACAGCATTTCTACATTGAGAAATAACAAGTGTTGTACATGAAAAAAGGCTTCATCGAGCAGAAACATCCAGAACTGGTTTGCAAGTTAAAGATAGGACTATATGGACTTCAACAAGAAGCGAGAGTGTGCAATGGAAAACTAAAGATGCTGTTTCAACAAGGATGTGAATAAGGTGGTGGCAATGATCAATGTCTCTTCAGGAGAAGAAGAAATGGACATATTGCATATATCCTTTCATATGTTGATTATCATTTAGTTGCTATAAGAATTAAGCAGAAAAATAAAGAAATCGTACAAAAACTTAGTTCAGAAGTAGATATTAAAGAATTGGATAATGTAAACTATTATTTAGATATAGAAATTGAAGAAGATGTACAGATGGTTCCTATTTATTAAATCAAAAAACAAAAGACAGTTGAATTGTTAGATGCTTTAGGTCTTAAACTTGTATGTGAAGTTGAAGTACCAATGCAAACTGATTTTCTTAAAGGTAAATGAAAAACAAAAGATGCTTCAGATAATAGTAAGTAGAAGGTAAGATTTTACCTAACAATACTAAGGACAGAGGTGCAATTGGTTAATTATTATATCTTACTATAGCTGCTGTTGGTCTTTTAAGTAGAAAAGTAAGTACACCAACAAAAAGTGATCAGGAAGCAGTTAAGAGAATAGTTAAATAGCTCAAAGGAACCATAAATGAAAGATATATTAAAGAAAATCATACGAATATAAAGATTTATATCAATGTTGTACAAAAAAGTAAATAAAATAAATACTGAGAATACATTTAAAAACAACAAAGCACAATATTCCAGTTTTTAAAAAACTCAGACTGCCAGTCACTAAGAAAAAGCCTATATTAAGAGAAAGGTCTTTGCCTGCTTGTGGAAGGACAGCAAAGATGGTGCCAGTCTAGTTTCCTTTGAGAGGGAATTCTAGAGTGACAGCGAAGGTCTCCTCCTGTATCCCAATCGAGCACTCCTGTGAGGGGGGCGGAACCAAGAGAAAGTCTTCCTCTGATGATCTTAATGCCAGGAAGAGTCATATATGGAGATACAGTCTTTTAGATTGCTGGTACCCAAGCCATTTAGGGCTTTATACTGTACAATAAAATTAGCACTTTGAATTGTGCCCAAAAATGGATTGGCAGCCAGTGGAGCTGCTCTGACAGGGCAGTTATATGCTCCCTGTAACCAGCCCCAGTTCAGAGTCTGGCTGTGGCATTTTGGACTCGCTGGAGTTTCTGAACACTTTCCAAAGGTGGCCCCATGTAGATCACATTACAGTAATCCAGCCAAGATGAACTAAAGCATGTGTCACTGTGGCCAGAGCAGACATCCCCAGGAACAGGGGCAGCTGGTGCACTAGCTTTAACTAGTTTCTTTGCAAATAACCTAAATACATAAAGTCTCAGAAGTCTTTCATTAAGGTCATATTTTAATATAGTTTTAATCCCATACCATAGACATATTATTTATTATTGTAAAATAACATATTCCACACTCATTTTTTCCCAATTTTTCTGGAAAAACACAAACACAAAACAGCTTTGGAAAAAAATATGAAAAAACCCTGTTTTATTTCTGTTTTTCCTATCTCTACAACAAGCTGCTCATCTGTGTTTTCATAGAACTACAGAATAATGTAATATAATTTATACACACCAGAGATTTTGTGTGGGAGCCCAGACTGTAACCTTATTCCATGGTCTTTTTTGAGATTGTGTGAGGGAGCGTACCCTCATCCAGCACAGGCTGCAACCCTATTTTGACTGACAAGAAGCACATCTGTCTTGTCTGGTTTAAGTTTCAGTTTATTCACCCCCATCCAGTGCATTACTGTCACCAGTCACTGATCCAGAGTTGAAACAGCTTCCTCAGATTTAGATGGAAAGGAGAGATAGAATTGGGAGTCATCTGCATACCAATGACACTGAACCCCAAAACTCTGGACAACCTCTCACAGCAGTTTCATGTAGATATTAAATAACATAGACAGAAGAGAACCCTGACAGGGACACCACAGACCAATGGTTGGGGTGATGAACAGGAGTCACCAGAACCACTCTCTGGGCTCTTCCCTTCAGGAAGGATCAGAGCTACTGTAAAGCAGTGCCTCTGCCTCCAAGTCCCATCTCGGAGAGGTGGCCCAGAAAGCTACTATGGTTGATTTCTAGCATTGTGTGAGAGGAAAAAGAGCTTCCTTCTGTCCATTTTATCCATCCCCTGCATAATTTTATATGTCTCAGTCATGTCTCCCCTCAGGCACCTTTCCTCTAGTCTAAACGCTGTAGCCGTTCCTCATAAGGGAGGTGCCCCAGCCCAATCATCATTTTAGTCGCTCTCTTCTGCACCTTTTCCAATTCTTCTATGTCTTTTTTGAGGTGCAGCGACCAGAACTGTACACAATACTCCAAGTGCGGCCTCACCATGCTCAATAATGTGATATTAGAGACTGGCCAGAAATTATCCAATACTATAGGGTCCCAAGAGGATTTTTTCAATAATGGTCTTACTATTTTAAACATGCTGGCACTCTACCCTGCTGCAAGGAGGCATTCACTACCCTTCAGACCCACTCAACCAGTCCCTTTCTGACAGCTTTTATAAACCAGGAAGGGCAAGGGTCCAAAAGACATGCAGTAGTCTTCACCTCTCCAAGGGTCCTGCCACATCATCAGGCTGCAAAAACTTAAACTTATCCATCAACACACAACAAGCAGGGCTAGAGTTTCATTCAAAGGACTTGGAGTAGCTACAGTAACCAAGTCAGACTGGATCCAAGCAATTTCTTCTGCAAAGTACTGTGCAAATTCTTCACAGCAAGCTGCAGTATGGTCTACACCACTGGTTCTTAACCTTGGGTTACTCCAGAGTTTTGGACTGCAACTCCCAGAAGCCTTCACCACCAACTGTGCTGGCTGGGGTTTCTGGGAGTTGCAGTTCAAAAGCATCTGAGTAACAAAGGTTAAGAACCACTGGTCTACACCACTGGTTCTTAACCTTTGTTGCTCATGTTTTTGGACTGCAACTCCCAGAAGCCTTCGCCATCAGCTCTGCTGGCTGAGGTTTCTGGGAGTTGCAGTTCAAAAACACCTGAGTAACAAAGGTTAGGAACCACTGGTCTACACTATCTTCCTGTGGACTAGCTTGTAATAAACTCTTGACCACTTGTAAGAGCTCTGCTGGGTGATTGTGGAAATGGAATGGTGGCAGAAAATAATTGCTTTGCCGCCACTGCCATGGAATAATCTTCCAATGGAAAGGAGATTATTGAGCAGCAGGGTGGGCAATACACCAACAGAACCCCTATTCTGTCCCAGGCTCCCACTTTTAAATATATTAATTTAGCTATATAACCTGGGGGATGTGACACCTGTTGTAGGAGATAGAATCACAATAGATCATTGCAACTCCACCTCCCCACCTGGGTCTAGCTTGCTGCTGCACAAAGAACCCTAGTGGACAAAACTGAGTGAGATTGACACCCCCAGCCTCACCCAGCCAAGTCTCTGTAATGCAAGCCAGATTTGCTTTGCTCATCCAGGATCAAGTCCTGGATGGCTGTTGTTTTCCCATTTAGCAGCAGCATTTTCGTCCCATGGAGCTGTCTCCAAGGCTATCACTGGTTGAATTTGAAACATAAAAGAACATAAAAGATGATGACAAGGCACATCTTGTTCGAATTGAAATGAATCTTTGTCCAGTCATCTTTATAAGTGTTGACATTATAGCAAGCAATATATGTTGATTGGCTTCACATGTACAGGTCCCAAGACAAGCAACTACCACAATGTGTGTTGTGTTATGAGATATTTTCCAGTGAGATCATGAAACTATCAAAATTTTGACATCACGATACTAAACATAAAAAACATGTCACAAAGAACATTGATTTTTTCAAGAGTAAGGAGCATGAGCTTTGGGAAGGTAAGAAAATGGTAAAAAAATACCATAACTGGTTATAACTATGAAAATGCAGTGAGGGCCTCAATGAATTCAATACTTCTTGAAAACATTTTGTGAACACCACCAACTTTTGCTACACCGTGAAGTTCGTCAGCAATCACGCGGTAAGGTTTGACTTGTTTTGGGAATTGAGAGAAGAGATAAGTTCATGGAGAAGCAATTTCACCTCAGCAATCGTTTGACAGATTTTTCCTGATTAGTCAGACCAGCATAGCTGTCAGATATTTTCACCTATTTAAATATACTGAACTTAAATCTTCAAAGAGAAAAGGCTACAGTTTTTAAAGTTGAAGAGAAGATTGCAGCAATGATCAGAAAGTTGGAATTGTGACATCATCACCTATTGAATCAAAACTGTGAGACATTTCAAAACCTCACAAATTCAAGATTTGGAAGAGTTGCGGCATAGTTTCCATGAATATATTTCTGTTTCTGATACAAGCAAAAACTGAATTAGAGATCCATTTTCAGTAAATGCGTATGAAATAGAGGGGTCACAGCATCAGAGGAAGACAAGCTCATAGAAATACCCATGGATGGTGCTTGGAAATTGCAGTTCAAGGAGCAGTCCCAAATTCCTGGGCTCACCTACAAGCAGATTTTCCAAAACTATTGAGGAGGGTTGTGAAAGTGTTCATGCCTTTCTTATGACATACCTGTGTGAAAAATTACTCTCTGCTCTTGTTTATTTTAAAAATAAGCATAGAAACATTTGAAAAACATAGTCAGCACTCAGAATATAGGTTTCAGTTATTAAACCTCATAGAACAAGGCTTGTAAGTGAAATACAGCACCAACCTTCTCATTAATTATAATTATATTAATATAATATCTTTCCTTTTTTCCACCCAACTTGCTTTTAATGAGCTACAATTTAGTACAAATTGTATTCAGGTTTTCATTTTCTTGTGATGTTTTGTATACATGTGTCATATTAATAATTTTATGTGATTGTAATTTCAGTTTCTCCATAAGAAATTAAATACAATTATTATTATTCAGAAGTACCAGAAACAGTCAATCAAAATTATAAAAACAATGTCTGGTATTATTATATAATAGATACAAGTTTAACCGAAAACCTAAGTATCTGTTAAATATCGACACAGTATGTATGCTGTTCCTAATGTTGCCATTTTTGTAGCTCTGATGATGATATTTCTTAGATTTGCAACTGCTTATAATACTGTGTGAAATTTCTTAATATTCTTCCCAAAGCCTCAATGACTACGGGGACCACTGACATGTCTTTCATCCACAAGTGAGATGCTTCAATTGCCAGGTCTCTGTATTTTGTTAGTTTTTTGAATCCTTTATTCTCAATTCTGGCATCTTCTGGAACTGCAGTGTCAATGATCTGGACTTTTCTTGTTCTATTACTACTATGTCTGGTGTGTTATATTCAAGTTATCTGTCAGTTTGAATCCAGAAATCCCACAAGATCTTGACTGTCATTTTCTGACATCTCCACCTGATGTTCCCAATGGTTTTTGGACGCTAGCAAGTTACATTTTTTGCTTGATGACCAGTGCGCTAATCTTGCCACTCTATCATGTCTCACTTTGTAATATGTTTGTGCAACCTTGGATGTTTACAGATGAGGTGTGACACATTTTTTTCTTTTTCTTGGCAAAGTCAACATTTGCTGTTAGCACTAATTCCTGGAATCTTAGCTTTTATCACTTTGACTTGGAGTGCTTGTCATGCAAATATCATGCCTTCCATTTCTTTTTTAATGATCCTCATTAAGAAATACAGTATAATGTTGAATTATGATCATGCTTTCCATCAGTGTTTCTCAGGTGTTATCCATGTATTGGTTTATTTTTCCAACTGTTTAATTGGTGTTTAATTTTCAAATGGTGGTTTCTTATATCGAGTCTTTTTTTTCCTGTTTTCAAAATATTCTCCATTTTCACCTCCTTAAGAAATTTCTCTACTTCTACTGATATAATAATTTAGGCTTCTTTTTTTCTTCCTCTACTACCTGCCGTATTTGCAGTAATCTGTGGCCTCCAATTTTTCATGGTAAATATAATATTTTCACATCATTCTTTGAATGTAGTACATAATGCACGTTCATTAGTTTCCATGTTTTTCGATCCCATTCTTTTACTCCAGTTTGGGTTCAGTCTATTATTCCAGCTGCGTATCTAATTACTGGAACTGTCATCTGTTCATTGCTTTGTATTTCCACCATTTAATTTTAATTTTGATTCTGCAGTCTTTTGATATATTCTCTTTCTGTCAGTTCTTTAACTTCTGTGTGCAGGATATTATCTGCTTCTAGTATTCCAAGGTATTTATAATTTTCATCACTTGATTTTATAGTATTGCCATATTTTTAACTCTGTTCCATGTAGGTTTTGTATCATGCCACATTGTATAGACAGAGCTGCACATTTGTTAATTCCAAATTTCATTTGATGATGATGATGATGATGATGATGATAACTTTCTGCATATAGTTTTAGGCCATCCATGTATAACATATGACTGATATTTCCTACTGAAATATGGTAGCCCAATCCAGTTTTATTTAAATTATTGCCATGGAGATTAATGAGATGTTAAACAGCAGTGGTGACAAAGAATCCCCCTGAAATATTCCTCTTTTGATGCTAACGTGCCAATTTCTTCACCCTAAGCCAGTAAAACAGTTTTCCATTTTACCTAGTTTTTCTTGGGGAATGTCTGAATATTTTTACTAATCCCAATTTTTTTAGGCAGGTATTAATCCAGCTGTGTGGCAATGAATCAAATGCCTTTTAATAGATTATCCAGGTCAGATTTATTTTTCATCCTTTTGCATTCTTCAGTATCATTTTATCAATAAGCAGCTGGTCTTTTGTGCCTGTTGACTTTTTAAAGTTCCCTTTCTGTTGAGTATAGTTTTCAATTAAATAATTCTATATTGATCCTGCAAGTACTCCTGTGAGGAGCTTGAACATTGTTGGAAGGCATGTAATTGGTTGATAATTACTGGGTTCATTGCCTTTTTGATGATCTTTTATTATCAGAAATATGCGGCCTATTGTCATCTAATCTTCAGTTGTAGAATTTTGAAACAAGTGATTAAATTGCACAGCTATTATTAGCATAGTAGTCATCATCATTGGAATTTGTATGGAATCATTCCAATAAAAATATTATAATAGGAGTGTGTGCATTAACATTAATTTATTTCTCCCTTCTTTCCAAATTTGAAGACCATTCATGAAAATATTTAAATAAATATTTGATGCATGTTAGGGTTTTAAATATTGAATTAAGTCTTGGTAGTCCATGGCAACAAAAATATTTAAAGGGGGTCCATGGTAAAGGAAAGGTTAAGAACTGATGTTGTAGGCAGTTGCCAGAGAGAGAGAGAAAAAAAGTTGGGAATAAATAATTTCCTCATTCATATGTTAGAGATTAGTGGTGTTAAATAAGAAAGGTAGCATTATGGACACTATAAGAGCAAGGAAAGGTGGTCTAGTGGCAAATCAAAATTGATGAATGAAAGTTTAAAAAAAAATAAAATACAAGTTTCTTTAGATACAGGAGATGGTGGCTAGTCTTCTTGCTGAATGTCTTCTATCAGTATTGATTTTACTTCGGCTGTCATTCACACTGAAAACAAGCACATTAAACAGTGTTGAGGGTCCAGCCTCAAAAATATAACAATATTTAGAGGTTTTAAAAGCTAAAAATATAGTAGATATGTCTCATTGTTAGAAGTTGTCAGAATATGCCAGTAGAAAAAAGGAATTTCTAGCTGTTGAGACGTAACCCAAACAGTATTTAACGGAGTATGTTCAGTATTCAGTGTCAGACAGGAGACTTAATATATTTCTATTGCCTACTGAGGTTACTGAAACCAGCCATAACAATACAAGGATCTTATCTGAAGATGCAAAGAACAAAGACAGCATTCTCTTATTGCTCAACAAACAAATTCTCAAAAAAAAGAAGAAAGAAAGAAAGAAAGAAAGAAAGAAAGAAAGAAAGAAAGAAAGAAAGAGGATACCAAGGAAATGAATGTTTAGCAGTAAGAGGAATGTGATATACAAGGAAATGCCTTCTGTGGTGATTCTGTGCCAAGTCTAGGAGGATTTAAGGATGTTTTAATATGTGGTATTTGTTTCTGATGTTTCACGCTCAAAAAGAGCTATTTGCATGCAACTCCTGCATTAAAGATCAATAGTGCAAATTCTGAAGTTTTGAAAAATGAAAAGATGGTGAATTATAAATTTTGAACATTTGAACTGGTGGATAAAGATATTGATGAGTTCAGTAGTACCAGTCATCAGTCAGAGAAAAGTGGTGACAGCACTGGTGAAAAAAAGAGACAACTCAGAATCTTAGTAATAAATGCAAGAAAAATTCAAAGTATTACCTTTGTTGTGTGGTACTGAAGACGATCTAGACAATGTTGCATGCATAGAAAGCTCAGATTTTAATTTGTTGGTCTGGCAACCTCTAAGACAATGACACTGCTGAAATATTCCCTTCCAAATTCTGCCTTTTGTTTCAGTTGGAAAACAACCATTGAACTCAGAGTAGAGAAAGAATTTTTAGAGAAAGAACAGATCTTTCGCTGGGGATGGTACAGAGTGTAGTTCAAATAAGTGGTTCGTGGAGGATGCTGGATAGTTCCCTGGAAGTTCAAAAATGGGAAAGGAATGAAATAAGCAAAGTGGAATGATTACATTTTATTTGTTTTAATTTTAATTTTGTTTGTTTTAATTGTTTTGCTTTTTGCTGAAGAAACCAAGAAAACTTAGTGTTTGCATCAGTCTTCAGTACAGCTTCTCTTAGCTATTGAAGTTGCTTCAGTGGCCAGGGGAAATGAACAAAGACAGTTATGTCTGAACCACAAACCCTCATGATTTCTAGATGGAACTAAGTGTCCACATGATTTGTACGCTGCCCTTTGTTGCAACTTATGTTCTTACTTTTCTGTGGCTAAATCACTAGATAATTAAAATTTTAATTTTATATCTATGTAACAATTTTAAACCATTCTCTTATTTAATTAATGTGATAAATTGCTGCTAGCATGAGCCTTTCCTTTTTGGAAATACAACATAATAGAGAATAAAAAAGCCATTCCAAGATAGGCTTTTTCTGGTTTCCTAAGTGGAAAAATCGGCAGTAGCTGAACATGACCTAAAACAAGCTGGACATGAAATTCTATTTCAAAATACTGAAATACTGGACAACACCAGCAATCATTATGTTAGACTGCACAGGGAAGCCATCAAAATCCACAAACACCAGCAAAGCATCAACAAAAAAGAAGAAAGTTTAAAACTCAACAAAGCTTGGCTCCCAACACTGAAAAATACAGCCTGCAAAAGGTCAACAAACTCTACCCAGCCACAAGGACCAGTGATCACTACACACAAAAGACCAGCTAACGACACTCATCAATCACAGTGACAGATAATCTCTCCTCCTTATCACAACAATACACCCACAACAAAAACACATTGATCACCATAATCACCCATCTCCTGAAAAGGACAAAAGCTGATCCAACAGCTATAAATAATCAACTCCCAAACAAACTGCATCAGAGCACAGAGTGCTACTCCTGTCCTCTGAAGAGAGACTGGTGAAACGTTAGCAAGAACAGCCTTCACAACACGGCCAAAGAGCCTGAAAAACCCACAACAACCAGAGGCTTTTTCATTAGAAAATGTTATATGTTGACAATCATTCTCTTGACATAATGGGGGTGGGGAGAGATGACACTTTACATTGTCAATGTTGAGCAATATGTCCACTGATGCTGATCATCTTATGTTATGGACCATATCTCTTGAAAAAAATATTTTAGGAAACCAGCATTTTAACTAAACATTATGACCATATTTAAATTTGCACTGTGCATTTAAAAAATACATACATTTTTTTCCGTGTGCAGGCAGTGCGCAAAATATCCTCTGGCTTGCTTCACACTGGGTAGGGGGAGTACAGATATTGGCGGCAAAAAGTGAGTGAACACTTGCACAACACCTCACTTCTACAACTTTAGCTACAAGAGGAAGTTGTAACATACTAAGGAGCTTTAAGAGTTTGTTGTTTGTAACTGGAAGGGAATTTCAGGTTAGCCTCTTCTCTCTTTGGATGGTAGGCAGTGATGATATTCTGTGCTGTCTTCCCAGACTGGCCCTACCTGGGCTTGGAAAAGCAAGGTCCTGGTGAAAGCGTCTTTATATTTCTTCTGAGTTGATTTTAAAACTCCTATTGCCAGTGCTTCCTTCAGCCTTTGTTTGCTAGACTACTGGCAAGACAAGATATACTGGTTTATATAAAAGAGCCTCGTGGCGCAGTGGTTAAACCGCTGTACTGCAGCCAAAACTGCTCATGACCTGGGGTTAAATCCCAGGTAGCCGGCTCAAGGTTGACTCAGCCGTCTATCCTTCTGAGGTCGGTAAAATGAGTACCCAGCTTGATGGGGGGGGCAGTGTGTAGCCTGCATAATTAACTTGTAAACTGCCCAGAGAGTGCTTGAAGCACTATGGGGCAGCATATAAGCAGCACACTTTGCTTTATATAAATTCATGACATTGAACCTAAGCATTTCTCCATATGGAACATTCATTCTCCAGTAACTATCTGATTGATCACAAATGAAAAGGGTGGAGGTCAGGTGGAAAAAGCTTCTCAGGACAGAAGTGTTCAGTTTTAGCACTAATGTACAGTATTGATAAATTAAGGGATGTGGTGGCACTGCAGGTTAAACCGCAGAAGCCTCTGGGCTGCAACTTTGAAAGGTGAGCAGTTCGAATCCACGCGTTGAAGTGAGGACCCGTCACTTGTCCCAGCTCCTGCCAACCTAGCAGTTTGAAAGCATGTAAAAATGTGAGTAGATAAATAGGTACCACCACGGTAGGAAGGTAACTGCATTCCGTGTCTAGTTGCACTGGTCACTTGACCACAGAATATTGTCTACAGACAAATCGGCTTGGAAACGGGGATGAACACCACCCCCTAGAGTTGGACACAACTGGACTAATTGTCAAGGGGAACCTTTACCTTGGTGGGGGGATAAAATATATATATATAAATTTTAAAGGCTTTTTGAAATGTGAAAGCCAGTTGTAACCTGTAAAGTTGATTTGGGAATGATTTAACTGGAAAACATCAGAACTACTGAGACAATTGCCAGATTTTGCCTGTGGCACCAGCATAAATGATGTTTCTACTGATGGCTGAGCTGTGCTCTGCCATCTTCATTTCCCTTCCCAATTGTCAATTATGTTTGGGCAAGGAGAGTGTGGCTGGTGAGTTTCTTGACACAACCAACAGCATTAGAAAAAGAAAATTAAAAATGGAGAGCAAATCTAGTTTCAAACCAGCAACACTCCCCAATCACGGAGAGCTTTGCCTGGCTCATTGGTTGGACAATGCTGAATACAGTGGTGCCTCGCAAGACGATGTTAATTTGTTCTGCGAAAATCGCTGTCTTGCGAAAACATCATCTTGCAAAATGCAGTTCCCCGTGGGAATGCATGGGGGGAAAATCATCATCTTGTGAAAATCGTCCATAGGAAAACCATTTTGCAAAGCATGGACCCAACTGTCAAAATCGCTGTCTTGCGAAAAACCATCCCTAAAAAACCCGTTTTGTGAATCGTGGACCCAGCTGTCAATATTGTCATCTTGCGAAAAACCGTCCCGAAAAAAGCCATCTTATGAAGCACGGACTGAAACATCATCTAGTGAAAATTGCCCATAGGGAAAACTATTTTGCGAAGCTCTATAGCGATCGCAAAAACCCATCGTTTTGCAGATTAACCGTTTTGCTATGTAATCGTCTAGCGAGGCACCACTGTATATGTATGTGCCAATTTTATACAGCCAGACATGGGAGGTCCCTGTCAGAAGTGAAAATGGGGGAAAGAGGTGGCATTTTCTATATTAGTACAGGAGAGGATCATAAATCATAGAATGAGTTTTTAAAGAAAAGAGAGATAGGGTTTTCAAAATGAGTCTGGGCAGAAATCTTGGTAAGCTCCATGTGGCACAAAGAAGGAACAATCCCTGATCCTTATCTGGAGGAACCCTTAATAATCAAAAAAGAAAGTTCAAACATGGGTTTTAAACAAACATATTTAAAAGTATTTTTGTATATTATGTAAATTGGTATCTATTGTTAGTATTTTTACTGTAAATTATGTGACATTTTCAAGGATGCTTATGGAGGAATATTGTAATCTATATCTAATCCGACTTCCAAATCTGTGCAAACAATTATAGCTAGCCTTCCTCTCCTGTATGACAGCACATATCTTTAAATGGGCATATACCCACAGAAAAAATGCAGCTCAGCATTTCATATATTTCTTGACATTCCAAAACTGCAAATTAATAACAATCAGAGTATTTCACAATCACATGGTGATATTGGTATGAGATTTGTAAGCAAGCAGTGAAGCTTTTGCTTTATTAGAAGGTACATCTTCAAATATTTCTTTCTGTTCCCAAGATGCAGACATTTCCTGGATCTTGCTGAGTAGTTAAGCATTGAGTATAATGAGAGAGGATGTGAACAACAGGCCAGATGACATTGTGTGATTCTGCTGAAGGAAGTCCGGTATTTGATATTTATAATCTCAGTATGTTGTTTGTTTGAACTTTGATAAGAACATTATTAGTGTTCAGAGCAAACCACAAGGTGCGTTGAAATCCAGAGACAATGTTTATGCATCTTTTGTGTGCCAGAAAAGTTTTTAAAAAAACTCAAAGAGGCAAGGGAAGATTTGTATTCTAGAACAATCACTGTATGACTCTTGCAATGTTAAATGACGTACTTCTGCACCATTCAAAATGGTGCAGAATAAAATGGTGAAGCTGAATAAAAAAGGGGGGTCTTATTGGGACAAATGGTGCACAGGGCAAAATATATTAAAATATTTTACATAATGCACTTTGAAAAAAAGTTAACTATCCTGATATTCAATAGAAATCTGGCTTCCTTTAACTTGAGTCCACTGATGCATGTCCTGCAGTCTGGGATGATCAAGAACAGATATTGCCCCTCCTCTGTATGACAGCCTTCCAAGTACAGTGGTGCCCCGCATGACGACGATAATCTGTCCTGTGAAAATCGCTGTTTAGCAAAATTGTCGTCATGCGAAAACCCTTTCCGCATTGGAATGCATTGAAACCCAGTTTAATGCGTTCCAATGGGGAAAATACCTCGTCGTCCAGCAAAGATCGCCCATATGGAAGCCATTTTGCGAGTGCCGATCAGTTGTTAAAATGGCTGCCCTGAGAACCATGGGTCCGGAAAACACGGGGCAGCCATTTTGCGAAGCCAAAAAAATCGTTGTCAAAAGCTTTGCTGAAGTCAAGATATAATACGTCTACAACATTCCCTCTGTCTATCAGGGAGGTGACCTGATCAAAAAATGAGATCAAATTAGTTTGGCAGGATTTGTTCTTGACAAATCCGTGTTGGCCTGTAGTTCCCAGATTCCTCTTTTTTGCCCTTTTTGAATATAGGGACAACAGTGGCTCTCCTCCAGTCCTCTGGCACCTCCCCCATTTCCCATGATTTTAAGAAAATAAGTTCTGAGAGTTCTCCAGCCAGTTCTCTCAGTACTCTCAGTACTCTCAGATGCAGTTCATCTGGCCTTGGAGATTTGATCTAATTCAAGGTGGTAACGTATTCCTTGACTATTTGTTTATTAATCTCCAGCTGCAATCCTGTCCCCCCCACTTGCACTTTCAATTTGTTTGGAAGTTCATAATCTGTCTTATGGGAAAAGACTGAACTAAAATAGGAATTGTCCTCTGTTATCATTTGCCCATCTTCATTGCAGAGCTGTGCCACTATGTCTTTTGTTTGTCTTTTGCTACTCACGTACCTGAATGTTTTTTATTACTTTTAGTGTCTCTAGCTAACCTCAGCTCATTCTCAGCTTTTGCCCTCCTAACTCCATTCTTGCATTTCCTTGGTACTTGTCTGTACTCATCCTTGGTGGCCTGGCCTCTTTTCCACTTCCTATGTCATTTTGTTTTACAGTGGGGTCTTGACTTACGAACGGCCTGAGTTACAAACATTTTGACTTACGAACCGCTCTCATAGGACAATATTAACTTGACATATGTACTTAGATTTGAGTTACGAACTGAAAAAAACACGTGGGAGGCAGGGAAAGTGCAAAATTTGAACTTTTAGTTAACTGTTGGCCAGTGAAAAGGGTGCCTGTCTGCTTCCTCACTCCTCCCAGCGTTTAGAGAGTGGATTGGGAGACAGTCTTCGGACTGCCTGGTACTGTACTGCCTGGACTGTATTTTCCCTGCCTTCCCTGAACCTTTTTTGACCTAACGGAAAAAAAATATCCCCCTCTAGTGTTTGAAGGCGGAATAACAGCTTCCCATTAGTTTCTATGGACGGAAAAGAGCAGATACGGATCAAATGGTTCTCAATGCATTCCTGTGGGAAATGCAGATTTGACCTGAGAACTTTTTGACTTGAGAACCGCCTTCCAATACGGATTAAGTTCTCAAGTCAAGACCTCATTGTGTTTTGTTTTGTTTTGTTTTGTTTTTAGGTACTCCTTGAGCTTTTGGTGAAGCCACCCTGGCCTTTTTGCCACCTCTCCCCCCTTTTTTTTCCTTATTGGAACTATTTGTAGTTGTGCCTTTAGAATTTCTTTTTTTAGAAGCTCCCACCTTTTTTGGACCCCTTTTCTCGTTAGGATCTCCTGCCATTTTACATTACTTATCCTTGTTCTGAGATTATTAAAATTGGCGTTTTAAATGAATGAATGAATGAATCAATGAATCAATGAATGAATGAATACACAGAGAGAGAGAGAGACATACAGACATTCTTGCCTGGTTTTGATTTACATAAGTAATATTTGGTCACCATTTTCTGTGATTGGAGTTGTCAGTGTGATTCCCAGCTGACTGATCTATGATTTAAAAACTAAAATCTGAGTGCAAATTAATAAAATGTGAATAAATCTTCCAGCAGAAGAGGCAAATATTAAAAATTTTAGAGACCCGAGTTTTATTTGAAAACATTAAGTTAAAAATAAAGTTACAATTTTGCCTATAGTTTTAAAAAATTATTTCTGCTTTCCTAGAATCCTACTTTTTTGTATATAAAATAATATGTAATGAATTTATGAGTGTCATGCTCTAACAACCTCCAGATGTTTTGGGCTGCAACTGCATTCACACCAGCTAGCATGACTGCAGTGGGAGAAGTAGTCCAAAGAATATGGAGGTCAACAGGTTCAGGAAGGACAACTTATTTTGCTTTCAGGTGCGAAGTGAACACTTGAATTTCAAAAAATCTTTTGATCTCTAAGATGTATTCCTGCATGCAACTCAGAAATATTTTTTCAATTTCATCTGCAGTCCCACATTCTTTTGATTGATTGTACATAATTGATAACTTCTATTTGAAGAAAACATTTCCATCTGAACACAAGTGGTTCCCACTAAGTCTCCAAACACACATGTAACTTGTGTCAATGATAATGGGAATAACCTGCACTCTGGGGGGTGGTCAAATTATAGTGTAGGTTATTCTCATTTGTTTTGAAAGCCTGATCAAATTTGTAAGGATACTTAGTTTTCTCCTATAGCATCACAGACTTACATGATACTGTTTCTTCTCTTTTTCCTTTTTGTGTGTGGAAAGTCTCGTTTTTAGACCTAGCATTAATAAATCTCTAATTCCCATGGTAATAAGTGACCAAGTCCATAAGAAACATCATTTGGAATTAATATTGGGTCTAAGTTGCAGTACAGCCTATGATTTATGGTTTCAGAAGCAACTCTTCATTTCAATATTCTTTAATTTTCTAGTTTTTCTTTTTGCTGTTGTCATGTTGCATAGCCAACATTTGAACGTGTGCTTTATTTTTCAGGGTGGAAAGTCCTACACTGGGCCATGTTCAGGAAGATACTGCAGCGGTGGGTGTGATTGTCTGCCAGAAAAAGGAGCCCGTGTGAGTAACAGTGTTGTTGCAAATCTAAAAAGCCTTTTCATCTGTCCTGACCCCCTTCTACCTATGGCCCTATATCACCTTCCACACCATTCCAGAGAACCCTCAATTCTTCTAGTGCTCTTTTAGGGGAGCTCAGGTAGAAGGGAAGACCAAATAAATCCAAGGAAGCCTGGCAACGAAAGGATTTCCCTGCGTAGCACTCTGGATCCAACACATTGTGTCAAGTGCAGACAGAATAATGCTATATGATGTGATTGAATTAATGTTATATAATACACATTCTTGCATCTCATTGCAGGGATATTTTCAGAAAACAACTGTTTAAATATTATTTGTGGAATATTCCACAGACCTCATTTTTCCCAATTTTGTGGAATCATATGAATAGCAATAAGCCTTCTCGTATTAGGTTTATTTAAAGCAGTTAGCATGCAAATATCTTTATCCAGTAAAATTGCTTTATGGATGTGTTGCGTTTATTTTTCAGAATTTTCAGATTTTCCCCAATTTCCCAGTATGAACACTTCAAAAGCTTACAAAGGCTGGAATCCTATTCATGTTTGTGTAAGGTTTGCATAACTTGTCCTGGCTAACTGACAAGGTGCTGAGGTGTATCTTGGTTATGAATCTGATTTTACAACCAAGAAGTGTCATGGGACGTCATCTGTTAGCTGAAATGAACCACAGTAATTTCTGCAAACATTATGCAGATATGAGTATCACCACTGGTCTAATTGAGCTTTCACATTCTAGTTCTTTTCCAAATCTAGAAACACTATTATGTCTGCATTTTGTCAGTAGTATTGTATAGTTTGAAAGAGAACACTTTAAAGATTTTGATGATCTTTGAAGTAATTTATCATTAAAATTGGCTGCAAAGTACCGTATTTTTCGCTCCATAAGACGCACCTTTCCATAAGACGCACCAAATTTTTAGGAGAAGAAAACAGGAAAATATAATCTGTTTTCTTCGCTCCATAAGACACACAGACTTTCCACACCCCTGTTTTGTGGGAAAAAAGTGAGTCTTATGGTGCAAAAAATACAGTACTTCATTTTGTTGTCTTACTCCATCAAGATCTATTATTTCATTGTCACAGAAGCACTGCTTTGTTCTACATCCCAATAGACGCTTTACAAGTCCTACCAAATGACGACTGAAATTATTTTTTTCCCTCACTTTTGGCACTTAATTTTTTGGGGGGGGGAATGTCATGTAAATGCATACAACAATTGCAACAAGTAAAAAGTGAGAAACAATAAGACAAAACTGTACAGTGATATAATTACAGTGTTTGAAAATGCTTCCTCCCTTTTTAGTTTTCAAATTCCTAGTAATATTATTGCAACTTATATTACTCTCAACTTAAAACAGAGCTTTTCTAATATGTTTACAATGCATCTTTTAGTTTATGCCAATATCCATAAGTATAATAAAAATTTACAAATTGTTGTATATCTTGAATTTTAATTGAATTTGGCATAAACTTTGACTTCTCATTTCTATCTAATACAGAGGTTCTTGACCTTTTTAGTGGTTGGCACTCCATTGAATATCAAAATACATTCTTGCACCCACTTGAAAAATATTTTCCAATTTATTTTTTTAGAAGATTACATTTATTGCAAAACAGTTTATTTACTGAAAAACAAATACACATATATATTAACACAAAATAAATGTTTCAATTTTTAGTGGCTAGTTTGATGTATGCCATCACTTGCATTTAAGTGATTTCTGGTTTTTGTTTTTATATGCAAAAGTGATAAAAATCCCATTTCACACATATAGGTGGTAGCAAATGGCAGTAGTGTGTGCAGTGCTGCCTTTGCCAGTTGTGAGATGATTCTAACTGAGCACACCGGAATTGTTCTAAGTGCAATTTTTCAAATTCCATTTGAATACATGTATTGGTCAAAATTACCACTTTCAACTCAGAGTATCCAATTTTTTGTTTTTCAATAATAACAGGTAATTTTTCAGTAGCTGTTATTATATTCTTACCATATCCTTGCATTGATAAATTTAATTCATTTAGTGAGTATATCTGCTGAACAAGCCAGTCAAAGTGCTGCATATCTTCTTCCAAAGTTTTAACTAAATTACAACTTTGGTTAGTAAGAAACTGAATAATTTCCTCACACATTCCTGGTTAGCATATGTCCATTGGAGAGCTACCTTATTTCAGTGTGATAAAGAAGCACAATATGTTTGGCACGTTGCTTCTAAAAAAAGCACAAAAGACACAATGAATAAGCACCTGTCCTTGTATATAATTTATTACATTTACTGCAGTAGCTGAGGGTTGTTTTAAGTTCTCTGGCATAGTTTTCAATGCAAGTGCATCGTGGTACAACATACAATGTGTTATTGTACAGTACTTCTTTCTTCATATATACAAAAAAACTGGATTTTTTTGCCTAACATTGCAGGGTACCATCAGTGCCTATTACATCCATTGGTATTTGATGTTTTGAAAAAGTGTTTAATGAGATTGAAAACATCAGTTCCTTTTGCCATTAACTCCAGTTGCTCACAAAATAAAAATTCTTTCAAAATTTCCTTTTCCTTTATTTATTGCATAAATACGAATAGTTGGCTGCAATTATCAACATCAGTTTACTTGTCCAATTGAATGTTCACTTTCAGAGGACTGGCTTTAATATATTGTACTATATTATATATTACTATATGCAACTACTGTATTTATTTATTTCTTAACACTTTTAACTTTTTCCAATCCTAACCACCCCACTTTCCAAGTTCTTGTTTTCAGTCCTTCCCTAACTATTCCTCTTAACTCTTTCAATCTCTCTATATATCTCTGTCTCTTCTCCTCTCTAACTCCCCAACTGCCCTAACTGTCCCAAACTGTCTTTTTCCTCCCCTTAGTTCCGTTGGTTCCGCCCCTCCTGTCAAGTCATAGACTCCCACACCAGAGCTCTAACCTGACAGACAGGAGTGATGTGTGAGCTGTCCGTCACATACTATAACTCCCCCCTTGGAAAGTTTGTGTCATGGGGTAACACTTACAGTAGGTTACCCTTATGAACAACGAATGCAATTTCTTATTCATCTTTTCTTTAAAAATGTTTTCTAGTTTACCGTTTGTAATATATATACATATTCTATGATACATTTTAAATCATTTTAATGTTCTTACTTTATATTTAAATTACATTTATCATCATATAACATTTTTTCGTCATTCAAAACAAACAAACTTTACTTACTATATGCAATTTACATTTTTAATCATTTCTCATGTTACTACACTTTTATAACATTTAATTTGACCAGTTTTCATACCATTAAAGTTACATTTTAATACAGTCCTTTCTTTTTCATTCTTCAATCTTCTTGTCAAGTCATTGGCCACTACGTTTTGAGTCCCTTTTGATTTCAAAGTCAAATCTTGCACCAGTAATGCCCACCTCATCAATTTATTCATGTTGGTTTTGATAGTCCTTAACCCCAGCAGTGTCCTCAACAGTCTCTGCAATGACCAATCAAGGTCCATGCACTCCCATTCATTAATAGATGGATGCCGTTTTCTCACTTGCAGTTTCTCGTAGAGTACTGTCACTGGACAATGATTTGTTGTCTACTTGGCTCCGCCTGACGTTGAACATCTCTGTGTAGAGAGGGTGATCCTTGTCAGGTGCACTGTATACTGGACCCATCCTCTCCACCTCTGTCAGTTGATTCCATGATTGCTGGTACTCAGGATTACCTCTGTTGGTCTCAGGCTCCTTCATCCGATTCCTCTTTGGTCGGCTCTCTGAAATAGGCTAGACGTTCCCTGCTTGACTTTTAGCAGTAAAACTTGTTTTCTTTTTAACACGGGGCTTCACTCTCTCAGTTAGGAACAATTTCCTCTCCTCCTCCTGTACATCTCTGGATTTTTCTTTATTTAAAAGGTCAAGGCTTACGCCTTTCTTCTCACCAATAAATTCACCCAGTTTCTTTCTAGGTGGGAAACCACTATACTGGGTCACTTTCAAATTTAAAGGCGAATTTCCTTGAAATGCAATCTTAACTCCTTGATTAATTTTGGATGTACAAATAGTCTCATCTAGTTCTATTTCTTTATTATTCAGTTTCTTATAAAAGGGTTTGTATTGCAGGGTTTCAAGGGCTTGTGCCGATACAGTGACCAAGCTTCTCAGACCTCCGGTTTAGTTGCACCAATTCCCTAGATACTGCCTCTGCTAACTGCAGTTTACATCCCTCTAAAGATTTCAGTTTCACAACCTCGCGATAATATGATGTTTCCTGACCCTCGTGTAAGTTTTTATCTTTGTCAGGAGTCATTTTAAAGCTACACTCTGTCATTACTAAGAACTTTTCTTTATTTACAAGATCTTTTTCCAGCCAGATTTTCTCAGGACTTTCACAGAACAATAGAGTAGGATTTATGGATACTTTTAAACCACCCAAGAAGTTAATATTCTCTTTTTGCTTCTGGTCAAAACTACTTTTATTTGGTTTTCTTGTAAGCATACAACCCTCTTCAGAACAGTTATTAATCTGACTCTCCAGGAAACTTTTTCCTCCCCAGCTTTCTTCGGTTGCTGTAATGGGTGCTTTCTGACTTCTTTGTGAGCGTATATATATGAACCCACCCTCAACATGTTTTATCCAGTTCCAACCACCTCTATCAACTACAGACCTCTCTAAGTGTTCATGGGTCATTGGATTGAGGCTCTTTTTTAATTTTACAATATAATTATTGCAACTATCATTTTTCTCCTTTCATCATTATTGGGCTTATCATTAGAGTTTTTCACTAAGTTTCCTTTAGCTATTCCTGCTTCTTCAGGTCTCATCTTTAACCCAGGGTATCCCTGTCTTTGGCAGTTGTTATAGCTTTGACAATATGATCTTACTTGTTTCTCCATCCCTGGCCAGTAAAATTTTTGAGCTATTCTTTGCTTTGTGCATGTGATTCCTAAATGAGCTGCAAAGGAGTCTGCATGTCCCTTTTCTATTATCTTCTCTCTATACTTAACAGGGATGATCAGTTGTTTATGGATACTTTCCCCTCCCCTTTTAGAGTTTATCAAAACCTCTCTATATAATAAGTCTCTGTCCACCACAAATCTTTCAGGGGATTCAGGGGTTACTGGTTCTTCTCTGGCCAGATTAAAACATTGCTTCGAAATAGAATCCTGTTTTTGTTCTTGTTTAAAACTGTTTTCATGAGGATTCCTTACAGCAACTGCTTCAGCTACTCCATTTAATTCATCTTCACTTAATTCTTCATCAGGAATCTCACTATTTGCATCAGGATTTCTATCTTTTCTATCTGTGAGCGAGTAGTGATAAAAACACTTTTGATATGCTCTGATAAGTCTAGCCCAATCAAACAAGGGGTGGGAATTTGATTTGTGATGGCCACCTTCCACACACCGCTCCACCCTTGATAATTCATATGTACCATATTTTTGCTCCATAAGATGCACCTGACCTTAAGATGTACCGTATTTTTTGCACCATAAGACGCACTTTCTTCCCCTCCAAAAGGGGAGTAGAAAGTGTGCGTCTTATGGTGCGAAGGTGGTGACTTCGCCCCCACTGGCCCCGTAGGGGGGAGCGTCGCAGGGGTCCGAGGGAGCCTTCCAGGACCCTTGCGATGCTCCCCCACCCCCCCACGGGGCCAGCGCAGGCGAAATCGCCAGCTTCCAGGTGGGGGGAATGTTGCAAGGGTCCTGGAAGCTCACTCAGACCCTTGCGACGCTCCTCCCACCGGCAAAATCGCCAGTTTCTGGGAGTGTTTTGAGGCTTCCCAAGCCTCAAAACACTCCCAGAAGCTGGCGATTTTACCCCCCCTGGCCCTGTGGGGGGGTGGGGGTAGCGTGGCATGGGTCCAAGGGAGCCTCCCAGGACCCTTGCCAGGCTGCCCCCACCTCCCCACGGGGCCAGCCCTGGCGAAATCGCCAGGTTCTGGGAGTGTTTGGAGGCTTGGGGAGCCTCCAAACACTCCCAGAAGCTGGCGATTTTAACCCCCTGGCCCCGTGGGGGGGTGGGGGTAGTGTGGCAAGGGTCCAAGGGAGCCTCCCAGGACCCTTGCCAGGCTGCCCCCACCCCCGCCACGGGGCCAGCCCTGGCGAAATCGCCAGGTTCTGGGAGTGTTTGGAGGCTTGGGGAGCCTCCAAACACTCCCAGAAGCTGGCGATTTTACCCCCCTGGTCCCGTGGGGGGGTGGGGGTAGCGTGGCAAGGGTCCAAGGGAGCCTCCCAGGACCCTTGCCAGGCTGCCCCCACCCCCCCCACGGGGCCAGCCCTGGCAAAATCGCCAGCTTCCAGGACCTTTTGAGAGGCTGGAAAGCTTCTCAAAAGGTCCTAGAAGGTCGCTATTTCGCCCATGCTGGCCCCGTGGGGGGGGAGTAGCGTGGCAAGGGTCTGGAAGGCCCCCTCAGACTCTTGCCATGCTACCCCCACCCACCCCCCACGGGGCCAGCGCAGGCGAAATCACCAGCTCCCAGGACCTTTTGAGAGGCTGGAAAGCTTCTCAAAAGGTCCTGGAAGGTCGCTATTTCACCCATGCTGGCCCCGTGGGGGGGGTAGCGTGGCAAGGGTCTGGAAGGCCCCCTCGGACCCTTGCCATGCTACCCCCCCACGGGTCCAAAGGGGGCAAAATCGCCACCTTCTGGGGCTCTTTTGAAGCTTCCCAAGCCTTAAAAGAGCCCAGAAGGTGGCGATTTTGCCCCCTCTGACCCCCGGGGGGGCAGGGTGAGTCTCTAAAGGGTCCTGGAACACACTCTAGGACCCTTTGGAGGCTCACCCTGCCCCCCCACCAGGCTAGAGGGGGTGAAATTGCCACCTTCTGGGGCTCTTCTGAAGCTTTCCAAACCTCAAAAGAGCCCCAGAATGTGGTGATTTTGCCCCCTCTGGCCTTCAGGGGGTCTGGGTGAGCCTCCAAAGGGTCCTAGGTTGTGTTCCATAAGACAGACCTCTCCATAAGGCTCACCAATTTTTAGGAGAAGAAAACATATTTTTTTTCCTGTTTTCTTCTCCTAAAGATTTGGTGCGTCTTATGGAGAGGTGCGTCTTATGGAGCGAAAAATACGGTACCTAATTTTTAGAGGAGGAACACAGGAAAAAATATTCTGAACCAAACAGTGTCATAAAATATTTAATAAACTATAACAGAATAACATTTGAACCATGTAAAGTGAACAGCAGTCAACAGTGGCATTAAGAACCATTACCACTGTCATTAACAAATGAAGAGACTTAAAGGTTTGTGTATTCTAGTTTATGTACCATAAATTTGTGTACCACAAATTTAAGTCAAGTACATACAGTATAAACCATTATCAGCCAGTGATAAGACCTATACCACACTACCTATATTTTACATTTCCTTTCATCCACCTCCCCATGCTTATAGAAATGTCTCAATGACAAATGAGATTGTTGTGCAACTCTGCCCAGCTTATATTAAGTTAGAAATGGTTTGTCTGATTTGGCACTGCATTGAGAGGTCCCTTTTAGTTGTGTGGAGGATATATAGTGGAATTAAACTATTTAACAGCTGGTTTTCCTTATTTGCTTTAGGTTATGCAAAAGAAAGCTTAACCTGATCCCATTCACCAGCAGTAGCACATGCTCAGTATAAGATCAAATCTCAGTTTTCTGATATAATGGAACGTTTATAGCATGCAAGGCACAACAGGTTATTCAAGACAAAGCCAGGAACAATGTTCTTGGCAAGCCAAAAAAACTGAATACGAACTATAGTAGCTGAAATCAGGAAGCAGGTACTGTAATCCAGTTAGAAGTCACTAAGAATTTTGACTTTCTTAATTTTCAAACTACTCTATCAGCAAATGTAGTATGTGCTACAGACAAGAACTCTGTTCCAAAAACACTAATCAAATAACTATGCCCTGCCTCTGAGACTTCCTAGCCCTGTTCTGATTTAGATACATCAAAGAGATGCCAGAACCATAAGGACTTGGAAACAACCATAAGTAATACTGAATTTTGCTTTCCCATGTATGCAGGGTTAATTTGTGATCAGCAGCCAAGTTTGTGTTTTGGCTCATAAAGCACAATTATTTTCCTTGCTGCAACACCCTTTGGAAATATATTCTTTATTAGATGCCCAGAACTAGTCGAATCCAGATTTTCCATAGAAATGCATTGAAAATTAATTAATGCATTCTTATAGGGGAAAAATGTCTGAAACTTTAAAAAAAATTAAGAAAGTCACTTACCAGGTACTGTAGACTGAGCCTGGCTCTTCACAGTGCCTAACAGCCGAAAAAGAGCACCAAACAGCTAAAAGCCGGCACCCAGCAGGCAGCCGGCAGCCATTTTATGCTCTTCTTCGCTCCTTTCTCCTCCGCTCTCCCCACCTAACAGCTGATCGGCGCTGGTCTGAAAGGCTTCCCTGGCAGCTTTTAAAGCAAGTATGCACATTTCTACACAAGCAGGTTTCAACTCAAACGGAGCACCTTTTCACCCGAGGACGAACAAGCAGCTTTTAAACTAAATTTTACATTTTAAAATGACAATACCAGGCAGTCCCAGGTCTCTCTCCCAGCTCTGTAACTGCTTGGACTAGCAAGGAAGCAGACAAGCAGCCTCTTCACTAACTGAAAGTTTGAATTTCCCGCTTTCTCTGCCTCCCCTGCACATTAGGTATGCTAATATCTGTGCACTAGAGCAGTGGTCCCCAACCTTTTTAATACTAGGGACTGGTTTTCTTGAAGACCATTCTTCCAAGGACCGGTAGGGTGGGGGAGGCGGTGGGCTGCCGCCACCAGCGTCTGTGAATGGGGCGTCCGTGCGTGGGGGTACTTGTTATGCAGTACTGTAGTATGTTATGCATTAAGCACCATTTCACATTGAAATGCATGGGAACAGGATTAATCCGTTCCAGCATTTCAAAAAAATACACAAAATAAATAAAATAAAAATAAACAGAGCAAGTCCCATGCTGGGACTGAGAAAAAAAACACCACAAATCCAAAAACAAAACAAAAAAACACAGAAAAATAACCCCCAGTCCAAACCCCATCCAGAAGAGTTTTTAAAAAGGAAAAAGCAGCATTTTACCAGTCCAAAGCCTCCTCAACCTCGTGGACTTCCATAGCTGCTGCTGGGAGGCCTCCGGCAGGCCTCCCGCACTTCCCCCACCGCCTGGAAAGTGAGCAGCGTTGATGGGCCCAGCGGCGGAACGTAAGAGCCCGGGAAATTCAAATGGCCTCCCCACTGGGCTCTGTCTCCAACTGCTGGGTCCATCCGCGGGGGTGGTGGAAATAGTAGCCTTCCCCTGGTACGACTGCACTGCAAACATGCAGTTCCCGATGGACGCACATTTAGACTGGCTTTTCGGGGTGTTGGTGGAGGTGGGGGCGGGGGTGGAGGCTGTAATATCCTTCCTTCCCGCCTCTCCCTGGAGAAAAGGAGCTTTCCGGGAGGGGATGGTGAACAGGAAAAGGGTTCAAGAGGGAAGAGCTCAGCCAGCACCCACCCTGTCCGCCTTCCTCGCCTCGAAAATACGCAGCCACCCCCTGAAGGCTTCCTATGTATGCATTTAGGCTTCACCAGCTTTTGCCAATGCCCAAGGAAAGTCCGCGCAGCTGCGCCTCCGATCCTGGACAAGGCGCGTTTCCAAGGCAGTAACTTTTGTGAAGACCAAACTACCCCAGCTAGCCACCCCAATCCTCACACGGCAAGCTTCCCCGTCTGGCAAAAAAATCAGATCTGTTTCTGAGACAGGGGCTCTCCTTCCTTGCCACGAGAAAGGGACCAGGACCCTCTCTTTCCACCGCCCCCCCAACCAGGACTTCGGTTTTGGAAATGTGGAAAGAAAGCCCAGGCATTCCAGGCTTGCACCCCGCGCAAGTTTGAGGTGCTTTCTCCAAACTCCCACTAATTGTAGGAGAGACCCTTTCCTTCTCTTCCCCCCACCCACAAACACGGCCAAAGAGAGAGAGAGAGATTGAGCCCTGACAGGGCAGACGAGGACAAAGCGGCCGCCCTGAGGGGAAGAGGTGACGCGAGCTCTCTTCCTCGGGGTGGCGGTTTTGGCGGGACAATGTGCAGCCGGTGGGGACTGAGGGAACTGAGACCAGGAGACAGGGAGGAGGGCGGGGGGTGCACCGGCAAGACGCAGGAAAGGCTGAGAAAGCGGGACAAGGAGGCTGTCCGGGTGGTCCTGCTGCACTTGAGGAAATGGCTTCCCAGCCACCTCCATGCCTTCTCCTGCAGCGCGATGAGTCCTTGCTGAATGGCGAGTGCAGCCAGGCAGGTGGGCAGCCCTGGGCGAGGATTGACCGCCATCCCCCCATCTCCAGGCAAAGGCAACCCTCAGCTGGGGCCAGCCTTGTCCAGGGCTGCCCACCCTCCCTTGCTCTTTGTCCCTCTTCTTCACTTAGCCGGGAAAGAGAAGAGCAGCAAGGGCGGCGGCGGCGGCCTGCTGTCCTCTCCAGCCAGCTCCTCTGCTCTTCTTTTTCCCGGCTAAGTGAAGAAGAGGGACAGAGAGCAAGGGAGGGTGGGCAGCCGATGGAAGGTGCTCAGCAGGGAGGGAGGGGGACCTGCCGGTCTTAACTCCAAGACGCAGCCTGGGCGGCTGCACACCGTCCATCGGCGAGGCAAGTGGGGCTCTGGCAGTGGGAGATGCTTCTGCTTCCAGAGAAAGAGGAGGCAGGGCCGCCATGAGCGATGGAGTCATCGCTGCAAGGGTGGAAATGAGGCCCCACTTCCCTCGCCGACAGACCTGTTCTTTCCAACCGGACCTCGCTCCCGCTCTTGCAGCGCTGGCTCCGTCGCTCATGGCGGCCCTGCCCGGGAGCTCTCGCCTCCTTCTTCTCCGGCAGGGGAAATAACCCCTGCCATGGGAGCCCCACTTGCCTCGCCAATTGAAAGTGCTCAGCAGGGAGGGAGGGGGCCACCCAGGCTGCGTCTTGGAGCTAAGGCCAGCACGTCCCCCTCCCTCACTGCTGAGCACTTTCAATTGGCGAGGCAAGCTGGGCTCCGGTGGCAGGGGATGTTTCCCCTGCCGGAGAAGGAGGAGGCGAGGGCTCCCGGGCAGGGCAGCCAGGAGCAATGGAGCCGCTGCTGCAAGGGCAGGAGCGAGGCTCCGATGGAGGCTCCAGAAGGCGAGCCCCACTCGGGGGCAGCAGCGGAGGGGAAGCCGCCCTCCTGGATCCTCTTCCACAGAGGAGGAGCAGTGCCCCTTGCAGCCCAGCCCAGCCCACCTTTCCCACCCGGGAAGAGGCGGCCGCAGCCGGGCAGGAAGCAGCAGGATCGGCCGCTTGCCCTGGGTGGGGTGGCGCCGAGCACAGTGACCGGCCGTTGGTGCTTCCTGGGCGGGCTGCCCACAACAGCTTCCCTGCAGCGAAAGAGCGCTGGGGGACCCATTAGGATGGAAACACACCCCTCAGCCAGTTCGACACACCCCGCGGGGGAGGTGGGGGGCGGAGACTTGTCTCCGCGGCCCAGTTCCAGTAAGCCCGGGGACCGGTTGATGACCCCTGCACTAGAGGATTGTGGGAGGAACATCCAGCCCCTGATGGGGGTCCTGTGGGGCACCCCAAAACACTGAGGAGCTCTCTTGGCCTCTGGCGGGACTGGGGCTGTGCAGCCCTGTTCTGAACAGGAGGTGCAGCTGGGGGTCACCATGCCTTTGGGGGTCAAGGCACAGAAAGGGGCAGGAGGTGCAGGGGCCACTCCAACTCATACCTAGCAAGGGAGATACCATGATCATGAAAGTGGTTTTCCTAGGGTAAGAGTGATCATGAAAGTGAAAAAAGTGATCACGATAATGAAAGTGGTTTTCCTAGGGTAAGAGTGGTCGACCAGACCAGATGGGCGGGATATAAACAAAATAAATAAATAAATAAATCCATTGCACTTCAGGTGTGCTGATCCCTGTGATTTCCTCAAATGTGGGAAAATCAACTGCCTAATTTATGGTAGTGGGGGACTGCGTTTGTGGTTTCCCCTAATCTTTTTAGAATCACTTTTTCCCCTTTGGTCCTTGCCTGTTTTCACTGCCCTCTGCCATTTAAATTTGCTGCCAGAGGCCTGTTGGCCGTGCTGGTTTTCCAGGTGGGCTCCAAGAGGCAGATCATGGAAAGCCAGCAGTGTAGATGGCAGAGTGGTGAGGTCTAATGTGGTTACCACAGCAAGTAGCCTCTGGTGCCAGCTCAGAGGCCTCCCAGCATGGTGGTGGGAGGCTTCTGGGTGATGGTGGCAGAACCCTTTTTTATAGTATTCATTCCATAAGACACATGTACTTTCTCCCCCACTTTTTTGGGGGGAAACTGCATCTTACGGAGCGAAAAATATGGTACTTTAGCCATGGGTAGATTAATTAATTCTGTCCCTATCCCTGTTATGGTCATTTGTTCATTTTGAATGATATCTCCCTGAGGGATAATATCAGTATGACACAATGTTGTTTGTGTCACTCTAGCCACCTAGAGTGGTCGTAATGACCAGATAGGCGGGGTATAAATAAAATAAATAAATAAAATTGAGAACAAAAGTCTCTCAACGCTAGATATTTGGTATTATTAATGTAAATATTTTCACCAGAACAGCACATTAGCTCCATGTTGCTTTCAATAAAGTAGCATTGTACAATATCTGATAGAGGCAACAGTTTTCCTGACTCTCTGTTCTGTCAGTTACTGCGCCATTTCTAACTACCGCAGCATTCTCTTTCTACTGTTGAACATAGTAAACTTTATTTGGCACACTTCCCCCTATTTTCTGCTGACCAAACTCTTTATTCTTTGACGCTTGACATTGAGAAATGAAGTGCCCTTTTTCTCCACAGCCGTAGCAAGTTTTTGGGGCCCTTTGTTCAAAGAAAAGGGCCTTGTCTCTCTTCCCTTCAAAGCTTTTATACCTCTGTTGATTATGCTCTGAGAGTTTGTCCCTAAAATGGCTTTCAGTTGCCTGCTTGTTTTTGTAGTAATCTCTGGGCTCTTTCTTTCTGTCTTCCTAGTTTCTACCACCAAATTTTACTTCAGAAAATTTTGAGTTTTTAATTTCTGATATAAAATCTGCTGTCTCACTTGCTTGTTGAACTGTTTTGGGCTGTTTGACCCCGACTAAATATCTTAGTTCTCCAGGCAAAACCAAATAAAATTGTTCTAGCCCAATAATGTTTTTCATATCCTCTAAGATTCTGACAATAATCGTTAGAACATCTCCTGGGAGCCTGTTGGATTTGCTACAAGCAACTTGAAGAGCCTGTAAGTTTTACCCACTAGGACAGGCTTCATATGCTGCTGGAGCTCTCCTCTTTTCTTCAATGGCTGGCATCAACTCCTCCGAATGGGCTTTGAACCAGTCTGCCGTCTTTTTGGTCTTCTTGCCAAATGCAGGCAATGCAGTGTTATAAACAGCATTCTTGAAATGTTTCCATTGTTCAGGTGCATTTGCACCAGCTCGGCCTGGAAGTGTTTCCTCAAGCGAAATTCCTCTACTTTTCTCTGCTTGTGAGTCTTGCTGATGTAAATATGTGGTCTTCCTTCCTTCTTTGTGTGATAGAATCTCTCTATTCACAGTTTTATTCTGCTACACACCAGGGAGTGATCAGTATCACAATCAGCACCCTGATAACTGTGTGTGATCGTAATACTAGGAAGGCTAGAATGTCTAGTGAGGATCAAATTGAGCTGATGTCAATGCTTTGATCTTGAATGTCTCCAAGAGACTTTGTGTCGAAGCTTTGTATTAAAGAACGTGTTGCTGAGACAAAGACCATAATAACAGCAAAACTCCAGCAAGCGTTGGCCATTTTCGTTCATCTTCCCAATGCCAAAGCAGCCTAGACAAGTGGGCCAAGAATTTGATCAGCACCAAATCTAGCGTTAATGTCTCTGAGAATAAACAGCCACTCTGTCTCGGGGATTTTTTTGATAATAGCTGCCAGATTGTCATATAATTTGTCTTTGACTTCTGTTGTAGACGACAGTGTTGGTGCATATGCATTAATAACGGTGACAAGTCCTGCTGATGAATGCAGCTGCAGAAACAGTTTTCTTTCATTCCCCGCAGTAGGTGGAACAATGGATCTCAGCAGATTATTTCTAACTGCAAAACCAACACCACATTCCCTGGTCTCATTCAATGGTTTTCACTGCCAGAAGAATGAGAAGTTTTTTTCTTTGACAGATCCTGAGCCTGGCAATCTTGTCTCTTGCATGACAACAATGTTCATCTGCAGCCAACTCAGTTCCATATTGATGACAGCTGTCTTACGTGTGTCGTCTATTTCCTGCAGGTTGTCAGAAAAGCCAGGGGTGATTATCCGAACATTCCAGGTGCCCAACTTTTGGGCAGAAGTTTTCTTATGATTGTTGCATGGTGCAGGGTTATCGATCTGCTTGTCGGCTTTCACCCTAAACCCCACGCACTCCGTGAAGTTAACAGACCGTGGGAAGGCAGCACATTACTAGCTGGGGGCTGCCCAGCTTAAGGTGGGCAGTAGCTACCTAGTGAGGTGCAGTGACATCTCCCACCATCAGAAGTAGCCCCTGGTGTCTTGCTCTACTCCAGTCAAGGAAAGTCTTATAACCGGTAACTGGTACTTCCTGTGTTGTTTCGATGCTATATGTGAAGCTGGAGTATCCTCTCCAGAGCACGAAGCCTGGGTAAAATAATATGGAGGATAGATTGTTACCCTGCCAATATCCCCTGTATGCCCCCTTTTGGATCACCCAGATTTTAAGACTCAAGAGAAATATGCAAAATTTAAGGAGTGGAAATAAATTGGGATATAGAGAATTATTGACTTGGTTGTTGTGGGTTTTTCGGGCTCTTTGGCCGTGTTCTGAAGGTTGTTCTTCCTAACGTTTCGCCAGTCTCTGTGGCCGGCATCTTCAGAGGACAGCACTGCTGTCCTCTGAAGATGCCGGCCACAGAGACTGGCGAAACGTTGGAAGAACAACCTTCAGAACACATCCAAAGAGCCCGAAAAACCCACAACAACCATTAGATCACGGCCGTGAAAGCTTTCTCGAATAAATTATTGACTTATTTGACTCAGGGGAACCAGTCACTATTAGACAAATAGACGAGAAAACAAAGGAAATAAAAACCAATTGGTTACAAATAAACCAAAGAAGAAGTTTCACAATTTACTTAGAACAAAAACCTGGCTTTCTAAGAACATTAACTTGATTTGAACAATATTGTTTCCAAAAAGATAAAAATAAAAAGAGAGGCCTAACATCATTAATATATAAAAGTATTATTGAGGAAGATATGGAAAAGGTGGAGGAGCTAAAACAGTGTGAGAAACAAATTTAAATATAAATATACCGGAGGACGTCTGGACAGGAATATGGAATAAATACCCATATAAATCAATATCAGCAAACGTAAAAGAAATGGTTTTGAAGGTAGTGCATCTGCGGCATTTATATCCTACAAAGTTGCACAGAATTAATAAAGATGTATCAGATAATTGCTGGAGGAACTGTGGACAAAAAGGAACTTTGGAACATATGTGGATATCTTGCCCCCAAATAGAAGTATTCTGGTGCAAAGTAATTAGATGGATAGACACACTGATTAATCAAAAAATAGACATGAATGAAACATTATTGTTCTTTTTTGTGGCCTCTGTGAATGCATACAAATGGGTTGTTGTGCACCTGCACTGAATGTCTTGGAAGATTTTAGAGCTTAAAAGTACAAAGTTAGTGGGACATTCCCCTGTGGAGCACATGCTCCGCCCACCTAAGATTCCCCTCAGTTCCTTTTTTTCACCGTGCTGATCGGATCTCCAGAAGAATAGAGCATGTTTCTGAGCGATTTTTAGCGACTATATTAATATTTTCTCTTCTAATCAACATCTATATTGATACCTTCCTATTTTCCAATCAACTAATTGACGTTCCCCTGTCAGTTAGTTCTGTTTCTTTGCCTTTCCCACTTTTGGCTTCCCGCCCCTTCCCCATCTCTTCAACCGTCTCTCCCTCTGGTTTCCCACTCTTCATGGCCTCAACAGCTTCTTTTAAAAGGTGCATTGGCTGTTCAAATAAGATCCATTTATCTGACGCCGACGAATGCTGTCTATTCTGCTTGGGCAAGCAACGCCCAACCCATTATTGTGCGGCATGTAAAAAATTGACCAAGGCAGCACTTAAGCAAAGGCTCCAAAGGCTCCAATCTCACCTTTGGGAAATGGCCATGAACAAAAAAGGCTCACACTCTGGTGTCAAGTGGTAGCCTATCTCCCCACACTTGCCTCTCAATGGCTGGTGCGCCAGCCAGCCAGGCCTTGATCCAATCTGGCCCTGCATCAGGGTGGGCGATTGAGGTCCAACTTTCAGAATCGGACTCTCCTCGACACTCTCCTTGAGGGCATCGGGAGGAACGGAGGCACACTGGCCTCTCAGTGGCTGGTGCGCCAGCCAGCCAGGCCTTGACCCATTCTGGCCCTGCATCAGGGTGGGTGATTGAAATCCAGCTTTCAGGATCGGACTCTTCAACACTCTCCCCGAAAACATCAGGAGAAACAGAAGCATATTTCTCCTCCTCAATATATGCCTCTGGAGAGTACTACCAGTATACCAATTTTTCATGGTACCATCATTTTGACATGCAGGAAGTTGTCCCGTATTGCAATCCATATCACGTGGATGCATACCAAGGACATTCATATTATGAAGAACCGAAGCGTGTGCGATACTCACTACCTTACCATCCAACCTCCCTACACCAACTTCAGATGCTATTGATAATCATCCTCCATCTTCTTCAGAGGATTTCACTTCTTATTCACAGATGATATCCAGAATGGCTAAATCCCTACAACTACATGTCGAAGAACCTCCATCACCTGAGGCAGATCTAATCTTCGAAAACATTAATCAAGAAAGGACACCTCCACTTAGTCTTACTTTTATTCCATCGATGCTCAAACTAATCAAGGAAGCATCGGACAAGCCACCATCTACACAACAAATCTCAAGACAGACTGAAAACCTGTACAAGATGCATGGAACTGACACCGGGTTTTTGGCCAAACATCCTACTCCTGTTTCTATAATTGTTGAGTCCAACCAGTCCAGAGTCAGAAATAAGTCTTCAGTGGCCCCTACTATAAGGAGGGTCAGAAAATTGACATAATCGGTAGAAGAATTTATTCACTCCAATCCTTTTCACTTAGAGTTGCCAACTATCAAGTGGCAATGGGCACTTATCAACGCCAGCTTTGGAACAAAGTTCTCCCGATACTGGAATCCACACCTGAATCAATCAAAACTGAACTGATTAATGGCCATACTGAGGCCACCTCGCTGGCAAAACTACAAAGGATTGCGGCTAGACATGCGGCCGACGCAGCATCGAATACCCTAGCATCCTCGATAGCATTGCGCTGACACGCCTGGCTTAGATCCACCGGACTGTCTGATGATCTCCAGAAGAACAGAGCATGTTTGCTCTATTCTTCAATGACCTCAATACAGAAGGACTCAATTTTATCCACAATCATTTCAACAACAATCGTATGATAGATTCCAGCCATATCGACAATTCAGATCATAACCAGTTGACACGTCCTTTCAAGGTCCACCAACATCGACATCATCCTTTCAGAATCAAAATCAGTCCCATCGATGCCAGCCTTTTCAAAAACCCCAGATAAAGGGGAGAATGGTTTGTTGTGATCGGTCTACAGGATTCTTCTATATTTCGATCCATCCATCTTGTCAAAAATTTCTTAGATTCCAATTCAACAACATCGTGTACCAATTCTGTTCTTCTTCGTGGCCTCTGTGAATGCACACTAATGGGTTAAATCTGCACTTGTGCAGAGGCCTCGGAATATTCTAGAGCTTAAAGTAACACTTTTGGCTCCGCCCCCCAGGACCTCATGGTCCGCCCGTCCTAACAGTTACCTCAGTTCCATTTTTTCCGCTGCTGCAGTTAGGTCTCCTGGCTAGAGCTCCGTGAAATTATTGGAAATTCTTGGAAAATATTTGGCTCCTGTTCGATTCTTCATTAAGGAAAGTACAAAGACTTTATTATTTAGGAGGGGAGGTGTGCGTTTTGGCCCTTTGCGAGGGTTTTCCCTCTTTCGCCCTCCCTTCCCCCCCTTCCCCCCCCCCCTTGGACTGTTCCCAGGCCTCCAAGGCTTCCTCATCTCCCAGGGTTACTTTTAAAAGCTGCATTGCCTTGGAGAGTCGCACAAAAATCTTTGTGTATGCATCGAAGCGGCCTCTGCGTCTGCAGAACCCGACCCTTTACCTCATATATAACCTAGGGAAAAGAGTAAAGCCTCTAAAACTAAGGCCAAACCCTTAGTTTTATAACCACCAACCCCTCATTCTTCGGCTATTCCTAGCCTGCCACCACAGGCTTCCCCGTCCTTGCCTGTCCTCACTCCTCAGTCTCCTGTTGAGTTTCTTTCCTAGGGCTCTTCGCCTCCATCTTCACCGCTGTCGTCGGTCCCGCTTCCTCCTACTCCGGAATTATCCCTGCAACATCCTCTCCGAAAAACAAGAAGGTGAAAGCGAAGCATTTGGCGCCATCTTTAGAGATTCCCGGTCTCCGAGCCACTCGGGACCGAAGGTCTCACCCCACGGGGCTCGACATCTTCGCCCCAGTAAAGCGAAGAAGCATGCGCCTAAAGAGGACTTGCGAAAAACAAGAAGGCGAAAACGAAGCATTTGGCACCATCTTTTAGAGATTCCCGGTCTCCGAGCCACTCGGGACCGAAGGTCTCACCCCACGGGGCTCGACATCTTCGCCCCAATGAAGCTAAAGAGCATGCGCCTAAAGAGGACTTGCAACCGCTCAAGCTCTCTAAGAGCTATTTGAGACGTTGGAGGCAGCAAATGCAAAAGCTGTATTATCTGCATCTGCTATACAGCCTTGCGGAAACTTCATCCTCCGAGTCCTCCTCGTCCTCATCGGAATCCTCCAATGAGAGTTCGACATCGTCGGTACCGTCCTTCCCTGATATCAGGAGGAAGAGGCACCGATCGGTACCGAGGGAACCTCCGTTACTGGAGATGCCCGAACATCGATGGACCTCTCAGGTCCCGATACTCCCGCGGGCTCCGGTACCGAGGAAAGAGATCATCTCCTGATACCAAAAGACATAAGAAGAGATGGTACCATGAAGCCTCCCTGGTACAGGAGGTTAAAACATGCTGGTACCATGCCTTGGTACCAAGCAGAAGGCTAAAACATGCTGGTACCAGGAGGTCAAAACATGCTGGTACCATGCCTTGGTACCAAGCGGAAGGCTAAAACATGCTGGTACCAGGGGATTAAAACATGCTGGTACCGTGCCTTGGTACCAAGCGGAAAGTTAAAACAGGCTGGTACCAGGAGGTTAAAACATGCTGGTACCATGCCTTGGTACCAAGCAGAAGGCTAAAACATGCTGGTACCAGGGGATTAAAACATGCTGGTACCATGCCTTGGTACCAAGCGGAAGGTTAAAACAGGCTGGTACCAGGAGGTTAAAACATGCTGGTACCATGCCTTAGTACCAAGCGGAAGGCTAAAACTTGCTGGTACCAGGGGATTAAAACATGCTGGTACCATGCCTTGGTACCAAGGGGAAGGTTAAAACATGCTGGTACCAGGAGGTCAAAACATGCTGGTACCATGCCTTGGTACCAAGCGGAAGGCTAAAACTTGCTGGTACCAGGAGGTCAAAACATGCTGGTACCATGCCTTGGTACCAAGCGGAAGGCTAAAACTTGCTGGTACCAGGGGATTAAAACATGCTGGTACCATGCCTTGGTACCAAGCGGAAGGCTAAAATTTGCTGGTACCAGGAGGTTAAAACATGCTGGTACCATGCCTTGGTACCAAGCGGAAGGCTAAAACTTGCTGGTACCAGGAGGTTAAAACATGCTGGTACCATGCCACGGTACCAAGCGGAAGACTAAAACAATATATGCCCATAAGAAACGCCTGGTACTGAGGAAGTATTCTTAAGGATGATACTGAATACTGATGATATGAGGAAGGATACTGAAAAAGAAACCAGCAGTCCTTTTTCACTTCTGATGCTCCACTTTCTTCTACTTCCCATGACTCTGACTCTGAATCTTCCGACTCCATGGCACCAGACCACTCCTAACCTGACCCTGCCAGACTCTGATATTTGTGATGGCTTTCCTCCATCCCTCATTTCCGAATTTCATTCATGTTCTAACATGATACAGAGAATTGATAAGGCTCTTGATTTAACAGTACATCAACTTCAAACAGAGTCTGATAAGGTTTATGCAGATATTGATGAGGAATCAGTGCCTTCCCTGTGCTTGTCCCTTATCCCATCTTTATTCTGCTTGCTTCAGTAGACCTGGGAAAAGCCCTTCTCTGTCCCTAAAATGTCCAGGCTTGTAGAAAATCTGTACAAGACCTATGGTACCAATACAGATTTTTAACTAGGCATCCTCCTCCTTATGTGGATGTGGACGCCACACAAGCCAGATCATGCTCGAGATCTACTACCACACCGAGCAGCGAGGAGGTTAGAAAGCTCATCTACATGGCAGCTATGGGCGCCTACCATATCAACCTCTCTAACTGTGCACTACCCTCTCTTCAGGCAGCCCCAGCAGCATTTAATCTGAAAGGGCTTGCTCTCCATTAAGACGCCATGTCCCTCACTCAGCAAGAGAGTGTGATAGCGCATCACATTATCGAGGCCACCTCCAAACAACTCATGACTGGGGTAACCTTGCAAAGACACGATTGGCTAAGGTCAGCCAACATTTCTGATTATGTCAGATTTAGAATAGGGGACTTGCTCTTTGATGGCTCTAGGTTATTCGATCCCTAGATGGCCTTCAAAGAATGAGGAAAACAGCATGGTCGTACAACGTTCAACCTTATAGATCTTAAAAATTCCCATTGATGCATCAGTACTCTTATAGTGTATACAGACCTTATACTTCTCAACGAAGATATCTCCCTCAACAGTTGGCTCAGTACCACAATCCAATCAACGCGACCATCCCCACCATTCCTATAGGAAGTTGACAAAAAAATCCAACAGACACTGTGACTCCCTCCCGCTTACCACCGCTCAATTCTGCGTCACATGTTCAGTATGCTTGCTCCCTTCTTTCTGCATGGACCCACATCACCTCGGATGCCTGGGCTCTTTCCATTGTCACCTATGGGTACACTATAGAGTTTTGGGATACACCGGCTCAGCGGGTGATTTACACTCACTCTTCTACCACTCTATGAGACAAGGTAAAGATCCTTTTTGGAAAATCAGACATATCTCCTGCCACTCCAGGTGGGGGCAGATCACTACGCCCCATTTTAGACCTAAAGGACCTGATTTTTCTTCATCAGCCAGCGCCGTTTTTGCATGGTGACCTTGGAACATATCCTTCCACTAATTCGACAAGGAGATTGGTTTACTTTGATAGACTTGAGTGACGCCTGCTCCCACATCTCCATCAGAAGTGATCATTGCGAATACCTCCATTCTCTCTAGGAAGGCCCATTTTAGAGTTCAGCGCCTTGCCATTCAGCTCTCGACGGCGCCTCGAGTATTCACATAGGGGCCATATTGGAATCTTGGCCGGCAAGAGCTTTTCCTTTCCCAGAATGGCATGGTCTAAATTTGTTCCCTGATATGTCGCTCCCCTCCGTTGTCTCGGATCACAGCCCATCAGGCCCAAAATCTTCGGGGACTCATGATTTCCACCACATCTGTCATAAAGCCCGCGAGGCTCAAGAGGCAGTCCCTACAGGCCTGGCATCTGCCCTGTTTAACCCCATGAAAAATACGCCCTACATATGCCTCCAGATTACTCATGAGCTTGCACACCAACCCTGCTGGTAATCAACCCAGAAGACTTGGCCCTGGAAAGACAGTTTGCTCCACTCCTACCTACCTCGAGAATCACGACAGACTCCAGTCTGGTCGGATGGGGACCCCACTGTACCAGTCTTCATATCTACGACACTGACCATATCTGGTCAGTGAAGTAAAACTTTCTCTTTTTAAAAAAATCTGGAATTGCTGGCCATCTTCAAAGCATTTCAGGCGCTCCTAACTCTCAACCTAGGCATGGCTGTCCAAGTTACTACGGATAATGCGACAGCAATGTGCTACATCAACAAACAGGGAGGCACCCATTCTCTTCCTCTACTGTACCTGACTGTTCAGTTTTGGGAGTAGTGTCTAGAATTCCACATCTTTCTGTCTGCTGTGCACATCTCCGCCCAGGACTTCACATGGGCAGACCATCTGAGCAGGCGAACATACCAAATACACGAGTGATCTCTGGACCATTGCACATTCATCAGAATCTGCAAGAGATTTTTTTTGTTCCTCCCTGCCATAGATGCCCTTGCAATTGAGGTGAACAGCTAGTGTGCCATCTGTCTTTCACGGCCTGGACTAGGGGTAAACTCCCATGGTGCCCTGGAAGGGCTGCTTCATGTACATGTTCCCTCCAATACCTCTCCTACTGTGCATAATAGTGAAGATATGACATGACAGTGCCACCGTGATCCTCATAGCTCCATACTGACCCATACGGCTGTGGTTCACAACACTGCTGACAATGTCGTCAGGCTCCCTGAGACCCCCGTCTATTCCTCATCTTCTGACCCAGAATCAAGGGAAAACGTACCGTCCAGGTCTACAAGCTCTTCACCTCATGGCATGGAGAATTCCTCCTCAATAAACTCCATATTATCACACTCCAGGAAGCCCTCTACCAATCAATTCTATTTCTGCAATTGGCTGGCATTTCCCAAAATTACTACTCGCTTCCCTAAATAAAGAGGTTTTCCCGTGGTACGGCAAACCTTTACCCTCCACGGGGCCAGTCTATACCACAGTGGACTCTTCACACTGTCCTGAGTGCCTCTCGCATTCATCGTTTGAGCCACTGACCACAATTGCTGGACAATTGATGACTTTCAAGGTTATTTCTTAGTTGCAGTTACTTCCAGTAGCACTTCAGGTGGATCCTCCCTTCCTACTTTGCCACCTGGACAAAGTTATACTGTTCCCAGATGTCTCCTTCATACCTAAAGTTTCTACTGAGTTTCATATCAGTCTGCCCACTTTCTTTCCTAACTGCCTACAGATGTAGAGAGGTCTCTTCACCTGCTAGATGTTCGCAGAGCATTATCGTTCTATGTTTGCAGGACTGTTTTTCCCCCCGCAAGTCTAATCGCCTGCGCCCGGTGAACGCTCACTTTACCGGAACTTTGGCTACTTCTACAGCTTTTCCTCAAGGGTGTCCCGCTGTCAGACACCTGCACAGCTGACATTTGGCCCACTCCGTCAGCCTTCATCTTTCACTATTGCCTGACTCTGCGGGCCAAGGAGGATGTCATTTTTGGACGCGCGGTCCTGTCTGCTGTTTTGCCGTGACGTCCTTCCTCCTATCAGAGGCAAGCTTGCTAATCACCCATTAGTGTGCATTCACAGAGGCCACGAAGAAGAAAGAAAGGTTACTTACCTGTAACTCTGGTTCTTCGAGTGGTCCTCTGTGAATTCACACGTCCCTCCCGTCCTCCCCTCTTTCCGTCACGGCTGTCTCACCTTAGAGCAGCAGCGGAATTTGGGGAACTGAGGTAACTGTTAGGACGGGCGGACCATGAGGTCCTGGGGGGCGGAGCCAAAAGTGTTACTTTAAGCTCTAGAATATTCCGAGGCCTCTGCACAAGTGCAGATTTAACCCATTAGTGTGAATTCACAGAGGACCACTCGAAGAACCAGAGTTACAGGTAAGTAACCTTTCTTTTCCTACCATTTGGACTTTCCCTGATGCCGAGGACTTTCACAAAGTGCATGGAACCAATTCCAGTGCATCTCTGCCTTCATCTCTGCCTTCAGGCAGAGATCTACCCATACATAGACGACTGGCTGATAGTTGCAACATCGTACCAAAACGCCATGAGAGCTACAACCATCATGCTCGACACACTTCAGAATTTCAGACTCAAAGTAAACTATACAAAATCTCATCTCGAACCAGCAGAGTCACCTACATCGGAGCCATCTTCAACTCCATGCAAGCCAGGGCCTTCATCCCCCTGGAACGAGTTATAAGGTTAAAGAAGGAAATTTGCCCCTTTCGATCTCAAACTTCCATTCCAGCTCATTGTGTTCAACATCTCCTCGGGCTCATGGCATCCACAACATCGGTAATCGAGCATGCCTGACTCAAAATGAGGTCACTCCAATCGTAGTACCTGCCACTATTCAACCGGATGATAGACCACCCATCCATGAAATTTACTGAGACACCAGAGTTAGCCAGTCAACTCACTTGGTGGACATCGATGTCAAACCTCCATGTCGGATGACCACTCCTGCTCTTCCATCCGACAGTGCAGGTCACCACTGACTCCAGCCCGTCCAGCTGCGGAACACATTGTCTTCATCACAACATGGATGAGACAAGAACAATCATTTCACATTAACCATCACGAGCTCTTAGTGATCATCAGAGCTTTCCACGCCTTTCTTCCACTCATCGAGGGTCAAGTGGTGCAACTGGCAATGGACAATACAACTGCCCTATATTATGTAAACAAACAGGGATGAACACATTCTTTATCCCTCCTGTACCTAGCCATCGACCTGTGGGAATGGTGTTACCAACATCACATCTTCCCTATTGCAGTACATATTTCCACGGATGACAATTACATAGCAGATCATCTCAGCCACGTGACATTGAGGACTCAAGGATACCATTTTTGATCAACTTTGTTGCCATTGGAGAGTATCTACCATCAATGTCTTTGCTTTGAGTGTGAATGCCAAATGTGGTGTCTATTGCTGTCAAGCCAGAGCAGACAAGAACTGCATCAGGGACACATTCATGACGGATTCAAACAGGGAATTACTTCATCTATTCCCACCAATACCACTCATACAACGGACAATTATCCGCCTCCGACACTTTCAGTCAAATGTGATCCTCTTCGCTCCCTGGTGGTCGAGGCAACCGTGGTTCACTCACCTCAGGTTGATGTCAACGGACCCGTTTAGACTCTCTCCAGTTCCCGACCTCCTAACTCAGAACGACTGGATGGTCTACCATCTAGACCTTCCATCATTGAACTTGACAGCTTGGAGGATACTCCTGCCTCGAAGTGCATCTTGGATCAAGCACGAATACCATCAACTCAGCTTCTATATGCAAATAAGTGGAAAGCCTTCCTTAATTATACAGAAATAAATAACTTGCCTGCAATACCTGTTTCCTTGAAGACACTACTTACCTTCTTACTCCATCTCTTTGAATTTGGACTCTCTCATTCCACTGTAAAAGTCCATATATCAGCCATTGTTGCTCATCAACCAGATAACTCCACATCAGCAAAAGTTTTATCTCACCCTACGGTTAAAAAATACCTCAAAGGACTCAATAACATCCATCAACCACGTCAGTGTATTATCCCCCAATGGTCACTACAAATTGTCCTTAACACTCTCATGCGCCACCATTCAAACCAATGGCCTCTTCAAATCTTAGGTTGCTTTCTCTAAAGACATATTTTCTAGTGGCTATAACATCTGCAAAAAGAGCCAGTGAGTTTGCTTCTCTTTGTTCTGATCCACCCTTTATCCAGTTTCATCCGGACAAGGTGACTTTGTATTTTGATGTCTCTTTTCTGCCCAAGATTATATTAGAATTTCATCTAAATCAACCAATTATATTACCATTATTTTCCCCATCACCATCAATCTCTCTAGAGCGCATGCTCCACACGCTAGATGTAATCTCTTGCATTTTATATTGACAGAACTAAAGCTTTCAGGAAAACTAACAGACTTTTAATATGTTTCCATGGACCTCACAAGGGAGGCCCAGCCTCATCACAATCCATTTTCAGATGGATAGTCCAAACTATTTCTCTGGCATATGAACTATAAGGCAAACCACCTCCTGATCATTTGAATGCACATTCCACTAGAGCACTGTCAACATCTACTGCCTCCCAGTGTGGAATCGAGATTCCTAACATATGTCATGCTGCAACATGGTCTACCCCATTGACCTTTGTCAGGCATTACTGCCTAGATGTGAGAGCACACAATGATGCTGGATTTGGCAGATTTGTATTGGCATCCTTCCTACAGTGACATCCCACCATCCAGCAAGTGAAGCTTGCCAGTCACCCATTTGTGTGCATTCACAGAGGCCACAAAGAAGAAAAAGAGGTTACCTACCTATAACCATAGTTCTTCTAGTGGTCCTCTGTGAATTCACACATCCCACCCATCCTCCCCTCTGTCCGTCACAGGTTATATTAAATGATTCTTCTGCCCGGCAGACAAATTCTAGGAACTGAGGGGAATTTTAGGTGGGCGGAGCATGTGCTCCACAGGGGAACGTCCCACTAACTTTGTACTTTTAAGCTCTAAAATCTTCTGAGACATTCAACACAGGTGCAGAACAACCCATTTGTGTGAATTCCCAGGGGACCACTAGAAGAACTATGGTTACAGGTAGGTAACCTCTTTTTATTCTCAATATTTACAGGGGGAAATGAGAAACTTGAAAATAAAGAATTAGTAGCAAATCTTATAGGGACAGCAAGATCCAAGATTGCTAGAAATTGGAAAAGTGCCCCAAACCTCTCATTGCACACATTTATGAATAAGATATGGCATATGATGCTGATGGAAAAACTGACTAATACAATTAAATTATATAGAGGAGAAATAAGGCATAGTCAATTCACCAAAAGCTGGAAGCCTTTATTAAAATATGTTAATAAAATAAATGTGAAGACACGTGGCTCAGAAAACAATTTGGAGCATTTAAGATTATTGGTCGATATTTCTTTAAGATGAAACAGAATGGTGTAAATGTGACTGTGAAATGTGGGAATAGCAGGTGGTCAACAGTTGAATTACATAATAAGTAAGATGATAGATTACTATGTTAAACCTTGTGTTTATTACTTGTAACATGATGGACTGTCATGATTTATATAAATAATTTTAAAATATATATTCATGAGGCCATAGTTTTTGGATCCAATTATTCTGCTAGGCAGACCAAAAATGGAAGCCACTAAATGAGCTAGCCTTCCAGAAGCTACTGTGGATTTTACATAGTACAGATTTGTCAATTACCGTATTTTTCCGTGTATAAAATGCCCCCATGTATAAGACGCCCCCCCACTTTTCTAATCCAAAATTAAGAAATCAAAGTGGGGCTTAGCAAGTGTAGGGGGAAAGGGATAAAAGTGCTGCAGAATCATTTGATCCCTGATTTCCTCTCCACTTGTTTTTGTTTTTTCTGCAGCTTACTTACCCTCAATTTTTAGTCTAAAGATTTTAGACAAAAGTATAGTCTTATACACGGAAAAATACAGTACTTATTCTCTAGTCAGGTCTAGTAATTGAAGGGCTGAAATAATGCATTTATATTGAGAGAAATTCCAGAAGTCTATTTCTGACTTCACTTGCATTAGCAACTGGTATTAATATGAAATATCTCACTGGATAGGTTGTTACTGCAGAACTACAGAAACAACCAGTTTATAGAAGGAAAAGACAAAAAACAATACTAAGATGGTAAATGTGGAAAATATAGTTATTAGAATCCACATACACACACACCTGTATTCTTTTAAAAAGATTGCACAGAAAGGGTAGGACAAAAGCAAATATGGTTTGAGAAACTATAAATATCTGTGAGAGGAGGCTGGAGAAATTGAATTTTTTGAGCCTGCACTGAGGAACAAATTAAAGAGAATTAAGTGAATTACTCTTAAGAGAATTAAAAGAATTTGATGGATGTTAATGGCTGAAACTATTGACATTCGTGAAGAGGGAACATTATTTATAAATTAGGAAGTTAAAACTAAAACAGGAAATTCCAAAGGAAGACTCTTACATTTGCTAGTAGATAGAGAAAACAAATTGAATCCCTAAATGGAAAAGAGCATTTCACTGTCTAGCTGTCCTTGAAGACTATTCATATGGTCCAGAACTGTGAAAAACAAATCTTGCTATTACTATGATAGTACTAAGAGCTTTTATGGCATGTATATTGGAATGGAATAAACACCCATGCTTTGGTGATCTCCAGAAGGTTCTGTAATTGACAGCTCTTGCCAACAAAAGGCTGTGGTTTCCTTTATTAAGCTGGTTTTTATCCTCTCATGTTTGATCCTTCTCTTTTCCTGCTGCTTTTAACTTTCCCCAGCATTACTGTCTGTTCCAGTGAGACTTGTCTTCTCATGTTGTGCCCAATGTATCCCAACTTCAGTCTATTCATTTTTGCTTCTGAAAAGAGTTCAAGCTTGATTTGATCTAGCAGTTCCTCATTTGTTTTTCTGGTAGTCCACAGTATCTGTAAAGCTCTTTTTCAACACGGTATTTTGAATGAATTGATGTTTTTGCCTGTCGTTTTTGTCACTGTATACCTTTCACATCCATGCATTGTACAGTAATTGGAAATCCCATCATGCTCATCTTCACCTCCAGTCATGTATTCTCATAGCTACTCTTCCAAGTCTGATTTCTTCGCTGTTGTCTCCATTTAGACTGATAATTGAAACAAAATGCTGAAAACATTTTCATCTTTCATAATCAAAGTTATATAATTCTTCTGTAATTGTGATTTTTATTGTCTTAATATTCAGCTAATCTAGTAGGTAGCCATGTTAGTCTGTTGCAATAAATGAGGAAACCAGAAGTCGTGTAGCACCTAAATCAGCCCTCCTTGCCCAAGATTCCATGTGTCCAAACACATTTTCTTCAGACAAAAACTCTCATACTCCCTCCAGAGTTACAGTCAGTCTATTCTTCTGACAAAGTGTGTTTATACACAAACACATATGAAAAATAAAAACTAGTTAGTCTTATAGATGCTACATGACTCCTGGTTGTCTTTTTAATGTTCAGCTGTAAACTTGGTTTTGCACTTCCTTTTAATACTTTCCTCAGAATTTGTTTCAAGTAATTGTTGCTTTCTGCCAGCAGTGTGGTATAATCTGCATATCTTAAATTGTTTCTTTTACCAATTTTTAAACCTCCTTTATCTGAATCTAATCCAGTTTTTCAGATTATGTGTTCTGCATAGGGATTGAGCTATCAGGGAGTTAAAGTACATCCTTCTCTGACACGTTTGCTAATCAGAAATCATTCTATTTTTCTGTATTCAGTTGTAATAGTAGCCTCTTGTCCAGATTAGAATTATCTAGTATTCTTTAGGGAATGGGCTCTTCATTCAGTTCTGATCCTTAAGGCTACCAGTCTTTTAAGGAAACCCAAAAGGGGAGAGGCTATACTGGGTTACAGTACTCGGTTTAGGGTTTGCCTTTCAGAGTTCTGGACTAGAAAACTCGGTAAGGCCAGGAGAGTGAGGGAGAAGATGAGGGTTTGCAAATTGGTGGCAGTGAGGAGGGAATGATGGAAGAGGGGGAGAGGGAATGGGGCATGCAGCAGCATGTGATGAAGAGGAAATGAGTGGAGGGTTTGCAAACATGAAGCAATGACAATTGGAGAAGAACTTTACATACTTAGGACAAAGGGATCTAACCTAATAGAAGAAACCCATAAATTTTGGCCCTGTCTCTTTTGGAATCCTGAATTTTAAACATTTCAGAACTATGAAACGAAAAGAAAGAGCCCCTTTCATGTTTTTCTTCTTCTTCCCATTTGGGTTAACCTGAACATTGCACCCCTCTCTGGCATTTCTTAGGTCAATATTTCTTTAAGATGTCATTGTCTGTGGTAAACGTTTTTGTTACAGAATCTTGAGTACCAGTTTGCATGCATAGGAAATTTTTGCAATGCTCCTTTTTAAAGGTCTGGAATATATATTTATTTTCCCCCAGTCTGTTTAGTACTCTATATCTGTAGAATACTAAATATATACTCTTGTTGAGATTTTTGCTACATTTGGTTTGATAGCTTGAAATAGTTTTAGTCATGTAACATTTATGTCCATTGTTTTAATTTTTTTGAACATAGATATGAAAGGTTTTCTAAGAAATGTGACTGCCATTAGTCCCTCACTGTATCTACTGTCTCTTCTCACTACTAGAGCCACATTGTTTCTTCTGATTTTGTCATTTGCAGAGTAAAATGTCAATTGTCTGATCCAGTCCACTTTAGCTCAGTCTCACCAAGTATTATAATGTTTGAAAGATCATTATTTTGTTTATATTTTTGAGTTTATCTTGTTTCTACTTCTAACATTCCATGTTGCAACTGTTAGTGTTGGGTAGCACAGGACTTTCCATTTGTCTTGATTGTATATCAGAAATTCCTTGTTTTTAGCATAAATTTGAAACGTTTTCCAAGAAGTGTGACTGGTATTAGTCAGATTTTGCATTATAGTCTCTCACTGCATCTGTTAAGGGAAAGAAAGCTACAGCAAAACCAGCCAGGAAAGGAAGGATAGGCGGTCTCATTTATTGGACTTCAGCAGAGTGCAGCAGTTCGTACCAGACAAGATGACCTAGAAGGACAAGCATTGCTTCCTTCCTCCTAACATACATGGTTAATAGAGGATCTGTATGCAAGTACCCCAGGCACATTACTAGAAAAGGCAATGTTCTTGACACTGCTCTATGCTGTGGCTATCCAGCAGAGAGTACAAAGATTTATTATTGTTGAGTGAGAGAAAGAACTGCATTGTGAAAGCACTGTATAAATTCCTAGCATAGTGAACATTTTTGGGGGAAAGCATTAATAAAGGAAAACATTTATCCACCATTGAAGCTGATTTCATGCTACATGCTAACTTCTGAAACATTTAGCACTACCGTTAATTATTCAATATTTGTATTTTAACTACATCTTTCAACTAATCAATTTGAAATATCAATTAGGGCTTTAGGGACAATGGGGTTTTATTAATGGATTTTCTTAAGATGTCCATGTTTCATACTGTATTCATGTTTCCCATTAAACTGAACATAAGTAGCATTGTCTGTGTACAGTAAGAGTGGAGACATTCCTCTCCAGATGATGGACTCGAATTCCCATTAGCCTGGCCCCTGATGGCGGACGGGATGGAAGTAGTTGTTCATCAACATCTGGAGGGTTGAAGATTCTCTATTCTTGTCATATGTATATTGTAGATTTTATGACAAATATTTTCCTAGCATTTTATAGAGTTCACACAAGAATCACAATAACTTTGACTTCATCCTTCATTGCAGACTTTCTTTGCTGTAATCTGAGCTAAACTCTTTTGGGATCAAGCAGCAAAGTCTCTCATGCTCTTTGACTTCATTGATTGATGATAAATGACACATTCTTGGATAGCTTTCAGAAGAAGAATTCTATATAATATGAAGTGGGGAAAATATTTGAAATGGAGTGAAAAAAATGAAATAATATTCTCTTTTGGTGCTGTGGTACAGCTCCTTTCATTCTAGTTCCAATGCTGTCCTAAAGCTGGTTAACATAAGAGATTTCAAGCTGAGAAATGTAAGTCCATTCTAGAATGAGATTCTTTCTAAGGAAAAAAGTTGGACACAGGCCAGTTTCACAGCTTTGGTTTAAAATCTGTTCACATTTCAGCTGTGCTGAAGCACAACCAAAGCAAATGCTGTGTGAAATTATGTGAAAGCATTAAAGTGCCATTAAAGGACAAATCTGGTTGAGAAAGAATGACAATGAAAATGTTACTCCTTCTTACTGGGCTGGAAAGCCAGAACACATGCCTATACTTCCCCCATCATGCAATGTATTCTAACGTGGTGACTTACCACAGCAGACATGAAGCCACTTAGAAAGCCAGTTGCAGTGTGGCTAATTGCTCACTGAGACTGAAAGGCAGTCTCAATAGAGATAGAGCAACTGGTTTGCTACCCAAATCCTTTGGTTCACAAGATGCACTTAAACATAACAATGGACAATAACCTGTTGGTGTAGTTATAGCAGCATAAATCAAATCAAGCACAAAAAATAATTAAGTTAAATTGATTAAAAGTCTCCAGTCTCCCTGATTGGGGTTCCAAGGCTCTCCATGACTTTCTTTTCCCCAGGGGAAGCAAGCCTATGGGAACTTCAGGATGTGGGAGGGTCATGTAATAGTTTTTAAAAATTGCCACTGGATCGTCACCACTGGGATCAGGGCTACCACTGGTGATCTGGCACTGATTTTTTACTATTAAAGCCCACCCCCACCCCATTGTGATTATCCCAAAGGTTTCCCCAAGGCAAACAGGCCCTAGGGAGCCTCAGACTTTAAATTGTGAGATAGAAATTAATTAATTTAAATTAATTATTTTGGACACCTGGATTTGGCTTAGAGTGGTTTAATTACACAAAGATTTTACCCAATTTTAAATATTTTATTATATTTACATGCTGCCTGACTCACAAAATTGACACCCAGTGCAGTTTACAAAGTTAAAAACGTTAAAATATAGTAATTTACAAAAACTAAAAAAATTGAAACTCATCACAATATCTCAATGCAATTAAAATTAATATATTTTAAAATTTATTGATTATGAAGATAATTTACCTAAAAAAATTTAAACCAGCACATCCATCCAAAACCCTTTTATTAGAAAATGGTTGTTAAGAGGAAAGAGAGCAGGAAGAGCAATCCTAGCCTTTCTGGGCAAAAGTTCCAGAGACAGGAAGTGGCTACAGATAAGGCACTCTCTGTAGTCTGTATTAAATGGAGATGGAAAAGGTGGTGGGCCTCTGCAGCAAATCTCAAAACCTACATAGGGTTGCACAGGAGAATAAAGTCTTTTAGGCAGCCTGGACCCAAGTTGCTTAGGACTTGGGTCATGCCCAGCACTTTGAATTGTGTTCAGAAACAGAATAGAAAGACAGGGTTAAAAACTGTTACTGTTCTCTCTGTATCTCCCTTTCACTTGTTTCTAATTCTGTAAAGTATGGAACATGCCAGGTCATATCTGAACATTCAGTGCTATATTTACTAAATGTGCTAAAATATTTATTGATATATTTTTCCAATATATTGCTTACATTACAGCATTTCATTTGTTGATGCTGCATAAACTGGTTTTCCCAGGTTGCCAGGCTTCAGTCATCAGATATTTCAACAGAAAGAAATGCTGGCAGTGAAACTTAAAGTTTGTTTTTCCTCTACTGCCCATATTTCCTGGGGTTTCCATGGCTGGTTTTCTTCTTACCATCCACGGTAATAGCACTGCTCAGAGTATGATAGCCAAAAGCACTATAATGTTTATAGGAATATAAACATTACATGTGCAGCTGAGTTTCCTTAGAGGAGTTCCTTCACAGACTGTTTTTACATTCATATTGCTGTCAGTCCAAGGATGTTTTATATAGTGGTGCCTTGCAAGACGATTTTACAGTGGGGTCTTGACTTGAGAACTTAATCCGTATTGGAAGGGGGTTCTCAAGTCAAAAAGTTCTCAGGTCAAATCTGCATTTCCCATAGGAATGCATTGAGAACCATTTGATCCGTATCTGCTCTTTTCCGTCCATAGAAACTAATGGGAAGCTGCTATTCTGCCTTCGACCACTAGAGGGGGATATTTTGTTTCTTTTTTTCTTAGGTCAAGAAAGGTTCAGGGAAGGCAGGGAAAATACAGTCCAGGCAGTACAGTACTGAAGACTGTCTCCCAATCCACTCTCTAAATGCTGGGAGGAATGAGGAAGCAGACAGGCACCCTTTTCACTGGCCAACAGTTAACTGAAAGTTCAAATTTTGCACTTTCCCTGCCTCCCACGTGGGTTTTTTTCAGTTTGTAACTCAAATCTAAGTATGTAAGTCAAGTCAATATTTTCCTATGAGAGTGGTTCTTAAGTCAAAATGTTCTTAACTCGAGCCATTCTTAAGTCAAGACCCCACTGTAATTTGTTCCATGGAAATCGCTGTCTTGCAAAAACATTGTCTTGTGAAACCCAGTTCCCCATTAGAATGCATTGAAATCTATTTAATGCAATCCAATTGGGGGAAAAAACCACTGTCTTGCGAAAATTATCCATAGAAGAAAGAAAATTATCCATAGAAGAAAGACATCGTCTTACAAAACCGTTCCCCATACCATCTTGGGGAAAAGCAATCCCCTCAGATAGCCTTCTCCCTCTTTCTCTCTCCAGCAACAAAGAAAGAGTTTCTTTCCTGCTGGAGAGAAAAATGGGGTAAAAGGAGTCAAACACCTTCTGGAATAATCGTTTTGGGAAACACAACATTGCTCAAAAAAGTCACAGTCTAGTGAATTCATCGTTTTGCGAGGCAATTGTCTTGCAATTGTATTTGTTTCGTTTTACATTTCATTGACTTACAAATGCTTTGGAAGATTTTGCTGTTTATTTGCAATTTTAGGATAGTTTTCTAACCCAACCCCTTTCTTACTGTTTTGTATGTGAAAAGGGCTAGAACAGAAATATTTACTCATGTAGGATGATCCAAAAATCCATTCTCTTTTATCAGCACAGTTTCTGTGGCACACGGTGAACTGGGAAGGGCAAGATGTTCTAGCTACTCTAGTAACATCCCAGTGTCCTGAGAAACTCTTTCAAAAGAATTCTGTGCAGCTGTATGAAATATTGTGTTACATAGCCTCTAAGCACAAGACAGTGCTGCTAGAGATATACTTGGTAAAATGACAGTCTATTAGAACAATACTGGACCATTCTGTTTGGATGTAGCTTCTGCCAAGATGTCTGCCAAGATGTTAAAGGCAACGTAATATGATGAGATTTACTTTTTCTTCCAGCTAATAGCTACAACATGGGTAATTACTAAATTGAAGTCATAGATGTTTAAACACACATTTCTGGTATTGGGGAAGAGTGGTTACCTTCATTTTTCCAGACTGACAGTGGGAACTAATTCTGTATCAAAATAGGCACTGACAAATTTTATAGCCTGTTTGCAGACAATGGGAAGGCCCCTTGGCTTTTGATATTTTAAGGGAATAAACAAGGATCATGTTTTCCCTGTCTTACGAAGAAAGAGGTGGCAGGAACAGGAACAACAGGAACCATGCTCCCATTCCTCCCCATACTTGGCAGGGTAGTGGCTAACTGCTCAGAATGCAGAAGCGGCTGTATCTGCAAAATCAATCACACTCTTTTTCTCCTCTAAACATGTTTCTGACCATGGGAAAAAGTACTAAACACAGATAACTTGAACTGATTATTTAAAATATAGAGCAAGAACTGAATTCAAGGAAATATAGAACTGGACTAAACGGGCCCAAGATTGCCCTGGTCCCAGAGGAGATGACACAGACCTCTATGGCTCCTACTAGTTTCTGCCCCAGGCAGAAAGCATTTCCTTCCGTTCCTCCCACAAAGCCTGCTAGCATTGAGACTGGCAGGGTGCACTTCTTAAAGTGAGAATACAGTAGGACTCCCATATCTGCAGTGGATTAATTCCTAGTCCCCCCTGCAGATACTGAAAAGCGTGGATTATAGCAAACACTTTACATAACAGTCTCTTAGACCCAGGACTCCAATGGATCTGTGGGTTTGTCCTCAGAAGTATTGAGGAAGGAGGCTAACTGGAAGGTTGGTAGTAGGAAACCTCTCCTGGGTGGAAGTTTGGCTTCAGTGAGCACCCTTCCTTCTGCCTTGCCAGCCAATTCAGCTCTGAGTTTTACAGTGACTGCTCTGAAATGTAGAGGAAGCTGCCTCAAACTGCTATGAAATGACAGCAGCTTACCAAACTATCTGGTTCCTTCTAGTGGCTAGTTCTGATAATTGCATCTTGAAAATCCATACTGTATTTCTAATTCTAATAAGAAATTAAAATAAAGGACAGTTTTGCTCTTGAAAGTGGGGTGGGCAGTTTATAACCATTTGGAGATTACCAGGTGTGTCTACTCAGCTTGAAACTAGAAGGAAGGAAAGGTGAGTAATAATCAGAGTTTGTATATCAAGAAATCATTTGCCCCATTGTTCAAGCAATTACAGTGGTGCCTCGCTTAACGAGTGCACCGTTTAACGATTAATCCGCATACCGATGCGGATTTTGCGATCGCTTTTGCGATCGCATTACGATGTTGCCTATGGGGAAAAATCGCTTTGCGATTTTTCCCCATAGGCAACCATTTTCCCCCATCTGACCGGCGGGAGCCTCTGAAGGACTGCTCCCGCCGCTCAGCTGGGGGAAAATGTCGGCAGTGGGCGGCGGCCTCGGAAGGACCCCGAAGCCACCGCCCGACTGCCGACATTTTGCCTTCCCAGCTCTCAAAGGGCCCCCCTCTGACATTGAAGACAACCCTTTTGAGAGCTCGGAAGGCTCTCAGTGGCGGCGGGGGCAGGGTAGGGTGGATCCGGAAGGCTTCCAGGCAAAGCACTGGAAGCCGTCCGGAACACACACACCTTGCTGCTGCCGCCGCTTGAAGTCGCCCCGCGCTGCCTATCCCAGTCATGCTAGCATGACTGAGATAGGCGGCGCGGGTCGGCTCCCAGCGGCTGGGGCAGGGTAGGGGGGTCCGGAAGGCTTCCAGTGCTTTGCCTGGAAGCATTTCGGACAACCCCCACCCTGCCGCCGCCGCCGCTTGGATCTGCCCCGCGCTCAGCCGAGCACGGGGCGGATCCAAGCCCAGGATGGGTAGAAACGCCGGCCGGCTCTTGCGAAAGAGGGAGGTGGAGGTTCCTGCTCTCCTTTGCAAGAGCCGGCCGGCGTTTCTACCCAGCTGGGCAGCGGGCTCTTGCAGAGGAGGGAGGTGGCTCCCTCCTTGCAAGAGCCCGCCTCCCAGCTGGGTAGAAAGGCTCTTGCGAAGGAGAGCAGGGACCTCCACCTCCCTCCTTAGCAAGAGCCGGCCGGTGTTTCTACCCAGCTGGGCAGCGGGCTCTTGCAGAGGAGGGAGGTGGCTCCCTCCTTGCAAGAGCCCGCCTCCCAGCTGGGTAGAAAGGCTCTTGCGAAGGAGAGCAGGGACCTCCACCTCCCTCCTTCGCAAGAGCCGGCCGGCGTTTCAGCTGGGCAGCGGGCTCTTGCAGAGGAGGGAGGTGGCTCCCTCCTTGCAAGAGCCTGCCTCCCAGCTGATCGGCGGTTCCAAAATGGCCGCCAGTTTCACACCCCGCTTACCGAGGGCGCGAAAATGGCGGCGATATGGAGGAGCTTCGCTGAACGGTGAGTACGGAACGCATTATGGAACGCATTAAACGGTGAGTATGGAACGCATTAAACTAAGTTTAATGCGTTCCAATGGCTTTTTGCTTTCCGTTTAACGAAGTTTTCACATAGCGAAGGTTAATCCAGAACGGATTAACCTCGCTATGCAAGGCACCACTGTACTTCCTTAATGTCAATGCTAAGTTACTCATGGCTAGGGTTGCCAGTCGTCCGGCAAAAGGAGGACATGTCCTACTTTTGAGGAGCATGTCCTCCGTCCGGTAGGCAAAACTAAAAAACTTCAAAATGTCCGGCTTTTGTATCTCCACCCCCACTCACTGCAGCTGAACCTCTCCCTGTTACTTCCTTGGTTGCGGCACTTGTAAATCCTCCAGTTCTTTCAGAGAGATCAGAGATAAGGTGGCTTGATTGTTTAGGGTGCAGCACTGGGCAATCAGTCTCTGGCTTGTGGATGGCTGCTTCTGCCTGGGAGCTGAATAAGGCAGGAAGGTGCGAGAGAGATGGATGGAAACCTGGACAGGAGTGATGTAAGTGCACTTGCTTGCCTGCTGGAGGGGAGGCTGTTCTGGTATTTGGGGTGGTGGTGGTTCAAAGCCAGGGAAATAGGGGTCGGGCCGATCCCTCCTTCCTCCTAAAGCCAGGGAACAGGAGGCACTTTTATCCCCCCTTCTGCCCTGACCCCCCCCAACTCTGGGGCATGTGCAGAGTGCATTTCCAGGTCCAGGGGCATATTCAGAGTTATCACCCATGCTTGTGGGAGCTGGAACACACACACACACACACACACACACACACACACACACACACACACACACACACACACACACACACACACACACACACACACACAAGCAGATTTCTCTCAGCTTGAGAAATTGCAAAAGGTGGAGAAAATGGCTTTGTGTGTGTGTTTGTGTGTCTGCAAATCCATTTTCTCCACCCTTTGCATTTCTCAAGCTGAGAGAAATCCACACCTTCTGTTTTTTTCTGGTTTTTATAAAGTGTTTCAAATCTGTCACACAACTTTTTAATTTTTTTATTTCACTTTAATATGCTTTTATAAAAATTTAAAAAATCAATAAGTAAAACAAGGGGGATGGGTCTCCATTAAAGGAAGGAATAGATTGTCTCCATTGGTCCTGGGAGCCCAGTAAGTGTATATGTAGATTTGTTTTGTTTTGTTTTTATTTTTTAAACATTTTTAAAACATGAAAACACAGTGGCCAGTGGATTCTGAGTTTTGTAGTCCAAAAAATGTAACTTTCCCAGTCTTGACCTTTCAAGACTGAGTAGGTTGAATGGTTATGGTATTGCCCCATGATCAAAGAGCTATTCCCCCCAATACCTAATTCCAAAAGTGACATGCCCCCCACCCCACCTTGCGCACAGAGGCCCCCCCATATGTCCGCCTTTGTCCTCCTTTTTGGCTTTCTATGTCCTCCTTTTCATACACATGTATCTGGCAATCCTACCCATGGCAGTGTTAATGTTAACCTTACATGAGGTGCCCACTAGGGGATCATTGTTGTGTACTTTTACTTCAGAACAGTCTTAGGAGACAAGAGAAATGCAGTGTTGGAGTCCAAAAGGAATCAGCTAAAATATTGCTGTGTGCTAGACTTTGATTTAATTTGGTTATCAGCCAAGGCCCCGTGCTGTTCTGAGTAGTGCAGGGCCCTTATTTCAAAGTAAAACCCAGAAAAGTAAGACTTCAGACACTTCATGTAAGGTTAGTACAAGCAGTCATACCACCCCCAAAACAACTAGCACTAAGTAAGCTAGTTGACCCACATTATTATTATTATTATTATTATTATTATTATTATTATTATTATTATTATTATTATTATTATTATTATTATTATTATTATTAATTTGATTTATATCCTGCTCATCTGGTCAGATTGACCACTCTGAGCGGCTTCCATAAAAAATATACAATAAAGCATAAAAATTATTACAAGTAAACAACACCACATATAATAAAACAAATAGATAGAAAGAGAAAGGAAATTAAGTATTGACAGGAGGGAAGGCCTGAACATATAACCATGTTTTTAGCTGGTTCTTAAATGTGTTCGCTCCTTCCGGGCCTCCCTCGGCGTTAGGCTCCCCAGCCTCACCTCCTGGCTCGTGCGGGTGATCCGGGTAGATCTAGGTGGTCATTAATATGGAATATCATTGGTATGTTATCCATGCCGGACTTGAGTTTGCATTAAAACTGCTGGGTCCACCTGCTCAGATATTACCTTCGACACATGTATTTCCAAATCCAACACGTATTAGTAAAAAGAGGAAGAAGCAGAAGCAACAGCAGCAGTAGTTAAAAGCACGATATTGCTATAGCTATTATTTTAAAATAGTTTCACAGGAGACAGAACAGCATGTAAATCATGAGACAAAACAATCTGCAGTAATTTTATCAAATGCTTGTGAATGAATGGTTTTTTTGTGTGAATATCGAAGGAGGAGTAGAGTGGAATTTGTACAGTTGCATCTGTATTGCATCCTATGATGATAAATGCAAATATTTTAAAGAGTTTTTAAGGTGTTTTTAAAATTAGCACTGTAATGATTTAAAATGCATGTTATTTATCTCCTCTTCTTTGAAGATGATGTGTTTCCCTGGAATAATTTGTGCAGGGCTACTCTCCGCTTTGTTGTATTTTGTTATACTATGTGGATATTCTAGATGCCAAATATTATCTAAGCTAGTGCTTTTAGTGAACTCAAATGTCTTACATGTTCTTTGCCTTCACATTGCTGGAACTAAGGATGTCCACAGGAAAAACCTCTAGGTTTCATTTGTTCAGGGTTTTTCTGGGTATGTGTGTCTCATTTGTTTTTGAGTCATATGAGTACTGGCCCTTTCATTAAACCTGAAAACACCCAACTTTTTAAATTAGGATTTTTCCTTTGGGTTTCTGGTACTTTTCCTAAAAAGCTGAGTGTCACGTTCCCGCCTGCCTCTTGGTTGTTTCACTACAGCTACGTGTCGTTCAACAGCCACCAGCTGATTACATCAACATTATTCACTTTTAAAGACAGAGGTCCAGTCAATGTGTCATTTAAAAACTGAATAGAAATTGGTTGTTGTAGGTTTTTCGGGCTGTTTGGCCGTGTTCTGAAGGTTTTTCTTCCTAACATTTTGCCAGTCTCTGTGGCCTGCATCTTCAGAGGACAGGAGTCAGAACTCTGTCTGTGCTGTGTGCAGTTTTTGGAATAGTTAAGTATTTATAGCTGTGGGATCAGCTTTTTGTCCTTATTAGGAGATTGGGTGATTATGGTTATCAGCGTGTTTTTGTTGTTGGGTGTATTGTTGTGATAAGGGGGAGAGATGATGTGTCACTGTGATTGATGGATGTCTTTAGCTGGTCTTTTGTGTGCAGTGATCACTGGTCCTTGTGGCTGGGTAGAGTTTGTTGACCTTTTACAGGCTGTATTTTTCAGTGCTGGGAGCCAGGCTTTGTTGAGTTTTAGACTTTCTTCCTTTTTGTTCAAGCTCTGCTGGTGTTTGTGGATTTCAATGGCTTCCCTGTGCAGTCTAATATAATGATTCCTGGTATTGTCAAGTATTTCAGTATTTTGAAATAGAATTTCATGTCCAGCTTGTTTCAGAGCATGTTCAGCTACTGCCGATTTTTCTGGTTGTTTTAGTCTGCAGTATCTCTCATGTTCTTTGATTCTGGTGTGGATGCTGCGTTTTGTGGTTCCAATATATACCTGGCCACAACTGAAAGGTATCCAGTGTACTCCTGCAGTGGTGAGGGGGTCCCTTTTGTCCTTTGCTGACCATAACATTTGTTGTATTTTTGTGGTGAGCCTGAATACTGTTTATAGGTTGTGTTTTTTCAAAAATTTCTCCATGCGCTCGGTGACCCCTTTGATGTATGACAGAAATATTTTATTTGTGAGTGGCTGTTTTTCCTCTTCAGTTTGGTGTTGTTTTCTTGGTTTGATGGCTCTTGTGATTTCATTCTCGGAACTCTCTCTCTTAACTCCAAACTCCCAAACTCAAATTCCAACTAACTGAACTGTCTGTCTCCTCTTCTCCTCTTCCTCCATTTTCTTCTCCCTCCTTAACTCCACCCCCACCAACTCCCATTGGTGATTGCAGATCTCAACATGAATGTTTATAAGCAGGGTGAATGCTGCATCATTCCCCCTTAATTAGTTTGTTTTAGGAGGGGAAACTTAATGGTTTGCCATCACAAACAAAGGTTCATGAAAAATTGCAAATATCAACCTCTTACCTTACTAAGGATACATACTATTATTTTTACTATCACTATACATACCTCTTAGCTCCTTAATATCTAAGCTTTAATCATATCACATCGCTATCACACAAACAGAACGGTTAATATTGAACTCAGCTAAAAACAAAGAATTTTCTCTAATCATCTGGCCTTCTAGACAAACCACCCAAGACTACATTCTGAGATCCTTTTACACTGCGGATTTCAAAATCAAAGTCCTGTAAAATAAGCACCTATCTTGTAAGTTTCCTGCTATTGGATTTCATAGTTCATAGCCACACCAAAGGGGAATGGTCGGTGCAGAGGATGAATTTCCTTCCTCGAATGTAGGGCTTCAGCTTTTGCAGAGTAAGGCCCTCTTACTATACAACCAAACAAAAGTTCAAAAGGACTAAAACATGTGCTTTCTTGGGGAATATCTCAATAAGCATATAGCAGTGGTTGTAATTTATTATTCCAATCATTTGGGTTTTCTGCCACATATGCACATATCATTCTCATTAAAGTTCCATTAATTTTTTCCCACTAACTCATTCATTTGGGGGTGGTAGGAGATGACATCATATGGGAAATTCCACAGACCTGCCCTAGTCTGTTCATTAGTTTGGAAGTAAAGGAAGTTCCTAAATCTGTTCCTATTTCTGCCACAAACCCCATTTGGCACATATAACTAATTAGTGCATCTGCCACAGTTTCTGTCTTTATGTTTCTTAAGGGTACTGCTTCTGGGTATCTGGTAGAAAAATCAATAATGGATAAAAAATATTTATTTCCTCATCTAGTTGCCCTGGATAGGGGTCCCCTAAACGTTGGAAAGGGGTCAAGATAACAGTTAATGGGCATAGCTTAACTCTAGTCTTGTCATTTCCAGTACCGCACTTCTGGCAAGTATCACAGCTTTGGAAATATTGCTTAATTTGCTGTCCCATCCCTGGCCAATAAAAATTCTGTGTGACCCTTTGCTTAGTATGAGAGATGCCCATGTGTGCTCCAAATATATCTTTGTGTGCTTTTTTCCAAATTCTTTTATCTGTATTTAACAGGGACAACTAGCTGTTTGTGAGGCTCTTCTTCACCCCTACAAGGTGCCATTAAAACCTTCCTATACAATAGGCCTTGGTCCACACAATACGTCTTTCGGTGTTCAGGGGAGAGTGAAATGGGATTCTCCATAACTTTTTCAAAGCAATAATTTAAGGTGCTATCTTCTTTCTGTTCCTTAATAAAGGAGGAACTATTAGGATTTTTCATCAGCACCAAATCAGCAGTCTCCCTTATTTCAGGATGTTCCCCTAAACTGGGACTTTCAATGAGAGTTTCAGTGGTTTGGATTCCCATGCTTTCCTCAGGATGGCTTCCCTGAGAGTGGGTTATCATGCAAACACGCTGCACATGTTTTGAAAGATCCAAACGAATCAGACAAGGAGCTGGGATTTGATTTGACACAGCTACTTTCCATATACCAGACCACCAATGATAATTCAATGCTACTCTAACCATTGGCAATATTACAGAGTCTGAATTTATACCTTTGAGTGTGATTTCCTGTTCCAACATGTTTTCTTTAGGAATTATGTCTGGGTGACAAATAGTTATTTTAGAACACGACTCGCTAATTCCTAAATACTTTTTACCATTGATAAAAATCATTTCCCCAGAGTTTTCCAATAAATCTTGATCACACTTGATAAAAAACACTGTGTCACTCTGCCCTCAGGAAGCTCTGGACTCTCTGCCAATTCTGTTTCGCTAACAACAGTGCAGTCGTTAGGGTTCTCAGCTGATGGCTGAAGGCAAAATACTTTTTTAGATTGACTGAAATTTATATTCTTCTGAGTTTCAAATTGGGACCAAAATGTCCTTCTTTACACAGCATTGCTCACTTGCCCTATGTCCAGAGTGAAGGAATTTATTAACTTTTCCCTCACGGTTATTGTATCTCAGTTGACTTTGCTCTAAGAATGAAGGTTTGGCTTTAAAATGGTTTTCCTTCGCTTGAGTATGACTGAGGTAATTCCTATGGAAAGGGACACTCTCCTCCTGTCATCCCTAACTTTTCTATCAAGTTTTACCTTAGAGAATCAAGGATCTCTGATCCCACTAATAAAATCAGCATATTCAGACACCTGTTGCACATTTTTAGGATCCTTGTCCTTGACAAGATAATGCAACTCCCCTGGTAAAATTGAACAAAATTGTTCTAATCTAAACACATTTCTCATTTGGTTTAAGGAGGTGACATGTTCTTGTTTGTTTGTTTGTTTGTTTGTTTACAAGATTTTTTAGCCATGCCATTACCAGTGGTCTCTGCTTGGCATACAACAATATTAAAACTTTAAAAACATTAAAATATTATTTATTTATTTATTTTAATTTAATTTATTTTACTTATATCCCACCCATCTGGTCTATGCAACCACTCTGAGCAGCTTCCAATATAATACAAACAATTAATAAAAACACATAGTTACATAAATCTACAAATGAAAATGTGGAAACCAAGAAAATAGAGGAAAAATAAATTAAAGAGAAATGAGAAGAGAGAATCAAGTATTGACTGGAGGGAAGGCCTGAATAAACATCCATGTTTTTACTTGACTTTTAAAGATACCCAGCGTAGGGGCCTCAAGAATCTCCGGAGGAAGTTTGTTCCAGAGGCGAGGAGCCACTGCTGAGAAGGCCCGATTTTGTGTTTTTTCCTTACGGGCCTCTCTGGGCATCAGGCCCCTCAGCCTCACCTTCTGACTTGCACGGGTGATCCGGGTAGAGCTTGGTGGGAGTAGGCGTTCCGCCAAATATTGAGGTCCTAAACCGTTTAGGGCTTTATAAGTAAGCATTAAAACTTTGAACTCAATGCGGAAATGGATGGGCAGCCAATTCAATGCGGCCAGAGAAGGAGAAATATATTGGTATTTTCTCACTCCACTAAGGAGTCTGGCCGCCACATTTTGCACCACCTGAAATTTCTGCATCAACCTCAAAGGCAGCCCCACGTAGAACGCGTTACAGTGGTCTAATCTTGAGATTACGAGCGAATGCACCAAGGTGGTGAGTGCCCCTGTATCAAGGTAGGGCTGCAGCCGAGCAATCCGCCAGAGATGGAAAAAGGCGGTACGGACTACCGATGTCACTTGCATTTCCATGGTGAGGGCCTGGTCCAGATGGATCCCCAAGCTGCGAACCCCACTCTTAGCGGCCAAGGTCACCCTCCCAAACGAGAGAAAGTCACCCAAGCCGCTGACCACAGGGGCACCCATTCTTAGAACCTCTGTCTTGTCAGGGTTCAACCTCAGCCCATTTTCCTGCATCCATTGCAGTATGGTGCGCAGGCAGCGCTGAAGGGACAGGACGGCATCACCTGCAGTTGGTGAAAAGGAGATGTAGAATTGGGTGTCATCAGCATATTGATGACATGATGCTCCACACCCCCTGATGACCCCACCCAGCGGTCTCATATAGATGTTAAACAGCATTGGGGAGATAATCGACCGCTGTAGAACCCCACAATTGAGACTCCACGGGGCCGAAACACTCTCCCCAAGCTGTACTCTCTGGGGACGGTCCTCCAAGAAGGAACAGAACCAGGCAAACGCCAAGCCACCAATTCCCAACTCAGAGAGCCTCCCCAGGAGAATACCGTGGTCGATGGTATCAAAGGCCGCAGAGATGTCGAGGAGGACCAACAGAGATGTTTTACCCCTGTCAGCCTCCCTCAACAGGTCATCATACAGGGTGACCAATGCCGTCTTTGTACCGTGGCGCGGCCTGAAGCCCGACTGAAACAGATCCAGGGTATTTGTTTCATCCAAATGAACCTGAAGCTGATCGGCTGCCACCCTCTCGACCACTTTGCTAATGAAAGAAACTTTGGCGCTGGGTCTGATAGTTGCCAATTTCGTCTGCTGCCATATTAAGTTTCTTATGGGCCTAATGAGTGTCTCCTTGAGGGCTGGTGGAAACCTGCCCTCTAGGAAAGACCCATTTATTATTCTGTTGTTTTCGGCCTGGCTGCTTTGATTAGCCAGGGTGGGCAAGGGTCAAGGGAGGAGGAGGTGGCTCGACAGTGGTCAAGCACCCTGTCCACAGAGTCATGCGTCACAGGCTGGAAGCAATCAAGAATTACTGGGCAAGATGGACCGCTGGACATCTCAGCTCAACTCACTGTATTCAAAAAAGGAGAGAGCTCCCGGCGGATGGCCTCCACTTTAGATTTTAAAAATGCTGCAAATTGGTCCAGTGAAAAACTAGGGGGAGGCCCATCACTCGGACCAATTCCGGATAGGTCGCACACTATACGGAATAACTCCGCCTGCTGATTTGAGGCTTCGCTTATCTGGTTAGCTAAGTATGTGTGACAAGCAGCTTTTACCTTAGCCTGGTAAAGGTTAGTTGTGACCGTGACAGCTATCCAATTATGTTCCATCGGGTTCTTCCTCCACCTACGCTCTAGCCTCCTCCTGATCTGTTTCATCACTTAGAGGTCCTGGTTAAACCAGGGTGCAGGCCGAGCTCTGCATTGGAAAGGGCATTTAGGTGCGATCGTGTCTATAGCCCTAGTGGCAGCGGTAAACCAGCTGTCAACTAGAACCTCTACAGGAGCACCAGCCAGGTCAGCCGTAACACCTCTCATGGCATCCTGGAATCCAGTAGGATCCAGTAGCCTTCAAGGGCGGACCATAGAAATAGGTCCCTGCTCCATGCGAGGGGGGAGTGCCACTGAGAATTTACATTTTATTAGGTGGTGATCTAACCATGACAAGGGGACCAACTCAAAGTCAGTCACCATCAGACCACACTCACTCCAATTGGTGAGAAAAGACCAGGTCCAGCATGTAACCACCCACATGGGTTGGGCTGTTCACATGCTCGGACATGTTCAAGGAAGCCATGGTTTCCAAGAACTCAAGAGCTGGCCCTGAGGTCTCTGCCTCCACGCGAATGTTGAAATCACCCAAAACCAAGAGCTTTGGGGATCCCAACACCGCCGCGGAGACAAAGTCCCCCAGCTCCAGAAGGGAGGTGGCTGGGCTGCGGAGAGCGCGGTAACCCAGCAAAATCCCAATACCATCCCTCCTCCCAATTGACACGTGGAGCAATAGACAATATTATGATAATATCCTATATTAAAAACAATCATTAGAACATGAATATTAATAAATCCTCCGGCCAGCTAAAGAATACTATTCAATTAAAATGCTGACTAAACAAAAAGGTCTTTGCCTGGCGTTGAAAAGCCGAAAGTGTTGGAGCCAGGCAGATCTCTATAGGGAGGGTGTTGCAAAGTTGGGAGGCAACAGGTGAGAAGGCCCTATTTGACATGCCGTACCCCTCACCTCTTTCAGAGATGGCACCTTCAGAAGGGCATCCTGGCCTGATCTTAGAGGATGGGCAGGCTCGTATGGAAGATGGTGGTCCTTTAGTTAACCAGGTTCTTAGCTGTTTAGGGCTTTATATGTCAAAGTAAGCACTTTGAATTGGGCCAGAGCACCAACAGGCAGCCAGTGTAATTTTTTCAGAACCAGCGTGATATGAATTTGTGCAGTGGCAGCACTTACCAGCCACTCAGCCCAGTTTTATGCCAGTTGCAGTCAACGGACCATTTTCAAAGGCTGCCCCACATATAGCACATTGCAGTAGTCCAGTTTGGTTGTTACCAGTGCATTTGTGACTGTTGCCAGGCTCCGCTCATCCAGGTAAGGGCGAAGTTGATATATTCTGCACAGCTATAAAAAGGCACCCCTGGAGACCGAGTCCACCTGGGCTTCCAAGGTCAGACCCCCAAGCTGTGGACCCTATCCTTTAGGGGGAGTGTAACCCCCATCTAAGGCAGGGAAATGGCCCTTTAACCTATCTGGTGGAGCACATACCAGCAGCACTTCCGACTTGTCTGGATTGAGCCTCAGTTTATTGACCCTCATCCAGTCCATTATCAAGTCCAGGCACGAGTTCAGAATGGCGACTGCCACACCTGGATTGGTAGAGAATGAGAGGTAGAGCTGGGTGTTGTCAGCACCCAACCTGTGCCTCCGTAACAAAATTTGTACTTCATTTGGGTGGCATTAACAATACAATTTCTTATTCAGTGACTGGTTCTTTTCCCTCACAAGAGCCAAAAGGACCTCTTCTTGGATTCTCCAGATCTGGTTCAGAAGCCCTGAAACTAAGTCTTCCACAAAACTCTAATGGGTAACCACTTTTTACGCCACAGATCCTAACCCCTTTTCCATCCAGACTCAGGAAAATTCAATTTCACACTGGATTGTTTTGGATCCCATTGTTTTGTCATGTTCCTGCCTGCCCCTTGGTTGTTTCACCAAACAAAAGCACAAGCTATGTGTCATTCAGCTGCCACCAGTTGACTGTTGTTGTTTAGTCGTGTCCGACTCTTCGTGACCTCATGCAGAGCACACCAGGCCCTCCTGTCTGCCTCCCAGAGTTTGGTCAAATTCATGTTGGTCGCTTTGATGACACTGTCCAGCCATCTTGTCCTCTGTCGTCCCCTTCTCCTCCTGCCTTCACACTTTCCTAACATCAGCGTCTTTTCCAGGGAGTCTTCTCTTTTCATGAGATGGCCAAAGTATTGTAGCCTCAGCTTCAGGATCTGTCCTTCCAGTGAGCACTCAGACTTGATTTCCTTCAGAATGGATAGGTTTGTTCTCTTTGGAGTCCAGGGGACTCTCAAGAGTCTCCTGCAGCACCACAATTCAAAAGCATCAGTTCTTCTGCAGTCAGCTTTCTTTATGGTCCAGCTCTCACTTCCGTACATTACTACAGGAAAAATCATAACTTTGACTATTCGGACTTTTGTTGGCAAGGTGATACCTCTGCTTTTTAAGATGCTGTCTAGGTTTGTCATTGCTTTCCTCCAAGAAGCAGACGTCTTTTAATTTCGGGACTGCTGTCACCATCTGCAGTGATCATAGAGCTCAAGAAACTAAAATCTGTCATTGCCTCCATATCTTCCCCTTCTATTTGCCAGGAGGTGGTGGGACCAGTGGCCATGATCTTAGTTTTTTTGATGTTGATCTTCAGGCCATTTTTTGCACTCTCCTCTTTCACCCTCATTACAAGGTTCCTTAATTCCTCCTCACTTTCTGCCATCAGAGTGGTATCATCTGCATATCTGAGGTTGTTGATATTTCTTCCAGCAATCTTAATTCCAGCTTGGGATTCCTCCAGTCCGGCCTTTCGCATGATGTATTCTGCATATAAGTTAAATAAGACGGGGGACAATATACAGCCTTGTTGTATTCCTTTCCCAATTTTGAACCAGTTCTAACGGTTGCTTTCTGTCCCACATATAGATTTCTCAGGAGATAGATAAGGTGGTTAGGCACTCCCATTTCTTTAAGGACTTGCCATAGTTTGCTGTGGTCCACACAGTCAAAGGCTTTTGCCTAGTCAATGAAGCAGAAGTAGATGTTTTTCTGGAACTCTCTGGCTTTCTCCATAATCCAATGCTGTCGGAGTCCTGCTCCAACAATGCAGCTGGGACGGGAGAAATCTCTCTGAAGAAAGAAGCTGCAGTCATGAAGTTTAGCACACACAAACTGTGTCCCAGTGAATTCTGCTCTCTCTGAGTGTCTCTGAACACATTCTTTTATTAGACACAAGGTTACAGCAAGTGATACATGCCAACAAATCAGCCGTGAGTTCATTCTGTCCAGCAACAGGTTAGAGCGTGCACATTATAAATATACCAGCAACTAAGAAAAGAGGCAAACAATGAACAATGGCAGGAATGTTACCATAGTCTTCCCAGGACTCCCACAACCCCCCTCTTTTCATTTATTAATTTTAGCTGTCATTGCATCCCAGTTATAAACCTTGTCAAACTCCTCATCTTGCTCCTGAGTAGGCAAAGTGTGATATTTAACCTCATACATTTGACATGGGGTAAGGCCAAGGGAATCCTGGGGCTTATGGAACTCATTAAAGGTGGCAAGCATTGTATACAGATACAGATAATCACACCAATGATTATAAGCAAAAGACTAAAAACAAATACAGTTTTGAGCCATGTGAAGTCAGGTAGCCAATCAGTGAGCGAATGCCACGGATTGCCCATACCTTTCACATTATTTTGAAAAACCTCTTGTAGTTATACCAAATGATGCATTATTGATTTATTCATGTCATGATATCTAACTGCACATCCAGAGCCAAGTATCATGTAAAAATCACCATCCTTAGCCAATAGGTAGTCTAAAGCTAGGCGATGCTGCATTTGTACTTGATGCAAGCTTCCGATTTCTTCCTGTAATTCACGTACTATCTATGTAGTAGCGTTGACACTCTTCTCCAACCTGCAAGCCAGGCCTAGGATGCTGTGCAGATTTTCTTGAGAAATAATACCAGGATAAGAACCCAGTGTAAGAAGTCCTGTAACCAATCCACCACCCATTCTGCCATCTTGGGTATCAGAAATGTGTTTATCAGTAATTATCTCATCCTGGCAGGATGGGCCCAGAGGGCCACTTGCACCATCCTTGGTGGAATGTGTACCTTTTGTGTCTGCCTTTTGGGTCGGTAATAACCTGTACCGGAAAGGTGAGAAATCCAATTCCAACACAGGCACTTTTAGAAAGGTCAGGATGATAGTAGCCCAATCTTTGAAGAAAAAACACAAATTAGGATGTTTGAGCATCATGTGGCCACAAATACTTCCTCCCCCAGAATAATCGGCTTGCAACAGGTGGAAGTCAGGGTAGATGTCCTCCAGTGTATATTTATCCGGGAGACGTTAAGCAAAGAGCCAGAACTGTCGTTGCCATTAAGGCCAAATAATGAGTTGCCTTTGCTAGATAACCAAAATCTATCAGAGCAATGAGTATAGTTCTCCAAGATATCAAACCAACTCTTAGATTCATTAAAACCTCGTACCATTGTGTTCCAATTGCCAGCATAAGTACAGCAGAAGCAAAGACCCTTTGTCATTCTAGAGTATTGAAACTCTAATTGTGTGTAATTCAGATGTGTAGAGACACTATGAAAAAGAATTTCTGTCTGTCCAGGTCCACTAATACTTTGTAAAGATGCAACAATCAAGGAAGGGTCTTGAATAAGCCCTGGCACCAAGCTCCTGGAGCCCACCGAGACAGGGGACTCATAGAGTAACATGCTTACCATGAGCATTAAACATATGGTGTGCATGCCTGACCCATGAGTTACCTTCAGTCCCTGGACTCACAGTAATGTCCCAAAGGCTTATGAACAAGATCAGTTGTAACATCATCCTTTTCTTGCGAAGTTGAAAGTTCAAGGCTTGGCTTCACTCGTGGAGATTCTCCTTGCCATGGGTGTACACAACATGCAGGCACCCAAACCGTTCCTTTATCCAAGGCGACAGCAGCGTAACCTCTACCCTAAGTTACGAGGGGCACTGGGCCTTTCCACTCCGGGTCTGGCAGCCATCTGTAGGTCACCAATAGGCGTGGAAGATTCTCTTCAGATCAGAAATTAAGTTCATTCGGAGTATAAGACCTGTTATGGGGAGCAAGCAGAAAGTTAACTGTGAACAAAACTTTAGCAACCACAGCCGGGATCTCAGCAGTGAGGATCCCTCTCCCCTCTGTTTATGAAGGAGAGACTTGAATATGAGATGGGCTCTCTCCTCTATAGCTTGGCTTGTAGAGTTGAACGGAATGCCATAGGTAAGCTTCACATTCCACAATGTACAGAAGTCTGAGAGAGCAGCCGAGGCATAGGCTGGGCCATTGTCCATTTTGATAGCCAGGGGCAACCCATCACTGCAGATGTCCTAATACAGTGCTGAATGACATGATGTGATGTCTCCCTTTTCATGGGCGTGCCCCAAATATAACCTTAATAGGTATCAACAATTAAATGCAGTTTAGACATTGGTGCCAAAGTCTGTACTTGCGTGACATCCATTTGCCAAAGTTGATTTGCTTCTGCCCCTCGTGGATTGACTGCATCGAACGGGAAGTTTAAGGGAGATTTCACACAAGAAGGACAGCAGGATACAATATCCCATGCCTGTGACATAAGAATAGAAAACTGTTTACTGAGTGTTTTTGCTGACTGATGAAACGTGTTGTATGCTGCAACTGGATCATCAAACAGAGGGAAACACTGCTCATGTAAGACGTTATTGCGAGCAAACACGGAGTTCGAAAACATCCGCGTCAGCCTGGACAGAGAGCAATCAGGAGTTTGCACACGCTAAAATAGGCTGAGTGAGTCCAAGCTCAGCTAGCCATGCTACAACACTCCATCTTACAAGTCTGCCCACATAAGAACACCCTTGTACTCTCAGATATCACTGTGAAAAGATCAAGTGGGCTTTGTAGTCCTTAGACTTAACTTGCACCACTGGCTGGACTCCTTAAGTATGCTAGGCCGAGGCAGCACTCTCAGATGACCCTAAGACAAGTGTACTGTTCAGAAAACCAATTGATTTTTATAATCTTTAATTTATTAAAGAATAAGCATGTTACTAGGTATCAAAACCAAACTAAGCCAAAGTAAGTAAATAAGCATTGTGTTAGTTATTTACAACTCTGTAGTGAGGCAAAGAAAACATGAAAAATAGAAAAGTGTTCAAAAACCTTACAAAAATACAAAAAGCCATTAAAAAGAATAACAACAGTTCCAGTTCAGTAATTCATTAACAAAAACAAAATAATCCAATTAGGTTATAAAAAGGCTATAGTCCTCAGTGTTCATGTATAACAAAAATACTGTTACAAAAAGAAAAATCCAGTAAAAGTCCCATTGTCCTTAGAAAAGAAAAATCCAGTAAATGTACCATTGTCCTTACAAAATTACAAGAGTATAGTCCATATGAAGTATTCCAGAAATAATAGTTCATAGAGAAATAATCCATAGTCCTTAGGAAAAAGTAAGTCCAAGAGTAATCCAGTATAGTACAAAGATCAGTCCATGTAAAGGTTAGTCCCGTGTGTCACGAATGACTGAAGAGTCGGTCTTGAATGACAATGTCCATAGGCAAAAAGTTCCTTTTTCAAGAGTAACTGGCAAGGGCTTATCGCACCTTCCCACGATGTCAACCAATCAGAATTCGTTACTAGGCAAACAGTCCTGTTGCACCACATGACTTCTTTCCCATAAACACCAGGTGTTATTTGGGTTACTGTAGTTTATCAAAGAGTCACAACAATTCCCATCTAATCACACCGAGTCCTTTTCTCAGGCTATCAGAATAACATTCTCTCTGCTCGCCTAGAAAACAACCTGTTAGCATAACATAGTTACTTTATAAAAAGAAACAAGATGGAATCTCTCTTGCTCATTTCTCAGTTACAAAACCCATATTCCTTACAAGACTTTAACTCAAAACCCCGTCTCATCACAGTTATCTGCTACAGTATTCCCTTCTGTGAGAGGTCCTGGAAGACCTGAGTGAGAACACAGATGAGCAACATAACACAGGCTCCTTCGCACTTGTAAGAGCTCCTGTAAATGTTGAAAAAGCATTAACAAGTTATCATCCAAATTTGGTGCCAGGTAAAAACAAGACAAATAAATCAACAGTTTGTAGACATATTGTGTATCCACTATCAAATTCACTGCTTCATTACTAAACATTTCAAAAGCTAAAATTACTGCTGCAAGTTCAGATCTCTGTGCTGAACTCTGTTCCTCAGTAAAAAGTGACATCCATTCACCAGAGTCATTTTGCCAAACCACAACCCCCTATTTTGGTGATCCATCGGTGAACAACGTACGAGCATCTTGGAGGGGCTGTAAAGAAAAACAAGTGGTTAGACAATAAGGAGTAGTAGACAGAAATGTCAGGTGTTTATCCTTAGGTGGATTAGGTAGCACAGTTCCCACAAAGTCCGCCATGTCCACCTGAAAGGAAAGATCCGTTTGAACCAGGCGCTCAGTTTCCCCCTGATGAAAAGTAGACACTCCCAAGCCAACTACACCAGAGCACAAAGTTCGCCGGCCACAGAGACTGGCGAAACGTTAGGAAGAACAACCTTCAGAACACGGCCAAAGAGCCCAAAAAAACCCACAACAACCATTAGATCCTGGGCGTGAAAGCCTTCGCGAATACAAAGTAGACAGAGTTAATATCGTGACCAGTCAGTTGTTTGCAGCGAAACCATACTTTATAAAACAAGTCTGAAATTGCTGACACCAAAGGATAAATGTTTCTAGGGGGGGATGGGGGTGATGGAGCCATTCAACTATGGCAATATGATCCTTTGTATCATCTGCATAAAGGAGCGCTGTAGGCTGATCCTGTGTAGGCAGAATCAAACATGACAGCAATAAGGAAGCTGTTGGTATGCGATCCACTGACGCCTCACGAAGATGTGTTGACACAAGATGATGAGCCTTCCTTATGGCTGGTGTGACATCTATGTTATCCACTGGCAAAGAGTGGCCTATAAGAGCTGCAAACAGCGGCGACAATTGCTGAGTAGAGATGGCTAAAAATGGGCGAGCCCAATTGATGTTTCCCAAGAGTTGTTGGAGCTCAACCAAAGTGAGAGATTCCGATGTCACTTTTATAAAAAAAATTTTTTAGTTTTTATTTATCTAAAACATAAACATAAAATACACAAATCAAAATCAAATATAACTGTATTCCCCACCACAGTAGACAAGACCTCTTGCTATAATCTTCTTTCTCCATTTATATTCTTCCTCTTCTTTTATTGTTTTCTTGTTAATACATATTCCAAGAATCTGCCCCATATTTCATAAAACTATACTTTTTCAACTCTCCTTTCTTAAACTTTAAATTACAAGTTAATTTATCATTTAGAGCTATGTTCCATATTTCACTATACCATTCATCCATTTGAAATTCAGATTTTGATTTCCATTGCCTAGCTATTATTAATCTCACTGCTGTTAATAAATTAGTTATCAGTTCTTTAATTATCTTATCATATTCCACATTCTCAAATATTGATAACAAGCGATCTCAGGATTCAATTCTATGTCTTTTCCACATATCTCATTTAATTCTTTAAAAATTTGTTTTCAAAATCTTTGTACTTTTTCACATTCCCACCATATATGAAAGTATGTACCAATTTCCTTATCACATTTCCAACAGACATTCAGATAACTAGCATTAATTTTATTTAATTTTGTTGGTGTTAAACGCCATCTTAAACACAGTTTAAATTTTTTCCCTTATTCTCACTGACATAAATCTTAAAACCCTCGTATTCCACATCTTCCTCCATTCTTCCTCATTTATCCTTTTTCCGAGGTCTTGTTCCCACACTAGCTTCACCCCTTCTTTATCACTTTCTTCTAAATTGAGCAGGAATCCGTAAATTTTACTCACTGTGCCCTTTACTGAATCCGTCATCTTAATGTCTTCATATGATAATAGAAATTGTTTGTACTTTGTGTATTCTCTAACTTTGTTATATTTCTTTACCCATTCATTAGTCCATCTTTCTAATTGTAAATAGTTCAACCATGATATTCTTACTCTGAAGAATTTGTTTCATTTGCTCTATTGATCTCATTTTATTTAACCAATCTTTCAATCTAATAACTTTTTTTCTTTAAATAATTCTGCATACACTTTCATATTGACAGGAAGATTCTCTATTTCTGTCATTAATCCAAATGGAAAGTTAGAAGAGCATAAATTCTTTCTATATTTATACCATATGTTTAACATTGTCTTTAAGAACGGGTTTTTAATTTCACTTATTTATACTTCTTAACCATACCAAATAAATATTTTTCAATATCTACCTGTATTTCTGATGATTCCACTTGCCACCAAATTAACCTTTCTGGGTTATATATAATTTCTCCAATAAACCTCAACTGATTAGCCAAATAATAATTTTTTATATTTGGTAAAGCTATACCACCCTTTTTTGTTGTTCTATACCAAAAAAAATTATTTATTCTGGCTCTCTTCCCTTCATTACAGTACAGTGGTGCCCCGCATAGTGACGATAATCCGTTCCGGATAAATTGTCGCTATCCGGAAATGTCGCTATACGGAAATAAAAACCCCATAGGAACGCATTAAACTCCGTTTAATGCGTTCCTATGGGGGATAAACTCATCGCTAAGTGGGAATCCTCTATAGGGCCGCCATTTTTGCTGCCTCGGTAAGCGAGGAATTGGCGCGAAAACAATGCGGGCAGCCATTTTGTTGATCCGGCGGCCATTTTGGAACCGCAGATCAGCTGTTTTAAAACATCGCAATGCGAAGATCGGTAAGCGAAACGCTTACCAATCATCGCAATGCGATGTTTTGCCTATTTAAAACATCGCAATGCGATCGCAAAAGCGATAGCAAAATCTGCATCACTATGCGGATTCGTCGTTAAATGGTGTGCTCGTTATGCGAGGCACCACTGTATTTGTTAATCATTCCTTGCCAAAATTTCAAATCTTCCTCTGCTAATTGTACTGGTAACATTCTAAAAAGAAAATTAATTTTTGGTAAGATTTTCATTTTTATCAATGTGATCCTTCCAAACCAAGAAAGTTTGAAATTATTATATTCCTGTAACTTATTTGTAATTACTTCCTTTAATTTATTATAATTATATTCCTTCATTTTTGTATTTTTTTTGTAAATCTATACCTAAATATTTGACTGATTTGCATATCCTAAAATCGTATTTCTCAGCAAACCTTTCTTGTTCTAATTTATTATGATTAAACAACATTAGTTCAGATTTTTGCCAGTTTACACATAATCCAGTTATTTTTCCAAATTTTTCCAAATGAATTTTAATTCTATCTATCACGGTCAATAAGGAATCATCAGCAAATAAATTAATCTTTATTTTATTATTTTCACCCATACCCTTTATTGTGTCATCACTCCTTGTTACATTTGCTAACATTTCAATAATCAAACAAAACAGAACTGACAACTTTTTGGCCCTGAAAAACATGCCTCCGAGTGGGTGCACTTCAACCCCAACAGCCCAGAGCGGGTATATCTGCGCGCCCCTGACAGCGTGAAGCCGAATCGTGTCTCCGAGCACCCCTTCAGTGGCTGACTCCAAAAGCCAGGGCACCATAGGAAACATTGTTAACTGAGACAGTAAACTTTTTGGAAAAAGCCATCGCTATGCGGATTCATCGTTAAACGAAGCAATCGCTAAGTGAGGCACCACTGTAGTTAATTTTAAAAATCATAAAACAAGTTGTGGGAGATACATTATTCATTTTCTTACTCCTTTTTTGGGGGGGTCACCCTGTTCCTTCTGTGCTGGAGGGGCGATTGGGTGGGGAATCTGGTGCACCTGATCTGCACTGAAGTAACAAAGTGTGGTTCATGCCCATCTCTAGTTCCCAACCTTGGGTAATCCAGGTGTTCTTGGATTGCAACTCACAGAAATTCCAGCCCACACATCTAGTAGTGAAGGCATATGGAAGCTGCAGTCCAAGAAAACCTGGGTTGGCCAAGGTTGGCAATCCTTTTCTTAGGGGAACAGCCATCTGCATTGTCCCAGGGTGCTCCCAGAAGAATAGAATGGTAAACCACTTCTCAGTTCATATACCAAGAAATGCTCCCAAAGGGTCTCCATAGGTCAGGACTGACTTGGCGGTGCAGAAATATTATTATTATTATTACTATTATTAGTACGTATTATCTGTGTCCACCTGCAGTCTTTTTCTTTTGCAAAAATATGAGCCAACAGTGGCAACAAAAAAAAAGGCATGTGCTAATTTAGGCTGCATTAGCAGAAGCATAGTTTCCAGATCCTGCAAAGTGCTAGTTCCTCTCTATTCAGCACTGGTTAGGCCTCGCCTTGAGTACTGTGTCCGGTTCTGGACACCACACTTCAAGAAGGAAGCTGATAAATTGGAACAAGTTCAGTTGAGGACAACAAGGATGATCAGGGGCTGGAAACCAAGACCTATCAGGAAAGACTGAAATAGCTGGGCATGTTTAGGCTTGAGAAAAGAAGACAGGAGGGCTGATATGATAGCTCTTTCAAAATTCTTGAAAAGCTGCCATAAAGAGGAGGGGCAGGATCTGTTCTCGATCATCTCAGAGTGCAGGACACAGAACAATGGGCTCAAGTTACATGAAGCCAGATTTTGGTTGAAAATCAGGAAAAATATCCTAACTGTTAGAGCAGTGGAACCAATTGCCTTGCAAGGTGGTGAGTGCTCCAACACTGGAGGTATTCAAGAGAAATTTAGACAACTATCTGGCAGATGTTCTTTGATTTGTATTCCTGCATGAAGCAGGGGGTTGGACTTGATGGCTTTTAGGCCCTTTCCAACATCACTATTCTGTGATTCATATTCTGGAACAGAATTATTTATATGTTCTTCTTTCCTGTTCAGTTTTCCCCCTATTCATTCACTTTCTCTTTCTGTCTCTGAGAAACATGCTAAATGAAACATGAGAGACAGACAGACAAACCTTTGAACTCTTCTTGGCACCACTCCCTAAATGATGTGTTTGACCTATTCAATACAAATAAACAGAGCAGTATTCCCAGGGTTTAACTTCTTGCTTGTGTCAGGCCAATTAGAAATACTCTCAAAATATTTTCTGAAATAATGACCCATGGAAACGTATTTATTTTGCACATTTAACTTGATGGAGAACTAAGTTACTAAACTGGTATCTGGAAGTACTTGTATGTAATAGCAGAAGAAACTGAATAGGAAACTTTCCATTTAATGCTGAGACACTATTTGATAATGTTTATCGGCATTTATTTCTGCAGTAATATAGTGACACAACCATCTTTGTATAATGCTTCATTAAAATTCTTCCCAACTTGAGTAATCATCACGGGACTATGAGAATCTTGGAAATTTGGAATTAGTTCCCTGTTTACAATGCATGTAATTTGGATGTGGGCAGAAACCAAAGTGAGAACTATCTGGGAGGTGGGGATGGAGCCATCTGGACTTCTAATATTTTCCTTGGGGTTTATAGGAACTTGTACAAAGGCATATTGCTAAACAATTTTAACAACTGGTAATGTGAAAAACTAGTATTCCTTTACTCATAAACAGAACAACAGAAATCTTGTGGCACATTTATCATAATATTAAATTTCTTAAATGGCATAAACTTTTGTGGGCAAGATGTGTGGAATGATACTTTAGTACGCAGATTTTAGAGTGTGCCAGGATGAGGGGACATAAAGGTCATGACGTCAGAAGGAAGAAAAATGCAGAGAGAGAGAGAGAGAGAGAGAGAGAGAATGTTAACACTTCATTCCTCCGCACATTCATCAAAAAATCCAACATTTATTTCCTGTGGTTTGACTGGAGACCATGTTGTTTGCAATGATGATAATTCAAGAAGTACTATATGTTGTTATTACAACTCTTAAGGTGCTTCATGCAATAAGGTGTGGAACTTCACTTAGTTCCAGTTAAAACAGATGAATTAGCATATTGCTCTTTATTGGCTCTGTGGAAAAATACCAAAATTATATAGGAGATACCTGCTTCTCCTAGCATTCTTACATCTTTCTCATGTTCACTTTGTGAAAGTGTCACATTTTGCCTTATATTCTGAAAGCTTTCCTTTTAGATAAAAGTATCAAGAGTATTTGAAAATTTCACTTTTAAGTTTAGTAATTCAGTAATCAACCAGGCTCTATGTGCACAATAAAGACAGCTTGTGAAAAGTGTGTATTAGATTTCAAAGAAAAAAAAAAAGAATTATTTAGGAGAGAGATAAATTCAACTATTAAAATTCTGAAATATTAAATAAGATTTGGAAGCTTAGTCAATGCTTAGGGATGATACAGAGCCTTGTGATGCAATGGTTTAACAGGAGTCCTGCAGCCAAGGCTCTGCTAATGACCTGAATTCAGTCTTGATGGGTTCATATATCCTTTTTAAGGTTGACTCAGCCTTTCATCCTTCTGAAGCCAGTAAACTGAGTACCGAGCTGGAGGGGGCAGTGTGTAGCCTGCATAATTAAATTGTAAACTGTCCAGAGAGTTCTTTAAGTGCCATGGGGCAGTACATAAGCAGAACACTTCATATACATTGATGGAAGTTGTCATTCTAAACAAGAAGGTACTAGATTTCAGAAGACTGCCCTGTCCCATATAAATCTGGCCATCAGAACTGTCAAAACTGTCTAGTCAAATACCAGCCTTTTTATTTGTTTAATACAGACAGACAGTGTTCTGCTAATGACTGGGATAGAACAACCATCCTTAAACAATCATACCCAATGTGGTGGTGTGGACAGAGTGATGGACTAGGACAGCGATGGCAAACCTATGGCACGCATGCCACAGCTGGCATGCAGAACCACTTCTGCTGGCACACAAACCATAAGTTGCCAGATTGCTACTTCCCCCCCCCCCCCACGCAGCCAAACCTGAGAAGGCGGCTGCAGCCGCGGTGCTGGTGCTTCGGCAGGCGGATCCAGAGCAGCTGGTGCTGGCAGCGGATCTGGAGTGGGGTCTTGAGGCACCTCTACTGGGAATCCCCCTTCCACTGCCACTTCTGGTTACGCCGCCGCCATGGCATGCCACCCACTGTTTTTTTCTTCTTCTTCCAGTTTTGACACACGAGCCCAAAAAGGTTCACCACCACTGGACTAGGACATAGGAGACCTGGGTTCAGTTCCCTGGCACTTGCCATGGAAATTTACTGTGGGGTGGAACTGGTAAAACCACTTACCTTCAGAGCCGTATTAGTCATTGTACTTGACAGCACATAACAGCAAGACAATTATCTATACAGTGGTGCCTCGCTTAACGAGCGCACCGTATAACGAAGAATCCGTATAGCGATCCCTTTTTGGGGATCGCTATACGGAGCTGAACCAATCGCCGCACTCGCTTTGCGACGATTGGGGCGTCCGGCGGCCATTTTGGAGCCGCCGAACAGCTGATCGGCGGCTCCAAAATGGCCGCCGGATGACCCGAAATGGCCCCCTATCAGTGTTTTTGCGCCCTCCCCTTGCTTACCGAGGTCGCGAAAACGCTGCGGGGGGGCCTAAATGCCCCCCCCCGCAGCGTTTTCGCGACCTCGGTAAGCAAGGGGAGGGCGCGAAAACACTGATAGGGGGCCATTTCGGGTCATCCGGCGGCCATTTTGGAGCCGCCGATCAGCTGATCGGCGGCTCCAAAATGGCCGCCGGACCGCGAAAACATCGCTGGAGGGGTAAGTTTGGACGCTTATTGGAACACATTAAACGGATTGACCTCGCTATATGGGGCACCACTGTATGTGTGTATATAGTGTCTTTTCCTTATGATCCATTAAAAACTAGGGAGGCTGATGTGAGGATAGGTTTCTACAGTCTAGACTGGGAGAGTGTATTCCGGACAGTCCAAGCAGCTAGGATACTCCTACATGAGCCATCTTTTTTCTTAATTAATATTTATTAAATGAGAGGGTGGTAGCACATCAGCTTCAGGCGCTCTTGGATGAAACCAGTGCTCTAGACGCATTTCAGTTGGGCTTCAGACCGCGCTATGGTACAGAGACAGCACTGGTCGCACTGTTGGATGACCTGTTGAGGGAGGCCGATGGGGGCAACATGTCCTTGTTGGTCCTCCTCGACATCTCAGCCGCCTTTGATACCGTTGACCACGGTATCCTCCTGGGGAGGCTCTCTGAGTTGGGAGTCGGTGGCCTGGCACTTGCCTGGCTCCGCTCCTTCCTGGAGGACCGCCCCCAGAGAGTACAGCTTGGGGACAATGTCTCGGCCCCGTGGAATCTCAATTGTGGGGTTCCACAGGGGTCGATCATCTCCCCAATGCTGTTTAACATCTATATGAGGCCGCTGGGTGAGGTCATCAGGGGGTGTGGGACATCGTGTCATCAGTACGCTGATGACACACAGCTCTACATCTCTTTTACTCCAACTTCAGTGGATGCCGTCCGGTCCCTCCAGTGCTGCCTGGAGACTGTACTGGAATGGATGCAGTCAAATGGATTGAGGCTGAACCCGGACAAGACGGAGGTCTTGAGGGTGGGTGGCCCTTCCGTCAGTGGTATAGGTGACTCCCTCTCCTTTGGAGGGACAACTCTTGCCTCAAAGAGTGAGGTCCGCAGCTTGGGGATACATCTGGACCCGGCGCTTACCATGGAAACCCAGGTGGCGTCCGTGGTCCGTTCCGCCTATTTTAATCTATGGCGGATTGCCCAGCTGTGACCATATCTTGATCGGGGGGCCCTCACTACTCTAGTCCATGCGCTCGTAATCTCGAGATTAGACCACTGTAACACACTCTACGTGGGGCTGCCTTTGAGGCTGACACGGAAACTTCAGATGGTCCAGAATGTGGCAGCCAGGCTCCTTAGTGGGGTGAGGAAACACCAGCATATCTCCCCCACTCTGGCTGCTTTGCACTGGTTGCCCATCCGTTTCCGCGTTGACTTCAAAGTGCTAATGATTACTTATAAAGCCCTAAACGGTTTGGGACCTCAATATTTGGCAGATCGTCTTCTCCCACCCAGATCTACCCAAATCACCTGACATAGCCAGCAGGGGCGGCTGAGGGGTCTGACGCCGATAGAGGCCCGGAAGGAAAAAACAAGAAACCGGGCCTTCTCGGCGGTGGCCCCTCGGCTGGCACCCTCGCTGGATGTTTTCAAAAGCCAATTAAAAACTTGGTTATTTAAACAGACCTTCCCCCCAGTCAATTAAGTGATTCTCTCTTTTTCTTTTCTTCTTTTTCTTCTTTTGAGTATTGCCATTTAGAATTAATTGTATAATTGCATTTTATATGTTGTTTTAATGTGTTTTAACTTATGTAAGCCGCTAGAGGGGCGGGGTAAAAATCAAATAAATAAATAAAATAAGTAAATGAGTTTTAGCACATGCAAACCCAAAGTAAACTTTGGAAGAAGATAGATCGCAGGAAACAATAGGTAAAATTTTCGATTCTATCCTCCCATAAGGAGTAATGTCAAATGCTGGGTCATTATATCATGCTTGCCTCTAATGAAAAACAACAACCAAACCTTACCCATATGTCTTTGATGTACAAAGAAAAAGAGCAACAACATTTATAACTTAATTATTATCATCTTCTAACACAGTGGTCCCCAACCTTGGGCCTCCAGATGTTCTTGGACTTCAGCTCCCAGAAATCCTGGCCAGCAGAGGTGGTGGTGAAGGCTTCTGGGAGTTGTAGTCTAAGAACATCTGGAGGCCCAAGGTTGGGGACCACTGTTCTAACAGATACATGTTTAAGTATTATCCCACCCCTTTCCTTTTCTGCAGAATATCAGCCCTTCTATCCAACAGAGTGGAAGATTGTGAAAATAAATCTGTTTTTTTTGTCCTGTATAGATTATTTAAATATTGTTTAGTTGTTAAGTCATGTCCGACTCTTCCTGGCCCCATTTATTTATTTATTATTTAAATAGTGCCCATTAAATTATTTAAAGTTGTTTCTTTACCATTTTGCCCAGACAGTTTGACTAGAGACATGGTTTGGAAATTTTAGCAATGAGTGCTTTGGGACAAAAATCTGTTCCCAAAAGTCTCTAAACAATAAACAGAAAAAAAAAGAACAGATGTAGTTATTGGTGTCTTTAACGCCTACTGAAAGAAAACATCTGTGTTCAACTTCCTGAACATTCTCAGTCTTGAGCATACTCCCACGCAGGCTGAAAAGTACGGTACTTTAAAATAAATGAGTTGGCCACTCAGTTTCAACTGGTTTTATTACAGGAAAAGTTGGGAAAGTTCCTTCCTTCCTTTCGGTTAATCTACAGCTCTCAGAATCCTGCTGCCAGTATGGCTTCTGGGAGTTTTAGTTCAAATAACAACTTTTCCAATGTCTGGTTAATGACTATTTTAGTACTAAAAATATGCATTATTGTCTGCCTTAAAAATGTAATTAACAAAGGAACAATCTTGTTAATTTAAAATGTTATTGCCCACTGTTCTTAATGAAATAAATTCAAAGCAGCTTATATAAAAATTCACACAAAACATTTAAAGAAAGTGGCAAAGCATGTGCTGCCAGCACCTGGGGCAAGGCAGCTATTGTGCCCTGTAACACATGGGCCATTAGCTCAGGATTTCATGATTGCAATAATCACCTGGGGACGTGGTGGCGCTGTGGGCTAAACCGCAGAAGCCTGTGCTGCAGGGTCAGAAGACCAAGCAGTCGTAAGATCGAATCCACGCGACGGAGTGAGCTCCCGTCGCCTGTCCCAGCTCCCGCCAACCTAGCGGTTCGAAAGCATGCAAATGCGAGTAGATAAATAGGTACCATCTCGGTGGGAAGGTAAACAGCGTTCCGTGGCTAAATCACACTGGCCATGTGACCACGGAAAGATTGTCTTCGGACAAACGCTGGCTCTATGGCTTGAAGAGCGGGATGAGTGCCGCCTCCTAGAGTCGGACACGACTGGACAAAAATTGTCAAGGGGAACCTTTACCTTTACCTAATAATCACCTGATGTCTTCAGAGAACCCATGTATAACACCAGAGAGGGGGCATGTGTGGCTCTGGAGCACTCAGACAGAAGGGAGAAGGCGGCAAGGGTGGCCCAGGCTGGTGAGCAGTCTGCCTGGCCAAGGAGAGGAGGAGGCAGGCATGCTTCTTGGTTTGTGGCTAGCCAGCAGTGGTGGAGGGAGGTGAAGAGCGCAGTGCTGGTGATCAGCCATATTGGTGGCAGCAACTTCTCCCCTGCTGAATAGGTAGGTGCTTCCCCCCTGTCCGGGCAGGCAGCTGCTGCCTCCTCCTAATGCTGCCCCAGTGGTGGTGCCCAGCAGCATCCAGGAGGGCATTGTTTGGAGGCACCATGGATGGATGGTCAGGGGCACATGTGGTGGGAGCTGACCGACGAGCTGGCAGAGCCTGCATACCAGGGATCGCGGTGGAGTCCAGCAAAGCCAGGGTGGCTGGCCTGGACCTCTTCTCCCTGTAAGGCACAGTGCCAGAATCCCAGGGCAGCTGTGGTGGAATTGGGGCTGGATGGCCAGGCCATTCTGCCCCTCCTCCAATCCCTCACAGCTGGGTGGGGAGGAGGGAGAAGAGAAGGAGGAGGATGGAGGACCAGACTGGGTAGAGACAGCCTGCCTGGCTCCTCCCTGCCCAAGCAGGTGGGGAGGCAGCTGGGGTGAGGATAAAAGCTATCCCAGCACTGGTCAGGGGCTGTGAAGGGTTGGGTGGTAGGAAGAGGGCACTATTTTTTATTTCTTACTGCTACTTTTTTCCTTTTGAAATGTTGCACCCTAAGAATTTGGCACTTCAGGCAACTACCGCTGTGCTCCCCCCAATGCTATGCTACTGCCTAAAAGGAAACTCTGAGTTGTGGTTGCAATACACTTGAGAGATTTATAGTATTTGGCACAGTTTCAGCTTAGTATGGGAATCAAAACAATGTGATCTTATATGAGAAAATGTATAGGGAAAGAAGAAGAGTAGCCTACAGATAGTCTTCCCCTTCTGCAGCATTTAGGTTCCCAACAGTTTCCAAACTCCTGTGTTGTTATATGTCAGATACTCTTCAGTGCAGTGAAAAAACATTACAGTTTATGAATATGTTTAGCTGTCAATCCTCAGTAGCATCCACATGTTATAATTCCAGGCATAATTTTAATTAAATAATAGAATTTAAGATGCCGTTCCAGTTAAACAATGAGGTAGGTCCAATGGTAAGGGTTGATAAAAGATATCTAAAAAAATAGTGTTTTACTAATGGATGAAGTAACTGCCGTCATATTATATTATGTTATTGTGCAGTAGAGCAAATAAATCTTCAACAAGGCGATGCTAAATATGAGGCAACCCAAACAAAAACTACAAAGTTCAAACTAGACTTTGGATCATTTACACAGCCATGACTCTTGCTTTGTGCTTGAATGAGAATTAGTTAAATGATGAAATAATTACTTAGATTCTAAGATTTTCCCTTACTTGGTATTAAGATAACAAAAGCAGAGAATGAGCTGAGATAAACTAGAGACACTTAAAGCAATTAAAAGCATTCTTCAGGTATGTGCGAAGCAAAAGACAAAGAAAATAAATAGTGGCACAGATACTCAATGGAAATGGGAAAATGATGACAGATAACAAGGAAAAGACAGAGGTGCTCAATTCCTATTTTAACTCTTTTTCCATACGGCAGACTGTGAACCTCCAGACAAATATGAAGTACAACTGGAGGGGACACGATTGCAGCTGGAGACTGATAAACAAATAGTCAGGAATACTTTACCACCCTGAACAAATTCAGATCTCCAGGGCCAAATGAAATGCATCTGCGAGGAAATTGGCCAAAGAACTCTCAGAACTGCTGTCCATTATTTTCTTGAAATCATGGGAAACGGATGAGTTGCCAGATGATTGGAGGAGGTCTATTATCCCTATCTCCATAAAGGGTAAAAAAAGAGGAACTTGTAACTACAGGCCAGTCAGCCCAGTGTCAATCCCAGGGAAAATTCTGGAACAAATCATAAAAGAGTTACAATGAAAGCACCAGTGCAGTAATAACAAGAAGCCAACATGGATTTGTCAAGAACAAATCCTGCCAGACTAATTTGATCTCATTTTTTTGATCAGGTAACGTCCCTGATAGACAGAGGGAATGCTGTAGACATAATATGTCTTGACTTTAGCAAAGCTTTTGATGAAGTTGTGGCGATCCCCTCTGAAGCCCCTATTCCCTCAGGTCTTCACGAGGTTCTCGCTCTTCTTCTTTCTTCGCTGCCACCAGGTATTGCTGCTTCAATACCATTTAATCAAGGAGACAAGTGTCCTTTGAAAACTTAAGTTATTTATTAGATCAGGGAAGTTAACATCTGATTCATATTCGATAAGTAAATCACAGGTTGCTAACTTGTATTTATATCAGTTCTACTTTGACTTTAAATCTCTAATAACTCTTTGTGCCGTTCAGCGTTCTTACAGAACTCTAACTCAATAAGTTCACTTTTAAGTTTCACACTGTCTCTCACTCACAGAATCTCTCTTCATACTCCATACACCCGCCTTTATATCCAGCCCCCTCCCCCTTGGCTCCACCTTCCGTCCCCTAATTGGCTACTTGAAAGGCTCTCATAAAGAGGAGGGGCAGGATCTATTCTTGAATATCCCAGAGTGCAGGACACAGAAAAATGGTTTTCATGTTACAGAAAGCCAGATTTCAATTGATTTTCAGAAAAAAATGTCCTGACTTGTTAAAACAGTACAACAGTGCAACCAATTACCTTGAGAGGTGGTGGGTGCTCCAACACTGGAGGCATTCAAGACACCCACCTAGCAGATATCCTTTGATTTGTATTCCTGCATCGAGCAGGGGGTTGAACTTGATGGCCTTATAGGCCCCTTCAAACTTCACTATTCTATGATGATTCTGTGATTGATGTCTCTTTGTGAATATTAGTGAGCACAAAAGAGTATTCTGTACACCATCTTGACTGCTGCCCTTGGTGTTAACATTCAGGCTTCCTTTTGCTATGTAAAAAATTTGCATCTTTTTTCCTGCTGGCAGTGCAGCACAGTATTGTGTAGCAATTTGAGGCCATTTCCTAGTGTTTTGATTCATGGATATAGACACACAGTATACCACATTCATTAACTTTTTTTAAAGAACTGAGCTGATGGAACAAGATATCTTTATGGACTGCATTCTAAATAACAGTGTCCTGGAATAACTGGCCATTGAATGGTTAAATGAGAGGCAAACCTGGGACTTAATCTGCAGTGTTGGCCAGTGGTGGGAACAGAGGCCACATTTGTATCAGCTTTAGAGCCATGGGATGCCTGAGCATTCTGGCTGCTTATCAGTGAAATTTCCAGTAATGTCTCAAATCTATACTTATTGTATGAAGCTGCTGGCACCACATTGGCTTCTTTGCTGCCCTGAGCAGTGTGGAAAGCCTGTTTCAAAGCCATTAAAAGTGGGGGGACTACTTTTTAACATATTGCTCAAGCTTTCTTCCTGCTAAATACCTTCAATTCTAAAACAACTGCAGATGTCTTACAGTATGTCTATTGACTGAAATCTTTATGTAGTACTGAATGAGTATTTTCTCTTCTTCATTATGTTGCAGTTCCAAACCCAGAATTAGACCCTCGGGTTTTACTAGTCTTATTATAGCTGGAGAGAGAAAAACAAATATTTTGAGTAGTCAGCCAGTACAAGAATGATGACGGTTCTTCTGCTCATCTTGCCAGCCCCTCATATAAACAACAAAGAGGTTTCCTAGAACAACACAATAAAATGTGAGTGAGTTGCAAGCCATTGCAGGGTCAGGACAATGTGGGGCCTCTTGGTTCATCACAGGCATTCCATACTCTCTGACTGGATTTTGGATTAAAAAATAAATAAAAATGGGGATGCACAGTATGTAATTTATAAGTAGAGTTTGTGATACTATGTAATATCATTAGTGATTGTGGGACTGTGGTAGTGAAAAAAAAGGTTAATGTGCTCTCCCACCTCACCCCATGGTTCCAGTGCAGCCTGCCCCTTTCCCAAAACAACCACCGCAAGTCATTACATGATAAGTTGTAAGTCATTTTTGTTGTTTTGTCATTAAGTCGTGTCCGACTCTTCGTGACCCCATGGACCAGAGCACACCAGGCCCTCCTGTCTTCCACTGCCTCCCGGAGTTGGGTCAAATTCATGTTGGTAGCTTTGAGGACACTGATCACCCATCTCGTCTTCTGTCGTCCCCTTCCCCTCTTGCCTTCACACTTTTCCAGCATCAAGGTCTTTTCCAAGGAGTCTTCTCTTCTCATCAGATGGCCAAAGTACTGGAGCCTCAGCTTCGGGATCGGTCCTTCCAGAGAGTACTCAGGGTTGATTTCCTTCAGAATGGATAGGTTTCATCTCCTTGCAGTCCAGGGGACTCTCAAGAATCTCCTCCAGCACCGCAGTTCAAAAGCATCAATTCTTCGGTCAGCCTTCTTTATGGTCCAGCTCTCACTTCCATAATCACTACTGGAAAAACCATAGCACCTTAACAGCATCATCTTTTAAGAATTTAAATAGTTGGACTGGAATGCCATCACCCCTACTGACCTTGTTGTTAGCCATGCTGTCTAAGGCCCACTTGACTTCACTCTCCAAGATGTCTGGCTCAAGGTCAGCAACCACACTATCTGGGTTGTCCAAGACATCCAAATCTTTCTGGTATAATTCCTGTGTGTATTCTTGCCATCTCTTCTTGATCTCTTCTGCTTCTGTGAGGGCCCTAACATTTTTGTCCTTTATCATGTCCATCTTTGCACAAAATGTTCCTTTAATATTTCCAATTTTCTTGAACAGATCTCTGGTTTTTCCCTTCTATTATTTTCCTCTATATCTTTGCACTGTTCATTTAAAAAGGCCCTCTTGTCTCTCCTTGCTATTCTTTGGAAGTCTGCATTCATTTTTTTTGTAACTTCCTTATCTCCCTTGCATTTTGTTTCCCTTCTCTTCTCTGCTGTTTGTAAGGCCTCGTTGGACAGCCACTTTGCTTTCTTGCATTTCCTTTTCTTTGGGATGGTTTTTGTTCCTGCCTCCTGTACAATTTACGGGCCTCCATCCATAGTTCTTCAGGCATTCTGTCCACCAAATCTAGTTACTTAAATCTGTTCTTCACTTCCCCTGTGTATTTATAAGGGATTTGGTTTAGATTTTACCTGACTAGCCCAGTGATTTTTCCTACTTTCATCAGTTTAAGCTTGAATTTTGCTCTAAGAAGCTGATGCTCAGAGCCACAATCAGCTCCGGGTCTTGTTTTTGCTGACTGTATAGAGCTGCTCCATAAGTAATTTGGCATTGAAAAAAACAAGGGTCAAGAATGTATCTTCCAAGAGTTTAAAGCCAGAATATATACTGTAGTTCTGAGTGTGCAATATAGTATTACAAGACCCCATAATGGCTTAAGTCTCTGGCTGCGGAGCCAATGTTTGGGAGTTTGATTTCCCACTGTGTCTCCTTGACAGGATCTGTACTCAATGACCCACAGGATTGCTTTTAGCTCTGTAGTTCTAAGATTATAATTATTATATACTCTCTAGAAGAATTCCCCCTGTCTTTTCTCTTCTGATTGGAGCAGAATATGATATAACTGTTGATCGAGTAAATCAGATGGAAAAAAACAGAGTTTCAGTATGGAATTATTGTTGTTGTTTTGACTTATATAGTGCTTGAGCACTCTCTGGGCAGTTTATAACACAATTATGCAAACAGCACTTTGCCTCCCATTGAGCTGGATGCTCATTTTACCACCTTGGTATGGATGGAAGGCTGAGTCAACTTTGTTTGTCTGTTTATTTTATAGACAACCTTTCTCATGATAAGGGGACACAAGGTGGCTCACAATTCAGTTCCTTTATTATGGTCAACAGATCAGATATGTGGCTCACAATATTAAAAGTGTAGAATTAAAAACATAGTAAATTAAAGATTGAGCTGGTTTCCTGAACCTGTTGGGGGGAGGTCAAACTCAGGTCTTTAGCAGAGGCTTAACTGAAGTTTTGCAGTTTAACCAGTATGCCATTTGGCTTGCCACATATTTAACTCCAATTACAAAGAAAACAGAAAACTATTTCAACTATCCATGTTTTTTTTCATTTAATCCTAAAAATATTTAGGTATTTGACTTTAGAGAAGTAGTTTGCAGCCTTGGATGCCCAGGTGTTCTTGGACTAAAATTCCTGGAAGCCTTCACTACTGGCTGTGCTGGCCATGATTTCTGGTGGTTGTAGTCCAATAACATCAGAGGACCCAGGGTTGGGGACCACTTCTTTGGAGAGTTCTAGAGAAGAAACAGCATCTTTCTTGCTTTCAGGATATGTGTTTGGTATTCACAGTCTGATCCATTTAGTGAATGATTCCCAGACAGTGGAGATGAACTAGCACATGCCTAATATCCCATGCCCATTTTCTTTTCTGTTCACTGAACCAGGCCCCCCATTTTGAAAACTCTTCATTGAATCATCTGAGACATACTAACATTAATGTATTCAATATGCTGTTTGTTCAGAAATGTAATGTTTGGTCTTTTAAATACAAATACTAGCTATTTCACAATCGTGGGAGGTGGGGGGGATAAATTCACTAGGAACCGTTTCAAAATTTTGAATGAACTCATCCATGGTTTTAAAAAAATGTCATTGGGTAGACCAGACGGAAACGGAGAGGCAAGAGCATTCCAAGAAACAGGTGATGCTGATTAAAGAAGATTATATTTTATTCCTGTAAGTTTGGGCAGTGGGACAATTTACTCAAAAAAAGCCACATAAGTGAACAGTAATGATTTACAAACTGGGGGAATTTTACATGCAGAAGAAGGCTTGATTAAATTGCTCTAGGCAGAAAATATGCAAGCAATTCACAGTAGCTGTGCTTCACACATATGCTGCTTTTCTGCCAGGGACAGAGGGGAAACAACACCCTGCACACACACAGTTCCACCTACTATAGAGAGTGATGGGGAGTTCTAGATATGCACCAGGCTCTCTGGTTTATAATTTTAAGCACTTTTAAGCAACAACTTGAGAAATCTTTACTGGAATTAGTACTAGGTTTGCAAGTAGAATAATCAATCTTATATTTCCCACCTCTTTCATTTTTATTGTGCATTTTCGACATATGGTGAAAATGCAAAAATTTTTCCTATTTCATAGTGTGATAAAATAAATAATAAGCCTTCTGAATACTCAGCATGGTGACATCAGTGGATGACTAAATATCAGTCTAAGGAAACAGCTGACAAATTGGGATGGACCATGGGAAAAAGAGTTTTCTAAAACGGACAGTTTAGTTTACTGCCCACAAACAAGAATGTGGCTTTCAGGAACTCAGTGGAGAAGATTTCTTAGCAGGTACTTTTAAAAGCATTTGGTGTTAATTTTGTCCTTATTTGTAATTAGAAAAATCCTAATCTTAACAGTTGAATCATTTTCTGGAAGTAAATTTCATAAGTCTAGGCCAGCATAATTTAAATGAACATGGTCACTGGGCTCAACTTTGTGGGTTTTTTTTCCCTAGGCTGTTTGGAAAACTGAAGTGAAAGCAGCTGGAATTCCTTTAGTTTTATTTGTAAATTTGTTGCTTTTTAGATACATGGGGAAGAATGAAGTTATCAGAACATAGTTTTTGTTCTTTTTGGAATATCATCATATTTTGTTTGTGTAACTGTTTCCATGTCATTTTCCAGGGCTATGTAATAATGAAGTAGCAAACAAAAACAAAAATATACATAGTATATGACTGAACTAAGGGAGACTGAACCCCGCCAAAGTTGTGGAGTGAGATATACTCCTGTTTGGTCTATAAGTCACTGCTGATCATAAAATATAATACCAGTGGGGTCTCGACTTACGAACGACCCTACTTGCGAACAGTTCAACTTACGAACCTGCCCTATGGGGGAAATAAGGACTCGACATACGAAATTCCCTCGAGTTACGGACAGGAAAAAAGTGCCTCCTGCCTCCTCCCTCCCCTTAGAGGCTTCTGGAGGGGAAAAAGGGTCAGAAACTTAAATATAAATAAAAGAAAGTCACTTACCAGGCCTTGGTAGCCCCCAAACAGCAGGAAAAAGAGCAGGAAACAGCTAAAAGCCCACACCAGAAGGGAGCCTGGCAGCCATTTTGTGATTTCCCCCCCCCCCCACGCTCCTGCATCCTCCTCTCCCCACCTATCAGCTGATGGGCTGGCTCTGAAGAGGCTTGGGGAGGCTTGCTCAGCACCTAAAAAGCCTGCCTGTGTGTCTTTGTGCTGAAAAAATCAGCACAACATGCTTTAAAACATAATTTAAAATTGGCTTTGTTGAAAAAAAAAGATTTCTAAAGTGCTTTGCAAACTGTTCCCTGCCTTCCTCCTCGTTTCCTGAACCTAAGGGAAAAAAAGAAAAAAAATATCCCCCTCTAGTGGCATAAGGCGGAATAGCAGCTTCACGTTAGTTTCTATGGACGGAAAAGACCAGATACAGATTATATGGTTTTCAATGCAGATTCGACCTAAGAACTTTTCGACCTAAGAACCACCTTCCAATACGGATTAAGTTTGTAAGTCGAGACCATTGAAACATTGGTCATAACAAGTTACAAATCTACAATTACTAATATTAGAAAGGATCCCCTAAGAATAACTAGTTATGCACTTATAACAAAAAAGCAAAACTTAAGGGAAGCCCTGCCAAGTAGGAGATTCTACACCTGAAGAGCCAACACTATGAAATTCTGGCTATTATATCTGATAATGTAGTAGAACCTATTAGCAGGCACATATTTAAGAAGAAAGAATATTTAAGAAGCAAAGAAAAATACTGCATAGGAACCTGGATTGTAAGATCTATGAACCTCGGGAAGCTGGATGTGGTCAAACAGGAGATGACAAGAATAAACATTGACATCCTGGGCGGCAGTGAACTAAAATTGACAGGATTGGGCAAATTCAATTCACATAATTATCGTATCTACTATTGTGGCCAAGAATCCTGTAGAAGAAATGGAGTAGCCCTCATAGTAACAAAAGAGTGGGAAAAGCTGTACTGGGATATAATCTTGGATTCTTATTGAAATCATTATAGAACATCAAAGTAATCCAGGTTTATGCACTAACCACCAATGCTGAGGAGACTGAAATGGACCAATTCTATGAAGACTTACAACACCTTCTAAAATTGACATCACAGAAAGATGTTCTTCTCATTCTAGGGGATTGGAATGCTAAAGTAGGGAGTCAAGAGATAAAAGGAATAACAGGTAAGTTTGGCCTTGGAGTTCAAAACGAAGCAGGCCAAAAGCTAATAGAGTTTTGTCAAGAGAACAAGCTAGTCATCACAAACACTCTTTGCCAATAACACAAGAGGCAACTCTACACATGAAAATCACCAGATGGGCAATACCGAGATCAGATTGATTAAATTCTCTGCAGTCAAAGATAGAGAAGCTCTATACAGTCAGCAAAAATAAGACCTGGAGCTGATTGTGGTTCTGATCATTAGCTTCTCATAGCAAAATTCAAGCTTAAACTGAAGTGAATGGGAAAAACCACTGGGCTTGTCAGATATAATCTAAACCAAATCCCTTATAAATACACAGGGAAAGTGAAGAACAGATTTAAGTAACTAGATTTGGTGGACAGAGTGCCTGAAGAACTATGGATGGAGGCCCGTAAATTGTACAGGAGGCAGGAACAAAAACCATCCCAAAGAAAAGGAAATGCAAGAAAGCAAAGTGGCTGTCCAACGAGGCCTTACAAACAGCAGAGAAGAGAAGGGAAACAAAATGCAAGGGAGATAAGGAAGTTACAAAAAAAACGAATGCAGACTTCCAAAGAATAGCAAGGAGAGACAAGAGGGCCTTTTTAAATGAACAGTGCAAAGATATAGAGGAAAATAATAGAAGGGAAAAACCAGAGATCTGTTCAAGAAAATTGGAAATATTAAAGGAACATTTTGTGCAAAGATGGACATGATAAAGGACAAAAATGTTAGGGCCCTCACAGAAGCAGAAGAGATCAAGAAGAGGTGGCAAGAATACACACAGGAATTATACCAGAAAGATTTGGATGTCTTGGACAACCCAGATAGTGTGGTTGCTGACCTTGAGCCAGACATCTTGGAGAGTGAAGTCAAGTGGGCCTTAGAAAGCATGGCTAACAACAAGGTCAGTAGGGGTGATGGCATTCCAGTCCAACTATTTAAATTCTTAAAAGATGATGCTGTTAAGGTGCTACATTCAGTATGCCAGCAAGTTTGGAAAATTCAAGAGTGGCCAGAGGACTGGAAAAGATCAGTTTACATCCCAGTCCCAAAGAAGGGCAGTGCCAAAGAATGCTCCAACTACCGTACAATTGCACTCATTTCACATGCTAGCAAGGTTATGCTCAAAATCCAACAAGGTAGGCTTCAGCAGTATGTGAACCGAGAACTCCCAGAACTACAAGCTGGATCTCGAAGGGGGAGAGGAACTAGAGACCAAATTGCTAACATGTGCTGGATTATGGAGAAAGCCAGAGAGTTCCAGAAAAGCATCTACTTCTGCTTCATTGACTATGCAAAAACCTTTGATTGTGTGGATCACAGCAAACTATGGCAAGTCCTTAAAGAAATGGGAGTGCCTGACCACCTTATCTGTCTCCTAGGAAACCTATACATGGGACAGGAAGCAACAGCTAGAATTGCATATGGAAACACTGATTGGTTCAAAATTGGGAAAGGAGTAAGACAAAGCTGTATATTGTCCCCTGGCTTATATAACGTATATGCAGAATCCATCACGCGAAAGGCCGGACTGGAAGAATCCCAAGCCGGAATTAAGATTGCCGGAAGAAATATCAACAACATTTAATATGCAGATGATACCGCTCTGATGGCAGAAAGTGAGTAGAAATTAAAGAACCTCTTCATGAGGGTGAGCGAGGAAATTGCAAAAAACAGTCTGAAGCTCAACAAAAAAAAAAAAAAACCAAGATCATGGCCATTGGTCCCATCACCTCCTGACAAATAGAAGGGGAAGATACAGAGGCAGTGACAGATTTTATTTTCTTGGGCTCCATGGTCACTGCAGATGGTGACAGCAGCCACGAAATTAAAGGACTCCTGCTTCTTGGGAGGAAAGCGATGACAAACCTAGACAGCATCTTAAAAAGCAGAGACATCACCTTGTCAACAAAAGTCCGAATAGTCAAAGCTATGGTTTTTCCTTTAGTGATGTATGGAAGTGAGAGCTGGACCATAAAGAAGAATTGATGCTTTTGAATTGTGGTGCTGGAGGAGGCTCTTGAGAATTCCCTGGACTGTAAGGAGAACAAACCTATCCATTTTGAAAGAAATCAACCCTGAGTGCTCTCTGGAAGGACAGATCCTGAAGCTGAGGCTCCACTACTTTGACCATCTCATGAGAAGAGAAGACTCCCTGGAAAAGACCCTGATGTTAGGAAAGTGTGAGGGCAAGAGGAGAAGGGGACGACAGAGGATGAGATGGTTGGACAGTGTCCTGAAAGCTACCAACATGAATTTGACCCAACTCCAGGAGGCAGCGGAAGACAGGTGTGCTCTGGTCCATGTGGTCACAAAGAGTTGGATATGACTTAACGACTAAACAAAACCAACAAATCAACCTTAGGAGTTCAGAGCTATCTTGATTTTACCTCTTATAGCTCAGGCAGGAAGATACGAGGGGGTGCTGATTAGTATTGAGCCTTTCCCAGAAAAAAAATGAGCTGGGAAGCTATAACTGCTACACTATTCTACATATTCCCCCAGGAAGTCAATGCACTTGCGACATCTGTCCAGCAGCTTCTTAAGTCCCTGCAAATAAAATTCTTCCGACTGCTGGTGTAACCACTCATTTGCAGCATTAGTTGCCTCCCATATCGTTGTCCCTTTAGGTGTTTTTTGAGTTTGGGGAACAGATAATAGTCAGGAGGAGCCAGGTCAGGAGAATAGGGTGGATAGGGCATCACTTGAAAGCCTAAGGACATCAGTTTTGCCATTGTTTCACCTGCAGTGTGTGACGAGGCATTGTCATGCAACAGGATGACACCTTTGGAGAACTTTCCTTGACATTTTTTCTTGATGTTTTGCCTCAAGTTCATCAATAAAGCACAGTAATATTTTGCATTGGTAGTTGAACCCTGTTGGAGGTAGTCCACCAGGAGAACTCCCTTCTTATCCCAAAAAACTGCTGCCATTTGCTTCTGCACCAACTTTTGCACTCGGAACTTCTTTGGTCTGGGGGAGCCACTGTGCCTCCATTCCTTAGACTGTTCCTTTTTCTCAGCAGATCTGTCTCATTTCTTGCAAAACGTTCCAAAACAGCCATCGATGACTCCACACGTTTCCTCTTTTGTTTGGTTGTCAAAAGTTTGGGGATCCACTTTGCTGCCAGCTTTCTCATTTCCAAGTCGTTGTGGATAATGGCACCAACTCTCTCATGCGATATTCTCAAATACATAGTAATACTTTTGACTGATATTGGGTGCTCCTCCATGATCGTGTCATGGATGGCTTTCACATTTGCAGGCACAGAGACAGAAACAGGCCTTCCACCAGGTTTCTCACTTTCAACACCGAAATGGCCAGTTTTAAAATTGGCAACCTAACGTTTAACTGTTGCATATGAAAGGCCACTGTCACCCATAGTTTGCGACATTTCATCATGGATCTGCTTTGCACCTTTCCCTTGGAAAAACAGGTACTTGATTATGGTCCTATGCTCTTCCACATTGAACTTTTCTGGAGGGGCCACCATATTCACTTTGGACCAGAAAATGAAAGTTAAGTTAAAATCATAGGTAGTTGATTTTTGCACCTTTGAATACAGACATATTGGCCAATACACCCTGCAATTTATAGCTTCCTAGCTGATTTTTTTCTTGGTAAGGCTCAATACTTATCAGCACCCCCTCGTAGTAGAGCAGTGGAGTGACTGAGCAAAAGAATCTCATTAATATCTTGCATGATACTGTAAGACCCATGTCTATTAAAATTCTCCCTTCGCACTTCCAGCACTGTTGCTATGCCCTTGTTCCCTCAGCAGCTGATAGGCAAGACATGAGTGGGTAAACAATTATGCATAGATGCCCACCATCTAGACACTTCCTCCCCTTTGCTGCTTCAAATAATCTCTCCCAAGGACAGGATCCAGCTCCAATTCATTTTCTCTTCTTCTTCCTGCATACCCAATACTTGTCTGTTGGAGACACAGTGTAAAGCAAGGCAACACCAACTCCATCCTCTATGGATGTGGCCAAGGGGACACTTGTGGGATGCATCTACACAGTGACACTGCAAACCAGTGTCTGAGGGCATGCGGCCGTCTCCTGCAGGGGTGCTGCAAGTAGGTCTGCCGTCTAGGTAGTACCTCTGAGAAAAGGGGATGAAGCTGCGGTTTTGTCAAGGGGAGATGGTGATCCTCCCACAAGCAGACCAGAGACAGACAGCTGTTATGTGCATATATGGCAAAGGACTTGCCCACAGGCATCACAAAGACAGCAGTTATATCTTCCTGTTCCAGGACTGAAATGATGGAAATGTCTAGTGCTGGCTAGACAGCTTCAGTTTGGGCATATTTGCCTCCTCTTGGGTCATGTGGGACATAGCCACACCCTGAGGCAATAAGTCAGTAGCACCATCTGGCAAGAGTCAGTCTTGCCAAATGAGTGTATACTCCTTTCAGGTTCATAGTAATGTAATGGAGTCTGTTAAAGGTTTCATATGTTCTACCCACATGAAAACCTGGGCTAAAACTTTCTTCCTTGTTTACATAGGCAGGACATCCCATTAGGAAGAAGCCCTACTTCCTGTGTGAAGTCCAAGTTCTGCTCCTTCATCTCTCATCATAAATTGATACAGCAGATGATGCCTTATTTCCTCTGTTCCATTAGTCTTTCCACCTCTCTTCTGTTACTTCTGCTGCTGTTGCTGGTGCTATGTGGTGGGTCATAAATTCCCCTCCTTTTCCAGGATCACTGACCAGCCAGAAGCCCAGTTCAAATTGCACATAAAAATAAAAGCAGCACTGAGACATATGACAAAAGTCTTGGCTGAAAAATAGCTAAAGGACCTAGGAGTCAGCCTGTGCTCCAAAGGAATGTGTACTGCCCCCACCCTCAAGGGCTTTGCAGATGTCTGTTTCCTGCTCACTCTCCCACGGTCAGCCAGTTGCGATTTGTGAGATAAGGATGCTGTATGAATGCCACTCCTGTGACCTTTGGAATGAGAGCATAAAGCCCTGGGTGAATAGGATCCATCTGTCCTAGTGAGTAAAAGTGATTCTCTGATTCTGCATGGAAACAGGCAAAAATTGAGAAAGTGCAAACAAATAAATAAATAAATAAATAAATAAATAAATAAATAAATAAATAAATAAATAAATAAATAAATAAATAAATAAAAATAAGAAATGGTTCTGACTGGCCTCCCGCTGGTGTAATGTAAGTGCATCAATGAAATGAGGCTCACAAGTGAGGCCAGGGTAACTCTCTCAATCTGCCAAATGCTAAGCAACTGCTATAGTAAAGGCAGAGGCTTTAGTAGGAAGCCAGATGGGCAAGAGAAGCTCATGGTCTGAGCAGGGGAGGGCACCTCACTTCAACATTCCGTTGTGCTCAGATGCTGATGGAGCCAAGGGAAAGAACATTACAACTTTCAATACTAAGAAGTGGTAGTGGAGACTAGAATGGCACCTTGAACATGCAAGCAGCATCCCTCTCAAGGCAGTCTCCTAGGACAAGGAGCTTTGTCTGGTGAAAGTCCCTGCTCCAGTCATTTTAACTGTAGACAATTCTTGAGGTCCAGTTCTCTTCTGCCTGCCAGAATGGAAGCACTCCTTGGAGAGACATAGACATGCTGTACTCTGCAACCTTCTGCTTGGAGAAGGGATATATCGGTACATATTTATAATAAGTGGTGCCCTTGGGGACTTTATATATTACTAAATTTTGGTAGATTTGGTAGAATCCCAGCTGACTTTGAAGCATTTATTGTACAGTTTGCTCTGTTGGGTTGTCACACTAAGGCATGCATATTTGTCTGATGAGCTTGACACACAACTGATGCCTTCTGCTCTTGGCAGCATTTAGGGGATTGGCTTCACTGGTTAAAATATGAAGAAGCTGTTGGTTGTCTATATCAGAAACAGAATACAGTGGCTACAGGGTTCAGAACAAGCCAGGAGCTCAATCTTAATGCATTTATCTGAATGCATGCATTGTCACCTGCATTCAGTCATACAAACTGTACAACAATTAAAACTTAATATGATGAGCCTGTCACTGGCCAGATTCTTCTTTACCATAGATACTGCTGTGGTGAGTCAGCTGTAGAACTGTTACAAAATAAATGGCATTAACCCTTTTGCCCAAGGTACTTTAACTCTTCAACAGTCAGTGTTCCATTGATATTTGGTAATGAAACACCTAGTTGGCAGATTATTTCTTTTTTATCCCCTGACAGTTTTACCAGAGATGGAAAAGAAGGATTCTTTTAAAAAGTTTTGTGTTGCCACCTGTCAAATTGCTCTGGCTGCTTTTGTAGTAAACAGAAATTCCCTACAGGAAGTCTCATCAATTGCTGATACAGAAGGCATGCAAGGCATGCCTTCCCTGGTTCATATAAGGCAACAAGAAATGTCTGTTGTTGGCCATTTTAGGAGGAAAGCTTCTTGTCTCAATTGTTAGACTGTGGAGGAGACTAGGATAATGCCTCTCCCTACCTCCCTTCCTGCTTTGACCTACTTACCTACTAACAGCCCTAGAACTGAAGCTGTATTTAGAGGGGAAATATTCCTTAGAAGTGCATTTGTTTTCTGCTCGTGTTGCTAAAAACATAGATAGTGAGTGCCATCTACAGACTTGTTTCATAGAGCAAAAGCTGTAGGAAAACCTTTTCCAGAGTTTCTTAGTTATAGAGTGTGACCAGCACAATCCTGGCTAATCACCTTTAAAATGTCCTTTCCTTTTCTTAGACCTGCCTTAAGCCCAAATCACTAGAGTCAAGCAGATTATTAATTCAAATGTAAAAGTAAGTTCTTTATTTAAATAGCACAATGGTTAAAAGGCACATTCTTGAGCTTGAAATTATATTAATAATGTGAGTCAACTTTTCTACTCCAAAATCAGCTCTCTGCTACAAAGTTTCATAGCCCACTTTGAAACACAGCCTTATTTTCCCTTGATACAATTTAACTCCTTCTGGTTACTACAAGCGAGAAAGATCTTGGAATCATCATGGATCACAAGCTTAATGTGAGTGAATAGCGTGATTTGGCTGACTAAAAAGACAAACGCTATTTTAGGCTGCATTAAGAGACACAGTGGTGCCTCGCACAACGAGTGCCTCACACAACAATAAATTCACACAACGATGGCTTTTTCTGAAAAATTTGCCGCCTCACACAACGATGTTTCCTATCGGGAATTTTCGCACAACGATTTTGGGACTATGCTTCACAGAACAATTGTATTTTGGGTCCCCTGTTTCACTTAACGATGTTTTCAAAAAAGAGCGAGAAAGGTGGCTGTTTGGCAATGCTAATTTGTTCTTCTAACTGCCTGTACCCAGGGTGCATTGCGCCTGTGCAGGGAAGGGATAAAAAACCTTCCCCATGCATCCTGGGTTTACCTTCCCACATGCAGTTCAAAGGTTGGTTTTGCCTCTTTGCTCTGTCTTGTGGGTGCTTTCTGTGCTGGAGAACTTTCAAAGGTAAGCTTGCATTTCTTCTCCTGGGTGGGTGGTGGGTTTTACAGTGTATCTGTACTGTACTGTATTGCAAAACTCTGATGATTTTTGCAAGGGGGAATTTGGGTCTGTCTGGCTTTGGTTATGGGGTTTTTTTCATTGGGGAAATTGCAGGGGGTTTTTTGGCTGGGGGTTTCTGTGGATTTGTGTGGGATTTGAATGCCCAAGTTCAAACCTGATTTTAATTGGTTGGGGGGGTCTATGTATCTCAATGGGGCAGAAATTTTTTTACCAAAAATTAACGAAGACTCAGAAACTGTTTTAAATCCTTGGACTCGTTAGTGCAGCTTGTGAAACCTTTGCAAACTTAATCTGGCTTTGTTCTGAGTCTTCGTTAATTTTTGGTGATTTTTTTCTCCCTCATTGAGATGCCTTGAAGCCTACTCAATGCATTTGAATGGCGGATACATTGTTTCACACAACGATGTTTCCTATGGGAATTTTCGCTTAAGGACGGCAAACCATTCCAATTGGAACGGATTATCCGGTTTTCAATGCATCTCTATGGGAAATGTTGTTTCACAGAATGATGTTTCACAGAACAGTGGTTTTTTTTTGGAACCAATTAACATCGTTGTGCGAGGCACCACTGTAGTTTCCAAATCACGTAAGGCAGCGGTTCCCATCCTTTTTCGGTCTGCGGGCCGGCTGGGGAAGGCAGGGCATCCCCCGCGCTTGTGTGCATGTGCGAACAAGCGCACTCTCTCGCATGGGCGTGGGTGCGCTCATGCGCATGTGCAAACAGCACAGTACTTGTCTGGGAACGCACACGCTCATACGTATGTGCAAACGGCAGCACAACGCTTGTCTGGGTGCACATGCGTGCATGCGTGAACAGTGGTGCAGCACTCACATGGGCATGCTGAAGCATGCACGCAGCCCCATCAGGGGCTAGATGTTCCTCCCACAATTAGCATAAAATATTAGCTTATGCTAATACCTGTGCACTAGAGGATGGTGGGAAGAACACCTAGCTAATGCAGTTAGCATAACAATGTCCAGTGAAAATTGCACATAGGAACAATCATTTTGCAAAGCATAACATCACCCCAAAAAGTCATCGTCTAGCAAATTCCTCGTTTTGCGAGGTAATTGTCTAGCGAGGCAGCACTGTCAGTGCTACATGAAATAAGCTGATGTGCAATAATCATGCCACATGAGCAAAGAAACACTCTGGAACCTGGATAGCTGTATCTTGGTTCCTTTTGAACTGTGCTAAAAGGCTTGATAATCCTCAGCACTGTAGTTTTAGAGAACTAGTCCTTTTGGAGAAATAATGGCTTGTTTGAATATGGTGGTGGGGGTGGGCTGTAAAACAAGAAAACTATACTGAACAAAACTCACAAAATCAATGCTAAATACACTTTGTTGCCCAAAGCAACAAAATTCTGCCTTCCTTATACCACAGATTCATATGCTCGCTCTATGGTATCGAATGAAGCAGTATGCATACCTGGACAGTATGATGTAAACAGAAAAAGTTATTGCATCCAAGGGCCTTGAATCCTTAGATTGTGGGAACCGCTGCTGGAGAGCCTGTCCCAGCTGCAGTTGTAAAAAGGGAGAGATCTCTGATAAGAAATACACTGCAGTCTTTCATTTAATTACCAAGCATGCCGCCGGTGATCACCAGGAAAATGTCTTCTCGACTACGTCCGGGGCACCTCTATTTATTAAATAAGCATATTTGCATAAGATAAGCTTTTGCCCAAACAGGCGTCGAGTGATTATCAGTTTTAAGCAGGGGTCTCAAACATGTGGCCCGGGGGCCATTTGCGGCCCCCGCCTTGTCTGCCCCCCGAAGCGCCCATGCATCCTCTGTTGTCAAGAGTCAAAAAAAACCTTGCCTCACTCGCCAGCTCTCTCCCAAGACAGTGCCTCTTGCACCCTCCATCCGGAACTACAGCTGGCCAGTTCCGGATGGAGGGTGCAAGAGGCGCTGTCTTAGGGGAGAGCCAGCGAGCAAGGCGCACTGCCAGCCCTTTTCCCCGAGCGCCACTCCACCACGGAGCGATGCCTGAGAGTGGAGCTCGCTCCTGGCCCGTCCTCGAAGAGTACCTCCAAGCCACCAACAGCAGCCACCACCACCGCCTCTTCCAGGGAAGCGGCTCTCTGGCTCTCTTTCTCTCTCAGCACCCCAAGCACCAGCCTGGCTAGTGACCGCTTCAGCGCTCAGCGGTGCTTCCTCCTCCTCCTCTTAATCCTGCTTCAGCCGCCTCGGCTCTGGAGGCTGCCTCCAGCAGCCCCCAGGTAAATTGAGTTTCAGACCCCTGGTTTTAAGACATTCCACACTTGCGCAGAGAAGAAATAAAAGAACAATACATGATTATGCCAAGCACTGCTGGTGCATCCCTTTGCAGCCACAAGATAGAGCTCTAAAACTGAAAAAAAAAATCCCCCATTAGATTGTTAGCGGAAGGATGATGCATGGGGAAGGTCAGTGCTATGTGTTATTCTCTGTAACACTGATGTTTCTTTGCACAACCAGCTTGGTACAATCCTGATCCCACTCCTTTGCCTTGTCTGAAGGCTTTCCACTTCTGTGGGAGAGATCTAGGTGTTTATATCCTTGAAATCAGTAGTTGGTACTCCATAGAAAGAATATTTTATTAAGTGGTGCTCTTTATTATTTTGTTTTGATGGCAGTTCTTAGTTTACCCTTATCTCTTCTTTGTTGAGTTGAATTTTTAAAATGTATTTGGATATGAGAATTTTTGTGATAGGAATAATAAACAGAAATGAGAACTAAAAACATGCAACTAACCATTTGAACTCAGTGATGATTTTGTTATGCACTAATTATGGTATCTCAGAATGGTAGATTTCTGCAATTTAGACATTATTTGTCAGATATAGGCTGAAAAAAGGCATTACAAAGCCTCTGCAAAAATAGCACTGCAATGTCCACTGTTTCATACAATAGCTTTCATACCACAGCTCACAGGTCTCCTAAAAGAGAGGTTCCAGGGGCAAGTGTACTCCTAAATCAGCTGAACTCAGTCCGGATATTCAGCAAGGCAGTCCTACTTACTCCTTTTCCCAAGTCTGTTCAAATTAGCAATTAACTGAGAGAAAAACCAAGATAAAAATAATGAGTTTTGGAGTATGCCAAGACGAACAAGACTCAGGCAATTAATGGACTCAAGTAGCATATCTGTGGCCTACAAAATAATCCTTGCAGGTTTGCTGCTCAAGAGACCAAACATAAGATTTTAAGAATTATTGTTTTATTAGAAAAATAATTTAGAGATATTCAGTTTGTTGCAAAGCATAGCATTCAAATACATTTCCATAAATCAAAGCAGTTAGAACTTTAGTAAATTCCAGCTACAAAAATAAAATAAAAAACTCTAAAAATAGCTTGAAAGGTAGGGAAGGCATAGCTCCCCTTTCTCTATCCTTACTCTGAACTACATTCTAGCATAAAACTAGCATTTGGAACTAAAAAACTAGCATTTGGAACTCAAAAATCCATCCTAAAAATCCAAGCAAAAATCCTAGGCAAAAATCAAAGTCCTTTCTCTGTCTCCTTCTCCATTTTCTTCCATGTTGGAACAACCCTTCTTCTCCACTCTCCTGTAACGTAAACCAATCAGAGTGACGGGCTGTCTCTTCACACTCTGTCTCCATTTCCCATGGGATGTGCAGGTGTTGTTGACCATCTTCCTGATGTTGTGTCTTGACCCTTATCATCTGTGGCCAAGCTTGCTTCATGGAAATTTCCAACTAGCTCTAAGAGAAAACAGCTTCTCGAAGCATCTAGCTAACAGAGACCAATATGGATTCCTTCTCCACAGTTCCATGACTACATATCCCATTCAGAAATTACATTTTAGCCTTAATAACCTAAACCATGACACCAACCTAAAAGTATTTTGTGGCACAATTCATACAACCACTTGTATGAATTACAGTGTCTATGTACGTCACAACATCTTGTGGGTCATCCTGGGTGATCTGCTCCCAATTTTGTTTGATTAAATCAAGTGGACCTTTAACTTTTCTCCCAAACAAAAGTTCAAACGGACTGAACCCGGTACTGGCTTGTGGCACTGATCGATAAGCAAACAAAAGGGATTGCAGCTTCTGGTCCCAATTGTTTGGATTCTCTGCCAAGTAAGCCCTAATCATGCGCATCAGAGTCCCATTGAACTTCTCCGTTAACCCATTACTTTCGGGGTGATAGGCAGTGGTTTCCTTGTGTTTAATTCCACACATTTGCCATAACCGTTTCATGAGCTTTGATGTAAACGATGTGCCCAAATCTGTGATTATTTCTGAGGCAAATCCCATCCTGGACATATACCCCACCAAGGCATCTGCCACTGTGTTAGTTTCGATATTAGTCAAGGGTATGGCTTCGGGGTACCTCGTGGCATGGTCCACAATGGTGAGAATGAACCGGTTCCCCCTCTTTGTGGCCTTGGGCAAAGGTCCCACAATATCCACTCCTATACATTTGAATGGGGTGTCAATCACAGGCAAAGGGCACAACTTCGCTTTGGTCCTGTCACGGTTATTCCCCTGCCTCTGACACACATCACATTGTTTACAGAACTCCTTGATCTGCTTCCCTATTTCAGGCCAGTAAAAATTTTGTGTGATTCTCTGCTGTGTTTTGTTCACCCCTAAGTGCGCAGCAAACATGTCAGAGTGCCCCCTTTGTAAGATCATGGGGCGATACTTTTCAGGTACCACTAGCTGACTTCTGATCCCATCTCCCCCTTTTGAGATATTCATCAGGGTCTCTCTATATAAAATTCCCTTTTTCTCGCGAAATCTCGCTGGGGTTTCAGGTGTTAGCTGGGTGGCTGTCACCTTTTCAAAACACTTTCGGAGAGTGGCGTCTGCCTTTTGCTCTTGGCCAAATTTGCTGTCCGTGGCTAAGGTTTCTGCCACGGCTTCGGGACTACCCTCATCTGCTTCAACCTCGGGCTCTTCAGTACCCCCTTGAACTGTCCCCGTGGTAGCTTGTGAGCGTGTAATCACTAGCACCCGTTTCACATGTTCAGCCAGGTCATTTCCCACGAGCACGGCTGCTGGCAGAGTCGATGAAATCGCTAGCCGCCAAACTCCCCTCCAGCCTTGAAAGCTCACAGGTACCTCAGCTACTGGCAGTGAGATCACCTGCCCCTCAATCCCTGCCACCTTCAAGCTCTCATTTGGGATTATATACTTCCCAGGAATAATGTCTGGATGGCACAGGGTCACCTGGGAACAAGTATCCCTTAGCCCCCTATACTGATGGTCAAGTATTCCTACGTCCACCCCTGCGGTCTCAAACAATTGCGAATCTGTCCTCACTAGTAAGCAGCGCTTGACCTCCACAAGAGGACCATTTTCCCCAGCCTGATCAGCAGATGTAACTGTTCCAGATTGAGTAGCCATGGCAACAGGCTCCCTCAATGGCAAGGAGCTTTGCTCTGTCTGGACACAGAACACAGCTTTTGGCTTGGTTCCACTCAAATCATGAGGCAAATTTCCCTTTAGCTGCTTTAATTTCTCACACTCTGAGATTAGATGGCCCTTTCCTTGACAGAAATAACATTTTCTGCTGTACTTGGAGTCTTTCTCATCTGGTTTTGGTTTTCCCTCCAAAATCTGAGGTCTTGGTGGTTTCATGTCTGAGGGCTTCCCTTCAACCTGGGCCCCTCCCCCTTGCTGGTTTTTCCCTGGTCCCTGAGAGTACCTGCTGTAGGTTTCTTTGGGCTTACCCACAGTTTTCCCCTCAGCACCTAAGGGCTTCCTTATTTGGTAAATAAAATCTGCGATCTCTGCCGCTTCTGCCACCGATTTAGGTTTCCTCTCCCTCACATGGAACTTTAGTTCCCCATGCAGGACTGAATAAAACTGTTCCAGCGCTATCAGGTCTTTGAGCTGCTGGAAGGTCTCTGTCCCCTCCTGAGACAGCCATTTCTCTAGCAACCTCACCAGTTGGGCCCCCACTTGGGTAAAAGTCTGCTCTGGTTTTTTTGTGAGTGACCTGAATCTTTGCCTCAGCTGTTCCGCATTTATCCCATGTCGGGCAAACACCAGTTTTTTAAACTCAGCGAAGTCTTTCAGCAGTTCCACTGGCATCTCTGCATAGACTTCTGCCAGGCTGCCACTGATTAAAGATCGCATAATGGTCATCTTCTCAGTTTCCCTTACTGAGAAGTCCACAAACGCTCTTTCCACGAGGGAAAAGAACACCTCAGGGCAATCTCCCTTGTGGTACACAGGGAATTTCTTCAGGTCAGTTTTAGACAGGCTGCCTTCCCCATTCCCTGGGTTCCCCTCATTATTATTGTTATTCCTATTTCCACTCATCATCTCCAGCTTCTTCAGCTCAAACGCCATTTTTTCTAACTCAAATTGTCTTTGTTTCTCCCTTTCCCTTTCCTGTTTCTCTTCCCTTTCAAACGCCATTCTTTCTCTCTCCAATCTTTCTTCTCTTTCCATTCTCTCTCTCTCTATTTCAAATTGTCTCTGTTTCTCTCTTTCCCTTTCCTCCATCTCCCTCACCCTCAGCTCATGCTGTTGGGCTAGGAGCATTCTTCTGAGTTCTGAGGTCAGTTCTCCCATGCTCTCATCCTGCACTGAGCCAAATTCCTCCTCAGAACCTTGTTCTCCCTGTGGTTCTCTCACTTCCCCCATTTCTGCCATTTGGCTTCGAGTCAAGGGCATAATCTCCCCAGAACAGGCTGCCTTCAAAAGTCAAGCCTCAAAATAAAACGACGACTTTTTTCCTTTTGCCTCAGAAACAGCCTTCTATAGACTGCTGCTGTTCCTTCAGCACCAACTTGCAACTGTTGCCAGGCAGAATCCACCCCCTCTGCTAGGCCTCTCAGCAGACAGGCTAGATCACTGTTACTTCACACAGTTTTGCCTCAGCCCTTTCCCGCCAAAACAGGTTGCCTCAGAGCTCCCTAATCTAGTCCCCCCAATCCGAGTGTGCACGTTCTTCCACTAGCCTACCTCCCCGTGAGGTAAGCCTAGAAGATTACCTACGCGCCCTCAGATTGTCCCTGACTAGACCCCCCTTGCTCTGGGCACACTTGCCAAGGCTTTGCTGGACCACTGGACAACTGGACTAGTCGTATCCCACACGCTGGACACCAATCAATGTGGCAACCCCAGACCTACTGGAGTACGCCACCATGTAGTTATGCTGCCACCAACCATTCCCTGTAAGGAGTCACCAGGAATGGATTTTAATAAATAAAAGAACAAGGTTTATTGAAATAACAAACAGGGTAAATAAAAGAATCAGGTAAATAGGATAATGTAACGTGGCATAGTCCTAATCATATACATACAACAGATTTGGTTCCCCCAGAACCCTTTAAGGTAACGCACAGACCCTGAACCTATCAGTTCTGGCTACCTAAAAAGAAACCTGAACCTATCAGGTATGTACTAACTGACCAACAGTTGTACCCAGTCTGACACACAGACTCCAACTCCTAACTCTCCACACAGCTCCAAATATATATACAGTACAGCTCCTCCCCCCTGATGTCCCGCCTTCCACTCCCCATAGGATGGAACTTTCCCTCCAAACCCATGACAGACAGGTACCATCAGTGCTGTATGTGACAATGGCTATCCCAATATTTATATGTCAAATGTTCTCTTATTGATAGCTGTACAAAAGTACAGTGGTGCCTCGCTTGACGAGGATAATCCGTTCCAGCAAAATCACTGTAGAACGAAATCGTCGTCAAGCGAAAGTAAAAATCCTACTGAAATGCATTGAAAACCGGTTCAATGTGTTCCAATGGGCGAAATACCTCAGCATCCAGTGAAGATCCTCCATAGGGTGGCCATTTTCTGGTGCCTGTAAAGCGAGGAATCCGTCCTAAAACACAGCGGGGAGCCATTTTACACAGTGGGCGGCCATTTTGAAAGCCCAACAATCAGTTGTTTTGATGGTCGTTAAGCAAAAAATCAGTTCCCGAAACAGGGAACTGATCATCGTGAAGCAATTTTTCCCTATTAGAACATAGTTTTGTGATCGCAAAAGCAATCGCAAAAACTTCATTGTTAAGCTATTTCCTCGTCTAACGAGGTAATCGTCAACCAGGGCACCATTGTATGAGCCCAAATTTTGCCTTACGTTTCAAGGAACTATGACAACAATGTATTCTCAAAGGCTTTCACAGCCAGGATCCAATATGGTTGTTGTAGGTTTTTCGAGCTGTTTGACCGTATTCTGGAACACAGCCAAACAGCCCGAAAAACCTACAACAACGATATGGCAACAATGATTTTGAGAGATTAACAAAGACACTCTACATGATGAATTAGATGATGGCACTTTACACAGACGAGGAGGCACAACATTTTGAGTGAGGGACTGAGTGGATACTAGAAGTGGTGTTCATGTTTAACATTCTGAGTTGTTGCTTTGTATACTCATTTAGACAGCATATTGTTTTTGAGCATGTTAGTGCTTGAAGAAGTGAAACACATCAGGGTGCAGCTGCACATCTAAAGAACTGCAGATTCATTTGTGTTCAATTGCTGTGAAATTGCACCAGGGAATTTGAGTCTGTTTGCTTTAAGTGTCCACACTTAAATTGAACTGCTTGCAGTTCTTCTTGCAGCCCTGCATTTGGCGCTCTTCGAATAACTTCATTAATAGGCAGTGAGTCAGGCTTTTTCCTATCTCAACTGACAGCTTCTAAACTTTGATAGTTTAGCTCTTTAAAAATGAAATAATAAAATAAATAGGTGTGTAGCCCTGGAGGAGAAACTTTTAAAAAGTGAAGAAAGAAGAATCTTGGAGAGAGGCTTTGTTGTGGAAGTGTGTGCTGATACTGTTCTATGTATGTGTGCTCATGAGGTGTAAGAGCTAAGATGCTTTGTGTGTACCCATGTGTGCACACCTCATCCTCCCCTTCTGCATCAGTTGAAGTGATCATATGCTTGAACTGATATGAAAAAATGCAACTTTTTAAAAAGTAGAAGGGTCTCTCACAGCGAGGAAAACCTATAGATTAGTGGTGTCAGTTGATTCACATTTCCCATTGTGTCACTGATCAAAAGAAAAAAGAACTGAATCAGCCCATCCAAAACCTATTGCATTTCCCATATGTCATTGCTGTGGTCACCCCCTTGGTTCACAAAATAAGCATTTTCTATCTTTGTTAGGTAAAGGGTGGTGTGTTGTCCCGTTCCCCCCCCCCGCCCATTATTGTATGTGTGATAGTGGTTTCTCAGGAGCTGTTTCTGTTTATATTCTCAGGGCCAACCAGGACTTCTTGGGCAGCAAGGCCCCTCTGGCCCCCCTGGAGTGGAAGGTATCCCAGGACTCCCAGGGCACAAAGGAGACAAAGGTGAAAGAGGCCATCCAGGAACCTCTGGGCCAAAGGGAGAACTGGTAATTATAAAAATCCTTATAGGTCAACGTAAACATAAAGAACAAAAAACAATAAATTTATATTTTTATCATGTTGTTTTTTTCATCCTAGGGACAAAGAGGGATCACTGGCTTTCCTGGTGCAGATGGTATTCCTGTAAGTAGCTATTCATTTCAGATATCAACATCTGAAAGTCATATGTAAACTTCTGCCTATAATTAATTCATCCAATTTTGCATGCATCCCTTATACCTAATAATGGCTTTAGCAGTAAGTTATTAGAAATAGTGAAGTGATTTTCAATCGTCCAACAATTTTAAAAATAGAATCAAGATAAAAATAACAATGAAAAGATTAAAAAGTGTAAACATCTCAGCACTGTTGTTGTTTTGTTGTTTAGTCGTGTCCGACTCTTCGTGACCACATGGACCAGAGCACGCCAGGCCCTCCTGTCTTCCACTGCCTCCCGGAGTTGGGTCAAATTCATGTTGGTCGCTTCACTGACACTGTCCAACCATCTCATCCTCTGTCATCCCCTTTTCCTCTTGCCTTTACACTTTCCCAACATCAGGATCTTTTCCAGGGAGTCTTCTCTTCTCATGAGATGGCCAAAGTATTGGAGCCTCAGCTTCAGGATCTCTCCTTCCAGTGAGCACGCAGGGTTGATTTCCTTTAGAATGGATAGGTTTGTTCTCCTTGCAGTCCAGGGGACTCTCAAGAGCCTCCTCCAACACCACAATTCAAAAGCATCAATTCTTCGGCAGTCAGCTTTCTTTATGGTCCAGCTCTCACTTCCGTACATCACTACAGGGAAAACCATACCTTTACTATTCGGACTTTTGTTGGCAAGGTGATGTCTCTGCTTTTTAAGATGCTGTTGAGGTTTGTCATCACTTTCCTCACAAGAAGCAGAAATCTTTTAATTTCGGGGCTGCTGTCACCTTCTGCAGTGATCATGGAGCCCAGGAAGGTGAAATCTGTCACTGCCTCCATATCTTCCCCTTCTATTTGCCAGGAGGTGATGGGACCAGTGGCCATGCTCTTAGCTTTTTTGATGTTGAGCTTCAGACTGTTTTTTGCAATCTCCTCGCTCACCCTCATTACAAGGTTGCTTAATTCCTCCTCACCTTCTGCCATCAGAGTGGTATCATCTGCATATCGGAGGTTGTTGATATTTCTTCCAACAATCTTAATTTTGGCTTGGGATTCCTCCAGTCCAGCCTTTCGCATGATGTATTCTGCATATAAGTTAAATAAGCAGGGGGACAATATACAGCCTTGTCATACTCCTTTCCCAATTTTGAACCAGTCAGTGTTTCCATATGCAGTTCTAGCTGTTGCTTCCAGTCCCATGTATAGGTTTCTCAGGAGGTAGATAAGGTGATCAGGCAGTCCCATTTCTTTAAGGACTTGCCATAGTTTGCTGTGGTCCACACAGTCAAAGGCTTTTGCTTAGTCAATGAAGCAGAAGTAGATGTTTTTCTGGAACTCTCTGGCTTTCTCCATAATCCAGCGCAAGTTAGCAATTTGGTCCTTAGTTCCTATGCCTCTTTGAAATCTCACTTGTACTTCTGGGAGTTCTCAGTCCACATACTGCTGAAGCCTACCTTGCAGGATTTTGAGCATAACCTTGCTAGCGTGTGAAATGAGTGCAATTGTACGGTAGTTGGGGCATTCTTTGGCACTGCCCTTCTTTGGGATTGGTATGTAGACTAATCTTGTCCAATCCTCTGACCACTGCTGAGTTTTCCAATCTTGCTGGCATATTGAATGTAGCACCTTAACAGCATCATCTTTTAAGATTTTAAATAGTTCCACTGGGATGCCATCACCTCCACTGGCCTTGTTGTTAGCCATGCGGTCTAAGGCCCACTTGACTTCACTCTCCAAGATGTCTGGCTCAAGGTCAGCAACCACACTACTGTATCTGGGTTGTCTGGGCTATCCAAATCTTTCTGATATAATTCCTCTGTGTATTCTTGCCACCTCTTCTTGATGTCTTATGCTTCTCTGAGCTCCCTACCATTTTTGTCCTTTATCATGTTCATCTTTGCACAAAATGTTCCGTTAATAGCTCCAATTTTCCTGAACAGATCTCTGGTTTTTCCTTTTTTTATTATTTTCCTCCATTTCTTTGCATTGTTCATTTAAAAAGGCCCTCTTGTCTCTCCTTGCTATTCTTTGGAAGTCTGCATTCAATTTTCTGTATCTCCCTTGCATTTTGTTTCCCTTCTCTTCTCTGCTATTTGTAAGGCCTCGTTGGACAGCCACTTTGCTTTCTTGCATTTCTTTTTCTTTGGGATGGATTTTGTTGCTTCCTCCTGTACAAAGTTATGAGCCTCTATCCATAGTTCTTCAGGCACTCTGTCCACCAAATCTAGTTCCTTAAATCTCTTCTTCACTTCCAAGGTGTATTCATAAGGGCTTTGGTTTAGATTATACCTGACAAGCCCAGTGGTTTTTCCTACTCTCTTCAGTTTAAGCTTGAATTTTGCTATGAGAAACTGATTATCAGAGCCACAATCAGCTCCAGGTCTTGTTTTTGCTGACTGTGTAGAGCTTCTCCATCTTTGGCTGCAGAGAATATAGTCAATCTGATTACGGTATTGCCCATCTGGTGATTTTCATGTGTAGAGTCACCTCTTGTGTTGTTGGAAAATAGTGTTAGCGATGACCAGCTTGTTCTCTTGACAAAAATTTATTAGCCTTTGCCCTGCTTCATTCTGAACTCCAAGGCCTAACTTTCCTGTTGTTCCTTTTATCTCTTGACTCCCTACTTTAGCATTCCAATCCCCTAAAATGAGAAGAACATCTTTCTTTGGTGTCAGTTTTAGAAGGTGTTGTAAGTCTTCATAGAATTGGTCCATTTCAGTCTCCTCAGCACTGGCGGTTGGTACATAAACTTGGATTATTGTGATGTTGAAAGGTCTGCCTTGGATTCGTATTGACATCATTCTATCATTTTTGAGATTATATCCCAGTGCAGCTTTTCACACTCTTTTGTTGACTATGAGGGCTACTCCATTCCTTCTACGGGCTTCTTGCTCACAATAGTAGATCTGATACTCATCTGAATTGAATTCACCCATTCCCGTCCATTTTAGTTCACTGACGCCCAGGATGTCAATGTTTATTCTTGCCATCTCCTGTTTGACCACATCCAGCTTCCCAAGGTTCATAGATCTTACATTCCAGGTTCCTATGCAGTATTTTTCTTTGCAGCATTGGACTTTCCTTTTACTTCCAGGCACATCCACAGCTGAGCATTAGCTCTGGAGCTACCTGTACTTGTCCTTCACTCTTCCTCAGTAGAATGTTGGATGCCTTCCGACCTGAGGGTCCCATCTTCCAGTGTCATATCTTTTAGCCTTTTGTTTCTGGTCATGGGGCTTTCTTGGCAAAGATACTGAAGTGGCATTGCCATTTCCTACTCCAGGTGAATTGCATTTAGTCGTAACTCTCTACTATGACCTGTCCGTCTTGGGTGTTTCTGCACGGCATAGCCCATAGCTTCACTGAGTTACTCAAGCCCCTTCGCCACGACAAGGCAGCAATCCATGAAGGAGATCTCAGCACTAGTATGAAACTAAATGCTTTTTGGTGATGGTGCCAACCTTGTGGAACACTCTCCTAGGAGAAATCCTTTGGGCTCCCCTTTGTCTCTCTGCAGGGACACAAGCAAAAAAAATTCATTCCAGTCAGTTTTAACATAGGATCTGCTGCCTTACATCGTTAGCATCTCAACACTAGTATGAAACTAAATGCTAATGATGTAAGGCAGCAGATCCTATGTTAAAACTGACTGGAATGAATTATTTTTTTGCTCGTGTCCCTGCGGAGAGACAAAAGGGCGACCAATGGATTTCTCCTAGGAGAGTGTTCCACAAAGTTGGCACCATCACCAAAAAGGCCCTCTTTCTTGTCTGCCTGCCCCTGCGCAGTCTCACAAATAGACAGATAGCTGGGCCTTTAATGGTGAACAAATCACTGCAACAGTTTTTAGGGAGATAGGCATGTTACTCTGTTTCAGCAACAACAAAAAGCAAGCTTTGTGGGGCCTTTATGACTAAAATATTATTTCAGCATGAGCTTTCTTGGATTACAGCCCATTTCTTCTGATAAATGTAATGACCACTGTATCCTCCTGACCTGTCTCTCTGGAATGGAATTTGGGAGCACTATTTTTTGGTGGCTCCAGTCCTTCCTGGAGGAGAGAACTCAGAAGGTAGTGCTTTTCAAAATGGTAGCCACTGACCTGTGGAGTCCCTCAGGGTTCTGTTTTGTCTCCTGTGTTATTTAACATCTATATGAAATCACTGGGAGAGATTATCTGGAGTTTTGCAGTTCAGTGTCACCAGTATGCGGGTAACATCCATTTCTACCTCTCCTTGCCACCTAAACCCAAGGAAGCTACTTTGGTTCTAGATCAGTGTCTGGTGTCAGTAATGGAATGGATGAGAGTGAACAAACTGAAACCTAAGCCGGATAAGACAGAAGTGCTCCTGGTCAGCTGAAAAGCAGATCAAGGAATAGGGATGCAGCCAGTACTGGATGGGATTACATTCACAAAGCTACAGTATTGCTTTGATTGGATTTTTAGTACTACTTGTGTTTTCCATTTTTGTGTTTTCCATTTTTCAGAGTGACTTTTTTGTATACTTACTGAGCTTTGCCTTAATATTGCCTATTAATGTTGTAAGATGCCTCCTTATTAATTGTTCATAGTTTTAAATATTGTCTTTTAGTGATGTTAACCACTGTTGTATACTCATTATTTTCAACTTTAAATATTGTCTTTCATTGTTTGTAAGCTGCTTTGGGTCCTTTCAATGAAGAAGTTGGAGTAAAAATATTTTAAATGAATAAATAATAAATAAAATCCTCTCCCATAAGTTATGCCTGCAGGAGAGTTGTGACATCAGCAGCAGCAGGAGACTGCCTGTAAATAAAGAGTTCTTGTTTCAATCACAGGGCTTCCTGACTTCTATCTAATCAGTCTTGATGCATGCAAATCAGGTGAGCCCTCAGATGGAAGCAGGAACTCTTCACTTATTAGGAGTATGTCCCTGCTGGATGACATTACTGGCAGTGGCACATTAGAAAGTTCCTGCTTCCATTCCATGCCTTGCCTGACTTGTGCACAAAGAGGCCAACTGCAGAAAGATTGGGCACTGTGAGATTGAAGCAGGAACTTTTGTATTACTGACAATCTTCCCCTGCTGGTGACAAATTTTGCTTTATGCAGGGGCAATTTATATAATCTGTCTCTCTCTGCAAAGAACTGTCTCACTGCAAAACCCATTGACACTAGTTAAATATTTTCTATTTCCTATTTGCACAAAATATAAAGAAGCAGCAGATGTCAGCATTTAGATTGTTGTCTCATTCACCCATCCTCTGTTTAATGTTCAGAATCAAAACCAACACATGCAGAGCATTGGCTTCTATAGGATTTGGTTTCACAGAAGTAAATGCAGTTATTGAATAATATAACTATTTAGTAACACAGAAACATTGTAATGTGCAAACATTTTTACACTGAAAGTGTGTAAGAAGAATACTACGTATATATAAATTCTTATGTGGGAATTACAGATAGGCTTTTTGTCAGGTGGTATACAATGTTATGAGAAAAAAATGAATGCAGTTACCCCTTATGACTGTCTAAATGCAGGTTTCTCATTTCCACACATATACCCAAAACACACAGTTAATTTTTCTATAGTAGTTTAACACTTGAGTGTATGGATGGGGGCAGGTCACTACACCAGCAACCTTGATTTTAGTTCCTCATCAAACAGGGAGGCAGAGCTATTACATCCTCAGCTATTGTTAACAAGGTATTCTTTTTCTTGTGTGGTTGCACTACGACCTCCTGGGGAAACAGTTGTAAGGTGGTAGAAGATCTCTGTAGACTCTGTACTGCTAAACAGGTGCTGAGATGACTGAAACATTGGATATGATTTGAATCAGGAGAGACATAACATTGACAATCCTATGATGCTTAGCTGTCATAGCCTAGAAGAAAGGTTGGAAGATAACCGATTTTTTGAAATGAATTAAGGGGAAAGTGCTAATCACTAGTGCCACATTTTGCATTCACTCTCTATGCCTATGTGGCCATAAAAAGCTCTCTGGAAATAACTTACACCTGACCCTCTCCTGCTTCTGTTTATCTCTTCATAGTTGAGATAACACCAATGTGGGCAACAGAAGGATAAATCTGATATGGCTAGAATGGGGGCTCACTCTTTTTTTTCTTATTACTTGCTGGGATTTGAGTGTCCAGTAAGCAGCATGAGTGCTACAGGTTCCCCAGACACCAGCAGTTTGGGCAGGAGAACAGATGGATATGATTAGTCAGGACTGTGTTCCTGCCTGCTTCTCCTATGCTTTGCAGGAGGAAAGGAAGAGAAGAAAGACAAACCACACCTAAGGTGTCTGTGGATAGGAGGTTGTGTTTGTGATGGAGTGATAACCTCCCATGATTTGGGTTTTACCTGTGGTGCATTTGCTAAAAAAAGTCCACCAATCTCAGTAGTTTAAAAATATGGAATCATATTTAACTGATGTTCTCACACTTTTCGTAGATATAAAGCACATGGGAAACATGTAGTTTAAACTAATTTGGCCACCACCACTAATTCGTTATTAGTATTCTATCAGAGCACCTGTGTAGAATGTTCACAGTGTATTCCTAGACAATGTGTCCTGGCTTTAAAGAGGCTCTGGCCAAAATCCTATTGAGTTTTTATACTGGTATGATACAATTGGTACAAATCTTATTGGCAGATTGATGCAAGTTAAAAAGTTAGTGTAGGCAATTATTTATATATACCAAGTTGCACACCTGGGTGCACAACAGCAAACATCTATGCTAACTTCTTATCTTGTAGCAATGTGCCAGCAATATTTATGCTAGTTGTGTTGTACTGGTTGTCATAACTAAGAGGATTTAGGCTACTGGATGCATGCAGTTGTGGATAGGTTCTTCTAGTGTCACTTGATGGCATAATTACACTGGGTCTCTGTAGTTTCTTAAGTTCTTAAAGAAAGAAAGAAAGAAAAAGAAAGAAAGGCCAAGCTGTCATAAATTTTCCAGTCAGTGACATTCTCCATTTCTCCTAGCCTGGTGATTGTGAATGTGACCAAATTTCTTTTTCTGTCACTGATTTTTATATGTTCTCTGGGACATCTGGTTTGAACTACAGTGGTATAATTATGAATTACTTTTTCTCTTTCTCTCCAGTTTCTCATGTAATTCTTGCTTGGGTTGATGGTGAGAACATTTCAAGAGTGGTATGAAGAGCAGGAAGAAGAAACCAAAAACAGATGCCAGATGAACATACTTGTGTTTATTTTAATCTCCACAGGGACATCCAGGTCAAGGAGGATCAAGGGGGAAACCAGGCTATGATGGCTGCAATGGGACCACAGGGGATCCAGGTCAGCAGGGAAGCCCAGGGCCTGCCGGCGTGCCTGGTTTCTTTGTAAGTTACCAACACTGTACAGATAAATGTAATGGATCTTTGATTGATGTAATCCTACTCTTTTAAAACAAAATTAAACAGAACAGACAATAGTATGAACTAGTGACTCTCCACTATGTTCTTCTCAGGATCAAAGGAATGAATATGGAATAAAGCCATAGCTTTTTTTGTGATTTGTCTATAAGTTCCCAAAACTATGGGAAAGTGTATGAGAAGCTCTGTTTAATAATATCTAGACTAGTGTTTTTTATCCTGTACATCAGGAATGCAGACTGACATAGAGTTCGTACAACTTGTGCAATCATAGTTTTTGGCCATCTGAAGATTATTATTACTGTGAATCAAAAAGATGAAAAATAACCTTCCCCTTATATTCGCCATGGCATTATGCACCATTTAGAATAATGCAGATTCATCCACCATAGCTCCAAGAAAGTTAAATATAGACACTTGAAACATGGTTTGGATCCTTGCAGCCGAGGGATATGTGACTTCAATATTTCCCCCAGGATAATTATTTTTAATTCATTTTAATTAAAATCAATGTGTAGTCCTCTCAGTCACTAGCAGAAAGATTTCCCTAATCTTCCTAAATAAGAAAATATAAAGCCATGATCAGGTTTGAGATAAGCATATATCAAGAGAAATGTTTGTTCCACAGGACTTCAGCATTCATTTCTTGTTTATGTGGTGGTTTTAGATTTTGTTTCCTAGCTTCTGCAATGTGCCGTGGACACTGTTCTCTTTGTCCTGAGAGGATCCTCTAGTGTTTGAAATGAGTCCCAGGTCTAAATGGGAGCAGGATAATCAACTAAACAGCTATTTAGGCAGCCTGCTTGAGATCAAGAATAGCAGCAAACAGGGAGTAGTATGTGGGAGTTTTAGGCCAGTTCCCAGAAAATAGGACAAGTTTGAAAAACCTGGCTTTAGCAATACAGGTTCAGTTGATAGGAATTTCAGCATCTTATTAAATATCAGGTTAGTTGGCTGGGTAGCTCAGTTGTTTGAGTTTCTGGCTGTGGAGCCAGAGGCTGGGAATTGGATTCTCTCTATGCCCCCTGGGAGAAAAGCCAGCCTGTGTGGTTTTGAGCAACAGTCCCAGAGTGCCCTCAGAACAAGGGAATAATAAACCCCTTGTTTTTTGTAGTCTTCTATGATTCACACACTTGGGTTAACATGCCTGCACAGTACACTACTGGCATCTTCTACAGCAGGGGTGTCCAACCTTTCACGTTCCCTGGGCCACATTAGAAGATGAAAATTTGGTTTGGGCTGCACATAAAATAAAATAACAGTAACGATACCCGATCATCAAAAAAAAAAAGAAAGAAAGAAAGAAAAAGAAAAAAAAGAAAATATCGTTAACATATTAAACTTACTTGCCACTTTCTGGAAAGTTAGGGAAACAGAAATTTGTCAGGGAAAGTCAGGGAATTTGATCTGAAGTTAAGGAAATTATGATTAAAATATATTCAAGCAGTGGGCTTTTGACCTGCTGCTGGAAGAGCATGATCTGTTTTTGTGGCAACTGTAATAGAGAAGTAGCAGAATACAAGTAAAGCTTAATGATGCCCTTTCCGAGCTCCACCTTTTTCTCAGCTCCATCCCCAGCAACCAGCCTAATGTGTTTGTTGAGCTCTGTCCCTGCATGATTTCCAAGGCCTTGCCTGTAGCATTTGCTAAGCAAGGCTAGTTTAAATGTTTAGCAGGATACAAACTTTAAACATCTGTTTTCATCCCTACCTGCTAATACTGCATTTAACTTAACATATAAAGATAAAAGCATGTTTTTGGGTCAAGCTTGTGTATGGAATAGAATCTTTGTCTCCTGCTAAACCCAGCACCGAGCTGCAAATGAGTGTTGCTGCTCTTGGATTCCGTAGTCAACTAGCACTTTCTACTCTACACCATGCAAAGTAAAATTTTCAAATGTGATTGCTTGTTCCTGCTGGAATTTTCAGAGTATCAGCTATCTCATCCTCTTCCTTGACTTCTCCCATGCATAAAGGTTGCAAATGAGGGTTGTCTGCTTCTCTAAATTGTAGAAATGATCTGCAAGTATTTAAACTCCACCTCTTTCTTGCTGTTGATCTGCTCATCATGGTTCCAAAAAGTGAAAGTAAAACTTTCCCAGCTTTAGAAAGTTCCTACTTGCCAGAAAACAAATCTGCTAACATCTTGGTGTCAAGCAGGTGCTTCTGTGTATGGCTGTATCTGAAACCACATTTTGAAGATGGCTTATAAAAGGAGAGTTTTTAATATGCAATAGCTGGATTTCAAACTTCATCCTAACTTTGTTCCATGGCTATCACCAGTTGCTGGAGACAAATGCAAAGGTTATTGTATACTACACAACCTTTGAATTAAGTAATATCAGAATAAGATCTGTGGAGTCTCATGCACAAGTGCCATTATATCAGAAGAACCTGAAAATTAAATCAAGGCAACAGTCCATCGCAATATGTTTAGGTTCAAAGCCAAGTGCAAGTTCAGATAGTAAAGCTAGGGAGGGTGAAGAGACAGCCCCTGTGAAAACTGGAAAACATGGTCAGAGTGATGAAAATGGCAAAGAATTACCCACCACACAAACAAGTATGGCTGCCTGTGGTAGGACAGCAGCCTGCCTGTCGGCTTTGCAACTGGTGATGAAGGTGTCATTTAACTCTTGTAACAACATTTATTGTTGTTATTCAGGCAGATGTTCTCAGATAGCCAGATAGCTCAACAGTTTCATCTCGGAAAAACAAAAACCATGCATGTTGTTGCTTTTGGCTTGGTACCATATTTCTCTGATCTTTTACTGAAACAGCTGAAACAATGACAAATACTTGTTATCTGTTTTGATGAAGCTTTGAATAAGGTGCTTCAGATGGATTTAGTTCATTTTTGGGGTGATTGCCGTCATAAAGTTTCCACATAATATCTAACCAGTGTTTTTCTTCGAACCGCTACTGCTGAAGACCTTCTTCAGAAGTTTCAAGAAGGCATGTTTTCTTTATCAGTTGCAAAACTATTACAAGTATCTATGGATGGGCCAAATGTAAATCACCTTTTTCTAAGAAAACTAAAAAAAGAAATAAAAACCAACCTTGACTGTAAAGGAGAAGGAAAATAATTGATCAACTTTGGAACTTGTACCCCTCTTTTAAAAGAGGATTGCAAGCAGTGAAATGGGACCTGAATTCAGTCTTGAGCAACATGTATTATCTGTTCAGAGATTCCCCAGCTTTGTTGTTTAGTTGTTAAGTCGTATCCAACTCTTCGTGACCCCATGGACCAGAGCACTCCAAGCCTCCTGTCTTCCAATGTCTCCCGGAGTTGGGTCAAATTCATGTTGGTTGCTTCGATGACACTGTCCAACCATCTCATCCTCTGTCGTCCCCTTCTCCTCTTGCTTTCACACTTTTCCAACATCAAGGTCTTTTCCAGGGAGTCTTCTCTTCTCATGAGATGGCCAAAGTACTGGAGCCTCAGCTTCAGGATCTGTTCTTCCAGTGAGCACTCAGGGTTGATTTCCTTCAGAATAGATAGGTTTGTTCTTTGCGGCCTCTGTGAATCACACTATGAGTAATCCACACATGCATGGAGTCTTGTCAGAATATTCTAGAGCTTCTGCAGTAGCAAAAAATACATCAGTACAGACCCCTCCCCCAGTATATGTACCTTGGCACCAAGGCTCTCCTTTCAGTTTCTTTCAACAGCCTCATTAAGAGCCTTGATCATTGCTTCTGTGAAAAATCTGAAAATGAAAATAGGAAATGTATTGAACTGTATTTATTATTATTATCCTTATTATTTGCAAAATAAGATACACTCCAGCCTTAGGGCCAAAGCGGTCCCCCCCCCTCCATTGTTTTCTTTTCAAAACTGGTTCTTGGTTCATGGCATTTTAAGGCCCATTTAAAAGCTGTGTAGCTTGCAATAATAAGATCCTGCTCTCTGACAGCCATGCTAATGCCTTTTTTTTGCCTTGGTGAGCCCCATCAAACTTCCTCGTGCCCTCACTGCAAAAACTTTAAACGCGGAGTTCTCCGTAATCTAGACTCAGGCTTTGGCTGTGGGAGCAATCTCTAAAGCAGGGGTCTCAAACATGCAGCCCGGGGGCCATTTGCGGCCTGCGGTATTATAGTTTGTGGCCCCCACCTTGCCTTCCCTCCCCTGAAGCGCCCAAGCATCCTTTGCTATCAAGAGTCAAATAAAGCCTTGCCTCGCTCAGGGGCTCTCTCCCAAGACAGCGCCTCTTGCACCCTCCATCGAGAACTGCAGCCTGCCAGCCAGCCCGCCCATCTGCCGGCTAGCAGGCTGCATTTCCGGATGGAGGGTGCAAGGGGCTCTGTCTCGGGAGAGAGCTGGTGAGCGAGGTGCGCTGCCGGCCTTTTTCCCCCAAGTGCCTGAGCTGCTGCTGAGTGATGCCTGAGAGCGGCCCCCAGGTAAATTGAGTTTGAAACCCCTGCTCTAAAGCCATGGATAAAGCTATTTCCAAAGCGAAAAAACAACACCCATCAGCTATTCCATCTCATTCCAATCATCAGAAAACTACTCTGCAGTCGATATCGACGGTCACGCAAGTTCACAAGGCCAAACATTCAGTGTCGAACCTCTCGACATAGAAAACAGTCTCTGAGAGAAAACCGTTCATGGACGTTTCCTCAGCACCTAAACCGTCACCTTTGAAGAAGGCTAATGTAAGCAGCCCCTTATCTCCAAAGAGATTTATAGGGGTGCCGGAGACTGGGATGAGTACGAAATCCAGACAAACCTCTAACTGCTGAGCAGAGCCACTTAGGTCTCAGCCAGGTCCTGTCTAAACTTCTTCCTCAAAAGCCAATCCCCTTTATTAAGAAAGCAACACAGACATAACCATGAGATATACTCAGATTAATCTGGGCTCTAGAAATCTTTGGTAGCGAACATATAAGGCCAATTAATATTCCTCAGCTAGTCTGAACAAGAAACAATGCTTCTAGATAGAAATCAATCATTACTGTTTTATTAATAAAAGTTGTTAAAGAAACCAAATGTTTAGTTGGTACATTTTCAATACAAGGCACAGATAATTCCTCCCCCACTCCAGCTAGAAAAATAAAGAAATGAAACTATGCTAACTAATATAAAGGGTAACATAGTCCATCTCACGTGTCTTGGGTCTTTATAGGCTGATGCTAGATGAAAACCAGTTGACTTCCATCAGTCCATGGTAGGAAAAATAGTCCATAGCAAATCTACAAGCCATTATGGGGAAAAGCACGTGTCTGACCTTTCTCAGTCTAACTCCATCTTTTTCCAACTCCTCACTAACTTCCTTCTTCTTCCCAGAATTCTTCATAAGGAACACCCCCTCCTGGGTCTTGTTGTTCCGCCTAACTTTCTCATGGAGCTTCAGTTGTTATCATACTTTGTGGCAGAATTATTTTGACTACGAAAGTCTCTGCTCTCTGCTCATCTTAGCAACGAGATAACCAGAGAGCGAAGCTTCTCTGAAACAGCATGTAAAACTTTCCTACTACAGAACAGACTTTAAATCAAGATGGATGCTATTGGGACAATCTTAGGACTACATATCCCATTCTAATACACATAAAAACACAAATCATCACAGCTAAGTCTTTGAAATCAAAGCCTTCCAAAACCGTTTCCCAACACCACAACCACCAGAGACCGGGGACCTCATCTGCGTTGGTTGTCTTTCAGATGAGGAGGCATTTCCACCTCATCAACCTCACCACCACAGTCTCCTGAATGGGAACAGTGTGTTGATCGACTCACAGCTTCCACTGATAGCCCACAACAATCCTCAGGCTCTCCCAGTGAGTCTTCATAAATTGCCTCACCAGACATCCATGGTGCTGAAACACAACCATATACTGTGCCTTACTCTGCCCTAGTAGGCCTACCACCTTGGCGTCTGGCATGTTAACAAAGGCACCAAGGCTGTATGAGTGTCCGCTTGCCTCCTTGCCCGGAAACAGATCACGCTGGGCACCATCATTGGGATGCTGTTTGCCCCGATCGGTGCTCAACGGAGAAACCAGCCAAACAGACCAGTTGCTCTTCCTGTTTTGGTAGCGCTGCGCCTGGAGGTTGTCTCTAGGGAGCCTTCGGTGTCGAAGTGTTCTTATTACCATGATCACCCAGGACTACCTGGCACATCTTATCTGCCATCAGCTAAGAGACCCAAGCAAGCCAATCAATACTCAGCTCCGGGCACATTTGCAGCACTGGCAAGTTACTATTTTCCTCTCCTTCAGGAAGACGGCGAGTGCTCATCCCGCTCAGTGTCACCAGCGCCTGTCTATTCCACCATAATACAGTGTGGTCCATCGACGCCTTTAACACTTCAACAGCTGTCTTGACACTGACAGCAACCTCCATTTTGACACACCTCGATACCGACCCTTTCGATACAGACAGTCCTCGATATCGACCATTGTCCACCTTTGACATAAATATTGATCGAAGACCCTTGATATCGGCCCCTGTCCATGGACACACCTTGTCGATACCAGTTGAAGACCCTTGATATCAACCACCTGTCCATGGATGCACTTTGAACATCGATACCAATCAGTAACTTTTGATATCGACGATTGTCTACCAACCCCCCCCCTTGACATCGACAGCTCAGCGTTGACACCAATATTTTCAGGAACAGCCACTCGCCATCAATATTGATCAACAGTCGATTGACTTGAGGCATGATGCTGACCCATCTGATCATGGTTCCAGGCCTCAAACACCATCAGTTCTTTTAACATCACCAGATTCTGCCCTGGCAGACACAGACCCTCCGTCACCAGCAGAGGATTTTCAAACCTATGCTCAACTAATGATTCATATGGCCAAATCCCTCAACCTACGAATCCATAGACCCACTACTAAACCAGCAGATTATCTTTATCATCCCATCTCCAAAGTTACTACCACACCAGTCCATATCTCCATGCTCCTTTCTCTCCTGAGCACAGCTAGACATTCTTGGAGTAGCATCATATCATCTCTGCATCATCATCTCTGTATCATCTCATTCAGTATCAAAACACATAGACAACCTTTATTGAGTACATGACCCAGGCACAATCTTTTTACAGAAACAACCAGCTCCCAATTCCATATTCATCGAAACTTTACAATCTCACTCTCAACGCAGACAAATACTAATTGTTCTTCTTGTTTATTCATTAAGTCGTGTCCAACTCTTCGTGACCCCATGGACCAGAGCATGCCAGGCCTTCCTGTCTTCCACTGCCTCCCGGAGTTCGGTCAAATTCATGTTGGTCGCTTCGAGGATACTGTCCAGCCATCTCGTCCTCCTTGTGACAAACCCAGACCTAATGGGATATGCCACAGTTTCACTAAGCTGCCACCAACCATTCCCTATAAGAAGTCACACAGACCAGGGATGGATTTTTAACAAATAAAAGAACAAGGTTTATTAAATAACACACAGGGAAAAATAAAAGGATCAAGTGAATAAGATACAGTAACGTGGCTTAGTCTCAATCATACATACACACAGTTTGGTTCACACAGAACACTTAACTTGAAGCACAGACCCTGAACCTATCAGTTCTGGCTAACCATACAGACACCTGAACCTATCAGGTTGGTACTGACTGACACACAGTAGTACCCTGTCTGACACACAGACTCCCACTCAAGCTTCTTCTCTCAGCTTTTTCCCCCTCCTTCCCATATATATACAGTACAGCCCCTCCTCCTGATGTCCCGCCTTCCACTCCCCATAGGATGGAACTTTCCCTCCAAACCCATGACAGACAGGTAACATCAGTGCTGTATGTAACACCTCCCCTCTTTATAAGTTGTTTTGTAGGGGGAAAGCTAAGGTGCTTTTCACCAAAAAACAACCTGGATCCCAAAACATACAAAAACCATCATATAATAACATACAATGCCATACTTACTTATACTTACATTCTATTAGGCATTTAAACATTTACCATTAACAATACATCAAGTTACCTTTATTTATACAAACCAACATGTTTAATAAACAGACACATTTGACTTTTTGTCATCAAAATATATACATAGTCCATGTTTCTTTCGCCGTCTTCATTCTTCAGGTCTTCTTGACAAGGCGTCAGCAACACAGTTCACTGACCCTCTGACCACCTTCACTTCAAAGTCATAGTCTTGCAGATTTAAAGCCCACCTCATAAGTTTACTATTGTGGGTTTTCATTGTCTTTAACCATTGCAGTGGTGAATGGTCAGTGCACAGAATAAAATGTCTTCCCCAGATGTAAGGCTTGGCCTTCTGGATCGCGTAGACTATGGCCAGGCACTCCTTCTCCACGGTTGCCAAATGTCTCTCACCTTTCTGGAGTTTCCTACTCAGGTAGGACACTGGATGCTGGTCACCATTTTCATCCTCCTGGCAAAGAACTGCTCCTACCCCGCTGTTAGATGCATCGGTGTAGATGATGAACTCCCGGTCGAAGTCTGGAGCACGCAGCACTGGATAGTTGATGAGGGCCTCCTTCAACCTCCGGAACGCCTCCTCACAGTCGCTGGTCCACGGGATGCGGTCATCAGTCTTCTTCCTCGTCAGATCGGTCAGCGGAGCCGCAATCTCGCTAAACCTCGGGATGAACTTTCTGTAGTAGCCCACCAACCCAAGAAATGATTTGACTTTTCTCTTGGTGTTGGGTCTAGGCCAATCACGAACTGCTTCTATCTTGGGCTCGAGGGGTTTTATCACTCCTCCCCCTACTATGTGACCCAAGTCTTTTATTTCTGGGCTACCCAGCTGCAGTTTGTTCTCCTTGCAGGGCCGAGGCCAAAGCACTTCCTCCCCTGGGTTAAAGTGCCTCTCCCTGCCTTCCTGGTCATCCCAAGCTTTCTTTCTGACCTTTTGAGCTTGCAGGGTCTCTGCTGCTAGCTCTAGGTTTCTCTTTAGGTCATTCCTTAAAGAGTCTATATATGTCACAACATCTTGTGGGTCATCCTGGGTGATTTGCTCCCAATTTTGTTTGATCAAATCAAGGGGCCCTTTCACCCTTCTCCCAAATAAAAGTTCAAACGGACTGAACCCGGTACTGGCTTGTGGCACTGATCGATAAGCAAACAAAAGGGATTGCAGCTTCTGGTCCCAATTGTTTGGATTCTCTGCCAAGTAAGCCCTAATCATGCGCATTAGAGTCCCATTGAACTTCTCAGTTAACCCATTACTTTCAGGGTGATAGGCAGTGGTTTCCTTATGCTTAATTCCACAGATTTGCCATAACCGTTTCATGAGCTTCGATGTAAACGATGCGCCCAAATCTGTGATTATTTCTGAGGCAAATCCCATCCTGGACATATACCCCACCAAGGCATCTGCCACTGTGTTAGTTTCAATGTTAGTCAAGGGAATGGCTTCAGGGTACCTCGTGGCATGGTCCACAATGGTGAGAATGAACCTGTTCCCCCTCTTTGTGGCCTTGGGCAAAGGTCCCACAATATCCACCCCTATGCATTTGAACGGAGTGTCAATCACAGGCAAAGGGCACAACTTTGCTTTGGTCCTGTCACGGTTATTCCCCTGCCTCTGACACACATCACATTGTTTACAGAACTCCTTGATCTGCTTCCCTATTTCAGGCCAGTAAAAATTCTGTGTAATTCTCTGTTGTGTTTTGTTCACCCCTAAGTGCGCAGCAAACATGTCAGAGTGCCCCCTTTGTAAGATCATGGGGCGATACTTTTCAGGTACCACCAGCTGACTTCTGATCCCATCTCCCCCTTTTGAGATATTCCTCAGGGTCTCTCTATATAAAATTCCCTTTTCCTCTCGAAATCTCACTGGGGTTTCAGGTGTTAGCTGGGCGTCTGTCACCTGTTCAAAACACTTTTGGAGAGTGGCGTCTGCCTTTTGCTCTTGGCCAAATCGGCTGTCTGTGGTCAAGGTTTCCACCACAGCCTCTGAACTCCCCTCTGCTTCCGTCTCTGGCTCATCAGTACCCCCCTGAACTGTCCCTGTGGTGGCTTGTGAGCGTGTAATCACTAGCACCCGTTTCACATGCTCAGCCAGGTCATTTCCCACGAGCACGGCTGCCGGCAGAGTCGATGAAATCGCTAGCCGCCAAACTCCCCTCCAGCCTTGAAAGTTCACAGGTACCTCAGCTACTGGCAGCGAGATCACCTGTCCCTCAATCCCGGCTACCTTCATGCTCTCATTCGGGATTATATACTCCCTAGGAATAATATCTGGATGGCACAGGGTCACCTGGGAACAAGTATCCCTCAGCCCCCTATACTGATGGTCAAGTATTCCTACGTCCACCCCTGCGGTTTCAAACAACTGAGAATCTGTTCTCACTAGTAAGCAGCGCTTGACCTCCACAAGAGGACCATTTTCCTCAGCCTGATCAGCAGATGTAACTGTTCCAGATTGAGTAGCCATGGCAACAGGCTCCCTCAGTGGCAAGGGGCTTTGCTCTTTCTGGACACAGAACACAGCTTTTGGCTTGGTTCCACTCGAATCCTGAGGCACAACTCCTTTTAGCTGCTTTAATTTCTCACACTCTGAGATTAGATGGCCCTTTCCCTGACAGAAATAACATTTTCTGCTATATTTTGAGTCTTTCTCATCTTGTTTTGGTTTTCCCTCCAAAATCTGAGGTCTTGGTGGTTTCATGTCTGAGGGCTTCCCTTCAACATGGGCCCCTCCCCCTTGCTGGTTTTTCCCTGGTCCCTGAGAGTACTTGCTGTAGGTTTCTTTAGGTTTCCCCATCGATTTCCCCTCATCACCTAAGGGCTTTCTGATTTGATAAATAAAATCTGCGATCTCGGCGGCTTCTGCCACAGATTTCGGTTTCCTTTCCCTCACCTGGAATTTCAGTTCCCCATGCAGGACTGAATAGAACTGTTCCAGCGCTATCAAGTCTTTGAGCTGCTGAAAGGTCTCTGTCCCCTCCTGAGATAGCCATTTCTCTAGCAGCCTCACCAATTGGGCCCCCACTTGGGTAAAAGTCTGCTCTGGTTTCTTGGTGATTGACCTGAATCTTTGCCTCAGCTGTTCCGCATTTATCCCATGTCTGGCAAACACCAGTTTTTTAAACTCTGCAAAATCTTTCATCAGTTCCTGTGGCATCTCTGCATAGACTTCTGCCAGGCTGCCACTGATTAAAGATCGCATGATGGTCATCTTCTCAGTTTCCCTTACTGAGAAGTCCACAAACGCTCTTTCCACTAGGGAAAAGAACACCTCAGGACAATCTCCCTTGTGGTACACAGGGAATTTCTTCAGGTCAGCTTTAGACAATTGGCCTCCCTCAGAATCTCTATTGTTATTATTGTTCTGATTCATCAGTTCCAATTTTCTTAACTCAAACGCCATTTTCTCTCTCTGCAATTCCAATTCAAATTGTCTTTGCCTCTCCCTTTCCCTTTGCTCCATTTCAAATTGCCTTTCCCTTTCCTCCCTTCTTTCTCTCTCTAATCGTTCTTCTCTTTCCAATTGCCTCATCCTCAGTTCATGCTGTTGGGCTATGAGCATTTTCCTGAGTTCTGGGTTCTGTTCTCCCGTGCTCTCATCCTGCACTGAGCCAAATTCCTCCTCAGAACCTTGGTCTACCTGGGGTTCCCTCGCTTCACCCATTTCTGCCATTTGGCTTCGAGTCAAGGGCATAATCCCCCCCCAGAACAGGCTGCTTTCAAAAGTCAAGCCTCAAAATAAAGCGACCACTTTTTTTTTTCCCCTCAGGAGCAGCCTTCTATAGATTGCTGCTGTTCTTTCAGCACTAACTTGCAACAGTTGCGAGCCAGAGTCTACCCCCCCTCTGCTAGGCCTCTCAGCAGGCAGGCTAGATCACTGCTACTACACAGTTTTGCCTCAGCCTCTTCCCGCCAAAACAGGCTGCCTCAGAGCTCCCTAATCTAGTCCCCAATCTGAGGTTACACGTTCTTCTACTAGCGCACCTCCCCGTGAGGTACACCTAGAAGATTACCTACGTGCTCTCAGATTGTCCCTGACTAGACCCCCCTTGCTCTGGGCACTCTTGCCAAGGCTTTGCTGGACCACTGGACAACTGGACCAGTCGTATCCCACACGCTGGACACCAATCAATGTGACAAACCCAGACCTAATGGGATATGCCACAGTTTCACTAAGCTGCCACCAACCATTCCCTATAAGAAGTCACACAGACCAGGGATGGATTTTTAACAAATAAAAGAACAAGGTTTATTAAATAACACACAGGGAAAAATAAAAGGATCAAGTGAATAAGATACAGTAACGTGGCTTAGTCTCAATCATACATACACACAGTTTGGTTCACACAGAACACTTAACTTGAAGCACAGACCCTGAACCTATCAGTTCTGGCTAACCATACAGACACCTGAACCTATCAGGTTGGTACTGACTGACACACAGTAGTACCCTGTCTGACACACAGACTCCCACTCAAGCTTCTTCTCTCAGCTTTTTCCCCCTCCTTCCCATATATATACAGTACAGCCCCTCCTCCTGATGTCCCGCCTTCCACTCCCCATAGGATGGAACTTTCCCTCCAAACCCATGACAGACAGGTAACATCAGTGCTGTATGTAACACTCCTGTCGTCCCCTTCTCCTCCTGCCTTCACATTTCCCCAGCAAGAGGGTCTTTCCCAGGGAGTCTTCTCTTCTCATGAGATGGCCAAAGTATTGGAGCCTCAGCTTCAGGATCTATCCTTCCAGAGAGCACTCAGGGTTGATTTCCTTCAGAATGGATAGGTTTGTTCTCCTTGCAGTCCAAGTTACCTCGCAGAGAATATCTAAGTGCATTGCGTTTACCATCCAGCTTGCTTATTAGCTTGCTCGAGTGCCACAGAGTATCTGCCCTCATTATACCAGGGCGTTGGCGACATCTACACCATTTCTTTGGGGTGACCACCTACAGGACGTCTGCGCCTCTGCCACATGGTCACAGCCGTCCACATTTATCAATCACTACAGATTGTACCTTTGGCATTAATCTGATGATGCTTTCGGGTGTCCTGTGTTATCATCTTCCTTGGGGTGACACCCTCTTCTGGGTAAGGTAGCTTGTTAGTCACCCATAGTTTGATTCACAGAGGCCACGAAGAAGAACAACAGTTTACCTACCTGGAATTGTAATTCTATGATTCACAAAGCCTGACCCGGCCTCCGTACTGTCATGCCCTTTTCTTTATGTGGCGGTTGACCTAACTGAAGAGAGAGCCTTGGCACCAAGGTACATATACCGGGGGAGGGGTCTGTACTAATGTATTTTTTTTGCTACTGCAGAATCTCTAGAATATTCCGATGAGGCTCCACGCATGCGCGGATTACCCATAGTGTGAATCACAGAGGTCCACTTGAAGAACTACAATTACAGTTAGGTAACCTGTCAATCTCCTTGCAATCCAAGGGACTCTCAAGAGTCTCCCCCAGCACCACAATTCAAAAGCATGAATTCTTCAATGGTCAGCCCTCTTTATGGCCCACCTCTCACTTCCATACAGCACTACTGGAAAAACCATAGCGTTGACTATACAGACCTTTGTTGACAAGGTGATGTCTCTGCTTTTTAAGACGCTGTCTAGGTTTGTCATTGCTTTCCTCTGAAGAAGTAGGTGTCTTTTAATTTTGTGGCTGCTGTCACAATCTGCAGTGATCACGGAGCCCAAGAAAGTAAAATCTGTCACTGCCTCCATATCTTCCCCTTCGATTTGCCAGGAGGTGATGGGGTCAGTGACCATGATCTTAGTTTTTTTGATGCTGAGCTTCAGCCTGTTTTTTGCATTCTCCTCGTTCACCCTCATTAAGAGGTTCTTTAATTCCTTCTTACTTTTTGCCTTCAGAGTGGTATCATCTGCATATCGGAGGTTGTTGATATTTCTTCCGGCAATCTTAATTCCGGTTTGTGATTCATGCCCGTCTTGCCTTTCGTATGACGTATTCTGCATATAAGTTAAATAAACAGGGAGACAATAAACAGCCTTATACTCCTTTCCCAATTTTGAACCATTCAGTTGTTCCATATCCAGTTCTAACGGTTGCTTCCCGTCCCACGTATAGATTTCTCAGGAGACAGATAAGGTGGTCAAGCCCTCCCATTTCTTTAAGAACATACCATCGTTTGTTGTGTTCCACACAGTCAAAGGCTTTTGCGTAGTCAATGAAGCAGAAGTAGATGTTTTTCTGGAACTCTCTGGCTTCCTCCATAATCCAGTGCATGTTAGCAATTTGGTCTCTAGTTCCTCTGTGCCTTCGAAATCCAGCTTGTACTTCTGGGAATTCTCAGTCCACATACTGCTGAAGCCTACTTTGGAGGATTTTGACCATAACCTTGCTAGCGTGTGAAATGAGTGCAATTGTACGGTAGTTGGAGCATTCTTTGGCACTGCCCTTCTTTGGGATTGGGATGTACACTGGCCACTGCTGAGTTTTCCAAACTTCCTGGCATATTGAGTGTATGTAATTGTACAACACAGTAAATATGTGTAAATATGATGTAGATGTCTTCATGTTCCCACCAATTTTATTGATACATCAGACATTAGTAAGGATACAGCAAGACAAGTCCAATGATTCCACAATAGACAAGTCTGTTGATTCCATGGTGGCCTTGGCAACTTTGGTTTGCTTCCTTTCTTCTGAGGGCCATGGACATTTTTCAGTTTCTGGTTCAGAAGATCTATTAACCTGCCAAGACGGGAAGATTCTCCGCCCAGACATGAAAAAGCTGAGGTTGATTGCTTGGACTATACATGACCTATAAGGAATCTGTTTTCACATGCTAGGAAGTCTTCTACAAAGTTGGCTGATAAATATAAATGACAGGGGGACCTGGCTTTAGATCCCCACTCAGCCATGGAAAATCATCTGGGAATGGGATGGAACTGTTAAAACTAATCCTTAAGTATTTCATGCATCTTGAAAGCCCTATTAAAGTGATCTGTATTTCTGAATTGAGCAGGGGGTTGGACTTGGAAGGCTCCTTCCAATTTCACTATTCTATGATTCTATTAGGGTCACTATGCATCAGTTTTGACTTGTTGGTGTATAGCACATCCAGTGATAAGTTGAATAGACAGGTGAGATGAGCAGGAGGACAAAAGAGTCTTTTTGTGGATTTTTGATTATGATTGCTGGGTTTTATGGGATCTGTTTCAGTTGTGTATCCTGTTTGTCTGGTGGGTACGGTTTCTGTTTCTTGACTGCTGCTGAATGGTCTGATTCTGGTGGTTGTGAGGGAGCTTTTGCTGCTTGGGATGACTGGTTGTGCGAGAAATTGAGTTAGGAAAGTTGGAGGCATCTGCTATGTTAGGGGGTTGGCAGAATTGTGAAGGAGCCCACACATCAGTTTACTAAAGTGGCTACCTAAAACACTGTGCTGCTGAACATGGACATAAGAACTAAATGTATTTCTCCTACTACTACTACTACTTTCAATCAATCTAGGGAATCCAAGGACCCAAAGGCCAGAAGGGAGAACCTTTTATGCTGACTCCAGAATTAACCATCCAGTTCAGGGTAAGTCTAGGCAGCTATTGTGGCCTCAAGATTATGAAGTGAGCTTAATGTTTTTCTAGTGGAGAAATGTAGTTCTTGCAAATGTTCTTGCTAATGTTCCAGTGATTTAGAGACCCTTAGATATGCTCAAAATCTGAGAAGACAATAACTTTCCAACTATATTCTGAACCCTAAGTTTTAGGAAATATACTTTGGGTTCTATCATATTATAATATTATCTGTCATATTATTAGTTGCAGACTGACTGTACATTGGTGCCTCGCATAGCGATCGCTCCATTTAACGAAGAAATCGCTTTGCAATGCTGTTTTTGCAATTGCAAAAGCGATTGCTTTGCGATGTTCCCTATGGGGAAAATTCGCTTTGCGATGATCGCAGGGAAGCGATCATTGCAAAGCCCCCATTTTCGGCCAGCTGATCGGCGGTTCCAAAATGGCCACCGGAAAAACAAAATGGCCACCCACTGTGTTTTCGCATGGATTCCTCGCTTAAGAGGCAGTGAAAATGGCTGCCGTATGGAGGATCGTCGCTTTAAGGTCAGTTTTTAGCCCTAGGAACGCATTAAACAGGTTTTAATGTGTTTCTATGGGCTTTTTTATATCACTTAGCGATGAAATCGCTTAGCAGCGATTTTTGCTGCACGGATTAAGGTCGCTAAGCGAGGCACCACTGTATATTTAAAACCTTGCTATTTGTTTTATTTTTAGTGATCCAATAAAAGGTATTGTCTGTTCTTGCATTTGAAAAATCAATGTCTCATCTTTTTCCATGTAATATGTAAGCTTCATTTATTGCAAGTTAAACTGCCATCCATGGAGGTTATTTTTGTGTATTATGTATAGCAATATATTTTTCTTCAAGGATGAGTATTTTACAGGGACTTTCACCATGCAACCTGTGCTACAGTATACAGAGTGGATAATAAGTACAGACTATTATGTCTTTATAGGGAGTTAATGTTCACGGTGTTGGTTAAAAATTGTTTTCTACTCTGTTGTGTGAATTCTGAATTAGTACTGCGCAGGGAGATAGGGGTCATGTGTTAGTGTTATTTTTTATCAGTGGTGTTACCAGTAGAGATGGGGGTATTCGTATATGAATGCAAATGCCCCCACACAGCTGGAGTTAACAAGGATCCACTCAGGCGTCTGCTAGTGGCAGCAGCCCTGCTCTTCCTTCCTGTCAGAGGGAGGTAGGGCGAGTCTCTGTGCAAGGCTATTGAGTGGCTAGCTGAGCGGCGCTCTGGAGCGATTGGAAGGAAGAGTGAGGCCGGCAGGGCTGGCGGATGCATGGGTGGACAATCCAGCCCCAATTTATTTGATTTTGGGAGTCTAGATGGAGGTACGGAAGGCATGGAAGATGAACTGCCTGATTCTTGGCGAACTTGTTCAGAAGCCTTTGACTCCTAGTGAGCTACCTAAAAACAAACCATCCAACAAGCATAAGATTCCCTCTAAGTTCTTGACTCTCCATTCATTCAAGTAATTCTCCCAACCCTTTAGATACAGCAGTGGATAAGGGGAATAAACCCGGATAGACCACTTACTTCCTAGTCTACTGATAAATCTGTTCTTCACCTTAATGAGCCCAACACTTCAGATGAATAAGGTTTGAATCAGGGACTCCAAAGGACTCCTGTAGTGCAAAGTGTTTGACAGATTTCCTTCCACTGTTTTTTAAAATTCATGTATACTCTGTGTTTACAGTTTAAGTCTGTAGGTTCTTTTCTATTTCCTGAACATAAAGGACATCAAGAAGGTCCTTTCTCTGTCAGTCTTCACTATGTTCATGGCACAATCTGGACATGAGCAGGGCAGTAAAATCTATCTCTAGTGCCCAGATGGCTTGAGATGCTCAGAGTCTCTTCATCTCCTTTCATCATAGAGCGGGGGAGTTTGAGGCCATTTTAAACCCTAGGCCTCAGAATATCATGTCCCTATCTAATGTCAAGCCCCCATAATTGATTGCAAAATTACAAATCACAACCCCTATAGAAGCATCTGGGGAGTACTATTTTCCCTGTAAATGTAATCTTCGTAATGGCCTATTCTAGGCTTGAAATTGCTTCAAAAACGAACATAGTTAACTGAGCATACATAGGCAGACAGCCATATTGACAAATGTTAACTTCCTATTCGCTTTTAACTTCTGTATTACACTAATGGCTGTAAAGCTTTTTAAACAATGGGAAGACCTAACCAAATGCAATCTTTTTAAACAAAATGTTTGCTTCACTTATTTGCAGATTGTTGTAATTTTAGAATTAGGTGTATTATTTACTATTTCAAATTATCTTCCTTTAGGGAGATCCTGGAGATCCAGGCTTGATGGGCTTCCAGGTAAGCATTATAGTCACAGATAACACTTATCCAATAATAGTAGGTGCCTTTAAAAAGAATTAAGAACAATTTGACCATTTGAAAATATTTTTTCTTGACTTCTAGGGACCTCAAGGTGCTCCTGGTTTGAAGGGTGTATTCGGTCCAGTTGGAGAGACGGGTCTACCTGTATGTATTATGAGATGCAGAGATTCTTGTCACACTGCTTACTTATTTATAAGAAGAAATTCGACTCCTTACACCCTAAATGGAGAATGGTAACATTAATATAGGAACATATATCCAGAAGTGTATGTGTAATCCTAATTAATGCCTTTGTTAGGAAGTACTCGTTTATAGAAATAATAAACAATAAACTGAGCAAATTAAGAACAAGTAAAATTTTATGAGCAGTATCAAAATATTTTTAAATGATGTGTTTTAGATATCCTTAATGTGATATTGGTGAAATAAGTAGTATTTTCTGTATATTTTCATGAACTGAATATTCTTTGAGATATCTCTTCTCTTCCTAAATTTTGTTCACAGGGACCTCCAGGGCCACCGGGGTCACCAGGCTTGCAAGTACGTCTTTTTCTTATTGTTGGATCGATCTTGAATAATTGAAACTAAATCAGAAATGTTGGAAGCGTCCATTGGTGTTATTATCAAAGTTCTGACAGAGTATCATTGGGTAAAAAGCCCATCCCTTGCCACTAGGACACATTTACACAAAAGTAATAAAATGCAGAAAACCAAAGATTCTTATTCGTGGCCTCTGTGAATGCACACAAATGGGTTGGTCTGCACCTGTGCAGGACGTTTCAGAAGTTTCTAGAGCTTAAAAAGGAATTGACAATGAGACATCCCCCTGTGGAGCACATGCTCCGCCCTCCAAACGTCCACTCAGTTCCTTTTTTCCACTGCATTGGTAGGACGTATAGGAACACACTAGAGCAATGAAAGCAATTATTTCTATAGAATTAGCCTATATAGCTTTTTGATTATTGTAGTATTATAGCGTAATCATTATTATTTACTTCCCGTCATGATTAGCTTCTATTTCACCCTAAAACAGCAGTTTTTGTCTTCCCATATTTTTCCACCCCCTTCCCTCAAACTGGTTTCCCTTTCTCTCCCATTTTATGGCCCCTCCAGGACCCTTTAAGCCAGTGTTGAGGGAACAGGGGTAAATTACCCCAAAGGTGGTAAAAATGAAAATCCTGGGGGTAATGAGCAGAGCGCTAACCCCCACTCCCACCCCCTGCAGCCAAACCTCAAAATGGAAGCCACCTCTCCCTCCTTCCTTAGTTGCAACACTTGTAAATCCTCAGTTCTTTTAGAGATCAGAGATAAGGCTGCTTGATTGGTTACAGCTATAGAACAGCCCTTGGCAGTCAATCTGGCTTGTGAATGACTGCTTCTGCCGGAGGTTACTGCAAGCAGGAGGAGGGAACACTCCAGTTAAGGAGGGAAGGAAGGTGTGAGAGAGCGACAGGTGGCTTCATCAGCTTGTTTAAATATATGCAGAAAATTGAGGGAGGGAGGGTAGGTGGGTGGATGTGTTTGTTTGTGTGTGTGTGTGAGAGAGAGACTGACTCAAAACTGAAAAAAGGAACAGGCAAGAAGGACAGAACGCTTAAATTAGGGGGGGAAGGGGTGGCTTCATCAAGCAGGTTTAAACGTAATGAGAGGAAATGGACATACTGAACTGAAGCAACTAATTGTTGAAAATTGAGGGAGGAAGGGTTTGTGTGTGTGCGTGCATGAGAGAGAGACACACACAGAGACAGAGACAGAGAGACACAGAGGGACTTGACTCTTTCATAAAACCATGAAAAAAGGAACCTTCCAAAATTTAATCTCCACTGCATTTAGCTCTGCAGCTTCTGCTGAGAACAGCAGAATTCTGAAGTGTGTAGCAATCACATTTCTGTATTTCTCATCCCCAAAGCAGACAAGAGTATCATAGTTTATTCCAAAAATCTGAATCCCAGTCTTTCTGCTCCTGGTCCTATTTTGACTGCAGCACCAAACAAAAGACTATGGGTTTCTTTATTGAGTCAAGCCATCTCATGTGCAGTCTTCCTCTTCCTACTGCATTGCACTTTTCCCTGCATTTCTGCCTTTTCCAGTGAGCTTGTCTCTGTATGATGCCACTGTAGTACAGTACCCTTTGTTTGGTTATTTTAGCTTCTAGTGAAAGGTCACACTTAATTTGCTTTACTTATCTTTCTGATAAGTCATAATAGGTTTGTCATAGCTTTCCTCCCAAGAAGCAGGTGTCTTTTAATTTCGTGGCTGCTGTCACCATCTGCAGTGATCACGGAGCCCAAGAAAGTAAAATTTGTCACTGCCTCCATATCTTCCCCTTCTGTTTGCCAGGAGGTGATGGGGGTAATGTTGGTGTATATAAATTTTTGGCGGGGTAAAAGGTAAAAAAGTTCCCTGACCCCTTCTTTAAGTGGTGCATTATTTGCCGAAAGAAGATACCACTTTCTGATGGTCACAGTAAATGTTTATTCTGCTTGGGAGAACAACATCAAACCCAATCGTGCCCTGAATGTAAAAAATTAACTAAACCAGCAATCAAACTCAGATTACAGTGCCTCAGGTCTTACCTCTGGGTGCGATCCCTTAATCTGTCCATGGAAGTGATAGCCTCTCCAATGGCTAAGGAACCATCCAGAACTGAGACAACCCACTCAATATTGAGCCCGACATTGATTCTGAACAAACAAAAGGAATCACAAAGGTCGTGTAAATTGGGCTCAATTCCTACCTCTAGAGCCCAGATTCGTCTGGATGAATCTACAAAAAAAGAGGATAAAAACAAATCTAAAAAAAAAATCTAAATCTACTACTATTGAACATCCACCGGCCATACTTTCCTCACCAATATTAGAGGAATCATCCAGAGAGGTACTTGTCTCGATTTCAGACAGAGACAAACAAACCCGAACATCAGCACAAGCCGCACCATCGATACCTAGCTTAGATAGACCATAGATAGCCTAGCACAGGCCACTCACAGGCTGATGTACAATCCAGCCTGGCCTCGGCCCGTTCAAGCCCTCTAACATCAGGGCAGTCAATGATTATTCAACCACAACATTCTCCACGGAAGCACAGGGAGAAACGTTTGACATATCTCTCCAATGGCTCATGTTTCTCGACATTGAGAACATTATTACTATATGGAACCACACTGATACAGTCCCAGGCCTGATTATATGTACAGGCAACACTACTACGACCCATACTATCCAGAGATTCACCATGAACAAATTTATTATGATGAACTGAGACAGGTTCGATACGCATCTCCGTCATGGTACTCACTATCCAATTCACCGTCTCCAACACAACATCAGCATCAAACAGTGATGGCCTATCATCCAACCAGGCCATCACTTAAAAGAACTACAGTACCAGAAACTTTGGCGCCATCAAAGAAATTGAAATCAAAGAGACATACCTCTATGCATGTCTCCACTACATATACTGGGCCTTCCCCACATACTGATGAAACACATTCGATACCTAGCCATACAATTCAGGACCCATTGCCATCATCTGTCAGCAGGTCACACCGTTCTCCATCAGCCTCGTTGACATCATCCCAAGATTCAATATCAACAACACCCAGAGAATTGCCATCGAACCTCCCCACCCTACCATCTGATATTGGAGAAAATCACCCTCCATCACCTTCGGAGGATTTCACCTTGTATTTTATTTATTTATTTATTTATTTGATTTATACCCCGCCTATCTGGACCGATGGACCACTTTACTCACAATTGATCCTCAGGATGGCGAAATCACTACAACTAGATATACAAGAACCACCTACACAGAAAAAGGATTTGGACTTTGATGACCTAAACCAAGGTAAGACCCCACCTTTAAGCTTGAGTTTCATACCAGCCATGTATGAACTCATCAAGGAATCTTGGGACAGCTTCATCCCTACAAATCCCATGTTGTGTCGATAATCATTACAAGACACATGGATCAGACACAGCATTTTTACTCAAACATCCGATACCAAATTCTATAATTGTGGAATCAACGCAATCAAGAGCCCAAAACAAATCTTCGGTGGCAGCAACAAATAGAGAGTGGTGTAAATTGGACATCTTGGGCAGAAGACTCTATTCACTGACATCATTCCTAATGCGGGTAGTGAACTATCAGGCAGCCATGGGCGCCTATCAGAGATAACTGTGGAATAAAATCTTACCCACCCTACAAACAACACCAGAAGACACCAGGCCAGAGCTTCTGAATACATACATTGAGGTGTCTGCACTCGCAAAACAACAAAGAATAGCAGCGAGACACACAGCAGATGTTGAATCCAAAGCAAAGTCTATGATTGCTCTGAGACGACATACATGGCTTCGTTCCTCCAATATCCTAGATGACACTAAAACCCGTATAGAGGATTTACCATTTCATGCAACTGGTCTCTTTAACTCTAAAACAGATGAAATAATTGAAAATATACACAAAATCAGAAAAACAGCTCATACACACCTCAACAGCCCTATCGCTACCAAATAACACAATATCGTAAACAACCGTACTACCAACAGCAATACTTACCTTATCAGCAATCATACAAAACCTTCTGTCAACAACCTCAGGAAAGACCTTATCCAGCAGCATCGACACCAGCACCTCAGTCCTTTCGTCCTCAGCAGTCTCAGATTCGACGACAACCCTTTCGAAAGCAACAGCAGTTGGTAAGCGATACCAATAACTCTTCATCACCTACATCTCGAATTCAACTTTTCCTTTTCTTTTCGACATGGAAAAGAATTACTAAGGACAATTGGGTTCTATCCATAATTCAAAATGGCTATTTTATTGAATTTTTTGTACCCTACCTTCAGGCATCATTTGGAACACCCCTTACTCATTGGCTTTATGTGAAGAAATTTTCTCACTACTACAAAAACACGCCATACTCACAGTTCCTTCATCTTCAACTAATGAAGGATTCTACTCCCGATATTTTACAGTGCCCAAAAAAGATGGAGGACTCCATCCCATCCTCGATCTTAGGAAACTTAATAAATTTATTCAACCTCAAAAATTCAGAATGTTAACTCTTGACACCATTATTCCCCTCTTTTCACAGAGAGACTGTTTTGTGGCCATAGACCTACAGGATGCCTACTTTCATATCTCTAGTCACCCTCTCTTCGGTTCAGATTCGACAAAATATCATACCAATTTTGTTCCCTCCCTTTCAGACTTACCATGACACCGAGAACATTCACCAAGTGCATGGCACCAATCGCAGCCCACGTTCAACTCCAGGGTGTCACTATTTTCCCTTATATCGACGACTGGCTCATAGTTGCTACATCATACCACAACGCACTGAAAGCCACAAAATTAACTCTCGACACCCTGTACGACCTGGGCCTCAAGGTGAACACTGCCAAATCTCACCCCAAACCCGCACAGACAGCCACCTACATCAGCACCTACTGTACTTCGATTCCATGCAAGCCTGCCTCAAGAAAGAACCGCCAAATTAAGAAAAGCCATCAAACCATTCCGTGCCCTAACATCGGTATCAGCATATCAAGCTCAATATCTCCTTGGGCTCATGGCATCCACCACAGTCATTATTCAATATGCACAGCTCAAGATGAGATCCTTACAAGCGTGGTTCCTCTTATTATTCGACCCAATGGTAGATCCTCAATCGAAACATTTTATAGAAACGCCAGAACTTGCGAAACAACTAACCTGGTGGACTTTCCTCCCACATTTGACAGTTGGCAGACCGTTCCAACTTCTACAACCATCCATACAAGTGACCAATGCCAGCTTATCGGGATGGGGAGCTCATTTTCGACAGCATGCGACACACGGCCTATGGACAAGAAAGGAAAAATCACTGCATATCAACCATTTAGAAATCTTAGCAATTATAAAAGCTTTCCACACATTCTTACCAATCATCGAGGACGTGCAGTACAATTGCTCACAGACAACATGACTGCAACGTATTATTTTTATTTATTTATTTGTTTGTTTGTTTGTTTGTTTATTCATTCATTCATTCATTCATTCCATTTATACCCCGCCTATCTGGTCAGTTGTGACAACTCTAGGCGGCTTACAACACACAATATAAAACAAATATATATATAACATAGCATATTACATAATTTACATAAATTAGAAAAGATTTTTCTCCAAGATGGCAAAAAAAACAGAATATGTTATAACAGAAAAGGAGGGAAGAAAAATTAGGAATTAACTGGGGGGGGGAAGGCCTGCCTAAACATCCATGTTTTCAGTTGTTGCTTAAAAATACCCACTGAGGGAGCTGCATGAATCTCTCTCTTAGAGGTGTGGAGCCACCACCAAGAAGGCTCGGTTTCTTATTTTTTCTTCCGGGCCTCCCTCGGCGTCAGGCTCCTCAGTCTCACCTCCTAACTCACGCGAAATACTGTGGTCAACTGTATCAAAGGCCGCTGAGATGTCGAGGAGGACCAACAGAGATATTTTATCCCTGTCAGCCTCCCTCAACAGGTCATTGTACAGGATGACCAATGCCATTTCTGTACCGTGGCGCGGCCTGAAGCCCAACTGAAATGGATCCAGGGCATCTGTTTCATCCAAAAGAGCCTGAAGCTGGTCAGCCACCACCCTCTCCACCACTTTACAGATGAAAGAAACATTGGCGACAGGCCTGTAATTGCCAATTCCGTCCGCCACCAAGTTCGGTTTCTTTCTTATGGGCCTAATGAGTATCTCCTTGAGGACAAGAGGGACCCTGCCCTCAAGGAAAGACCCATTAATTATCATTGTGGCCCATTCTGTCGTTGTAGGCCTGGCTGCTTTGATCAGCCAGGCCGGACAAGGGTCAAGGGAGGAGGTGGTGGCATGACAGCGATCAAGCGCTTTGTCCACAGTGTCCAGTGTCACAGGCTGAAAGCAATCAAGAATTACCAGGCAAGACGGAGCGCTGGACATCTCTGCTCGACTCACTGTATTTAAAAAAGGAGAGAGATCCCTGTGGATGGCCTCCACTTTAGATTGAAAGAATGCTGCAAATTGGTCCGGTGAAAAACTAGGGGGAGGCCCGTCACTCAGACCAATTCCGGATAGGTCGCGCAGTATACGGAATAACTCCGCCTGCTGGTTGGACGCTTCGCTTATCCGGTTAGTGAAGTATGTACGAGCAGCAGCCTTTACCTTGGCCAGGTAAAGGTTAGTCACGACCCTGACAGCTACCCAGTTGTCATCCGTCGGGTTCTTCCTCCACTTGCGCTCTAGCCTTCCTAAACTGCTTCATCGCTCTCAGGTCCTGGTTGAACCAGGGCGCTGGCTTAGCTCTGCGTTGGAGGGGGCGTTTAGGTGTGATCATGTCTGCAGCCCTGGTGGCAGCAGTGACCCAGCCGTCAACCAGAGCCTCAACAGGAGCGCCAGCCAGGTCAGCCGTAACCCCTCTCATGGCATCCTGGAATCCAATCGGATCCAGTAGCCTTCGAGAGTGGACCATAGAAATAGGTCCCAGCTCCCTGCGAGGGGGGAGTGCCATTTTGAGGCTGCATTTTATTAGGTGGTCTGACCATGACAAGGGTACCGACTCAAGGTCTGTTACCATCAGACCACATTCACTCCAACTGGTGGAAAAAAAACAGATCAATTGTATGACCACCCCCGTGGGTGGGGCCGTTGACATGTTGGGACATGTTCAAGAAGGCCATGGTTTCCAAGAACTCAAGAGCTGGCCTGGAAGTCTCTGCCCCCGCGTGCACATTGAAATCATCCCAAACCAGTAGCTTCGGGGACATCAACAGTGCCGTGGAGACAAAGTTCACCAGCTCCGGTAGGGAAATGGCTGGATTGTGGGAAGCACGGTAACCCAGCAAAATCCCAATACCATCCCTGGCCCCAATCGACATGTAGAGAGCTTCCAGACCCGGCTTTACCACTGCGGAGTGCCTAGCAACCTCCAAGCTGTTTTTATATATAATGGCTACTCCCCCCCTCGCCCCTCCAGTCTACCCTGGTGCTGGACGGCATAACTGGGTGGGCAGACAAGTGGAGGACCCCCCTCTCCGCCTATCCACATTTCAGTTATGCATGCCAGGTCTGCATTCTCCTCCAGGATAAGGTTGTAAATCACCTGGGCCTTATTGGATACATACCTGGCATTCAACAGCACCAAGTTTAGAGTGGAGGGCTGGCTGGGCTGGCTACCTCGATACTGGGAGTTGATCACAGTCTCAGAACAATGAACAGCCTTCAAGCATCTGTTCATCATTCTTCTAACACGAGTAGGGACTGTGCCAACACCATATCTCCCTCTACCCGTGATCGCTGGGATGTTCAAGGGCCCCTCACTGGGGGGGGGGCAGGCCTTCCAATCCACATCAAAGGAAAAAGGAGGGGAAAGAAAAAGAGAAAAGGGAAAAAGAGGGAAAAATACAAATAAGTGCAAAAATCAAAATACAAATAAATTAACAAAAAACAGTGCAATCAAATTATATAATTAATATACATATAATAAAAGTACATAACCCAATTGTAGTGTAATAACTTAGTACCGATTAATTTAAAAAATTATATATTAAAAGAGAAAGGGGAAAAAAATCAAATATAAGAGTCCCATGATGATTATCCCCCACATATATTTCTGAACTGTCCTTCTCTACCATTATGTGAACAAACAGGGAGGTACCTACTCTCTGTCACTTCTTTACCTCCCCATGAAGCTATGGGAATGGTGCTACTTGTCCAATTGTGGTCCACAGTTCAACAGAGGACAATTATATTGCAGATTATTTGAGTCAACTCTGTACACAGACACACGAATAGGAACTGAACGACCATGTCTTCGACACCATCTGCCATCGATGGGGACACCCATCCATTGATCTTTTTACGTCAAAGCAAAACACAAAATGTCAGAGGTGCTGTTCTCGAGCCGGCATCGACCCCAAGTCACTGGGCGATGCTTTCATGATAGATTGGACCGGAGAACTCCTATACTTGTTTCCTCCAATCCCTCTGATCCAGAGATTGGTTGTTCGAATTCGTCAGTTCCACACTGACGCAATACTGATAGCTCTGTGGTGGCCACACCAACCATGGTTTATCCACCCGAGGTTGATGTTGATGGATGTGTTCCATCTACCATAAATACCCAACCTCCTGTCTAAGAGCAATAGAGCGATCCTGCACCCCAACATTGAATCTCTACATTTGACAGCTTGGAGGATACTCCAGTATTCTGAACCATCTTAGACCAAGCTAGAAAACCTTCTACACAAAGACTTTATGAAAACAAATGGAAATCTTTCATTTCTTTTACTGAAGCCCGAGTATTGAATTGCAGTTCCAATCTCTCTCAGAACAATACTCACCTTCATTCTACACCTTTTTGATCTAGGACTGTCACACTCAACCTTGAAAGTATACATATCAGCCATTGTGGCTCACCAATCAGTGAAACTCTTTTCACACCCAACTTTGAAAAGATTTGTTAAAGGACTCAAAAAATATTCGCCCCCCCAAGGCAACAAATTGTTCCCCAGTGGTCACTACAAGCAGTTCTAAATTCCCTTACCAAACCACCTTTTGAACCAATGCTACCTGTCATGAGAAATTATTGTCCCTGAAGACAACCATTTTGGTGACAATAACATCTGCCAAGCATGCCAGCGAATTAGCAGCCCTAAGGTGGGTTGATCAGACCCACCTTACCTACAATTTCATCCAGATAAGGTCATCATGTATTTTGATGCCTCATTCCTGCCTAAAATTGTCTCTGATTTTCACATGAATCAACCCTTGATTTTACCAACGTTCCCTTCTCCTTCTACATCCATCAAGCGCATGCTCCGTATGCTGGACGTCCGAAGGTCTTTAGCCTTTTATATCAATAGGACAAGGACATTTAGGAAATCTCCAAGGCTCTTCCTCTGTTTCCAAGGTCCTCACAAGGGTGCTGCAGCATCAGCTCAGACCATCTCTCGTCGGATACTCCAGACTATCTCACTAGCCTACAAACTTTCAGGCAAATCGCCTCCTGAAAATCTAAAGGCCCATTCCACCAGAGCATTGTCAACATCCACTGCTGTTCATCATGGAATTACCAAACATCTGCCGAGCAGCGACATGGTCCAATCCTTTGACCTTTGCCAAGCATTATCGCCTCAATGTCATGGCAAGGAATGATGCTGCATTCGTCAGGGCGATCCTGACATCTCTGCTACTGTGACATCCCACCATCCGGTAAGTGAGCTTGTCAGTCACCCTTTGTGTGCATTCACAGAGGCCACAAAGAAGAAAGAAAGGTTACTTACCTGTAACCATGGTTCTTCTAGTGCAGTCGTTCTTAACCTTTGTTACTCGGATGCTTTTGAACTGCAGATCCCAGAAACCCCAGTCAGGACAGCTGGTGGTGAAGGCTTCTGGGAGTTGCAGTCCAAAACTCCTGAGTAACCCAAGGTTAAGAACCACTGTTCTAGTGGACCTCTGTGAATTCACACATCCCTCCCTTCCTCCCCTCTGTCGGTTACATTGTCTTTAATATACACTACTACCTTGACAGTGGCAGACTTTTGCAAGGAACTGAGGGGACGTTTGGAGGTCAGAGCATGTGCTCCACGGGGGGATGTCTCATTGTCAATTTTTTTAAAGCTCTAGAAACTTCCGAAACGTCCTTGCACAGGTGCAGAACTGTGTATTCACAGAGGTGCACTAGAAGAACCATGGTTACAGGTAAGTAACTGTTCTATATTTACTGCTGAATCTAGAAATTAGTATTTAATCCATTGATGTTTCCTCTAAAGACAGACAGTTTGGGAGTACTACCTGGAGAGCTGAGTAGAAAGGCTAATGCAGGATCTTACAATACATGAATTCAAGTCATCTCATGTTTTTTACCTTTTGTTGGATGGTCCAGCAATGACAGAACAAGGTTTATGAAGATCTTATAACCTTGACAAATGTGCTCATGACTTACAGTTCTCAGAGGAACTAAGGGAGAATAGTGATGGATGGACTGCTGTGAATACTAATTTTAAAAATCAGCAATAATGAATTAAGAAAATGTATTATATTTGCTGAAAATTATATGCATGTTTTCTGGACAGTGGCAATAGCAGCCAAACCTGGACTTTAAGAAATCTGACAGAGAAGGTTAAAAAGGTAGCATGGTCTAATAGTTCTTGGCTATTGATTATCTATTTTGTCAACAAGGAACATTTCCTGATTTGGTGTTACTGTCAACTACCCATTCTGATGAAAGAAAGTCTGTAAGGGCATATCAGCAGTGTGACAAGAATCAGCATCATTAGTAGACTTGTACTGGTCAATGCAGATTGAAGTGTCTGTTGTTATGATATTTTAATATATGTTAATAAGTGTGGATTGAAAGTTCCACCCTTTTCTCAATCTGAAAATGGATTTACAAAATATTACTTGAAACATAGAGGACAAGTACAAGTAGCTCCAGAGCTAATGAAGTGGTTGGGCCAAAGCCGAAAGGACGCTGAGCTGTGGATGTGCCTGGAAGTGAAAGGAAAGTCCAATGCTGCAAAGAAAAATACTGCATAGGAACCTGGAATGTAAGATCTATGAACCTTGGGAAGCTGGATGTGGTCAAACAGGAGATGGCAAGAATAAACATCAACATCCTGGGCATCAGTGGACTAAAATGGACAGGAATGGGCGAATTCAGCTCAGATGATTATCATATCTACTACTGTGGGCAAGAATCCCGTAGAAGGAATGGAGTAGCCCTCATAGTCAACAAAAGAGTGGGAAAAGCTGTAATGGGATACAATCTCAAAAATGTTAGAATGATGTCAATACGAATCCAAGGCAGACCTTTCAACATCACAATAATCCAAGTTTATGCACCAACCACCATTGCTGAGGAGACTGAAATTGAACAATTTTATGAAGATTTACAACACCTTCTAGAACTGACACCAAAGAAAGATGTTCTTCTCATTCTCGGGGACTGGAATGCTAAAGTAGGGAGCCAAGAGATAAAAGGAACAACAGGAAAGTTTGGCCTTGGAGTTCAGAATGAAGCGGGACAAAGGCTAATAGAGTTTTGTCAAGAGAATAAGCTGGTCATCACAAACACTATTTTTCAACAACACAAGAGGCGACTCTATACATGGAAATCACCAGATGGGCAATATCGAAATCAGATTGATTATATTCTCTGCAGCCAAAGATGGAGAAGCTCTATACAGTCAGCAAAAAGAAGACCTGGAGCTGACTGCGGCTCTGATCATCAGCTTCTCATAGCAAAATTCAAGCTTAGATTGAAGAGAGTAGGAAAAACCACTGGGCCACTCAGGTATAATCTAAACCAAATCCCTTATGAATACACAGTGGAAGTAAAGAACAGATTTAAGGAACTAGATTTGGTGGACATAGTGCCTGAAGAACTTTGGATAGAGGCTCGTAACATTGTCCAGGAGGCAGCAACAAAAACCATCCCAAAGAAAAGGAAATGCAAGAAAGCAAAGTGGCTGTCCAATGAGGCCTTAGAAATAGCAGAGAGGAGAAGGGAAGCAAAATGCAAGGGAGATGGGGAAAGTTACAGAAAATTGAATGCAGACTTCCAAAGAATAGCAAGGAGAGACAAGAGGGCCTTCTTAAATGAACAATGCAAAGAAATAGAGGAAAATAACAGAAAAGGAAAAACCAGAGATCGGTTCAGGAAAACTGGAGATATTAGAGGAACATTTTGTGCAAAGATGGACATGATAAAAGACAAAAATGGGAGGGATCTAACAGAAGCAGAAGACGTCAAGAAGAGGTGGCAAGAATACACAGAGGAATTATATCAGAAAGATTTAGATATCCCGTACAACCCAGACAATGTAGTTGGTGACCTTGAGCAAGACATCCTGGAGAGCGAAGTCAAGTGGGCCTTAGAAAGCCTGGGTAACAACAAGGCCAGTGGAGGTGATGGCATTCCAGTTGAACTATTTAAAATCTTGAAAGATGATGCTGTTAAGGTGCTACATTCAATATGCCAGCAAGTTTGGAAAACCCAACAGTGGCTAGAGGATTGGAAAAGATCAGTCTACATCCCAATCCCAAAGAAAGGCAGTGCCAAAGAATGCTCCAACTACCGTACAATTGCACTCATTTCACACGCTAGCAAGGTTATGCTCAAAATCCTGCAAGGTAGGCTTCAGCAGTATGTGGACCGAGAACTCCCAGAAGTACAAACTGGATTCCGAAGAGGCAGAGGAACTAGAGACCAAATTGCTAACTTGCGCTGGATTATGGAGAAAGCCAGAGAGTTCCAGAAAAATATCTACTTCTACTTCATTGACTATGCAAAAGGCTTTGACTGTGTGGACCACAGCAGACTGTGGCAAGTTCTTAAAGAAATGGGACTGCCTGACCACCTTATCTGTCTCCTGAGAAACCAATATGTGGGACAGGAAGCAACAGTTAGAACTGGTCATGGAACAACTGATTGGTTCAAAATTGGGAAAGTAGTACGACAAGGCTGTATATTGACCCCCTGTTTATTTAACTTATATGCAGAATACGTCATACGAAAGGCAAGACGGGCATGAATCACAAACCGGAATTAAGATTGCCGGAAGAAATATCAACAACCTCCGATATGCAGATGATACCACTCTGATGGCAGAAAGTGAGGAGGAATTAAAGAACCTCGTAATGAGAGTGAAAGACGAGAGTGCAAAAAACGGTCTGATACTCAACATCAAAAAAACTAAGATCATGGCCACTGGTCCCATCGCCTCCTGGCAAATAGAAGGGGAAGACATGGAGGCAATGACAGGTTTTATTTTCCTGGGCTCCATGATCACTGCAGATGGAGACAGCAGCCACGAAATTAAAAGACGCCTGCTTCTTGGGAGGAAAGCGATGACAAATCTTGACAGCATCTTAAAAAGCAGAGACATCACCTTGCCAACAAAAGTCCGAATAGTCAAAGCTATGGTTTTTCCTGTTGTGATGTATGGAAGTGAGAGCTGGACCATAATGAAAGCAGACCGCCGAAGAATTGATGCCTTTGAATTGTGGTGCTGGAGGAGGCTCTTGAGAATTCCCTGGACTGCAAGGAGAACAAACCTATCCATTCTAAAGGAAATCAACTCTGAGTGCTCACTGGAAGGACAGATCCTGAAGCTGAGGCTCCAGTACTTTGGCCACCTCATGAGAAGAAAAGAGTCCTTGGAAAAAACCTTGATGTTAGGAAGGTGTGAAGGCAAGAGGAGAAGGGGACGACCGAGGATGAGATGGCTGGACAGTGTCTGCGAAGCAACCAACATGAATTGGACCCAACTCCGGGAGGCAGTGGGAGACAGGAGGGCCTGGCGTGCTCTGGTCCATGGGGTCACGAAGAGTCGGACACGACTAAACGACTAAACACACACACTTGAAACATAAAGCTCTAAGATGTTCACAGAAATGATAATTTGCAAACTAGATTTCACATAATTATTTTAAAGTAGTATATAATGACACTAGTGATGTTGTGGAAACCAGTACATTTTCTTCATTCTTATTTGGTGAAATATTCCATCTGTCTAAAAATATTGGCTAATACCTATCAATTGTTATTTCAGGGCAACCGGGGCCTTGGCTTTTATGGAGAAAAAGGTGAAAAGGTAAAAGGGTTCTCTTTTATTTGCATTTGCAAGAAATACAGTATGAGGAGCACAGTTCAGAGTGATCATTGCAATCTTTGATTATGCTTTACAAAATAAGTACTACAACACAAGCAAGTAGAAAATCTGAGGCTGTGTGAACAGACAGCTTCAAGGGGGGGAGGATAAAAGGTTTAATGCTTTTCCATGCTGCAGTCCCTGTCCTGTTGTGGCTCATCCAAAGCAGCCATTTAACTATTATAGGAGGTATTTTAATAGCAAATGCCCAAAACTATGTCTTGTTTTGCCCTGTGAAATCCCTTTTTAAATGGAGTGACCAGCAGGCTTAATCTTTCCACTAGTCAAGATGAGGTAGCTAGCTCAGAAGGAAGCCCACCAAGGGTAGCCACTACCCCTAAACATCCAAATCTCTGGAGCACTACCTCTGCTATCCTGAAGAGGCTGGTTTCCAATTGCCTGGTTTTGAGGATCTTTCAGAATCAGTATCCCCCCCCCCCGAGGTTTTTAGCCTGCAGAAAATGCCAGCAGAAAAACCAAGCAATGAGAAAACAGCTTGTTTTGTACAGAACAGTTCACTTACGCTGTTTTCCCCCACAAATACATTCTGGAAGAGTGAGCGTAAGACTGGAAAAGCAGCAGAGGTGGGACAGGAAGTGGTGTAGGGAGAAAAGAGAAAGTGGTGTTCTAGGGAGAGAGACATAAGGGGCAGAGGTGCCCAGAGGAAGCAGAAGAAACAGTGGAGGTTTCAAGAAGGGGGGAAAAAGGCAGACTTGCTGAGGGAGAGAGATGAAGGGTTGAAAGTGTGGTGAGAAAGAAAAACAGGATGTCTGGGCAGGGGAGAGAAAAAGAAACAGATATGTCTGGGGGGGAAAGAAATTATGGTGATATGGTGGAAGAAGAAGAGGTGGAGGTGATGGCACCAGGAGAGAAGGCAATGCAGTGGTGTGGCCTTATGCTCCCTCGGGAGCAGAGAGTCATGAAATTCCTAAAATATTGATTCTAACCTACTTATTTTCCCAAACCATTCATATATTTACTGTATAGCATCAGCTCCTTCAGTTTTCCAGGCTTGAAAAATCACTATAATTTACAACTATTCTCTAAATGTTTTTCGCTCTTATACAGTTCAAGTAGTCTATCCGCTGTTGTTTAAACTTTCATTTCACATGCTGACTGTATCATTGTGGCTTTCTTGCAGGGTGATCCTGGTCCCCCTGGTCCCCCTGGACTTCCATCAACACGAGAGCTGGTCATCTCAACTGATGTAATTTCAATCGAACACAAGGTAAATTAGAAATAGTACTAAAAATTACACACAATATTCATTTCATGGGGGAGGGAAGATAAGCAAAACATGATCCCTGCGTGCTCTCTTTTTAAAATGCACAAATAATGAATACTCGTTAGAGCTTGGCACATTAACTTTGAAAATGAATTTGTTAATAGTAAATGTTAGACGTTGGGAAGTTAATCTATTGCTCTTTAATTCGCTGCATTTATATTAATTAATTCATCAAACTATAGTGGATTACAGAATGGGATTTGTAAAGCATGGCATGAAAATTGTCATTGTTCACTCCTTGTGGCACATTTGTCACTGACTCCTTCAGAAATGTTCTTTTCATTGTTCCAAAGTTGCTTTTCCCAGCCTTGCAGTTTTTCCCAAACGGTCTACAAATTCCATAATATAGTTTAGCTCTATCACTTGCACTGATTTAGATGTTCTGAAGTACTTTGTTCTGTGATAGCAAATAGATGGAAAAAGTTAGCATGTTAAAAATATAATGCAACCTATTGGAATCACACAGGTAACAAACAAGAAGCACTGTATAGAAATGACCATGGTGTTTCTTTTGAAAGTACTGTATGAACTAATATGAACTAGTTGTGAGTTAAAATGAACAAATGGCTATGTAGCCATTCATATTGAAGAAGCTGCCTCATGCCTAAATTAATGGTTAGTCATTATATAACATGGGTCTGGACCCTGTGTATATATTGAGGAAGCATCTTCCTTATTGCCACACACTTTAATGTCTTTTTAAAAGCTCCATCCATCTCCTGTGTATACAAAGAATGCCTCAAAGACTTAAAAATTTAAGGAAAAATGCCGAAGAAGGGGGGGAAAATGAATAGAGCAGGTCTGTGCCATGGAAACGAAGTGGTCTACTGTTTGCTTTTCTACCCATAAAGTTGATTCCCAATCAGCCTTGTTTTTCAGATTTTCTGCAGATATCCATTAGTAACTGTGTCCCAGGGACTCTATATTTGCAGCCGCAATCTTCTTGCTAACTGCATGGAGGCTGAAAGGATCTGCTCACTGTAGATAACTTGAGGGAGTGAGAAATACTTAACTGGCATCCCATAGTGGGTCCACTAACTAGGTAGATGACATAAATTGGAGGGTTTATGGTCAAGCATGGACTCTGTAGGGATAAGCAATTTAAAATATCTGGTGACAAGTCTCAGCAGCATTAGGGGATGTGTGGATGGGTTTATTTTTAACCATCATATATACAAATTCCTTAAGGAAGTAAAGCTTATTGACTTGATTCATTGCTTTCCAGCTTGAATTGGATTTCCACACACTTTGTGTTAGCATAGAAATACAATTTAGATAAATCCCCCATGCTATATAAACTTCATTTTCATGCTGAAGCAGATTGCTACCATGCCCCGATTTTCGTGGTGTACAGTGGAATATGGCAATTGGTCCATAAGGATTATCAGCTTATTCAGTGAGGGGCTGAGAACAGCATCTTACTGAATTTAGGATTTAATGAGAAACCAAATTTCTGGTTCAATGAGAAACTTTTAATTTGTACCACCTTTTTTATCAATATAATGCTATGTTGCTGTAGGGCTGGAGGAAGTGGTGGGATTCAAATAAATTAACAACAGGTTCTATGTCCTAATGACCATTTTAACTATACCAAAATATATACCAAAAGGTATTTTAATTATGCACACATTAAATACTGCAATAAGAACAGTAAAAGAGGTACAGACAACTAGATTATGTTTAAAGGAAGATTTTTAATAATAAATACCTGACAAACAGTTATTGAAGATATTTCCATATTGCTGTTTGATTGGTGTCCTCACTTGCAAGTTTCTTTGCTTTTATCCGAGCATCATTAGCTGTGTGATTTACCCTTAACCATCTTTGCACTGTAGGAGTAGGATTCCATTCCTTTAGCAGTAGGCCGATAGACTGATAATCATTATGTTTGATATATTGGAAACAGTCAGGCAACTTCTCTTCTCAGAACATATAATGTTCATCTTTGAAAAACCCCTTTCTGCTTCTGCTGAACTTACAGAAATTGTTCTGACAATATTTTTAGCTCTTTGAACACTTTCATGAATTGAATAGTTCTGGTAGTTTTTTAAAACATTTCCCACAAAATCTCGATACTTATTAACATCAATTTGGTAATCAAAAAATGTATTAAATACACGCAATTGCTCTTTCAGCTGCTTTCCATGGAACTATTACTTCTTCAATATTCCAGTAATCTGGCTCCAAAAAAAGTGAGAAATTGTAATGTATTACTATCATCAAATTGGCTACAACTTGCTTTTAAATGTCCACAATCCATTAATCCTGAGCCTAGTCGTATAGTGCTTCTAAACCATCCAAATTCTTTAGACTCTAACCCTCATAGAATTCTGACAGCAGGATCACCAGTTAGGGATTCTGTCAGATAGGACACAAAGCAACTGTAGCCAGAGTTTGCTGGCTGGAGTTCATGAGATTTTTAGGCTAATACATCTAGAAGGTATCAGGTTGTGTGCTTGGCAGCTTCTCTTAAAGGCCTTGGATCTGATCTCAGTGCAGCCACGCATTGATGAAGACACTGTTAACAAACTTGGGACTCCAAATGTTCTTGGGCTGCAACTCCCAAACGGCTTAGCTGGCACAGCTAATAGGCCTCAAGTTTGGGAATATCTGTGGTAAGGAGCCTAAGGCAAGATGTTTGTTTTTTTTTTTTTAAACAGCCTTGTCCCTCTGAAGGGTGTTTGACAGCAGCATTTCCTGACCCAACCTGAGATTTTTGTTGTTGTTTAGTCATTTAGTCATGTCCGTCTCTTCGTGACCCCATGGACCAGAGCACGCCACGCCTTCCAACCTGTGGGGCTCATTTTCCAGCACCATAGCTTTTAGCCATTTGTTTCTGTTCATGGAGTTTTCTTGGCAGAAATACCACTATGACCTGTCTGTCTTGGGTGTCTCTGCACAGCATAGCCCAAAGCTTCTCTGAATTACTCAAGCCCCAAGGTAGCAATCCGTGAAGGGGATGGTGAGAATACATCAGTATAATGTTACCTCTGATGTTACTTGTGTGACTGGAAACCATGTTCGTGTGTCTCCAAAATGACACACACCAATAAAGGGGAACCTAAACAGCATTGTCTACCATGCATTTAGCATAGGACTTGCCCCTGCAGTTGATTTCATTAATACAAAATATTTTGGCATTAATTGTTATATTTCTTTATGTTTTCAGGGAGTGAAAGGATTAAAAGGAATAAGAGGAAAACCTGGAATTCCGGTGAGTCCATAGAAAAAATTAAAGCACATTTCCTCTGGTGATTAATCTCTGAATTACTTGAAAGGGAAAATGTGCCACCTTTGGAGTCTTCATTTGAATTTTTCATTATTATTACCCTTCACATCTAGTTTGGCCCCTACTAGAGTGATTCATGGTTTCTCACTCAGCTCCATGGGTTCTTGGATGGGATAGATTATCTAGATCCATTCTAATCTGGTTTCAGGCCTACTTATGGGACAGAAACTGCTTGAAACACCTTGCTAGATGACCTATGGTGGGAACTGGAAAAGGGGAGTGTGTCCCTGATGTTTTTTTGGTCCTCATCAGCTTTTGAAACCATGGTATCTTTCTGAGCCATCTCTTTGGGATTGGACTTGGAGGCACTGTTTTACAGTGGCTCTGGTCCATCCTACAGGAGAGTACTCAGAAGGTGGTGCTGGGAGATGCCAGATATGGTGGACAAAGTGCTTGACTGCTGTTGTGCCACCACCTCCTCCCTTGACCCTTGCCCGCCCTGGCTAATCAAAACAGCCAGGCCTTTAACAACTGAATGGGCCACTGCAATAGTTAATGGGTCTCTCCAGGAGACACTCATTGGGCCCATGAGGAAGAAACCAAGTTTGGCGGCGGACAACATTGGCAATTATAGGTCCAGAACACTGTTGTCAGTGTTTCTTTCCTCAGCAAAGTAGTAGAGAGGGTGGTGGCTGATGAGCTCCAGGCCCTTCTGGATGAAATCAATGCCCTGGATCCATTTCAGTCAGGCTTCAGGCTGTGCCACGATATGGAAATGGCATTGGTCGCCCTATTTGATTACCTGCTGAGGGAGGCCGACAGGGGCAAAATGTTGGTCCTCCTCGATATCTCAGTCGCCTTCGATACCGTCAACCACAGTATCCTCCTGGGGAGGCTTCTCCAAGCTGGGAATTGGTGGTCTGGCGCTTCTCTGGCTCTGATCCTTCTTGGAGGACTGTCTTCAGAGAGTACAGCTTGGGGAGTGTGTTTTGGCCCCGTGGTTCTGCAAGGCTCAATTATCTCCCCAATGTTATTTAATATCTATATGAAGCCTCTGGGTCAGGTCATCAGGGAGTGTGGAGCTTTGTGCCATCACTACGCTGATGACACCCAGCTCTACACCTCCTTTTCATCAAAAACAATGGATGCCGTGTTGTCCCTTCAGCGCTGCCTGGAGGCCATATTGAAATGGATGCAGGTGAATATATGAAACCTCTGGAAGAGATTGTCTGGAGTTTTGGGGTTTGGTGTCACCAATATGCAGATGACACAGAACTCTGTCTCTTCTTGCCATCTAAATCTGAGGAATCTATTTGAGCTCTAGATCAGTATGTCAGTAATGAATAAGGATGAATAAACTCAAGCTTAATGCGGACAAGAGAGTGGTGCTTCTGGTCAGTTCAAAAATAGATCACAGAATAGGGATGCAGCCTGTGCTAGATGGGGTTACACTCCCTCTAAAAACACATGTGCAGAGCTTGGGGTTGCTCCTAGATTTGTCTCTGAGCTTGGATGCCCAGGTTTCAGTGGTATTCTGGAGTGCATTTGCTCAATTAAATCTAGTTTGCCAGCTGCACACTTTCCTGGAGAGGTCTAACCGGGCCGCAGTGAGACATGCCTTAGTTACATCCCAGTTGGATTACTGTAATGTGGTCTATGTGGCGCTGCCTTTGGAAAGTGCTTGGGAGCCTCAGTGGGTCCAAAACACTGCAGCCAGATTATTACAGGGATCACATACCGCCCCCCTCTTATTACAACAGATCCACCGGATGCTGATCTGGTCCTGGGCACAATTCACAGTGCCTATAAATAAAGTTGGATCCAAGCTGTCACAAGGACTGTATCTCCCTTTATGAGCCTGTCCAGGTCCAGAACATGAGGAGAGGCCTGTTGCTTGGTATTTTAACCTTCACAGGTGCTTGTGGTTGGGGACACAGGAAAGGCCTAATCTGTTTCTAAGTAATGTGTTTACCTAACATTTCAAATATAATGTTATTAATTCTTTTTAATATTTGAATATTTTACTGCCTTTAACTTTTAATATTGTGTTTTAATGCTGCATCCCACCTTATGTTCTTTTTAAAGAGAAGGGTGTTTTTAAATGTATCGTAAATAAATACTTTTTTCATGGAAATTCCATCTTCACCGTTATAAAGATGACCTCCATGTAATTTGCTATTGTGCTATATTTATTTCTTTTGCCAAATTAAAGCAAAGTTTTCTTTTGCTTTTTGTTGAGGTAGGGTTCTCCTGCATATGTGGCAGAAAAAGGAGAAGAGGGGATAACAGGTTTTCCTGGACCAAGAGTAAGTACATAATTAAAAATAAGAAGAAGTGAGTTTACATTCATCCCAATAAGACTGTTTTTTCTGGATATCATGAGTTGTTTTTATTAAAGATAGAAGTTTTTGGAAGCACACAAAAAAGCAAAGCAAAGCGTGCTGCTTATATACCGCCCTATAGCGCTTCAAGCACTCTCTGGGCAGTTTACAAGTTGTGTAGCCTTACAATGCAGGCTCCACATTGCCCCCCCCCCCCCAGCAAGCTGGGTACTCATTTTACCGACCTCGGAAAGATAGAAGGCTGAGTCAACCTTGACCGGCTATCTGGAATTGAACCCCAGGTCGTGAGCACAGTTTTAGCTTTAACCACTGTGCCACAACAAAAACTATCCCATGGGGCTGATCAAATCAGTATAACTGAAGCAAGAGAAAGACCCTTTCTATGTCTTTGGTAAGATAAAAACAACATTTAATTTTTTCTAGTCACAAACAGCTTAAAAACATTGAATTTAGGAACTGCCTTATCCTGCATTGGGTAAGATATATACTAGAAACAGGTTAGTGTTTGCTGAATGAAAGCTATAATGTGGGTTACTCACAGTTCGGCCTCATTCCTCTCTGAAGAATGTGTGAGACTCTAAAGCCTTGTCTAAAAGGCTATGGTCAAACTACATGAGACTGTCAAATCCACATTTGGAAATGGAGTACTATATGGGTCTGACCGCATAGCACAAAATGCAAAATAATCCACTGTGAAGTCACACCTGGCTTTTCTGGGTGAATTCACTCAAGCAAGATTACACAGGAGTCAACAGTGAGAGCAGAAGAAATTGCCAATCTGCGCTTGTTGGCACATTTTTGAGGTGCCTCTAATGCAGTAGTCCAGGTGTGCAGGATGCATGGTTACTGTAGAGCTACCTTAACAAACTGCAAATGAGGGCTGGCTGCCAATTTCCTCGTCTCTGCCAATTTCCTCTTCATATACCTTTTTTTGTCCCTGGCATACTAGCACTGTTACATGTCTCTTAAAAAAGGTTCCAAGGTAAAAGGATGCTTAGTTGAAGGGAACTGCAACCTCTTGCAAGTCCCCCTTTGCTTCCTCTTTCTCCATCTTGAACTAGGAAGCTGGGAGAGTTGGAGTATGGATGGGGGGGGGGACTTTGGGCAGATTTGCATTGACTTTTATGACATGTAGCCAATGGAAAATAACGTGAATCAGACTGTTTCAATTCCAAACCATTTTCCACATTTATTTGTCAATGTACTTGTACCCTATATTGATAAAAGAAATCTGTTCTACCATAAGTTTGTTCATTTTTGCGTTTGTTCATTTCACTTAACTTTCTTTTAAATTGATCATCAGGAAATAAATAGAGTTCAATTTGAAAGTCTGATTGCTCAGAGAGAAGCTCACTGAAGGGCTAACATGCCATCACCTTCTCATGCAAGCTGCTTGTGTTGTCTAGTTTAATCCTAAATCATGAAATATTAAGTCGCCAAACAGGCAAAGAACCCACACAGTTACCATTAAGACAGTAGAGTTGCAATTCAGATACTGAGTTCTGTCTCTCAAATTGAAATGCAATATTTGTCCTGAAAGTCCTTTAAGCTCCTCCTCCCTCTTCTCTAGCCAACTTCTTAGGGATTAAAAATGTAAGACCTATAGGCTTTTGTTGTTTAGCAGTTAAGTCGTGTCCAACTCTTCGTGACCCCATGGACCCAGGCACAATCTTTTTACAGAAACAACCAGCTCCCAATTCCATATTCATCGAAACTTTACAATCTCACTCTCAATGCAGACAAATACTAATTGTTGTTCTTGTTTATTCATTAAGTCGTGTCCAACTCTTCGTGACCCCATGGACCAGAGCACGCCAGGCCTTCCTGTCTTCCAGTGCCTCCCAGAGTTGGGTCAAATTCATGTTGATAGCTTCGATGACACTGTCCAACCATCTCATCCTCTGTTGTCCCGTTCTCCTCCTGCCTTCACATTTCCCCAACAAGAAGGTCTTTTCCAGGGAGTCTTCTCTTCTCATGTGATAGCCAAAGTATTGGAGCTTCAGCTTAAGGATCTATCCTTCAAGTGACCACTCAGGGTTTATTTCCTTCAGAACAGATAGGTTTGATCTCCTTGCAGTCCAGGGGACTCTCAAGAGTCTCCTCCAGCACCACAATTCAAAAGCATCAATTCTTTGGTGGTCAGCCTTCTTTATGGTCCAGCTCTCATTTCCATTTAAGATGCTGTTGAGGTTTGTCATCGCTTTCCTCCCAAGAAGCAAGTGTCTTTTAATTTCGTGGCTGCTGTCACCATCTGCAATGATCATAGAGCCCAAGAAGGTAAAATCTGTCACTTCCTCCATATCTTCCCCTTCTATTTGCCAGGAGGTAATGGGACCAGTGGCTATGATGTGGTTTTTTTTTATGTTGCGCTTCAGACTATTTTTGCACTGTCCTCTTTCACCCTCATTAAGAGGTTCTTTAATTCCTCCTCACTTTCTGCCATCAGAGTGGTATCATCTGCATATCTGAGGTTGTTGATATTTCTTCCGGCAATCTTAATTTTGGCTTGGGATTCCTCCAGTCCAGCCTTATTCATGATGTATTCTGCATATAAGTTAAATAAGCAGGGAGACAATATACAGCCTTGTTGTACTCCTTTCCCAATTTTGAAACAGTCAATTGTTCCATATCCAGTTCTAACTTTTGCTTCCTGTCCCACATAAAGATTTCTCAGGAGATAGATAAACATAAAGATTTCTCAGGAGATAGATAATGTGAACAGGCACTCCCATTTCTTTAATGACTTGCCATCGTTATTAAAGAAATAACTTTGATTGTGTGGACAATAACTGTGGTCCACACAATCAAAGCCTTTTTCCTTAGTCAAGTAGATGTTTTTCTGCAACTCTCTAGGTTTCTCCATAATCCAGCGCATGTTAGCAATTTGGTCTCTAGTTCCTCTACCCCTTCGAAATCCAGCTTGTACTTCTGGGGGTTCTCGGTCCACATACTGCTGAAGCCTGCCTTGGAGAATTTTGAGCATAACCTTGCTAGCGTGTGAAATGAGTGCAGTTGTACTGGAACTTTCTTTGGCACTGCCCCTCTTTGGGGTTGGGATGTAGACTGATCTTTTCCAGTCCTCTAGCCACTGTTGAGTTTTCCAAACTTACTGGCATATTGAGTGTAGCACCTTAACAGCATCATTTTTTAAGATTTTAAATAGTTCAACTGGAATGCCATCACCTCCACTGGCCTTGTTGTTAGTCATGCTTTCTAAGGCCCACTTGACTTCATTTCTAGGATGTGTGTCTCAAGGTCAGCAATCACACTATCTGGTTTGCCCGGGACATCCAAATCTTTCTGGTATAATTCTCTGTGTATTTTCCCATTTTTGTCCTTTATCATGTTCATCTTTGCACAAAATGTTCCTTTAATATCTCCGATTTTCCTGAACAGATCTCTGGTTTTTCCTTTTCTATTATTTTCCTCTATTTCTTTGCATTGTTCATTTTAAAAGGCCCTCTTGTCTCTCCTTGCTATTCTCTGGAAATCTACATTCAATTTTCTGTAACTTTCCCCATCTCTCTTGCATTTTGTTTCCCTTCCAGGCACGTCCACAACTGAGTGTCCTTTCGACTTTGGCCCAACCACTTCATTAGCTCTGGAGTTACTTGTACTTGTCCTCCGCTCTTCCTCAGTAGCATGTTGGACGCCTTCTGACCTAAGGATCCTATCTTCCAGCGTCATATCTTTTAGCCTTTTGTTTCTGTTCATGGGGTATTCTTGGCAAAGATACTGGAGAGGCATTGCCATTTCCTACTCCAGGTGGATTGCGTTTGGTCGGAACTCTCCACTATGACCTGCTATCTTTGGTGTTTCTGCACGGCATAGCCCATAGCTTCTCTGAATTACTCAAGCCCCTTCCCCACGACAAGGCAGCAATCCATGAGGGGTTTTAATGTCAGACTAATGATTATATTAATGCAATCCAAAACTGAGCTGAAATCCTATCTCTGTATGTTGGACTTAAGGTGAGCTAAGTCTTTTCAAATGTGTGATGCATAGATAAATAAATCCAGGGATGCTGGTGATAGAAGGTTTGATTTCAGTTCTCCACATGCAGGGAAAAGAAGAGAAAGACTGGATACACTTGGTGTATATTTAGAAATGTGGCTCCCTCATGTTGCAAAAGATGTTTATTTGTCACAGTACATGATTTACTTCAGCTATGTAGCTTTATTTCAGCATGCATTGTTTTGTGATGGGTTATTAGAATGTGGCACTGGCTAAATCTGCAGGTTTGATTGCTGAAGCATGTGTGTCTGAGGAAATCATATTCTGGGAGCTAAAATGGATTGATCATAGGAAATAACTCTTTCCCCTTAACTTTTAGTTTGACTGTGATTAAAACTGCAGCATTCATACAGGAGCATATTGTGTGTGGGCTACAGGGGCAGTCGCCCTGGGTACAAAATTCTTAGGGGCATGTGGGCTGCCCTGCTTGGTGTGCTCCTGCAGCCCCTTCTTACGCTCCTCTGTCGCCTTCTGGCAGTTCAGGTCCAACCTGCCAAGGGGCACTGGGCCCACCACTGCCAGTGCAGATCTCAAGTGGCTCTGCATCTGCTTTATGGCACCACTCTGGGGGCTTCTCCCACCACCCCCTGCACCCTGCCCATATGTTGCATCACAGAGCTGGCACATGACCTGCACCCCACAATACTTGCCTTGCTCTGGATGCTGGCAGCCCACGCTGTGCCATTGCATTCAAGCGTTCTCATGAGTAGTAGGTGGGACTCATCAGCCTGGAAAGGCAGCCCATCTAGGAAAAGGAAAACTCTGATCCCAAACCCCCATGCCATGAGGAGAGGAGGAGGCACCGCCACCACCCATGTGGCAAGGAAGCAGCCCGGGTAGGTGGGGCTTGTCAGCATGGGAAGGCAGCCCATCTAGGAGAAGGAAAACTGATTTCAAACCTCCACTGCCTTGTGGCTATATCCACTGATGGAAAAGGCTTCAGGAGTTAACCTTGAGGCAAAATCAGGAGCCAGAGTCCAGGAGGCAGTTCGTGATGTTCTGGAAACTCCTGTGACATCGCTGCAACCAATTGTATTGGCTCTTGCCTTTCCATTTCAGTGATGTGGAGAGGGAGGATTTGCTGCTTGGGTAACAGCCTATCCTCCATATTATTTTACTCAGACTTCGTGCTCTGGAGAGGACACTCCAGTTTTGCATACAGCATCAAGTCCTCCATACAGAGCACGTTAGCATAGTCTCTCGAGACTGAAGGATGCCAATGATTATATATGAACAGTTTAATATTCTTATTGTTGTACTAATGATTGTTATTATTGTACTAATAACATTCTTTTACAGGGTTTGCCAGGAATCAATGGTTTAAAAGGAACTGATGGGGATGTGGTAAGTATGCAGTCTCAAGATTAAATTGTGATTTGAACATAAGTTAACTTAAAGAATGTCATAAAAATTAAGCGTCCTGATCTGTCCATTCTGTATTTGCATCCACACTGCCTCTTTAGAATGAGACACAGCTGTTAACATAATTACAGTGGTGCCCCACATGACGACGATAATCCATTCCAGGAAAATCACTGTTAAGCGAAATTGTTGCCATGCGAGGAAAAATCCCCATTGGAATGCATTGAAAACCGGTTAATGCGTTCCAGTGGGGAGATTACCTCGTCGTCCAGCGAAGATCATAGGGCGGCCATTTTGTGAGCACCGATCAGCTGTTTTTAATCACTGTCTTCCAAAACAAGAGTCGGAAAACAACGTGAGGCCATTTTGAAAATCCGACGATCAGCTGTAAAGATCGTTGTCCAGCGAAAAAACGGTTCCCGAAGCATGGAACTAATCATCGTAAAGCGGATTTTCCCCATTGGGACCATTGTTCTGCGATCGCTATAGCAATCACAAAAAAGTCGTCGTGCAGCGATTTCGTCATGCAACGGGGTCATCGTAATGTGGGGCACCACTGTATTAATAACTACATTTTGTCAAGTCAATTCTGACTTATGGCAACCCTTTTCAGGGTTTTCTAGGCAGAGAATACTCAAAAGTGGTTTATCCTTCTCTTCTTCTGGGAGCACCCTGGGATTGTTCAGCCTGCCTAGGGTCACACAGGCTGGCTATTCTGTGAGGCAGAGAGAACTAAACCCTCACCCTATGGCTCCACAGCCAATTCACTGAGCTATTCTGATGTACATGCACTAGCGTAATCTACTTTCAGCCAATCTCTATTTCTTACCTAACTTGGGGGGGGGGATTGAGGGAGTAGGAAGGGTGGCACATGGGCATATGTACTAGAAGAAAGGGAAAGCTTGAAATGAGAGACAGGTGGGTGCATTTGAATGTGTGTACTAAGGCAGGAGTGGGCAAAGTGTGGCCTGTAGGCATTTTTTGCAGCCACCTAAGCTGTCCCAGAAATTTTATTTGTCTAATTGTTGGCTGAAAGTGACCTCTTTGGATCAGAAAAGGCCTGTAGAGGCAGTGCTTTTTCTGCTCCTGAGCCTTGAGAGATACCCCAAGACTGTCCCCTGTGACAAATTGAAAGTGTGTTATCTAGACACTTCTATATGATTTGATTTTTTAAAAAAATGACAGCTTCTCCTTGTCAACAGAGTCAGTCAAAGCTGTGCATATGTTGATTGGCTATTTGAAAGCTGTATTCGTCTGGCTGATGGCCAATAGACTGTAGTGGAATCCTGACAATGCAGAAGTTCTGTGGCTTGGTAGTTCCCATGTCTGTGAGCTAGACAGACTGCCTGTTCTGGATGAGGTTGTACTCCCACCGAAGGGCCAGGGACATAGGCTAGGGGTTCTTGTTGAGCCATCTTTATTACTCAAGATTCAGGTAAGCACAGTGGCTTAGAGTGCCTGGGGCTGTCTTCACTTGGCCTGCCAGCTATTATCATTCCTGTACAGAGATAAACTGGATATGGTAGTTTATGGTGATCATAGGTTATAGCTTATGGTGGGGGCTGGAGTTTTGAGTTTGGCCCCCAAGTTCTAAATCTTGCTCGCCCCTAGTACAGTTAAAGGTGTAAGTATTTGCTTTTGTGGTAATTGTGTCCGAACAGAAATATTTATTTATTTATTTGAAAGTTACACTGTCCAACATAGTGGTAAAACATTACTCTGAGTGGTGCAGAAAAGAAAACATAAGTAACAATCAGTGAAAATGACAATGCAAAATCAGTAACACAATGTAACAAATAGATAACCCCAAAGAGAAAAAAAATCATCTAGTGACAATCCAGTGTATAGTAGGTCCATAATTATTCCCTCAGCAGAAGAATATTTCTGAAGCCTTCTTTGTAAAGTTCCTCCTTCTGAAGTTTCTGAAGATGCCAAGGGAAGAGCCTGGCACACTTCCAGTGGAAGCGCATTCCACAATGAAGGAGCCACCATGAAAAAGGCCCAGTTTCTAATAGATGCTTTTTTGGCCTCTTCAGGGTGGCCACCTTAAGAAGCGCAGCCAGGGAGGAACAGGTAAATTGGGTGGTCTTTCTTTGAGAGAGATGCTCCAACAGATAAAAAGGCCCAGAACCATTTTGGGGTTTAGATGACAAAACCAAAACTTCCTTTTGTCTCAAGTTCAGTTGCACTCTGATCAACTGCTGAAATGTGGCCCTACCATGATCTGGTCAAGAGGTGCAGATTCCCTGTCATTATTCTAAAGCAGTTGTTTTCATACATATATTTTAGGGTTTCTCTGGACCTGATGGTATCCCTGGCATTCCTGGTCAAAAAGGAAAAAAGGTAATTTAACTTAATTATCTGTTTGAATAACAAATCAACCTGATTGAATAGAACCAGAATGGAACCAACAGGATAAAATTACCAGTTTTAAAATTCAGTGTTTATTTGGTCTTAAGCATTAACACCTTGTGAAAGTAAGGATTTCTAAAACATGGTTAACATTTAATATTGAAACATTTAGCAATGTTTGGCAATATTTTATTTGGGGGGCGTTGTGACCCACAGGTGAAAAACAGAACATGAAGTAGAATGGGAGTAGTATCTCATTGTGGAAGGCAATATTTGAGAACGGGTTTTACCTGTAATGGGAGAAAGGCTCTTCATTATTCTGTTTCATCAGCATAATGGCTGTATGTCACTTTTAGCAATAAATTAAAACTATTTGAATTTACCTAGGGAGAAACAGGAGACAGGGGCATTCCAGGACCACCAGCCTACACATATCGTCCCACAATAAGAAAAGGTATTGCTTTTCACACAGCATGATTTATTTAAAGAAAGCTTTTCTTATTGATGTATGTTTTGTTAGTGTTAACCTGCAGGAGTGTCTTTTTGGTATGTAATAAATAAATAAATAGCTCATATTTTTCATCAAATTAAGGAGCATAGATATAGACAAGATTCATTAGCATGATTATCATATTCTAGTTCTCTAAATCTGAATGGTGGCTTTGGCATATTAATGCAAAGTAGGTAGCCTTATTTACATATTATGTAAATTAAACCCATTAATTGTTGCATTTTTCTACCAACATGTTTCAGTCCTAGCATTATTTAAATAGTAATTAATGGTCTGGTGTTATTTAAATTATGATTAATGAACCATAATATAATGGTTAGTGTTGGACTTCAAAGAGGGGGACCCAAATTCAAAGCCCATCTTAAACACAAAATTTACCTAGTGACCTTTGACCCCAGTCAGTACCTTTCAGCCAAATCGATGTTACATGGTTGTTTTTCAGGATAATATTGAAAGAGGTCATTTACATTGCTGGTGTACATTAATAAACAAATAACGGCATTTTGCAGCCATCTTATGAGATGGCGATCATTTTTTTGCTATCAGTTTTTACTGATGTTAAAACTACTACTACTACAGATCATTGAGAATATCACAGGAATCCCCCAGAAGTGACACACTGTCATCTGATTAACAGGAAAAAATGGAGGAGAAAGTGATGGCAAAACACAGATATGTCATTTTTATTCAGTCATACAAGTCTCTTCAGCCTTGATATTTCAAAAAAAGGCTATTCTCGATAATTTACACTTATTTTAATACATGTTTCTTCATTTACAACATTTAACTTAACTGTTCATATATTCATTTTTAATTCTGCCTTCCTTAATATATTTGCCAAAGTCTTACTCCATTTTTATGCTAGTGGAACAGCATAGATCTTGTCAGTGAATTTCAAGTGAGCTAAGAAGTTAGTGTAATAATTTGCTGTACAACAGCAAATGTCTTATGCTGCAGTTTAGGTTTTGGTTTAGAACCTTCCTTGATATGAACATTTCATATGCAATTTCTGAATTTTGCAAAATTCAATGGCCTGCACAAATTGAAGGATATTTATGTTTTGCTCCATATGGTAGTCGAAGACATGGAAATGAGGTCAGCTTGCCTAAAATGCAAAAAGTGAAATCCTCCTCTGTTTTAAATGTGGTGGATATATTTCATCAGTTTGAGATATCTCTATATAACTGATATTATATGTTTCTGGGATATGCTTTCAGGTGCAAGAGGCGACTGGGGCACTCCAGGTATTCGTGGGCCTAAAGGAGACAGAGGCGAGCAAGGCAGTCCTGGCCTACCTGGCCTGCCAGGGCCTTCATATGATGGTAATCTCCTGCCACTTTGTTATTCAGATAAAAGTCTAACACTCAGAATGAGATGCAGACAGTGTCTGAGCTGAATTATAAGAAATGTTAATAGATTATATCTGGGTTTTTTATTTAGTGTACTGTTTCTCTGACATAGGATAATATACAGTGGTGCCTCGCTTAGCGATGTTAATTCGTTCCAAGAAAATCATCGCTATGTGAAACCATCGCTAAGCGAAACACCATTTCCCATAGGAATGCATTGAAAACCGGTTAATCCGTTCCAATTGGAACGGACTGCCATCCTTAAGCGAAAAAACCCATAGGAAACATCGTTATGCGATACGATGTTTCCTCCATTGGAATGCATTGAAGTCTATTCAATGCATTTCAATGGTTTACGAAGTCAATTTTTGCAAATTTAAGTGTGTCAAAAAAAGGGTTAAAATGGTTTTAAATGCTTGAAATAGTTTCAGCACCTTCTAAAACAGATGCAGACTTAATTTGGCTTTGATCTGACTTTTCGTTAATTTTTGGTGAATTTTTTCCCCCCACCAACTTTTGACAGCTGTCAAAAGTTGGGCTCCATTGTTCCCTATGGGGGAGAAACAAATTCACCAAAAATTAACGAAGACTCAGAGCAAAGCCAAATCAGGTTTACACCCGTTTTAGAAGGCACACTAACGATTCCAAGCATTTAAAAATGTTTCTGAGTCTTCGTTAATTTATGGTGAATTTCTTTCTCCCCCATAGGAAACAATGGAGCTGTCAAAAGCTGGGCTCCATTGTTCCCTATGGGGGAGAAAAAAATTCACCAAAAATTAACGAAGACTCAGAGCAAAGCCAAATCAGGTTTGCACCCGTTTTAGAAGGCACACTAACGATTCCAAGCATTTAAAAATGTTTCTGAGTCTTCGTTAATTTATAGAGATCCATTGAGCCTGACTTTGACAGCTCCATGCATTTCTATGGGGGGAGGAAAAAATTAACCAAAAATTAACGAAGAGTCAGATCCCAAGCATTTAAACATTTACAACTTTAAAATTCAACAACAAATTTAAAAAAAGAGTCAGGACAAAGTCAAATCAGGATAACAAAGGGTTTATTAAGTGCACATTAACATCATAAACTTTATAGCATAGGACAACTTTTTAGACTCAGCAATCAAGGTGAATGAACATTTGCAAAACTCTTTCAGTACAGAAACTCTTCTTGCAGTGAAGAACCATAACATTTTACACAACACTTTTTTTAAAGGGCATTACAGTACAGAAACTCTTCATGCATTGAAGAAACATAACATTTTACACAACCCTTTTTTGAAAGTGCATTACAGTACAGAAACTCTTCATGCATTGAAGAAACAACATTTTACACAACACTTTTTTGAAAGTGCATTACAGTACAGACACTCTTCATGCATCGAAAAAGCAAAAAACATACTTTTAACATTTCAACTTTAACGTGAACAAGTGAGGTGGAAGCCTCTAAACCACCCGGACCAGTGTTCCCCAAATCAATGCAGCAGTCTAGGGGGATGATGAGGGGAAGGAAGAAGAAATGCTCCAGATAGAACACAACTGAGCAGCAGCACTGGTGGAAGGAGCAGGTTCCTCTTCCTGCCTTGGTCTCTTTGTGAGGAACCTGTCCATAGTCAGCTGCCTCTGACACCTTTTCAGAATTCCTCAGAAAGGGGACATGATCCTTTCATCATAGGAATTCGATAAGTTCTCAGCCAGATTCGTGTCCTCGTGGTACCGCTGCGCTATGGTCTGCACATAATTCCATCAGTCCAAAAACTTCTTAAGCTCGCTGGTGGTCAGCTGTTTGTGCTCTGGCTCTTCTTCTTCCTGCTCCTCCCTCGCCTCTGCCTGAAGATCCACCAGCTCCTGTGTGGTCAACTCCTGGTCATGGCCCTCGACCAGCTCTGCAATGTCCTCCTCATTGACATCGAGGACAATGTTCCTCCCTAAGTCCACAATGTCCTGCATCACTGTGGACTCAGGTGCAGGTGCTGAAGGACCAGGAGCCACACAGCCTGGCCAGAGCGGGCGCCATGCAGAGTTCAAGTTCCTCTGGCTGATGCCATCCCAGGCCCTGGCGATCATCTTCAGGCAGATGACGATGTCGAATTCATCACGCCACAAGTCACGCAGGGTGAGGCTGGTGGCATCAGTCACCTCAAAACAGCGCCGGAACAGCTCCATGGTGTAGCACTTTTTGAAGTTCGCAGTCACCTGCTGATCCATCGGCTGGAGTAGCGGGGTGGTGTTTGGAGGCAGAAACATGATTTTTATAAAGGAAAACTCCTCCAACAAGTCATCCTCAAGGCCTGGTGGATGGGCAGGAGCGTTGTCCATTAGGAGCAGGGCCTTCAGAGGCAGGTCACAGTCCACCAGGTACCGCTTCACAGCTGGGCCAAAAGCGTGATTGACCCAGTCCACAAAGAGTACCCGTGTGACCCAAGCCTTGGCGTTGGATTGCCACATCACCTTCAGCCGTGCTTTGTCTACCTTGTGCTTCTTAAAAGCACGCTGATTTTCAGAGTGGTAGACAAGCAACGGCTTGATCTTCAGATCCCCGCTGGCGTTCGCACAGAAGAGGAGAGTGAGGCGGTCCTTCATCGGCTTGTGGCCAGGCAGCTTGCTCTCCTCTTGGTTCAGGAAGGTCCTTTTGGGCATCCGCTTCCAAAACAGGCCGGTCTCATCGCTGTTGAAGACCTGCTCTGGAAGGTAGCCCTCTGTTGTTACGACCTCGAGGAACTCCACAGCAAAGTCCTCTGCTGCAGTGGTGTCTGAGCTCACTGCCTCTCCGTGCCTCACCACGCTGTGGATGCCGGAACGTGTCTTGAAACGTTCAAACCAGCCTCTGCTGGCCTTGAACTCCTCAGGCTCAGCTGATGTTCCAGGCTGCTGTGCCATGAGGTCGGCGTACAAGGCCTTGGCCTTCTCACAGATCACAGCCTCCGTAACCGTGTCCCCTCCACGATGCTTCTCCTCCATCCAATGACCAGGAGCTTCTCCACCTCCTCCAGGACAGCTGGACTGTTCCTGGCGATCCTTGTGACACCCTTGGCGGCATCCATGGCAAGGATCTTCTCACGCTTGGCCACGATGGTGCCAATGGTTGACGCATTGCGGCCGTACTCCCTGGCGATGTCCGCAATGTGTCTCCCTCCATCGTATTTCCGGATGATTTCCTTTTTTGTCTCGATGGTGATCTTTTATTTTATTTATTTATTTATTTTATTTATTTATTTAATATGCCGCCCACACTACCCGAAGGTCTCTGGGCGGCTTACAGCATTTAAAATACAATAAAATTATGTAGCAATTAAAATACAATTAAAATATATATAAAATTGCCATCGGACCCACAGCTAATATTATTTCAGTTAAAAGCCTTCGGCTTGCCAACCTGGGCAGAAGCAGTCTTCTTTGGACCCATGTCCAACGTAGCTACGTTAAAGGAAAAAAACAACAGTCAGTGATTTAAATCTGCCTCACCTTCCCACACCTGGCCAAAACTGCCCTGCACAAGCAAGTGGCAGTTTTGTCACACACACACACACACCACAACCTAGGGGGGAAAACATAAATCTTACCTACCTCACGATCAAACTGATTGTTTGGAAAAGCCAAAAATGGCCACAGCACACCCACAGAGGATGCCTAACCAAAGAAAAAGAGAGAAAAATTAGACTTGCCATAACTACACCCCCCACCAAAACCAAAGGTGAAAAAAAACACAGGAACAGAAATCTTACCTACCTCACGATCAAACACCAAAGGCCACACCACACCACACCTACAGAAAATAAAATTCAAAATTGGAATCCCTGGTTCAGACATGGAGAAATCCACCAGAAACAGCAATCCCAGTGAGGGTCTAGCACCATTAGACCGAAACACCCCCCCCCCCCATAGGCAGCCTGGCACATAGGAAAAAAAACTTAAACATGGGATTTCAGTAGGTGGCCCAAATCCCTGGTTCAGACATGGAGAAATCCACCAGAAACAGCAGTCCCAGTGAGGGTCTAGCACCATTAGACCGAAACACCCCCCCACCCCCATAGGCAGCCTGGCACACAGGAAAAAAAAACTTAAACATGGGATTTCAGTAGGTGGCCCAAATCCCTGGTTCAGACATGGAGAAATCCACCAGAAACAGCAATCCCAGTGAGGGTCTAGCACCATTAGACCGAAACACCCCCCCCCCCATAGGCAGCCTGGCACACAGGAAAAAAAACTTAAACATGGGATTTCAGTAGGTGGCCCAAATCCCTGGTTCAGACATGGAGAAATCCACCAGAAACAGCAATCCCAGTGAGGGTCTAGCACCATTAGACCGAAACACCCCCCACCCCCATAGGCAGCCTGGCACACAGGAAAAAAAACTTAAACATGGGATTTCAGTAGGTGACCCAAATCCCTGGTTCAGACATGGAGAAATCCACCAGAAACAGCAATCCCAGTGAGGGTCTAGCACCATTAGACCGAAACACCCCCCACCCCCATAGGCAGCATTACAAACATTTTAAACACACAAATCCCAAAGAAATGCCCAGAAACCCCCAGGAAAAAAAACCCTGCAATTTCCCCATTAACCAAAGCCATTGCCAGCCAGACCCAAATCCCAAACATGGCAAAGAGAAAAAAAAAACATTTTAAACACACAAATCCCAAAGAAATGCCCAGAAACCCCCAGGAAAATAAAAACCCTTGCAATTTCCCCATTTACAACCCCCCCATAACCAAAGCCATTGCCAGCCAGACCCAAATCCCAAACATGGCAAAGAAAAAAAACATTTTAAAAAAAACAAATCCCTAACCCTAACCCTAACCCTTGCAAAAAACATCTAACTTTAGCAATAAAAAACCCACCACCCACCCAGGATAAGAAATGCAAGCTTACCTTTTGTAGCTCTACAGCACAGCATGCACTCCCAAAACACAGTCCAAAGCGACAAAGCCAACCTTGGAGGTGCACATGGGAGAGTGAACCCAGGATGCATGGGCAAGGGGTTTTATACCTTCCCCGCACAGGCACAATGCATCCTGGGTACAGGCAGTTTGAATTTGAAGGAAAACAACAGATTAGCATTGCAAAGAAGCCACTTTTCCCGCTCTTTTTGCAAACAACGCTAAGCGAAACGGGGACCATAAAACGCATCGTTATGCGAATCATGGTCCCGAAATCGCTAAGCGAGTTTCCCCCATAGGAGACATCGCTATACGATGCATTAAATTTTCAAAAAAAGCCATCGCTATGCGAATTCATCGTTGAACGAAGCAATCGCTAAGCAAGGCACCACTGTATACTTTATTTTCTAGTACATATTATGTTGCTGTTTTTAGAACTCTCTTAACATTTTGGTATTTGTTGCTTTTCCCTGTATTGCAAACAAACATTTGTGTTACATGGCTGGCTTACTTGAATTGCATACTATTATTTTTACTGTGCAGTCAGTTAACATAATCACTCCCTGCTTCTTGTAGATTGTATCTATAATGTATTATTGTAGCTTTGCTAAATATGATTAGAAGTGTTGATAAATGTTTATCTTTAGTTATTTCTTTCTTACCACCTCTCTGAGACTATCAATACTCATTTCCACAGGCAACACTTCAAAAATTTAACACTCAGAATGAGATGCAGACAATGCCTGAGCATTTACTATTTTCTGTTTAGTATAGTGTTATAGTATCTGAATATCCGTTTCCTTTTATTCTAGAAGCATGTTATGTACACATTGCAAACACAGGTTAAAGAAATAGGCCAATGAACCAATGGATGGAGCATTAGGGCTGAGGCTTAGGTTGCTGAACTCCTATTTTGTTTGTAGTTTGACTTTTGGCAAACCACTTGGTCCCACTTTGATCTGGAGAAGATATATCAGTCTATTTTTCTTCGGAACAGTAGTTCTTACTCTTGAGAAACCCAGATGTTCTCAGACTGCAACTTCCAGAAACACTGGCTAGCACAGCTGGTGATGAGAGTCGTAGTCTAAGAATACCTTGGTTACCCAAGGTTGGGAACCAGTGGTCTAGAGCATTCTAAAAATCTCACATCGCTAACCAAACTCCCCTGTTTCAGATATCTCTCTGGGAAGAGGTTTGCCAGGAGAAACGGGGCCTAAAGGTTTTATCGGTGACCCAGGTTTCCCAGCCAGTTATCCAGGTGCTCCAGGATTAGATGGCGACCTTGGATCACCTGGTTTTCCTGGTCCTCCTGGCCCTCCAGGAAGTTCAGGTAAGAGAATGAAATGTTTAGGAAGGAAAACATACTATTGTCCTTTCAAAGAATATGTGAGTATTTCCTTCAATGGGCATTTTGGAGCTGAAAAAGAAATTGGAGTTTCAAGGTTTCCATTAGGCCATGAATCCTAAAAGAAAGATCAGGAACTGCTGGATAGCTTGAAGGTTTAGGTCTCCAGCTGTGGAGCCAGAGATTGGAAGTTCAATTCCCCCCGTGCCTCCTTGACAGGGGCAGCACTTGATGATCTATAAGGTCCCTTCCAGCTCTGCAGTTCTAAGATTATATTAAAAGATTTTGTTATCTCTGGCCATTTATTTTACTTTACTTACTTGAGACATGATTTAATTGATTGAGATGTATCCAAGTGCTGTTGAACTGCTATTGAGTGAGATAGAATCATAGACTCATGGAATAATTAATTTGGAAGGGACCTATAAGGCATCGAGTTCAAACCCCACTCAGTGTAGGAATACAAATCAAAGGATGTCTGCCATGTAGGTGAATTTGTTTTTTAGGGTGTTTTTGTTTTTGTTGTGTGGGATACACAATGGGACCGAATAAAAGCCAGATGATGGAACGGATATGAGGAAAACATAAGGTAGCTACTTTAAATGTGAAAGGCCTAGGGTCTGTAACAAAGAGAAAGAGAATAGGAGCATTACTGAAGAAAAACAAGGTTTTGGTTGACATTATTTATTTACAAGAGAATCATCAATCAAAGAATGGAGTTAATGAACTGAAATTACAAAATACACACATTTATGAAAAAGGATTTGGGACTTCCAAATCCAAAAGTATAGCGACATTGATATATAAACATTGTGAATCTGGGGTAAAAGAAGTAGTAAAAGATAGTAGTGGTGGAAAGAAGATTATACATTAGTAAATGTTTATGCACCGAATATGAATCAAGGATAATTTTATAAAAATGTGATTAAAGAGATTAAAGGTTAGAAAGGGATATGTGATGATGACAGGAGATTTTAACATGGTTTTGGATAAGGTAAAGGATAAATCTGTATGCAAAAAGATGAGTTGAATAAAAGAAGTACGCTTTTGAGCAAGATGTTGAAAACTAGGGATTTAAAAGATATATGGAGAGAGTTGAAGGGGGATGAAAGAAGGTTTATGTACTATTCTTCTGTACATAATAATTATTAAAGAATAGATTTTATGTTTATATCACAAAATTTAATTTCAAAGGTTTTGTTGCTGTTTAGTCGTTCAGTTGTGTCTGACTCTTCGTGACCCCATGGACCACAGCACGCCAGGCCCTCCTGTCTTCCACTGCCTTCTGGAGTTGGGTCAAATTCATGTTGGTAGCTTTGATGACACTGGCCAACCATCTTGTCCTCTGACGTCCCCTTCTCCTCTTGCCTTCACATTTTCCCAACATCAGGGTCTTCTCTAGGGAGTCTTCTCTTCTCATGTGATAGCCAAAGTATTGAAGCTTCAGCTTCAGGATCTGTCCTTCCAGTGAACACTCAGGGCTAATTTCCTTCAAAATGGATAGGTTTGTTCTCTTTGCAGTCCAGGGGACTCTCAAGAGTCTCCTCCAACACCAAAATTCAAAAGCATCAATTCTTTGGCGGTCAGCCTTCTTTATAGTCCAGCTCTCATTTCCATACATTGCTACTGGAAAAACCATAGCTTGGACTATGCGGACCTTTGTCGGCAAGCTGATATCTCTTCTCTTTAAGATGCTGTTGAGGTTTCTTGTCGCTTTCCTCCCAAGAAGCAGGAGTCTTTTAATTTCGTGGCTGCTGTCACCATCTGCAGTGATCATAGAGCCCAAGAAGGTAAAATCTGTCACTACCTCCATATCTTCCCCTTCTATTTGCTAGGAGGTGATGGGACCAGTGGCCATGATCTTATTTTTTTGATGTAGAGCTTCAGATCATTTTTTGCACTCTCCTCTTTAACCCTCATTAATAGGTTCTTTTATTCATTCATTCATTCATTCATTCATTCTTTCATTGTTTGATGGATGGATGGATGGATTGATTGATTGATTGCATTTATGCCCCACCCATCTAGTCAATTGACTACTCTAGACGGGTTCCAACATATATAATAACAGTATAAAATATAGCAACATTTAGACATCAGTAGTAGAGTTAATCAAGATGGAAAAAGATAAGAAAAAATAAAAATAAATCAAATAGTAACTGAAGGGAAGGCCTGCCTAAACATCAAAGTTTTCAGTTGGTTTTTAAAGATACTCAGCAAAGGGCCCGCACGGATCTCCGGATAGAGATTATTCCAGAGGTGAGGAGCTACTGCGAAGAAGGCCCGGTTTCTTGTTTTTTCCTTCTGGACCTACTTCGGCATCAGACTCCTCAACCTCACCTCCTGACTTGATAGAGTGATATGGGTAGATTTTGGTGGGAGTAGGCGTTCCGCCAAGTATCGAAGCCCTAAACCTTTTAGGGTTTTTTATGTAAGCATTAAAACTTTGAAGTCAATGCAGAACCAAATGGGCAGCCAATGCAAAGCGGCCAGAGTGGGGGAGATATGATGATATTTTCTCACTTCACTAAGGAGTCTGGCCGCTGCATTCTGCACCATTTGGAGTTTCCGCATCAATCTCAAAGGTAGCCCCATGTAGAGCGCATTACTGTGGTCTAATATCGAGATTACATGTACCAAGGTGGTGAGCGCCCCAACATCAAGATAGGGACACAGCTGGCCTATTTGCCAGATATGAAAAAAGGCAGTACAGTGGTGCCCCGCATAGCGAGGTTAATCCGTTCCGGATTAACCCTCGCTATGTGAAATCGTCGCTAAACGGAATGTAAAAGCCCATTGGAACGCATTAAACATCGTTTAATGTGTTCCAATGGGCCCTAAACTTACCGTTCAGCGAAGTTTCCTCCATAGCGGCAGCCATTTTCGCGCCCTCGGTAAGCGAGGGGAGGGCACAAAAACGCTGCGCGTGGCCATTTCGGGCGTCCGGCAGCCATTTTGGAACCGCCGAACAGCTGATCGCCTGACTCTGTGGGAGGCGGCAAGAGGAGGAGGGGGGGCGGCGGCAAGAGGAGGAGAAGAGGGAAAGGGGGAGGACGCGTGAGCGCGTGGCTTCCCTCCCTTCGCCTGCCTGCCTCGCCGCCTGCCTTCCTCCCCGGGGGCGTCAGGAGAAGGACGAGGAGGAAAAGGGAAAGTGGGGGGTAGCGGGCGAGCGAGCGAGTGCCGTTTCCCTCCCTCCCTCCATCTGCCTGCCTGCCCGCCTGCATTTCTCCCCGCCAGCGGCAGGAGAGGGAGGAGGAGGAGGAGGGAAAGCAGAAAAGGACGAGGAGGAAGAGGGAAAGCGGGGGGTGGCGAGCGAGTGAGCGAGTGCCGTTTCCCTCCCTCCATCTGCCTGCCTACCCGCCTGCGTTCCTCCCCGGCCAGCGCGGCCCCACATCACTCTTGCGGCGGCAGCTCCTTCCTGGCACCTGTCTTCGGTAAGTGAGTTTTTTCCATAGGGACCGACGCTATGCCTCTGCATTAGCCACCCCAGAAAAGGGATTGCTATGCGGATTCGTCGTTATACGGTGCGCTCGTTATGCGAGGCACCACTGTACAGACCACTGACGCCACCTGAGTTTCCATGGTAAGCGCCGAGTCCAGATGAATCCCCAAGCTGCAAACCTCACTCTTTGCGGTAAGAGTCACCCCCCCCCCAAAATGAGAGAGAGTTTCCCAGATGGTGGGGCCACCCACCCTCAGGACCTCTGTCTTATCTGGGTTCAGCCTCAGCCCATTTTCCTGCATCCATTCTAGCACAGACTCCAAGCTGAAGAGACAGAACCGCATCCACTGCAGTTGGTGAAAAGGAGATGTAGAGCTGAGTGTCATCAGCATACTGATGGCACGATGCCCCACACCCCTGATGTCCCCACCCAGGGGCTTCATGTAGATATTAAACAGCATTGGGGAGATGATTGAACCCTGTGGAACCCCACAATTGAGGCTCCACGGGGCTGATACCCTCTCCTCAAGCTGTACTCTCTGAGGACAGTCCCTGAGGAAGGATTAGAGCCAGGCCACCAATTCCTAACTCGGAGAGCCGCCTCAGGAGTATGCCGTGGTCGATGGTATCAAAGGCCACCGAGATATCAAGGAGGACCAATTAGAGATGTTTTACCCCTGTCAGCCTCCCTCAGTAGGTAATCATATAGGGTGACCAATGCCATTTCTGTACCATAGCATGGCCTGAAACCTGACTGGAATGGATCCAGGGCATTTGTTTCATCCAAATGAGCCTGAAGCTGATCGGCCACCACCCTCTCCACCACTTTGCTGATGAAAGAAACATTGGCGATGGGCCTATAATTGCCATGTTCATCTGCTGCCAAACTAGGTTTCTTCCGTATGGGCGTAATGAGTGTCTCCTTGAGGGCAGGAGATACCCTGTCCTAAAGGAAAGACCCATTAAATATTGCAGTGGCTCATTCTGTTGTTATAGGCCTGGCTGCTTTGATTAGCCAGGCTGGGCAAGGGTCAAGGGATGAGGTGGTGGCCTGACAGCAATCAAGCGCTTTGTCCACAATATCTGTCATCACAGGCTGAAAGAAATCAAAAGTCACCGGGCAAGGCGGAGCACTGGACATCTCTGCTTGACTCACTGTATCCAAAAAAGGAGAGAGCTCCCAGCGGATGGCCTCCACTTTAGATTTTTTAAATGCTGCAAATTGGTCCACTGAGATACTAGGGGAAGGGCCGTCACTTAGACCAATTCCGGATAGGTCGCACACTATATGGAAAAGCTCCGCCTGCTGATTTGAAGCTTTGCTTATCCGGTTAGCGAGATGTACTCGGCTACCAGCCTTTACCTTGGCCAAGGAAAGGTTAGTCGCGACCCTGACAGCTATCCAATTATAATCTGTCGGGTTCTTTCTCCACTTGCGCTCTAGCCTTCTCCTAAATTGCTTCATCGCTCATAGGTCCAGATTAAACCAGGACGCAGGCCGAGCTCTGCGTTGGAGAGGGTGTTTAGGAGCAATCGTGTCTACAGCCCTGGTGGCAGTGGTAAACCAGCCATCAATCAGAGCCTCGAGAGGAGCACCAGCCAGATCAGCCGAAACACGTCTTATGGCATCCTGGAATCCTACAGTATCCAGTAGCCTTCGAGGGCAGACCATAGAAATAGGTCCATGCTCCCTGCGAGTGGGGAGAGCCATTCCTCACTTTCTGCCATCATAGTGGTATCATCTGCACATCTGAGGTTGTTGATATTTTTTCCGGCAATCTTAATTCCGGCCTGGGATTCATCCAGTCCAGCCTTTCTCATGATGTATTCTCCGTATAAGTTAAATAAGCAGGGAGACAATATGGAGCCTTGTCGTACTCCTTTCCCAATTTGGAACCAATGTTGTTCCATATACAGTTCTAGCTGTTGCTTTCTGTCCCACATATAGATTTCTCAGAAGACAGATAAGGTAGTCAGGCACTCCCATTTCTTTAAGAAATTACCATAGTTTCTTGCATGGTCTGAGGGGACGGGGTTTTCAGATTTAAATGAGGGTAAGCATAGCTCCAGGCCCTTTTCTTGAAGAAGAAGCTGTGGCAGGAAGGCAGGTATGTTTAGGTAGACATTTTGGTGAGGTTTTTTTTCTAGGTTGACCTTTGTTTTCCATGACTGCATGGTCTGAGGGGGCGGGTTTTTCAGATTTAAATGAGTGTGAGCAGAAGCGCTCGCTTAACAGTGCGCAAAATTCTCTAGTTCTATTTTTGACCCTAATTTGGTAAGTAGGAAAGATAATTGACATCGCATACACCTGGGGATAGGAAACCTTTAAGGGTTGGATCATACTTCCGCACTATTAGAGAGCAGGCTGGGTAGGTGGGGTTCGTCAGCCTTGGAAGGCAGGCCATCTAGGAGAAGGAAAACTCCGATTTCAAACCTCCACTGCCTTGTGGCTATATCCACTGATGGAAAAGGCTTCAGGAGTTAACCTCGAGGCAAAATCTGGAACTGGAGTCCTGGAGACAGTTCGCATCGTTCTGGCAACTCCTGCAACATCTCTGGAACCAGTTGTATTGGCTCTTGCCTTTCCACTGGACTATTTCAGTGACATGGACAGGGGGGATTTGCTGCTTTGGTAACAGCTTATCCTCCATATTATTTTACCCAGGCTTCGTGCTCTGGAGAGGACACTGCAGTTTCACATACAGCATCGAAACAACACAGGAAGGAGCAGTAACCAGTTATAAGTCTTTGCTCAATTGGCATAAAGCATGATGCCAGGGGCTACTTCTGACGGTGGGAGAGGTCATTGCACCTCATGAGGTAGATACCACCTGCCTAAGCTTGGCAGCCTCCAGCCAGTAAAGTGCTACCTCGCCACGGTCTGTTAACCTCACATGGTGTGTGGGGTTTAGGGTGAAAGCTGATAAGCACATTGATAACCATGCACCATGCAACAATCGTAAAAACTTCTACCCTAAAGCTGGGCACCTGGAATGTACGGACAATGACCCCTGGCTTTTCTGACTACGGCTTTTCTGATGACCTGCAGGAAATAGACGATGTGCACAAGACAGCTGTCATCAACACAGAACTGAGTAGATTGCAGATGAACATTGTTGCCCTGCAAGAGACGAGCTTGCCAGACTTGGGATCTGTCAAAAAAACAAACAAACTTCTCATTCTTCTGGCAGGGAAAACTATTGAATGAGACCAGGGAATATGGTGTTGGCTTTGCAGTCAGAAATACTCTTCTGAAATCCATTGTTACACCTTCTGTGCGGAGTGAAAGAATCCTGTCTCTGCAGCTCCACTCATCAGCGGGACCGGTCACCCTCATTAGTGCATGTGCACAAACATTGTCATCCACAACAGAAGTCAAAGAGAAAATCTATGACAATCTGGTAGCTACTATCAAAAATGTCCCTGTAAGAGAGCCACTGTTCATTCTCGAAGACTTTAACACTAGAGTTGGTGCTGATCACAATTCTTGGCCCACTTGTCTAGGCCATTACAGGAGAAATTTAGGGAACAAAAACAAACACTCTTTCTGGCCTTCATAGATCTCACAAAGGCCTTTGATTTGATTAACAGGGATGGCCTTTTTAAAATCCTGCCCAAGATTGGATGTCCACATTGACTCCTTAACCTCATCAGGTTCTTTCATGAGGAAATGAAGGGCACTGTAGTTTTTGATGGCTCAACATCAGATCCCTTTGACATCCAAAGCAGAGTGAAACGGCTGTGTCCTCGCACCGACTCTGTTTGGAATCTTTTTTGCTGTCATGCTGAAGCACACCTTTGGAACTACAACAGAAGGTGTCTGTCTCCAGACTAGGTCAGATGGAAAGCTCTTTAATCTCTCTAGATTGAGAGCAAAAACCAAAATCCAGCTAAAATGTATGCAGGACTTCCTCTTCGCCGATGATGCAGCTATTGTTGCCCACTCTGCTGAAGACCTCCAACAACTCATGAATTGTTTTAGCAAGGCCTGCCAAAACTTTGGACTAACAATCAGCCTGAAGAAAACATAAGTCATGAGCCAGGGTGTGGACTCACCTCCCTCTATTACCATCTCTGCACAAGAATTGGAGGTTGTTCGTGACTTTGTGTATCTTAGCTCAACGATCTCTGACACTCTCTCCCTAGATGTCGAGCTGGATAAATGCATTGGGAAAGCAGCCAGCATGTTCTCTAGACTCACAGAGAGAGTATGGCTCAATAAGAAGCTGACGACATATACCAAGATCCAGGTCTATAGAGCCTGTGTCCTGAGCACACTCCTGTACTGCAGTGAGTCCTGGACCCTTTGTGCATGGCAGGAGAGGAAGCGGAACACCTTCCATATGCATTGTCTCCAACACATTTTTGGTATCACCTGACAGGACAAAGTTCCGAAAAGAGTAGTCCTAGAACAAGCTGGAATTTTTAGCATGTATATATTACTGAAACAGTGATATCTACGTTGGCTTGGGCATTTCGTGAGAATGCCTGATGGTCAGATTCCAAAAGATCTCCTGTATGGAGAACTAGTGCAGGAAAATCACCCCAGAGGGAGACCACAGTGATGATACAAGGACATCTGCAAGTGGGATTTGAAAGCCTTAGGAATGGATGTCAACAGATGGGAAACCCTGACATCTGAGCATTCAGCCTAGAGGCAGACGTTGCATCACGGCCTCTCCCAGTTTGAAGACACCCTTGTCCATCAGGCTGAGGCAAAGAGGCAATCACAAAAGGAGCAAAATCAGGGAGCTGGACAGGGGACAGATTGTATTTGTCTTCATTGTGGAAGGGATTGTCACTCTCGAATTGGCCTTCTCAGCCACACTAGATGCTCTTCCAAGTCCTCCATACAGAGTATGTTACCATAGTCTTTCGAGACTGCAGAATGCCTAAAAATAGTTTGTTGTGGTCCACACAGTCAATTTTGCATAGTCAGTGAATCAGAAATAGATCTTTTTCTGGAACTCTCTGGCTGTCTCCATAATCCAGCGCATGTTAGCAATTTGGTCTCGAGTTTCTCTGCCTCTTCGAAATCTTGTTTGTACTTCTGGCAGTTCTCGGTTCACATACTGCTGAAGCCTACCTTGTAGGATTTTGAGCATAACCTTGCTAGCATGTGAAATGAGTGCAATTGTATGGTAGTTGGAACATTCTTTGGTACTGCCCCTCTTCTGATTGGGATGTAGACTGTCTTTTCCAATCCTCTGGCCACTGCTGTGTTTTCCAAACTTGTTGGCTTATTGAGTGTAGCACCTTAACAGCATCATCTTTTAAGATTTTAAATAGTTTGACTGGAATCCCATCACCTCCACTGGCCTTGTTGTTAGTCATGCTGTCTAAGACCCACTTGACTTCACTCTCCAAGATTTCTGTCTCAAGGTCTGCAACCACACTATCTGGGTTGTCCCAGACATCCAGATCTTTCTGGTATAATTCCTCCGTTTATTCCTTCCACCTCTTCTTGATGTCTTCTGTTTCTGTGAGGTCCCTACCATTTTTGTCCTTTATCGTGTCCATCTTTGCACAAAGGATTCCTTTAATATCTCATATTTTTCTTGAACAGACCTTCGGGTTTCCCCTTTCTGTTATTTTCCTCTATTTCATTGCACTGTTCATTTAAGAAGGCCCTCTTGTCTCTCCTTGCTATTCTTTAGAAGTCTGCATTCAGTTTTCTGTAACTTTTCTTATCTCCCTTGCAATTTGTTTCCCTTCTCTTCTTTGCTATTTGTAAGTCCTCATTGCATAGCCACTTTGCTTCCTCGCATTTCTTTTTCTTTGGGATGGTTTTTGTTGCTGCCTCCTGTACAATGTTACAGGCCTCCATTCATAGTTCTTCAGGCACTCTGTCCACCAAATTGAGTTCCTTAAATTTGTTCTTCACTTCCACTGTGTGCTCATAAGGGATTTGGTTTAGATTAGACCTGAGTAGCCCAGTGGTTTTTCCTACTTTCTTCAGTTTAAGCTTGAATTTTGCTATAAGAAGCTGATTATCAGAGCCACAATCAGCTCCAGGTCTTGTTTTTGGTGACTGCATAGAGCTTCTCCATCTTTGGCTGCAGAGAACATAATCTGATTTTGGTATTGCCCATCTGGTGATGTCCATGTGTAGAGTCACCTCTTGTGTTGTTGGAAAAGAGTGTTAGTGATGACCTGCTTGTTCTCTTGACAAAACTTTATTAGCCTTTGCCCTGCTTTGTTTTGAACTCCAAAGCCAAACTTACCTCTTGTTCCTTTTATCTCTTGACTCCCTACTTTAGCATTCCAGTCCCCTATAATGTGATGAACATCTTTCTTTGTATCAGTTCTAGAAGATGTTGTAAGTCTTCATAGAATTGGTCAATTTCAGCCTCTTCAGCATCAGTGGTTGGCCCATAAACTTGGATTACTGTGATGTTGAAAGGTCCACCTTGGATTCGTATTGAAACCATTCTCTAATTTTTGAGATTGTATCCCAGTACAGCTTTTCCCACTGTTTTGTTGACTGTGATGGCTACTCCATTTGTTCTACAGGATTCTTGCCCACAATAATAGATATGGTAATCGTCTGAATTGAATTCACTCATTCCCGTCCATTTTAGTTCACTGATGCCCAGGATGTCAATGTTTATTCTTGTCATCTCCTGTTTCACCAAATCCAGATTACCAAGTTTCGTAGATCTTACATTACAGGTTCCTATGCAATATTTTTCTTTGCAGAATCGGACTTTCCTTTCACTTCCAGGCATGTCCGCAGCTAAGCATTGTTTCAGCTTTGGCCCAACCACTTCATTAACTCTTTAACTACTTGTACTTGTCCTCTGCTGTTCCTCAGTAGCTTGTTGGATACCTTCCGACCTGAGTGGCTCATCTTCCAGCACCATATCTTTTAGCCTTTTGTTTCCGTTCATGGAGTTTTCTTGGCAAAGATACTGGAGTGGCTTGCCAATTCCTGCTCCAGGTGGATCGTGTGTAGTCAGAATTCTCCACTGTGACCTGTCCGTCTTGGGTGTCCTTGCACGACATAGCCCATAGCTTCTCTGAATTATTCAAGCCCCTTCGCCATGACAAGGCAACAATCCGTGAAGGGGAATTTCAAAGGTAGTATATACAAATATCAATGTGATAAAAATAACGGTTCATGCGCTGATGGAGATGAAAGTTAAGAAGGCCTATAGAGAAGCTAGAAGATGGAGAATAGAGTCCAATATTTTTCAGCATACAGATGTAGTGGATAGAGTTAAGAAAGAATAGTTGGAAATATGGTCAGTTAATGAAGCAGGTGGGAATAAAATAGGACTGTTCTGGGACACTATGAAAATGAGAGGAATTGCTATAAGAGAATCCTGTAGAATAAAAGAATTGAGAGAAGAAAATATTTTAAAAAATAGAAGAATCATTAAAAGATTTAGAAAGTAAATAATTTATAGATAGAGATAATAAAAAACTAATAGAGATTCAAGCTAAAATGAAGGAATTAGAATGCATAGAGTTAGAAAAGCTCCAGTGGGATTTGATATATGCGAAGAGGAATTTTTTTAAATATAGTAACAAAAATCAAAGCTTTTAGCTAGAATAGCTCAAACTAAAAGATCAAAAAATACAATTGGAGTGATTAAAGATGAAACAGGAAAGAATTGTAGCATAACCAGAAATTCAAATATTTGTGGCAAGATGGGATTTACCAGGTGGTTATTCTTAAACGTAAAGTGTTCTTAGATGATTTCCGAAGGTGATGGAGATGAGGTCTAGTCTCCTCTTCCAAGGGCAAAAACTGGAAGTTTACAATGATAGCACTAATTTATCCCTCCAAAAGGAACAAAACAAAACAAAACAAAATGCAGCAAAACAGAATATTCTTTTTTAAAGGGTGTCCCAAAAGTTTTTCAGATAATAATGTCAAAGATAAGATACCTTTTCAGCTATGATTAGGAGTGAGTCTCCTTGGTAAATGACTGGAATAGGAAGCTGTTACTGTTAGTCTACTGGGAGGTGGGAAGCATGAGAGGCCAGAAGGATTAGGAACTCCCATACCATGTCTCATTGGTGATATCATGCACTGAGACTGAAGTACACACCCACCAAAGATACAGAAGATAATGGTACGTACAGTCACACCATATAAAACAAACAAAAGTAGAATGCAGTGAAATGATAATAGTGATGATGATGGAGGAGGGAGAAGTGGAGGAGAATTTCTTCTTAAGAAACCATGCTAGGCTGAGCAAAAAAGAAGCAGAAAAACATGCAAAAAGATCATATATAATCAATATAAGAAAGAACATTGTGTGGACTTTGAAGAACAGCCTTGGATAAACCCATCCTTACAGTGAGACAGATGCCAACATGGCATTTTAGTTAGCATTTGGAAAAAAGTTGATTATTTTTCATGTTACTAGACAGGATAGAAGGACTTTGGTCAAATGAAAGTGCAATGCTAAATAATGTTATATATGTTATATATGAAATAGTTTATTTTACCTCTATCTCGAGCTCACTGCAGAAAAAGTCTGGGCCCATCCACATAAGGTGTGCCTCAGAGTGATGTGGGTTGGAATTGTGGTCCCTTTTCCCAATATAGATTTATTCACTCCACACTTCCATATCTGTAGTTGGTTTTCCTTCATTGTAATTCGCATTCTTCAAAATTGAATTTCCATGATATGTCCCATCCTTTCTTCTTCCCACCTCCTTTACCTCTCATACTTTCCCCGTTCTCCTATCTGGCTCCACATCTTAGTCCTAACATAGCCCTGAATTTGTCAGCAGCTCTCAGTTGGTTGTGGAAATTTCCATCTTGTGAATAAGAGGATGTTGGTTTCTTCCTAACAGTGATAAAAGTCTGCAGGGTCTAAAGGAGAGGTTCTTTTTCGTGGCCTCTGTGAATGCACACATATGGGTATTGTCTGCGCCTGCGCTGACTCTCTCGGAAGATTCTAGAGCTAAAAGTAACAGTTTTATGGTGTGATCCTCCACAAGGTATATGCTCCTCCCACCCACCATCTTCCCCAGTTCCTTTCTTCCGCCGAGCTGAACGGTTCTCAGGAAAGATTGAGCGCTTCGCTAGTTGCCTTTTGGCTATTTTTCTAGGCTCCTTTGAGCTTTTGTTTGTTTTAATTACCTACTTAGTGATCCTCTGCGTCTTTTGTTTGCCTATTCGGCTCCCCGCGGTCTTTTATTCCCTTTATTCCCCCTTCCCCCCCTTCCCTAGTTCTTCGCTTATGGCCTCACCGTCTCCTTTTAAAAGGTGTACGACCTGTGCGAATAAAATTGCACTTTCTGACGGTCATAATCAGTGCCTTTTTTGTTTGGGTGAGGAACATCCTACCCATTCGTGCCCTGCTTGTAAAAATTTAACCAAGCCAGCACTTAAACAGAGGCTCCAAAGACTTCGGTCTTACCTTTGGCAAATAGCCATGAATCCTCCTACTTTGTCTTCAGAAGCGGCTAGATCTCCTGTCCTTTCAGCTGATAGACTTCCAGCGGGCCAGTCTATCTCTGATTCTACTTCCGTGCTACCAGTTAAGGACACTGCTGAAAAAGCAAAATCGTCTGGTAAGCACAAGCTTCCCTCTTCTCAGAAGTCTCAAGCTCACAATCCCCGCTCAAAGAAAAAACCTAAACCTGCCGCTTAGAGGCCCAGAAAGGACAAACCTCCCAGAGTGGAGCCCCCTCAGCCTTCTCTGCCTTCCCCTATGCTCGAGGAATTGTCCAGAGAAGCCCCTGATTTAGCCTTAGATGGAGACGATGCCCATGATGTTGCGGGGCCCACCATGATGCCGCCCCAAACCCTGAGCATTGGCCTCAACGCGGCTGCGCCACAGTCCAGCCCGGCCTCAGCCCATTCCAACCCTGACTCAGGGCGGGTAGTTGAAAGCTCGGCATCCGATCTGGAGGCTCCCCCTTCGCCTCCACGGAAGAGAACGGAGAAACGAAAGCACCTCTCTCCACCGAGGTTGGTCCCATCGCAAGGCGACTTGTGCCCTTTTCCAATGGTTCCATACCATTTTGACCCCTTCACGTGGCAATCCTGGTACCAGAGGTTTCAGCCTGAGCAGGCTAAATGGCCAAAAACGATGCCGGAACTCCCCCATGCCGTTCCCTTTGTGGACTCAAGCCGCCTCCGTGCGACTGCCTCAGCCCCGGCAGTTTCGGCTCCGTCCGTTTGCCCCCTCGTCCCATCGAAGCTGATGTGAGACAAGGTTTGCGAGGCCCTACCAGTGTGTCCTGCACCATCTATGCCGGACCCGGTAACATCTCAGGGCCCCTTTGAAGACTTGCCACCCCAAGGGCATCAAGCTCCCCCGATGGAAGGCTTTGGCCCATCGGACTACCCTTCATCTCCAGGCTCCCCTGCATCTTCGGAGGCACAACACTCTCAGTCCTCCCATGAGCCCAACCTTCCCCCTCCTATCCCAGATATGAGGGGCAGCCATGCTACATCCTCCTTGGATGACTTCTCCTCCTATTCAACCCTCATCTTTCAGATGGCACAAGCCCTGAATCTCGACACTGAACAACCCCTGTCCGCTGATGCTGACCCGGTGTTCAACGACGTTAATCAGGAGTGTCCCGTTCCTTTGAGCCTTCCCTTTAACAAGTCTATCTTTGAGCATATCAAGGACACTTGGGGTAAACCCCCTTCGATCATGCAGATCTCTTGCCGCACCGATAGCCTCTATAGGACCCACGATGCCGATGCCGTATTCCTCAACAAACATCCAGTGCCTAATTCTATCATCGTTGAATGTAGTCAGGCTCGAACTCAGGATAAGTCCAAACCTACCCTAGCCAATAAGGACGGCAGGAAAGTCGACATGATGGCCAAAAAATTTACTCTCTGCAAGCCGCCTTACTCAGAAGCATCAGTTATCAAGCAACTATGGGCGCTTTTCAGCGTCATCTTTGGAATCAAGTCCTTCCTTTCATTGAATCATCTCCTGAACCCATGAGATCCGACCTCATCAACATCCATTCACAAGCTATTTCTCTCCCCAAGTATAAGAGGATTGTGGCGCGACACTCCATTGAGGCCGCTTCTAAAACTCTGGTCACCTCTGTTTCTATTCGACGCCATGCCTGGATTAAATCCTCCACAATCTCTGAAGACGCCAAGTCAAGAATTGAGAACTTGCCTTTTGACGGTGCCGGCCTGTTCAACTCCACAACCGATGACACCATGGAAGACTTCCATAAGAAGCGTAAGACTGTGCGCTCTTATTCTGCTCAGCCGTCTTCCTCCTATCAACGGCCCTTCTATCATTCGGGCCAGTATCATCCTAAACAATATCAAACTTGTCAAGGAAAATTGCAGGCCTGAACAGAATGGAGTGTATTAATGAGAAGCCATAATGATCAGGTGTGCTGAAACTGAGTCAGGATGACTCAGCAGAGATGATGTAATCCAGGGATGATGCAACCCAGGGATGAGGTAATGTGTAACCTGATTGATTCTGTATATGTATATACAGTATGTATGACTGCACAGTTAGTTGTATCTTCACCTGCATGAAGATCACATCTACTCGTTATGCTGCCAGACTGCTGTAAATATTGCTGTAAATACACTTTGCTGAAGGAAATGCTGCTGGACTATGTGTGAGTTATTTCTGGACTGCCTGAACCGCCAAATACTTTGCTAAAACTGTGATTTCTGCTGAGAAAGCTGACAAAACTCAAAGGTTCCAACCTTGTAGGCAATATCGCCCTCAGCAAGCTGACAGGTCTCTACCTGCCCCCCAACCTTTTATGGCATCGTACTGACCTCAAACCCTGCCTCGTCAACGCCAATCCTTTCGAAAAGGACAACGAAAGGGTAAGCAATATTGACAACTACCTATGCCTCCCTTACCTGATATCCCTCTTTGCCCAGTGAACTGTACCAGACCGGCCCCTGTGACAAACACGGTCCCCTGGAGAATGCGTGAATGCTCGGACAGAGAGTAATCAGGAGATTTGGACACCCTAAAACGTGCTGAGAGAGTCCCAGAGCTCAGATAGGCGTGTCAAAGCTCCCTTTTACAAGTCTGCCCTAATATGAACACCCTTGTACCTTCAGATATTAGTGATAGAAAACCATGTGGGCTTTGTAGTCCTTAGACTTCTTATGCACCACAGGCAGGGCTCCTTAGGTATGCTAGGCCGAGGCATGTACCATCAGATGACCTATGACAAGTTTACTGTTCAGGAAACCAATTGATTTTTATAATCATTATTTTATTAAAGAAAAAGTAAGTTCCTTAAAGTAAAACTCAATTTATGCAAAAGCAAACAAATAAACTTTATGCTGGTTAATTACAAACTTTTAGTGAGGCAAAGAAAACATGAAAAATATGCATGTGTCCAAAAACAGTAAAAGAATTCAAAAAGCCAATAAAATGAATAAAAACAGTTCCAATAAGGTAATCCATCAGGAAAACAAAATAATCCAATTATGTAAGAAAAAGTCCATAGTCCTCATTAATCCTGTAAATGAACATACTGTACAAAAGGAAAAATTCTGTAAAAGCAAATGTCCCATTGTCCCGAGTATAACCCATGAGAATAGTCCATTAAGAGTAGTCCATAGGAATAGTCCATGAATCGAGTCAAAAATATACCCTGAGTGCGTGTATGAGCAATCCATGTGTGTAGGGCATAGATGACCTAGGAATAGGTCCTGAAAGACATTAGAGTGAGTCATGAATGACATTGTCCATAGGTAAAAGTTCCTTTTTCAAGAGTAACTGGTAAGTCCTTATCTGCTCCTTCCCACGATGTCATCCAATCACAGTCCGTTGCTAGGCAAACAATCCTGTTGTACCACATGACTTTCTCATGGGTAACAGATGTTATTTGGGTTTCTGTGGTTTTGCAAAGAGTCACAATGAAACCCATCTATCTTATCACAAAGTTCCTTCTCATGCTCTTAGAATAGCATTCTCTGAGCTCTCACTAGCAAACAACCTGTTAGCATTGCAAGGATCCTTTATACAGAGAAACAAGATGGAACCTTTCTTGCATTTTTCTTAATTACAAAACCCACGTTTCTTACAAGATTTTAATCAAAAATCTCATCTCATCACAGCCCCATTTTTGCATCGTTGGCGATCCATTACCTCAGACAAATGGGTTCTATCCATTATAGCTTCTGGCTACCTCATAGAGTTCTCCCAACTACCTCCGTTGGGGTTCATTCGATATACCCCTTACTCTTCTGCTTTGCAGGATGAGGTCACCAAACTTCTCCAGAAACATGCCATTTTTCCAGTCCCTACTTCGGACTCCCTCAACGGTTTCTACTCAAAATACTTTACTGTTCCTAAGAAAGATGGAGGCTTCCGCCCCATCCTTGATCTTACTCACCTCAACTGTTTCATATCTACCCACAAATTCCACATGCTTACACTGGACTCTATTATCCCTTTGCTTTCCCAGGGAGACTGGTTCATAATTATCAACCTGCAACTCTTTCCACATATCCATTCACCCGGACCACCAAAAATTCCTCCGGTTTCTTTTCAACAGCACTGCTTTCCAATTTTGCGCCCTCCTGTTTGGGCTCTCCACCGCCCCCCGGACTTTCACCAAGTGTACGGCGCCAGTAGCTGCCTTCCTCAAGCTGCAGGGAGTAAACATTTATCCCTACATCGATGACTGCTTGATAGTGGCGACATCGTACCACAATGCCATAAAAGCACGGGACTTAACCCTCCATACGCTCCACAGTCTCGGTCTCAAGATCAACCTCGAAAAGTCATACTTGTTCATAGGCATGGAGGTAGACTCCCTCCGTGCAAGAGCTTTCCTGCCTCTAGACAGGATCAGGAAAATCCGAAAGGCTGTCCGCCTTTTTCAAATACATCACTCCATTTTGGCACATCACGCCTAACACCTCCTGGGACTCATGGCATTGACGACGGCCGTCGTCCAACACACCAGGCTCAAAATGCAATCCCTGCAGGCATGGTTTCTTTCCCTGTTCGATCCGCTCACAGATCCTCCGTCTACCCTGTTACCGGTGACACCAGAGCTAGCCTCCCAGCTCGAATGGTGGACTCGTCCAGACAACCTTCTCATCGGCAGGCTCTTCTCACCCCTAAGACCTTCCATACAGGTCACAACTGACGCCAGCCCCACGGGGTGGGGCGCTCATTGCCTCCAGCACACAGTTCATGGACTCTGGTCCAAACAAGAGCTGCCACTTCACATAAACCACCTGGAACTGTTGGCAATCATCAAAGCGTTCCACACCTTCCTTCCCCTCATTTGAGGATAAGTAATGCAGTTGGCAACAGACAACACCACTGCACTCTTTTATGTCAACAAGCAAGGGGGTACCCATTCCCCTTCCCTGCTCTACCTAGCGGTCGACCTCTGGGAGTAGTGCTATTCCCACCATGTTTTCCCTATTGCCGTCCACATTTCCACCGACGACAACACCTTGGCAGATCAGCTCAGTTGGCTACCGACGAGAACACACAAATGGACTCTGAACGATGTTATTTTTCAGCGGCTGTGCCGACGATGGAGCACGCCCTTAATAGACCTCTTTGCAGCCGATGCCAACAAGAAATGTCCCCGGTTCTGCTCCAGAGCGGGACTGGACAGCAACTCTCTGGGAGACGCATTCCTGAAGGACTGGTCTCAGGATCTCCTGTACATTTTTCCTCCTCTGCCTCTCATCCAGTGGGTGATCGTCCGTCTTTGACAGGACGGAGCCAATGCCATCCTGATAGCCCCGTACTGGCCCCGCCAGCCATGGTTCACTCACCTCGTCTCGATGTCGTTGGACATGCTTCGCCTTCCTCTCCACCCAGATCTCCTCTCGCTCAACCACGGCCTTGTTCTCCACCCAAACATCACCTCTCTCAGTCTTGCGGCATGGAGGATAATCCCAATGTGATGCAGGTTCTTCTTCGAGCCTAAAAACCTTCCACTACCCTCCTATACGAAAACAAATGGAAGTCTTTTCTAAAGTATACTCGGGACAATCACTTACCTGCTATACATGTTTCTCTGGAGACTCTGCTTGCCTATCTTCTCCATCTCTTCAGTTTCAGTCTTTCCCAGTCCATGTTAAAGGTCTATCTTCCGGCCATTATGGCCCACCAGCCCAACGATTCTCCCTCCTCCAAGTTGTTTTCTCACCCAACTGTCAAGAAGTTCTTCAAAGGGCTCAACAACTTTCGCCCTCCTCAACAACGTATCACCCCCCAGTGATCATTACAGCTGGTTCTTAATGCCTTGATGCGGCCTCCGTTCGAGCCCATGGTGTCCATCGACCTCAAATTCCTGACTCTTAAATCAGCCTTCCTTGTTGCGATCACATCAGCCAAACGGGCTAGTGAACTCACTGCTCTTCGAGCTGATCCTCCCTTTATCCAGTTTCACCCCGATAAAGTGACTCTTTATTTTGATGTTTCCTTTCTCCCAAAGGTGGTCTCCGACTTCCACCTCAACCAACCCATCATATTACCCTGCTTCTTCAAGTGTCCTTCATCGCCCCTAGAACATATGCTCCATAACCTCGATGTCAGACGTGCCCTGGCTTTCTACATCAAAAGGACAAAGACTTTTAGAAAGTCCAATAAACTCTTTCTATGCTTCTATGGCCCAAACAAAGGGGTCTCAGCCTCCTCTCAATCCATAGCACGTTGGATTGTACAGACTATCTCCTTTGCTTACAACTTGTCGGGGAAATCCCCTCAAGAACATTTGACAGCTCATTCCACCAGGGCAGTGTCCACCTCTACTGCCTTCCAGCGTGGCACCGAGGTTCCTGACATCTGTCGTGCCGCTACGTGGTCCACACCATCCACGTTTGTCAAGCACTACCGGCTCGACGTCAGAGCACGCTAAGATGCTGCATTCGGCAGAGCTGTCCTGTCATCCTTCTTCCCGTGACGACCTACCAACCGGTAAGTGCAGCTTGTTAGTCACCCATATGTGTGCATTCACAGAGGCCACGAAAAAGAAAAAGAGGTTAGTTACCTGTAACCATAGTTCTTTGAGTGGTCCTCTGTGAATTCACACAACCCGCCCATCCTTCCCCTCTATCCATCATGGGTTAACTATGTAATTATTTAATTAATTCTTTCCTTCATACCCGGCAGATAAAATTAAGGAACTGGGGGAGATGGTGGGTGGGAGGAGCATATACCTGTTCTTTCAATCTTTCCTCATAGGGCTTGCTTTCCAGCCCCCTGATCATCCTTGTCGCCCTCCTCTGAAGTTCCAATTTATCAGCATCCTTCTTGAAGTGTGGTGTCCAAAAAAGAACACAATATTCAAGATGAGTCCTAAGCAGTGTCAGCAATCCCCCACCTCCAAGGAGATACCGGGGATGCCAGAGAATGGAGAGATTCCAAAGTTTAGTCAGTCCTTTAGGAGCTAAGATGAGCCCAAGACTCTCAGCTAGGCCCTGACTAACACTTCCTCCTCAAATTTATTAAGAAAAGCAACACACACAGACAAATCCATGAGTTTAAACTCAGGCTAATCTGGGCTCTATATATGGTAGCAAATACACATGGCCAAATCAGAAAGACTAGTCTGTTCAAGAAACCAATGCATGCAATTCTAAATCATTACTGTTTTATTTAAAAAAGGATGGCTCAGAAAAGAATTCAGATTATTGCAAAGTAATTCAGTTAGGAACATTTTCATAACAAGGCAGACAGATCACCCCCACCACTCCAGCTGGAAAAATAAAATAATTAAAAGCATTCTAAACTAAAATAATGCATAAGCGTAGTCATTCTTACGTTCCTGTGATTCCATAGTCCATGATCCACCAGGAAACGTTAGATACCAGTTATAATCCAAGGGTTATAATCCATTTTGGGAAAAAGCACATGTCTGTCCGTTCTCAGTCAAACTCCATCTTTTTTTTTTACTTCTTACCACTTCCTTCTTCTTCCCAGAATTCCTCATAAGGAACACCCCCCCCCCGGGTCTTGTTGTCCCGCCTAACTTTCTCATGGGAGCTTGAGAGTTGTTATCATATTTTGTGGCAGAATTATTTTGACTACGAAAGTCTCTGCTTTCTACTCATCTTAGCAACGAGATAACCAGAGAGCGAAGCTTCTCTGAAACAGCATGAAAAACTTTCCTACTACAGAGCAGACTTTAAATCAAGATGGATGCTGTCAAGACAATATTATGACTACAAAACCCATTCTAGCATCTCATAAAAACACAAATCATCACAAGCAGTACCTAATAGAGGGCAAGTAGTACCTTGCATGATTTGGGAACTATACTTCTATTAATGCAGCCTAAAATTGCATTTGCCTTTTTTGTAGCCACATCACACTTTTGGCTCATATTCAGCTTGTGATCTACAACGACTGCAAGATCTTTCTCATTTACAGTATTGCTGAGCCAGGTATCCTCCATCTTGTAACTGTGTGTTTGGTTTTTTTTTCCTAGATCCAGTATTTTGCACTTATCTGTGTTGAATTTCATTATGTTTTCAGCACAGCAATTATGCCTATCCAAATAATTTTGAAATTTATTTCTGTCTTCCAGCATATTAGCTGTTCAACCGATTTTGTGTTATTTGTAAATTTGATTAGCATTGCCTGCACCCCTTTATCCAGTTCATTAAGAAAAATGTTGAAGAGCACTGAGCCCAGGACTGGGCCCTGCCGTTCTTGTTGCTTCCTCCCAGCTTGAGAAGGATCCATTAATCATCACCATCTGCGTATGATTCTGTAGCGAACTGTGTATCCACCTGACAGTTGTTCTATCACCTAACACCTTGTTTGCTTGCTAATCAGAATATAATGGGGGTATTTTGTCAAAAGCTTTGGTTTAAAAATTACGTGAAAATGAAGGAAACTTAACAAAAGCATGAACTAAAATGTAGTCAAATGTATAGTGTTCCCCATTACTCTCTGGGGTTTTTTTAAAAAAAAAAATTACACTGCATGCCCGATCTCTCTCCAGAAATATAACGATCCTTGTGTTGAGGTATAATCTCTTTTTAAAATGTATTTATTTTATTTATTTGTTCAATTTATGTCCCACTCATCTAGACCGAAGTCTATTCTGGGCGGCTATTTAAAACAAATACACATGTTAAGAACATATTCCATATCTCCTGAAAACAATTTGCTTCCAATATTCCTTTTCTAACTTTCAGTTCACATGTTAATTTATCACTGATAGCCATATGCCACGTTTCTTTGTACCAGTCCTCCATTTTAAACTGATTATTATTTTTCCAGGTCTTTGCAAATACCAATTCTTTTTTTTCCCCATTCTAATTGAATATTTCCAAACATATTTGGACACCTTTGTACAGTGGTGCCTCGAAGGATGAATTTAATTCGTTCTGCGGTTAATGTTGTCTTGTGAAAATTTTGTCTTGCAAAACGCGTTTGAAATCTAATTAATGCATTCATATGAGCAAAAAAGTCAGAACAAGGTCAAATTTGGTTTACTAAGGGTTTATTATGTGCTCTTTAAAGCCATACATATTGTGCAGATAATTTGAAAATTTTCAATCAAAAAACTTTAACTTTTTTGGACTAAATGTAATGATCTGACTATGTGAGTGGATACGTTGGGCACGCGGAAGAGGAACAAGCAGGCAAGCTCCAAGTGTCACTCCCTTTTATGTTTTTACTCCTTTATCTTTTAAGCTTTTAGAAATAAGTTTTTACTGCTTGCAGCTTTCATCATAGAAGAGTCAGCTGCTATCAGGAGTAGCCTCCTCCACTTGCTTATTACTGCTTAGCATTGTTTTATTATGATTTTAACTGCCTACTCCGAAAAACTAATCACTCAGCATTTCTTTTAATGAGATTTGCTTGCTGTCAAAAAATAGCCTTTTACTGAATGCTGAACGCTGAAGCTTTTATATTTTTTATATTTTTAAATGTATTTTCATATTTTACCTTATATTTTACCTCATATTTTACCTTATATTTTAACTGGAACCTGGATGGTTTGAAAGAAGAAGAGCACCACATAAGACAACAAAGGGCTTTTACTGCCTAACTTTTTAATGAAGATTTTGTCTCTTGGTTTCTGGCTGAAGCATTTCTTTTGAGTTTGCTTCACACCTGTCGCTTTAAATGCCCTTTCTAGAACTGCAAGCCTCCTCACAAAGGATTACAAAACCTTCACTTCTACTTTATGAGAACTTGGACATTGCATAACAGAGAGGAGTGACTGTACGAGAAGTATTTGAGATAAACAAGGGAGACAGATTGTCGTCAGTAAGAGGAGTAAATTGCCCTGAACCTGCAATCAGCAAATCCTCAAATTCTCACCAACCTAAAACACAGTGTAATTAGCAAGAATGGGAAATAAATGTCATAGATCAAGCCCAGGTCATCACCCAGCCAAAGCAGCGAAGCAACTGAAAATAGACAAGCTTCTAACAACCAACTGCACAGTGAGTAATTTAATTGCTGAGCTCCCCACAGCCCTAAACAACCAATTTGCAATATCGGGGGATGAAATGCTCCCAATCACTGAGGAGCTAAATGTTGAACCTTCCCTGCCCTCCCCAGCTAAGGCTTTTTCAGATGCCACTATTGAACATCTGCCTACCCACTTAGCAGAACACTGTCTGCTCACAGCTCAAACTGTTTCCTCAATATTTAATAATCTACAAAGGGTGTGTCATAAAATGAATGCAGTTGAATCTGCTTTGGGGAAACTCATGGAATCACTGACCCAAGCTCCAAGAAACCCTCAATTAAAGAGGAACATGCAAGGCAACCAGATGGGGGAAAACAACAGTATTGATCCACAAAAGAAACCCCAACCCCAACCTGCCCAACACTTAAGGGAGGCTGCAAGGAACACAAATATCTTTGAGCCTACTCAGATCCTGCTGCAAATCACACCAATCTCCATCAATAGGAGGAGATGGGATTCACATGAGACTGTTTTATCTTCCCTAAGCCAACTGTTAATGACAGAAGTACACAAAATAGACTTAACAACCATTAAATGGCTTCCTTACTCCAGGGGTCAAAAGAGGGTACAACTCTCCTTTGAACATGCAGTGATCCCACTCATGCTATTCAAACTGAAAAGTTTTCTAGCCAAGTTTCAGATCACATCCATTAGAGTTTTCTCTGATACATCTTATATACCCGTTTCAGAGAAATTTAACACAAAGCGAGTCTAGCACTAACAGCTGGGAAACCAAGTCAGAAGTCCCAAAAAGTAACCTCATGGCCCTAGCAGCTTTGTCAACTCTGCGTCCAAGGGATCAAGCATTTAAACCTAAGAAAAGGACCTTTCAGGAGACTGCCCTCACTCAATCTGAAGCTCCACCCTTTGATAAGGAGGCCTTAGCTACTCTTACTGAACTCAGTACCAACTGGGAGGAAACAAAAAACAGTTTGGCCTCTCTGCAAATATTAGCGGAATCCTTGAGAGACCATACTGTGATGCCACTCATTCTTACCCGACTCAAACATGAAACCCATTGTCAAGCTTCTAGGATTATGAGTCAACAAAGTGGACAAATATCTCCACACAGTTGATAGACTGTCATCCTATGGATCTGATTCCTCTAGACCCAGAAGACCCTAAGGACAATTCAACCACCAGCCACACACTGAAATAACCCGTTAAACTTAATGTGGCAATAGCCCCTACTGTTCTGGCATCCATAAGATTTAAGCCTATTACTAATCAAACTCCAAGGGATTTGCAGTTACAGCTTGATATTGTAGACAAAGCTTTCTCGAAAGAGGCTTTGGACAGTTTCATCTCTCTCCCATGGGAAAAGCAGGTACTGATACTTAAAAACGTAGAGGCAATAAGGCAGGAGCTTGTGACTCTCCTTGAAGCTCACCGGCCCAACATTACAATTCAGGCTGAAGTACATCCAGAACCGACACCCCCTGCTGATGCTCCAACCCTTTTATAACAGAACTGCCTTGACTCACAGAACAGCTCCAACTCCCAGTGCTCACTTTCAGTTTTATCATGGAACATCGCTGGATGGCAAAATAAGTTGGCAGACCTGGAGTTTGGGAAATTTCTTTCAATGTTTCACATCCTTTGTTTGCAGGAAACCTGGCTAATTGATTCCACTCCCCTGATGTTACATGGATATACCCCATTTCTGCTTCCTGCTCTTAAAACATCTAGGAAAGGGAGAGCAAGAGGAGGTTTAGCTCTTTTAATCTCCGTCAAATTGGGTGTGGAGTTGGAAGTCATTTACCAGTCTGAAAGAAATTTCATTCTGTCAGTATTGGTAATGGGAACATGAGGCAATGGGTTGAAGGCACTAATATGTATCAATGCCTACTGTCCACCTGATAAAACAGAAAATCCCACCTCTTTCTGGAATGAATTGGAAGAAGCCATCAACCGCTGCGAGTCCCTGCATCCTAGAGCAGCTATAGTTTTGTGTGGTGACTTTAATGCCAGAGTTGGCTCTGGCTTAACTGAGATGGTATTTGATTCAGATCTAGAGTATAATGAACCCTTCCTATCTGACCATCCTTCTTTGGCTAAAGTCCTCAATAAACAAGGCAGGAAGTTAGCCGAGACAATGTCTGGCCTACAACTAATTTGCATTCGGCAGCTCTCGGGATGACTCAAAAGAATATTTCACCTTCCTTAATAGTTGGGCAGGGAGTGTCATCGATTATATATTTTGCTCCCCTAGGTTGGTGCTCCATGAGACAAAATATAATATAATAGATCAACCTGAAAGCGACCACCTACCCGTCTGTCTTTCCATTCCCCTGATGACTCCACAGTTGCCACCACCACCAGCTGATTAGGCAGAGAGAACTATGGTTGTAGGGAAACACTTAAAATGGTCCCCCCTTGTTGACCAAACAATTCAAAAACAGCTAAACAACCCACATCTGCTGAGTGTACATAGGGATATTGCAATCGGACATAGGGATCCAATAGAGGGCATCAACTACATCAGTTCTAAGACCCCTATTAACCAAAAAGCTACAGGAGCCTTCCCTGGCTCCTCATAGAGGGGAATGGCATGACCAAGAATATAGATTAGCCAAAATGCATCTAGCGCATGTAACAAGGAAGACAAGGAAGATGCATTCAAACTCGAACCTGGAGGCGTTAGCTCGCTACCGCTCAAAATATAAGGAACTTTTAAAACAAAAGAAAGGGGCATTTATGTCAGCCCAGTGGAAGAAACTAGGGCAGGCTGTGCTGGAAAAGAAAGAGCGAAAATTCTGGAGCATGGTCTCAGCTGTGGATATAGGTCCCAACCCCACACCAAATGCCTGCATCACGGCAAATGCCTGGTGCCACTTCTTTCAAACTATCTTCAGCAGTGATGCAGACACTGGGCCACAAAAAGTGAGAACCTCCCAAACCCTACTAAATTAAATTCCATACCTGAATGTGCCCCAGTATCAGAAAAGGAAGTGTCTAAACTTATCATTGCCTTAGCAACAGACAAAGCACCTGGCGAGGACATGATCCCGCCAGAGGTCTATAAGAAAAACCCAGAATGTTGGACCCCAGTCCTAGCACAGCTCTTCTCTCACATTAATGCTACAGAAATCTTACCCGAGGGGTGGAGGCAGAGCATAGTTTTCCCAATTTATAAAAAAGGTGATAAATCCTTCCCCCAGAACTACCACCCAATCAGCTTACTGGATATCAGCTCCAAGCTCTATAACCGTCTTCTTCATCAGAAGCTGGCTAAATAGATGGAGGAAAATAATATCCTTCACCAAGGAACAAGCAGGTTTTAGGAAGGGCCATAGCACAGTAGATCAATTCTACGTGCTACATCATCTAGTATGCAAATACACCACCAGGCCATTCAAATGGCTGTTCACAGCTTTTATTGACTTCTCTGCATTTGACACAATCACCAGAAACTACCTGTGGGACAAGCTCACAGAGACCAACATCGATAAGAGACTCCTAACTCTAATACAAGAACTATACTCCAGCACAACGTTGAGGGTAAGGATTAGCACAGATGACAGGCTGACAGAGGAAATTCATGCTAACAGAGGGGTAAAAGAAGGGTGCTTACTCACACCCCTACTTTTTAACTTTTATATTCACAATATTGTAACAGCTTTAAACCATCCCCCCTCAATTGAGAATTATAAGATCGGAAGCCTTATATGTGCTGATATCATTGTATTATTATCTATGAACAAAAAGGGACTGAAGAGAAGCTTAAATAAGCTCCAAGAGTTTAGCCACATAAAGCAACTAAAAATAAATTACACAAAATCTAAAGTGATGATTTTTGGAAAACATCCCCCCAAATTTAGCTGGACTATACGTGAAAATAAAATAGAACAAGTCCAGACCTTCAAGTACCTAGGAGTGCATTTTGATGAGAAAAACTGCTGGGAATCCCAGATACAGAGCACGAAAATATTGGTCCAGAAATCTAGCCATGCTCTGGTCAAATTTTTCCATCTCAAAGGTGGTAAACTCATAACCTCAGCTTTAAAAGTTTTTTCAGGGAGGGTCATCTCTCAAATGCTTTATGGAATTGAGATCTGGGGTATGAATCAGAACAACCTACACCAACTTAAAGTAGGACAGAATAAATTTTTGAGGCACATCCTCGCGGTACCCCAGGGGACCCTAGCAGCTTTTCTCAGAACAGAGACAGGTATGGTGTCCATTAAATCCAGGGCAACTCTAGCTATACTCTCTTACTATAAGAGGATGATGGATATGCCCGACCACCGTCTACCTAAACGTTGCATGGTAGAGCAATGGAAGAGTGGCAGCTGGGCAACCTCAGTTCAAGCCCTACTAAAATCTAAATCCCCTTCTACAGATATATTTGTTTTTTCTGGGGTTAAAAGAATGTTGAGGGACTGGCTCTACAAATTGGATAACGACCAGGACCTATCCTTAATCCACTCTTTAAATTTCTCTCACTGGTACCACCTCCTGAAAACAAACTACTCAAGTGCGCAATATTTACAAACACTTACTTTTCCCTCCTTGAGAACCGCATTCACAGAACTCCGTTATCAAACCATGCCAACTACTGTCTTAGACGGGCGTACATGAATGTCCCCAAGCATCTAAGGCTTTGTATTTGCGGAGCAGGTGAGATAAGGATGTTGTCCACTATTTACTTAACTGTCAGCTCTATCAAAACCCCAGAGAAAAATTCCTGGGTAACATTTTGGCTGCTCTAGAGGCGGAAAGCCCTCAGACAAAGGTGGTCAAGTTACTTTTGGATTGTGACCCATATATCACTTACAGGACAGTGCTGTTTGCAAAAGTGGCCAGAAACATTCACACTAATTTCCTGAGAGCCATTGCAATCAATTGTGCTGGAGACTCCCAGATATGAATGGCCTCTTATTATTTTATATCTATGTGATTTTATTTGATTTTATTTGATTATATTTGTATTTTAAACAATTGTGACGGTTTTTAGCTAATACAATAAACTTAAACTTGGAATTTTAACTTTTTAAACATCATAGAAAAACATTTAAAAATCAGCAAACATGAAGTAGGAACAAAAAATGGAAAACATTCGTCTTGTGAAGCAGGGTCATAGGAACATTTGTCTTGCGAGTCATCAACCCCGTTGCCAAAACCATTTGTCTTGTGAGTTTTATGTCCTGTGAGGCATTTGTCTTGTGAGGCACCACTGTATTTCAATACCCATAATTTCCTTTATCACTTTGAAAACCATTGTCCATTCTTTCTGCCTAATTTCACATGTCCATTTTGTTCAGTTTTTTGGGATTAAACTGCATCTCCATATTACAGTGGTGCCTCGCTTAACGATGATAATCTGTTCCAGGAAAATCACTGTTAAGCGAAAATATCGTAAAGCGAAATTAAAAAGCCAATTGAAACGCATTGAAAACCGTTCAATGCATTCCAATGGGCTAAAAACTCACCGTCTACCGAAGATCCTCCATACGGCGGCCATTTTCGGTGCCTTTATAGTGAGGAATCCGTCCCTAAGTACAGCGGGGAGCCATTTTAAGCACCCAGTGGCCATTTTGAAAACCCGACCATCAGCTGTTTTTGATCACTGTAAAGCGAAAATCAGTTCCCACAGCAGGGAACTGATCATCGCTAAGCGAAATACCCCCATTTAGACCATTGTTTTGCGATTGCAAAGCGGATTCTTCGTAATGTGGGGCAATTGTTAAGCGGGGCACGACTGTACTTCATAACAATTTTCCATTACCCTTACAAACAAATTCTTCACTATTCTCATATTCCACATCTTCCATTCATCTCCATTAACATCTTATACATTTTACTTATTTTCCATTTTCTATTTTTATTACATTTTGTCTTCTCCCTTTTTAAAATAACTTCTTCAAATTCAGTCATCGTTGTACATTCTCTTTCCTTTCCCATTTCTTGGTCTAGTTTTCTAATTGTAGTATATTGAACCATGTAATTCTTTTTTGTCTTAAAACTTCTTTTATTCACTCTCTGTAACACTCAAGCTGTCCCTAAAGAGAGTATGAGGTTTGGACAGGGAGTCACTGTGGACACAAATCTATCACCCTTTCTCTGAGGTAGGTCTTTTAAGCCTCAGAAGTGCATAGCATCTACTCCATGGACAAGCCTGACCATATAAGAAAACTTTTGCTTACTCTTAAAGCACTAAAGTATGGGCCTTGTGTTTCCTCAGAACACACAACAGCTCTGCAGGTAAGACCTCTCTTAGTAGCAAGTTAGTGACCTATTCCAATCCACTGGATTTAAGTGTAACCTTGCTGTTCAAAAGACTAGTCAGTTGAGTTTATAATTATATATAGATCTTTCTCACTCATAGTATTGCTGAGCCAAGTGTCCCCCATCTTGTAACCTAGTTAGCTTGCTAATCAGAATATCATGGGGCACTGTGTTAAAAGCAAATGCTGTAGACATCGTCAAGATATATATCAAGATATACGATGTCTACAGCATTCCCTCTATCTATCAGGGAGGGTTCCTGCACAAAATGAGATCATATTAGTCTGGCAGAATTTGTTCTTAAGAAATCTGTGTTGGTTTCTACTTAGTACTACTTTGCTTTCTAGGTGTTTGCATAGTGGCCACTTTATAATCTCTTCCAGAATTTTCCCTGGGATTCATATCAGGCTGACCCTTCTTTAGTTCCCAGGTTCCTCCCTTTTGCCCTTTCTGAAGATAGGGACAACATTAGCTCTCTTCCAAACATTTGACATCTCACACATTTCCCATGGTTTCAAAAAAATAATGGATAGCAATTTTGAGAATTCTTCAGGTAGTTCAATATTCTAGGATGGAGTTCATCTGACCCTGGAGATTTGAACTTGGTGAAGGTGGTAAGGTATTCCTTGATTATTTGTTTATCGGTTTCCAACTGCAATCCTGTCCCCCCCACTTGCACTTCCAATTTGTTTGGAAGTTCATAGTCTGTCTTATGGGATAAGACTGAACTAAAATAGGAATTGAGCACCTCTGCCTTTTCTTTGTCATTTGTTATCATTTTTCCATTGCCCTTGTGGAGCTGTGCCACTGTCTTTTCTTTGGCTTTTGTTACTCACATACCTGAAGAATGCTTTTTATTGCTTTTAGTGTCGCTAGCTAACCTCAGCTCATTTTCAGCTTTTGTTTTACTAATACCATCCCTGCATTTCCTTGCTACTTGTCTGTACTCATCTTTGATAGTCTGGCCTTCTTTCCACTTCCTGTACATGTCATTTTTGGTTTTTAGGTCCTCCCTGAGCTTCTTGTGAAGCCACCCTGGCCTTTTTTTTGCCACCTCTTCCCTTTTTTTCTTGTTGGAATTGTTTGTAGTTGTGCCTCTAGATGAATTTCCTTTTTTTAGAACCTCCCACTCTTTTTGGACTCCTTTTCTCATTTGGATCTCCTGCCATGGGACCTTCCTTATCCTTGTTCTGAGATTATTAAAATTGGCTTTTTAAAAATGCAGCAGAAGTGCATGGCTACACTCTGCTTTCATTTCCTTTGAAATCCAGAATTCTAGAAGGACATGGTCACTCTCGGCTAGAGTTCCCTTTTTAATGCCACTTCCCCCACCAAGTCATCTCTGTTGGTCCGAATCAAGTCAAGGATAGCAAATCCTCTAGTTTCTTTCTCCACTGGGAAAATTATCAGCCACAGAACCCAGGAATTTCTTGGAAGGGCCATACTTGGCAGAATTTGGCTCCCAACATATATCTGGATTTGGAGACTATACTTCTATTAATTCTATTATTGACTTCAGCAAAGCTTTTGATAAGGTGCCCATTATATTCTGATTAGCACGCTAATGAGGTGTGGGCTGGATAGAACAACTGTCAGGTGGATATGGAGGCAGAGCTTGGATCTAATAGCAAGAGGCAGAAAATATCATCCCATGATCTGACCTGTAAAATATTCCCAGAACAGAAAGCATGTAAATAACTCCTGGAAAGTTGAACTGAGTAAGTGTGACTATCTTTTTTATTATACTAGAGGAGGTGAGGAGAGAAAGAAAAAGAACTTTAGAAAACTGCCCATCTGGAAGATAAGATGGGGTTGAAAATGAAAGAAACTTGAGAGCAGCTTGGGCTTGAAAGGTAGCCAAGCTGAGCTGCTGTCTGAAGAATTGTAGAGTCCTCCCTCATAAACATATCAATAGAAAGTTGGGGAAAAGGTGGATCAAATATAGAAATGAAAAGACTTCATTATCTAGCTTGAGTTAAATGATTTAAATGTCCTCAATCCTCATTATCTAGAAACAATGTTACCAGGAGTTAGGAAAAACAAAGTTGTGAATTAAATGGGCTCAAAACTGAATTAGTTTATTAAGTTTATAAAGCAGATAAGAATTGATAAGAACAGTGCAGAAGGGACAGAGGTTTACCCTTGACCTTGTCTTCTTCAATTGCTCATACTGGAATAGACACTTGATTTGAGACTTTATGTTCTGCTGGACATTCTGGAAGTATAATATGTATGATATTGAACTCCATCTAGTAGCTGGTTGTTCAAACTACATCAAAATTTAAAATACAAGAAGTTACATGCCTTGAAAGAAGTCTAAAGTGTTGGAGAACAGAGGAAGGGAACTCACAAGAGTGATCAAGTGATAAAAACATTGCACACTTGCAAAAAAAAGAAATGGCAGGAAAAACCAAGAAGAAAATCTTAAAACAATACTGATGCAGACGCAGAAAACATTGCTGGGTGCTATGAGAGAATTACAGGATAGGCATAAAGTGGAAGAAACTGTAATGAATCATCGAGAACTAAAAAAAATGAAAGATGAGATTAGAAAGCAGATAAAAGTAGACACTAACAATGTAGTGCAAGATCAAGTACAGATGAATACTAAGAGACTTTTTGAACAAGAAAAAAAGCTAAAGAATTGCAGATTCATGCTTATTGAAGGTTTTTGGGCTGTTTGGCTGTGTTCTGGAGGTTTTTCTTCCTAACGTTTCACCAGTCTCTGTGGCCAGCATCTTCAGAGGACAGGAGTTTGAGCTCCATCTGTGTTCTGGTGTAGTGTGTGCGATGGTTGAGTATTTGTAACTGTGGGATCAGCTTTTTGTCCTTTTCAGGAGGTTGGGTGATTCTGGTGTGGCGATCACCCTGCTTTGGCTCATGTAGCAGGTTATTTGCATATACCAATGAGAGCTGTACAAAGGCGGAGCCAGGGAAACCAGAAGGGTTTATACTCAGCTGGGACGTCAATCTTTCTAATTAAAAGGTGTTGACAGAGGTTAACTGGTGGCAGCGGAAAGGAGAGAACATGTCATGAGCCTCAGGCTACTGAAACAACCTATGGTGCACGTCACATATGGTGATCAGGGTGTTTTTGTTATGAGTATGATAAGGGGGGAGATGATCTGTCACCTGTGATTGATGGGTGTTTAGTTAGTCTTTTGTGTGCAGTGATCACTGATCCTTGTGGCTGGGTAGAGTTCGTTGACCTTTTTGCTGGCTGTATTTTTCAGAATTAAAGATAAATTTGAGAATAAACTTTAAAATAGTATAGATATTTAGGGATAAATCTTACTTGGAATTTTCAAAATATTCTAAAAATGAATTTTGACAAAGTGAAAAAGTCATGTTAAACCTTTGAAGTTAATTGGTTTATAGCCACTGAGTGTCAAAATTAGGAGGTTTTAGAGATGTAAGGAAAGATGGATGATGGGATGTGTTTAGAGTTCCGTATCAGTATCCATGGGATTGGTATCAGCTTCAAATGGATTGAGTTGGAATGCTTACAGAATGTAGCAAGGAAAATCGGTTTGTCTTTTTAAAACCAGAAGAAGGAAGGGGAATAGCCCACCTTAGAAGCTACAATGATTAGTGTTTCTTATTTTAATAAGATATAGCAGCACTGTGGGCTAAACCGCAACCGAGTGAGCTCCTGTCGCTTTGTCCCAGCTCCTCCTAGCAGTTCGAAAGCATGCACATGCGAGAAGATAAATAGGTACCACCTCGGTGGGAAGGTAAAACTGTGTTCCCTAGTCACGCTGGCCACGTGGCAACAGAAACTGTCTTCAGACAAGCGCTGGCTTTACGGCTTGAAAACGGGATGAGCACCGCCCCCTAGAGTCGGAAACAACTGGACTAAAAATGGCAAGGGGAACCTTTACTTTTACCTTTAGCAGCTTTATTTAACCATTGTAATCTTTTGTATATGTTCATGCTGATGCTTTTGCAAACAACTGTTTTTCTATGAATTTTGGAATCATTGAAGATCACAAGCTGAATATGAACCAGAAGTGTGATGTGGCTACAAAAAAGGCAAATGCTTTTTCAACCTGCATTAATAGAAGTATAGTCTCCAAATCCACTAGTTCCCCTCTATTTAGCACTGGTTAACCCTCATCTTGAGTACTGTGTCCACTTCAAGATGGATACTTGGAACAAATTGGAACACATTCAGAGCAGGGTAACAAGAAAGATCAGGGGCCTGAAAACTAAGCTTTTGAGGAAATACGGAAAGAGCTGGGCCAGTTTAGCCTTGAGAAAAGAAGACAGAGGGGAGATATGATAACACTTTTCAAATACTTGAAAGGCCGTCATACAGAGAAGGGGCAGAATCTGTTCTCAATCATCCCAGAGCGCAAGATAGTTGGCTCAAGTTAGAGCAATACAGCAAAGGGACCTTGGGAGGTGGTGAGTGTCCCAACATTTGAGACATTCAAGAGATATTTAGACACCTACCTGGCAGATATCCTTTGATTTGTACTCTTGCATTGAGCAGGAGATTCGACTCAATGGCCTTATAGGCCCTTTCCAGTTTTATGATTCTACGTTTCTTTTGTTTCTCGCTTCAACTACATTAATCCAGATGCTTTCAGGGGGACAGCCAATCTTCTCCTGTATTTCTCTGCAGGAATGTGTATTTTTGATATATACTGCAACTCCACCTCCCTTTCTATTCTTTCTGTTCTTTCTAAACAATTTATATCCTTTAATTGCTGTATTCCAGTCATGGGAGTCATCCCACCATATTTTTGTTTTCTATCAAATCATATCTAGCCTCCTGAATGAAGATTTCCAGTTCTCCTTCTTTGTTTCCCATACTCCTTGCATTCATATATGCACACTGGAGATGGTGTGATTTGTGGCCAACTTTTCTTTGCATATTTTAATTAATATGATTATTAGTATTAATGTTATTATTGACCCCCATTAGAACTGTTTGTTCCATTCCTCTTATTGCACGTAAGGCTTCATCTATCTTTACCTCTTTGCTTGTGTCTCCCTCCCCCTTCGAATTTAGTTTGAAGTTCTTCTGAGGAAGTTCTTCATGCTTCATTCTTCCCAGTCCTTGTGAGGCACAAGCAATCTTTTGCTAGCTCTTTTTTCCTTGCAGGGTAAAACAGTGAGCTGCAGTGATCCTGCCAAGTAAGAAGCAGAGGGCAAGGGAGCAAGAGACAACCTTGCTCTGTGTTGAGGGCACTCGCAGACATAACATCCCAGCTGATGTGATGTGTGGGGAGTTCTCATTGCACATGACTGTACAAAAAAATCAATATAAAAAAGGAGGAAAAAGAACAGATTCAGTGATCCATGTGATTTAGCCCTCAATTATGCTAGAAGGTCCATGTGGAAGCAACCTGAAGGGATGTGCATAGGGTAGGGGTGTGAGAGAATCGTAATTCATATTCCATGAGTCAAATATTCATTTCATGTTTCATTTGTTCACCTCTTGATTATTTTTGTTCTTCTACAGATATACTGTATTTTTCCGTGTATAAGATGCCCCATGTATAAGATGCACTTTTCTAATCCAAAATTTCTTTCCTTGCAAGAAAGTGAAGGGTGAAGGCAGGGATCAAAGCGCTTTGATTCCTGCTTTTCCCTCTCCATTTTCTTGCGAGGAAAGTGCTTTCCCCCTCCACTTTCTTTGCAAAAAGCTGCTTTCCCCCTACACTTTTTGCAATGAAAGTGTGGGGGCTGTCAGCAAACACGGGTCCAAGAACACACGTGTAAGCCTGGACAGAGAGCAATCAGGAGTTTGCACATGCTAAAATGGGCTGAATGAGTCCAAATTCAGCTAGCCATGATACAACACTCCTTCTCACAGATCTGCCCACATAAGAACACCCTGATACTCTCAGATATTATTGTGAAAAAGTCAAGTGGGCCTTGTAGTCCTTAGACTTAACTTGCACCACTGACAGGACTCTAAGTAAGCTAGGCCGAGGCAGCACTCTCAGATGACCCTATGACAACTGGACTGTTCAGAAAACCAATTGAGTTTTATAATCTTTATTTTATTAAAGAAAAAGCATGTTACTAAGTATCAAAGCCAAATTAAACCAAAACAAATAAACTAGCATTGTGCTGTTTAGTTACACAGATGTAGTGAGGCAAAGAAAACATGAAAAATATAAAAGAGTCCAAAAACAAAAACACAAAAAGCCATTAAAAAGAATAAAAACAGTTCCACTCCAGTAATTCATTAGTAAAAACAAAATAATCCAAGTAGGTTATAAAAAGGCTATAGTCCTCAGTGATCCTATAGAATAAAAATCCCTTAACAAAAGTAAAAATCCCTTATATGTCCCATAGTCCTTAGAAAAGAAAAATCCAGTAAATATACCATAGTCCTTACAAAATTACAAGAGCATAGTCCATATGGAGTATTCCAAGAAAAGAAGTCCATAAAGAATATTCCATAGAACAGTCCATAGAAAATAGTCCATGCACAGTCCTTAGGAAAAATCCCATAAGTCCAAAAGTAATCCAGCAAAGCATAGGAACCAGTCCATGTAGGTAGGCGACCAGTCCGTCTCGAAAGACATTAGGGTGAGTCCCAAATGGCTGAATAGTAGGTCACGAATGACTGAAAGGTCGGTCTTGGAAAGACAATGTCCATAGGCAAAAAGTTCCTTTTTCAAGAGTAACTGGCAAGGGCTCATCGCACCTTCCCACGATGTCATCCAATCAGAGCTCGTTACTAGGCAAACAGTCCTGTTGCATCACATGACTTCTTTCCCATACCACACCAGATGTTATTTGGGTTCTCTGTGGTTTATCAAAGAGTCACAACAATTCCCATCTATCTAATCACACAGAGTCCTTTCTCAGGTTCTCAGAATAACATTCTCTCAGCTCGCCTAGAAAACAACTTGTCAGCATAGCAAAGATACTTTATACAAAGAAACAAGATGGAACCTCTCTGGCTCATTTCATAATTAGAAAACCCATATGCCTTAAAAGATTTTAACTCAAAAACCCATCTCATCACAAGCCCCCGGAAGATTAACAAAATTCTCAAACAATTTAAGTTTTAATTTTGATAACTGAATAAGATGAGATGTCATAATTAAGCAGTAACAAAATAGAGAAAGATATTAACTTGAACATAAAGTAATACATTTCAAATATGATTCTAAAATAGCAAAACAATTGATACATGAGAACTATTATAATTACAGTATTTACCATACATAAGAGAAATTTGCGTTAGACACTTCTACTAGTCTGAAAAACAGAAGAACAACCATGTTAGTATACTTAATCAAATACATCACTCTGCATATGCTCAGATAATACTCTAGTCATCAAACAGCAAAATAGTGAAACCAGGGTTAACATCATAATGACTTGACAAACCAATATACTGATATAAAGTAATAATAGATAAAACACTCTATGTATGCTCAGGAACATTGTCATACAGAATATCAAGAAAATTAAACATCAGAGCTTTAACCATTCTAGCCATTTTCTCCCCTTGCATCTGCACTAAACATTCTCGATAAACAGTGAGCAATCAAAGCCCCCTTTCCAGGTAGATGTTCAACATCAAAATTATATTTTTGCAATCTGAAATACCACTGCATTAATCTTGGGCTTCGATGTCTCTGCTTCTCTAAGAATGACAAAGCATTTTTGTCTGCTTGAATAACCACTTTCCGTGTACATCCATATATTCTGAAAACATGAAGAGCCCACAAAATTGAATATGCATTTCCCTCCTGGGAGTTATACTTCCTCTCTTTTTCCTTCAACTTTCTGGCCACATAAGCTAAGGGGTGTAAAAAATTAGTGTCATCTGGTTGAAGCAAAATCGTGCTCAAACCACATTCTGAAAAAGCAGTTTGAATGATCATGGGTTTAGCAAAGTTAGCTGATTGCAAGATTGGTTCTGTTATAAGTAACATTTTTAAACACTCAGAAGACTGGTTGCATTCTCGTGTCCACTGCATTGCAACAGATCTTGCTTTCCTTATCAATTTCTTTAGAGGTGACACCTTCCCCTCAAACCAAACACAATGATCCATCTGCACTTTCAATCCTGCGCTCCTGAATCCACAAAGTACCGTTTCTATATGTTTTACATGTAACATTGGATCAGGGCTGTAAATTACAAGGTTGTCTACATAGCCAATCACGTAATATAAATCACCAAACAATTCATCAACCAATTTCTGAAAAGTAACATAGGTATTTTTCATTCCAGGTGCTAGTTTTCTGAGTTGGTAAATTCCCTGAGGGCAAGTAAATGATGTATAAGGGCGATGTTCCTCTTTAATTAAAATCTGATAAAGCCCTCCTTTTATTCCAATCACAGAAATGTATTCAGCATTTGCAACAATTTCAAATAACGTGTCAACATTGATTGTAGGGATTGTCTCAGTCTTCGTGAACTTATTTAACTGGCTAAAATCTAATTCCACTTTCAGACCATCCTGTTTGTCTTGACACACTGAAATAGTATTGAACACAGCTGTTCTACATGGTTCAATCACTCCTTGTGAAATAAGACTTTCAACAGTTTCAGACACTAAATTGCCCTTAGTCCCTTCTAGGTCCATAGGAACAGAAACAGCAGTCAAACCATCATTGACTGTAATAAAATGTTTCACCACATGAGTTTCTCCCGGTGAATTCGAGAAGACGTTTTGGTGATTAGCTAACACAGACTCCAATATCTGTCCTGGGCTAAATTGATCAATGCCTTCACCCCTGAATACCTGTATTGCTGAATTAGCTGTGCTATCAGGTTTGGTCACAAGAGGCCGCTGTTGCATCCAAGTTCCCTCGGGAGTACTCTGCATAGCCTCAGAAACAGTATCAGCATTCTCACCACTTCCTTGGAAAATAGGCTGTTGAAAATAAGTATGGTCCCAAACCTCTGTTTTTCTCTCTAAAGATCTTTCTGAGAAGTTTATCTGTGGTACTGGGCCAAAGCTTCCAGATATGATTTCAGTCTCTGGAGAAACATCAGTACTTTGTAATCCCAAAAAGTTAACGCTTCCCCCTACATTGGCTGTGTTAGAAACAGTCTCACCATCTGACAGGTTCAAATGCCGCTTTCTATCTTTAATCAAGTTTACAGGATCAGTTCCACAGTCACTTGTACTATTGAAACAATGTGAAAGTCCATGCTGCAAAACCGCTCCACTATCAACTACTAAGGCACTTGGCGATGACTCTGAGAAAACCTTCACTCCTCCAGCCTTCTCAGCTGACTGTTCCGGTACGCTGAGTAGGCCACCCCCCTGGTAACTCTCGTTACTCCCAAACTGCCATGAAGTACACGGGGTCCCTGTCAACCTCACAGTGTCTGATTTCGCTGTCCCCTCTGGGCTAAGAGAGGGGGGGGTTGTTTGAGATCTGACATGCATCAAGATCTGCTGACACAAGTCCTGGCAAAGAATTGAGCTGAGTCTTTATTACATCTAAGCTGATGTGAGACCTCTCAGTCACAGTAATTGCAATCCCTTGCTCTCTTTCTTCTGGCAAACCCATAGTCTCATCCCGAATTATTTCAGGGCTTCTCACCTGTCCTGTGCTCTGAAAAATAGCTGAGGGTGGTGCTGAGTTGAATCCCAATGCACTGAAATTCTCTGGAGCACTGCAGTTTTCCCTTGCGTCATCTGATGCTAATTCCCCCAAGGAAACAGCTTCTCGGCGAACTTTCTCCTGCATTCCTTTCCCTGCGCGCGGCTCCAGGGCCTGTGAATCCTTTGTTTGGACGGGCGATAAATCGCTGTCTCCTCTGGAATGCTCATTAGAATTCCACTGGGCCTCGTTAACTCTTTCCACACAAGCATCTTGCATTTCAGGATCGCTCCCAATTGTTTGGAGCGTCTCATTGCAGTAATCCCCAAAGGAACCCTGCTGAGCTTGGAAAAACCTTTGCATCAAGCCAGGTTCTGTGCTTAAAAAACGTTTTAAAAGTATGTTTTCCTGGTACAGATGTTCTACAAGGGCATCTCTTTCCCTAATTTTCTGCTTGGCTTGCTCGAAAAATCCCGAAGCCACTTCCAAGATTCTGTCCACGGTTGCTGACTGTTTTTGCTCCCCCATCTTCTGCTGGCAATCTAGCCTTGGCTAGGTCAGCAATAAAAACAAACAAAACTCCAAGAAAGAAAGAAAAATTTAAAAATCTCCTCTGCACCTTCGACCAACTGCTGTCACTCTGCTATCCTAAGATATGCAAAGGGGACAGACAGATGCCAAAACCAAAATATAATTAAAAATCTTCTCTGCACCTTTGACCAACTGCTGTCACTCTGCTATCCTGAGATAGGCGAGAGAACAAACAGCTGCCAAAACAAAATAAAATTAAAAATCTCCTCTGCACTTTCGACCAACTGCTGTCACTCTGCTATCCTAAGATAGGCGAGAGGACAAACAGCTGCCAAACCAAAATACTGAAAAATCCAAAAGGAAGAGAAAAGAAAACTGTGATCACTCTGTGAACCCTAAAGTTACAGAGATGATCAATGACTAAGCTGGGTGCAGATAGATACCCCTAGGGCCAGGTCATCCCGACAGATGCTGAGATCATAGGGCATGACTCTAGGCCAAGCCAGATGCAGCTAGGTACTCCTGACAGATCCTAAGATCGTAGACCCAGAGCTAAGCTGGATAGAAACAGGGCCAGGTGCTCCGGCAAATCCTAAGATTATAGGAGTACACTTAGGCCAAAAAAAAAAAAAAAACTGGATGCAAGTCCCAGAACAAGGTAGCCAGAGTCATTTATGCAATCCTAAGATTGTGAAATGACCTGCTCAACTTGGGTGCTATTACAGAGTGCAAGCACTCTAAAAATAAAGGACATGCATCTTGGAATTTCTTCACTACAACGTTGTAACAACCTGCACATGCCAACTGATTAAATTCAATTGTTTCCTAACAGTTTGCTTGTCCCACTGGGAATCTCTTTCTTAAAAGAGCACCCCAGATTCTAACACACATTACCACAGCCTGAAGATTTAACACCTCTCACCACAGCTTAATTGCTGGCAAACAGCGTTTCCTAGGAATCTACTGTTCACCTCAGGGAAGCACTTAGCTCCTTGAAGCCTCAGTGTCCCACTGCAATCAAAACTTAGCTTGTGGATCAGAGTCACTCAAGCTGCTAGATAGAACAAAGCTTGGTCATCCTGAGGTACTACAAAACCCAGCACGTGGTCCATCGCGCAGCTGCCACCATGTCGGCAAACACGGGTCCAAGAACACACGTGTAAGCCTGGACAGAGAGCAATCAGGAGTTTGCACATGCTAAAATGGGCTGAATGAGTCCAAATTCAGCTAGCCATGATACAACACTCCTTCTCACAGATCTGCCCACATAAGAACACCCTAATACTCTCAGATATTATTGTGAAAAAGTCAAGTGGGCCTTGTAGTCCTTAGACTTAACTTGCACCACTGACAGGACTCTAAGTAAGCTAGGCCGAGGCAGCACTCTCAGATGACCCTATGACAACTGGACTGTTCAGAAAACCAATTGAGTTTTATAATCTTTATTTTATTAAAGAAAAAGCATGTTACTAAGTATCAAAGCCAAATTAAACCAAAACAAATAAACTAGCATTGTGCTGTTTAGTTACACAGATGTAGTGAGGCAAAGAAAACATGAAAAATATAAAAGAGTCCAAAAACCTTACAAAAACACAAAAAGCCATTAAAAAGAATAAAAACAGTTCCACTCCAGTAATTCATTAGTAAAAACAAAATAATCCAAGTAGGTTATAAAAAGGCTATAGTCCTCAGTGATCCTATAGAATAAAAATCCCTTAACAAAAGTAAAAATCCCTTATATGTCCCATAGTCCTTAGAAAAGAAAAATCCAGTAAATATACCATAGTCCTTACAAAATTACAAGAGCATAGTCCATATGGAGTATTCCAAGAAAAGAAGTCCATAAAGAATATTCCATAGAACAGTCCATAGAAAATAGTCCATGCACAGTCCTTAGGAAAAATCCCATAAGTCCAAAAGTAATCCAGCAAAGCATAGGAACCAGTCCATGTAGGTAGGCGACCAGTCCGTCTCGAAAGACATTAGGGTGAGTCCCAAATGGCTGAATAGTAGGTCACGAATGACTGAAAGGTCGGTCTTGGAAAGACAATGTCCATAGGCAAAAAGTTCCTTTTTCAAGAGTAACTGGCAAGGGCTCATCGCACCTTCCCACGATGTCATCCAATCAGAGCTCGTTACTAGGCAAACAGTCCTGTTGCATCACATGACTTCTTTCCCATACCACACCAGATGTTATTTGGGTTCTCTGTGGTTTATCAAAGAGTCACAACAATTCCCATCTATCTAATCACACAGAGTCCTTTCTCAGGTTCTCAGAATAACATTCTCTCAGCTCGCCTAGAAAACAACTTGTCAGCATAGCAAAGATACTTTATACAAAGAAACAAGATGGAACCTCTCTGGCTCATTTCATAATTAGAAAACCCATATGCCTTAAAAGATTTTAACTCAAAAACCCATCTCATCACAGGGGCAAAGCAGGAATCGCTTTTCCCCTACATTGTTGTTGCAAAACATAGAGGGGGAAAGCAGGGATCAAAGCTCTTTGATCCCTCCCCACCTCCTTATTTCTGTGTATAGAACAACCCTCAATTTTTCCTGTAATTATTTTAGGGAAAAGTGTAGTTTTATACACGGAAAAGTACAATAATTTCCTTTTCTTCTCTAAAATATGGAATGTTTTTGTGGAGGCAGTTGCAATAAAAAGTTCCCAGGCGTTGCATAATTCTAGGCTGTTCAGGAAAGTAAGCATGGCATGGAGTGTGTCATAGCTCCTGATACTTCCATCATTTTTTCCACTTCCTCAGATGGGAGGACATTGGACAAATTCATACTTCTTTGTTCCTCCCTCTTGTTTCATTTACAGTACAAAAATATTCAACAAACAGAACTAGTGAAGGGAAAGAGACGTTAGGTTTACTAGCCTACAGCATGGCTGAAGACTTGGCACTTCACTGTCAGCAGATTGACACAGCTACCTCCCTCTGTATCTTCAAAACTATTATTTCTGATTCTTACACCTGCATTTCCTGAGCCAATTATCCATCTCATCCTGGGTGGTGAATTTGTCAATTCGGAAAACAGTCACAGCAGGTGACAAAATACCAACATTTCTCAGTAATCACATAGTAAACTTCTGCAAATATGATTCCAGCTCCACAGCAAGTAGGGTCTAAAGGCAAGAATGACCACAAAAAAGATCTTTGACACTTTTTAAAAGGAATCCAAAGTTTCTCATTTATATCAATGTCCCTCTAATAGTCTCATTGTCCAACTCTACAGCTTATCCTGCCGGGCGAAAGGGACATCTTGGAGGTCCTGGTTCTGCTGGAGGCCAAGGTTATCCTGGGCCCCGAGGAGCAAAGGGAGTGAAAGGTAAGGCTAAACTCAGACAGGTGTTTTAACGTGATGTTTGCTACTAATTATCTTGCAAGAAAGAAATTTAATCTGATGTCAAGAATAGTTTCCACACTGAGGCAGAACAAGGCCCATGATAATCAACAGCCATACTTGACAGGTGTGCAAAATGCTGAATCATACAGTGTGGGATACTGATTGGCTGTGCATGTGTCTGTGTGGACACGGGGAGAAGATGTATGGATCTCTTCTAATGAATGTCATGCTGTCATGCTGCCGGTTTCTACTGCTGCACTTCTGTATATACCATAAATACACTTGGTGTTGGAAGAAGCTGTCTTTGTCTGTCATTCCACTGGACTACCTGGACTGAAACAAAAACTCTGCTAACTTACACCAACAAGGGGTTATGCGCCCAGAGACATTTACCTTGCGCCAGAGAAGCTGGTGCCAGAAGGTACCAGAGGCCAGAGGAACCAGTCCAGAAGTGAAAAAAGTCCAGTAAGGTGAGTGTCCTGCCATTCAGAGCCCAGGAGGGGTAAAGGACGGAGGACAGAGATAAAAACACAGCAAAATGCAGTCAGTTGGGGCAGCAGGAATGGGGGGGATTTCCTCTCACAAAGCTAAATGAATGGAACTATCTGACTTGGTCAGTTAAAGCCCAAATGCTGCTGAGAAGGGAAGATTTGTGGAAGATTGTTTCTATCCCCCCACTATCCTGAATGAGGAACAGACAAAGCAAGACGAGAAGGCTTTAGCAACAATATTTCTGTGCTTAGAGGACAGCCAATTAATACACGTGCATGGACTGACCTCAGCTAGGCAATGTTGGCAAGCTCTGCACCGGGACTCTGCAGGCAGCAAAGTTGCTATGACACATAAAATATACAGAGCAAGGCTTGACCATGATGGAAGCATGTCAGAGCACTTACAGCAGATGAGAAATCTGTTTGTGAAGCTTGAGCAGAGGGGCATGGAGTTCTCGGAGAATCACAAAGTGTATGCGATCCTGAGCAGTCTTAGATTATGATGCGCTAGTAACAAGCCTTGAATCCATACCAGAGAGGGAGTATCTTAACCCTGGAGTATCTTATAGGCAGATTGTTGGAGGAAGAAGAAAAAAGGAATGAGAGGTCCCAAGTCAGAATGAGAGATGACATCCCACAGTAGAGGAGAGCTGCTTCCAGGAGTGACAGAGAAAAGACGGGAAAGGCTCTTGCTGTAAGACGCTGCTTCAAGTGTGGATCAGAAAAACATTTGCAAAGGGACTGCAGAGAAAAAGAAACTAGCTGGAGAAGTGGAGGCAAGAAGCAAGGGAAGATTTCTCTTGTACAGTGGTGCCCCGCTTGACGATTACCTCGTTAGATGAGGAAATCACTTTACAATGAAGTTTTTGCGATCGCTTTTGCGATCACAAAATGATGTTTTAATAAGGAAAAACCACTTTACAACAATCGGTTCCCTGCTTCGGTTAAGCTTTTCGCTTAACAACGATCAAAACAGCTGATCGTCGGGGCTTCAAAATGGCCACCCACTGTGCAAAATGGCTCCCCGCTGTGTTTTAGGACAGATTTCTCACATTACATGCACCAGAAAATGGCCACTCTACGGAGGATCTTCACTGGATGCTGAGGTATTTCGCCCATTGGAACGCATTGAACCGGTTTTCAATGCATTTCAATGGGATTTTTACTTTCGCTTGATGACAATTTCATTCTACAGCAATTTTGCTGGAATGGATTATCCTCGTCAAGCGAGGCACCACTGTACAGGCTTCTGATAACTCCAAGGTCAACACCTGGATTCTTGACATTGGAGCTGTTTGTCATTTAAGTAATAGATCAGAGCTATTTTCTTCCCTAGGTACTTCAAAACACAGCTATGTTAGCCTGGCGAATGGGGAGAAATTGGCAGTAATGGGAGAGGGAACAATTTACGTTCCAGGTTTGCAAAGGAATTACATAGTGCTTTGCATGTGCCCAAGTTACACTAAGTGTTTCATGTTTGGACAAGGAAGGGTTTACAGTTACATTTGCTGATAGCACATGTGTAATTAAAAAAGGGAACAGGGTGTGTGCCACAGCAAAACTTAATTTATATGTACTAAAGGGAAGAACGTGAAACAAAGTAACACATGCTATAGTCAAAAATACACCACCACATGACCAGTGTGCTCATTTGATGCAGAGGATACTGGGTCGTGCTAATTTCAGGGTGGTAGAAAAAATGGAAAAGATGGCAAATGAAACCCTGTAAGAATTTTCTGGATTGCAATGTTTGCAAAATTGCAAAATCAAAGGTCCGAAAAATAAGCAAGGAAAGTAACAGGCTGCGGCTTGAGAATCCCATAATTCTCACTCTGAACCTACATGAGGCAGCATTAAAAAGTTCATTGATACATAGTTGAGTATTTATAGCTGTGGGAACAGCTTTTATCCTTTTCAGGAGATAGGCTGATGATGGTGATCAGCATGTTTTTGTTGTGGATGCATTGTGATAAGGGGGAGATATTATCTGTCACTGTGATTGATGGGTGTCTTTAGCTGTTCTTTTTTGTGCAATGATCCCTGGTCTTTGTGGCTAGGTAGAGTTCGTTGACCTTTTGCAGGCTGTATTTTTCAGTGCTGGGAGCCAGGACTTGTTCAGTTTTAGACTTTCCTCTTTTTTTGTTGAAGCTCTGCTGGTGTTTATGGATTTCAATGGCTTCCCTGTGCAGTCTAACATAATGGTTGCTGGTGTTGTCCAGTACTTCAGTATTTTAAAATAGAATTTCATGTCCAGCTTGTTTTAGGGCATGTTCAGCTACTGCTGATTTTTTCTGGTTGTTTTAGTCTGCAGTATCTCTCATGTTCTTTGATTCTAGTCTGAATGCTGCATTTTGTGGTTCCAATATATACGTGGCCACAACCTCAAGGTATCCGGTATATTCCTGCAGTGGTGGTGGTGGGGGCTTTTGTCCTTTGCTGACCATAACATTTGTTGTATTTTTGTGGAGGGTCTGAATACTGTTTGTAGGTTGTGTTTTTTCAAAAGTTTCCCCATGCGGTCTGTGACCCCTTTGATGTATGTCAGAAATACTTTATTTGTGGTGGCTGTTTTTCCTCTTCAGTTTGGTGTTGTTTTCTCGGTTTTATGGCTCTTTGGATTTCATTCTTGGAATAGCCATTCACCTGTAGGGCCCAGTTCAGTTGGTTGAGCTTCACAGTTCCGATTTGCCCAGTCTACCAGTGTTTTGATTATGCCTCTTTTCCGTCATGGGTGGTGGTTAGTTTTTGTGTAGGTACCGGTCAGTATGGGTGGGTTTTCTGTAGACCTTGTGTCCCAATATGAGGTCAGTTTTGCGTATGGCCATGACATCTAAGAACAGGAGTTGGCCCTTGTGACATCCACCCTCGTGCCCCTTGCTTGACCGTCAAGCCTCAGAGCCCACAAAGGCAAACAATCCCTCTTTCCACTGCTGCCACGATGTGATCACTAGATCACTATTATCTCAGAAAGATTCAGGTCCACACACCAAGGTCTTCTAAATAAACTTTGATTTATTGATTACAGAGATTGATTCATGAATGTTTTCAGTAGCTAATCACACCTCAGAATTCCCCAAACTCCACACTCTATCTTCTTCTCCCTTCTCCCATTCTTCACTCCCTGTTACTCTCTGACTCTTACTGACTGACTTTTACTCTCTGACTCCGCCTCTTATAGCATCTCTCTCGGCTCCGCCTCTCAGCAACATGAATATGCATGAACCATTACATAATATAACATGAACCATGGACCTAATAAATGGGGAACACTACAGACCTCCCCCCTTAAATGTTTGTTTGGGAGGGGGAAAACGTTTTTCCTCTTAAACAAACAGGCACAGTTGCATAACTTACATAGCATTTAATAGTTCTATAGGTAACATCATATTCAATACAACAATTACTATTCGTATTACTCTAAACATTTTAAACAATTACTATTCCTTATACTCTAGACATTTTACTAATTTCAACAATTTACTTTACCTTATCATTTACACTTTATTATTATTTTTCATTAACATTACCAGCCATACAGAAATCACCATCAAGAACTTATACATAAATTATTAAATTGTGAATCAAAGTCCAAATCAGTTTATAATAAAAGTCCTGGTATCATTCTTCTGGTCTTCTGCACAATGCATCAAAAGGACTAAACCCAGTGCTTTCCTGAGGAATGTTCCAATAGGTATATAGTAAGGGTTGTATTTTGCAGTCCCAATCATTCGGGTTCTCTGCTACATAAGCTTTAATCATGTGCAATAATGTGTCATTAAATTTTTTAATTAGTCCATTGGTCTTAGGATGATATGGGGTAGAATTGATTTGGGTAGTCCCACAAGCCTTCCATAATCTTTGTATCAGTTTGGAGGTGATGCTCGTTCCCTTATCACTAACTGTTTCACTAGCAAATCCCAATCGGCTCATGTAACTGATTAAGGCATTGGCCACTGTATCAGTTTCCATGTTACATAAAGGAATTGCCTGGGGATATCTGGTGGCAAAATCCATAACTGTCAGTATGTATTTATTTCCCCTCTTGGTGGCTTTGGGTAAAGGATCCACCAGATCAATTCCCAGCCTTTGGAATGGGGTAGAAATGACTGGCAAAGGACATAATTTTGGTTTAGTCCTGTCCTTCCCTGTCCCTCGTCTCTGACAGACATCACACGTCTTGGAAAAATAAGTAATCTGTTTACCCATACCTGGCCAAAAGAAGTTCTGGGCAACCCTTCTTTTGGTTTGAGTGATCCCCATGTGAGCCCCAAATAAAATACCCAGCAGGTGCGCTCAAAAGCAATGAGAAAAGATTTGGGACAGTCCCCTCTTTTATATTGGGGAAACTTCTTAAGATCAATTTTTGAGAGAATTCCACCTTCAACTTTGTTGTTATTGTTAAGGTTATTGTTAGGAGCAGAATTTTCTAATTGTCTCATCTGTAATTGGAAATCCATCTCTTTTTGTCTTGGTTCTATTTCTCTTCACCGTAATCGCAAAAACCTCATTGTACAGCGGATTCGTCGTACAACTAGGTAATCGTTAAGCGGGGCACTACTGTGCAACATATATGTGATTTGTACAAATATATGCAAATATGTGATACATATATATAATTTTATATAATTTGTAGGCTGCCTTTTTACTGGTGAGGGTACCCAAAGAAAGCTCACAATATAAAAACAAGTAATACTAAAAACAATAAATTACAGGTTAAAAAGCAATTAAACAATAAGAATACAGTGGTGCCTCGCTTAACGAGCGGCCCGTACAGCGATGAATTCGCATAGCGATCCCTTTTCCGGGATTGCTAATGCGAAGGCATCGCGTCGGCCCCAATGGGCGAAATTGGCACTTTGCTTACCGACCTTCACTTTACGACTCGCAGATCAGCTGTTCAGCGGGTCCAAAATGGCCCCCGGAACACCCGAAATGGCCGCAGGCAGCGTTTTCGCGCCCTTGGTAAGTGAGGGGAGGGCACAAAAATGGCTGCCGGACCGGAAAACATCGCTGTACGGTGAGTTTTCTGCCGATTTGGCTTTTTTTTATCCGTGCAGCAATGTTTTCGCATACCGAAGGTTAATCCGGAACGGATTAACCTCGCTATGCGAGGCACCATTGTAGTTAAAAATCCATTAAGTAATTAAAATATTTAAAAGTATAAAAAAAAAGCTAAAAAAAATTACATTGAGGGACTCAGTCATAGTAATCAAAAGCCTGCTTGAAAAGTGGGTCTTCAGTTGTCAGCAGAAAGTTAAAAGAGAAAGGCAAGTCTGACTTCCTGAGGGAGGGCATTCCATAACCTTTGAGCAGCCTCAGAGAAAGCCAATAATATCCCAGTGGTTGCCTTCCAAAGGAGAAGGAAACCAATCCTAGGCAAATTATCCACCCTTAAACTTCTAACTGCTCAGTGAAGCAGGGCAAATGTTTTAACAGGTTTTCTCTGTAAATTCTTCCTCTTTATAAAGAAAGTTTACTTGATGTTCTGAAAGGAGATTTTGCTTGTGTTGGGCAGTATTCTCACTCTGTTCTGTTTCTTTGTTTTTACTATATTTTAGCTAATAATAAGTTTCTTATCAATGTTTTCTTCAGTGATTTTTTCATATTTTATGGGAACAAGACTGACTTCTTTGTATATGTTCTGGGATGTATCTTGCAGGTGAGGCAGGAGATTGCAGATGTCTTGAAGGAAGGAGGGGCCCTGCAGGACAACCAGGTCCACCAGGATTTCCAGGTCCAATAGGACAGCCTGGGAGGAAAGGCGAAATAGGAGATCAAGGCCAACATGGAGTTCCTGGTTTTTCTGGTGCAAAAGTATGATACTTGTTGGATAAACTCATATTTTACATATCATTAAGTAAATTTTTATGCTAAAAGCTTAATGAAAATTGTGAATCTTCATGATTATTTAGTTTGAATACTTATTTACTCCTTTCAAAGGGACAAAAGTTCACAATGTGGTTTATATAAAACAATTTAGATAGTCTAGGTGTCATTTAGGCTCTGTGGAGGGTGTCTTCTGAAGAAATATGACTTACAAGAAGCATTATAGCAGCTTGCTTTTAAAAAATAACAATAACAACAAATATGGTGGAAGTGTTGGAGGTAAATAACCTGAAAGTCCTTTTGTACAAATGTGAAATCTAGAGATCTGCAGATCTGTGATTGTGGGCTGCAGCTTGCAGAACTCTGCCTGGGGAATTAGTGGAGAATTCAGGGCTTGCTGAACACATACAGTGGGGTCTTGACTTGAGAACTTAATCCGTATTGGAAGGCGGTTCTCAAGTCAAAAAGTTCTCAGGTCAAATCTGCATTTCCCATAGGAATGCATTGAAAACCATTTGATCCGTATCTGCTCTTTTCCGTCCATAGAAACTAATGGGAAGCTGCTATTCTGCCTTCGACCACTAGAGGGGGATATTTTGTTTCTTGTTTTCTTAGGTCAAGAAAGGTTCAGGGAAGGCAGGGAAAATACAGTCCAGGCAGTCCAGTACCAGGCAGTCTGAAGACTGTCTCCCAATCCACTCTCTAAACGCTGGGAGGAGTGAGGAAGCAGACAGGCACCCTTTTCACTGGCCAACAGTTAACTGAAAGTTCACATTTTGCACGTTCCCTGCCTCCCACGTGGTTTTTTTTCAGTTCTTAACTCAAATCTAAGTATGTAAGTCAAGTCAATATTTTCCTGTGAGAGTGGTTCTTAAGTCAAAATGTTCTTAACTCAAGCCGTTCTTAAGTCAAGACCCCACTGTATATGAAATAGCACTCCCCTAATGAATGCTCCTGGTGAGGGGGCATGGGATTTTAACACTGGGTTTTTTTCCTCTTTTGTTGCAGACTGCGTTCTTCTTCATGGTCTCTGTGAATGCAAACAAATGGGTTAAACTACACCTGCGCAGGACTCTTCAGAATATTCTAGAGCTTAACTAACTGACCAATAAAATGTTTCCCTGTGGCACACATGCTCCGCCCGCCTGCGGTGCCTCAGTTCCTTTTTTGCCACCGCTGCAATCAGACTCCGTGTTGCTTAGAGCTTATTAATCCTTTAAATTTCTGGTTTTGGTCTCGGACTGTTTCTGACTATGGTGTTTTTCTTATCTGGCATATTTCGACATGGAATGACCTGATTTTCGATTATTGCATTTTGGATCAGCTACCGTTATTACCTGGTTTTTGAACTTTGGACTGGTTACTGTTTGTGATTTGTCTTATGGTTTTGGACCTTATATTTGAATCTTTATCTTCTCGGCTTGATTTCTCGGTTTTTGATGCTGGATTTCTATTATGTTTCCCTTGAGTTTTTCCCTTTTCCTTGCCACCATCTTTCCCTGTTCCCACCAAATATTATGGCCTCTTCAGGCCCATTCAAACGCTGTGCGTCGTGTGCTAACAGAATCCCTTTTATGGATGGCCACGACTGCTGTTTCTTCTGTTTGGGAGAAAGACACCAGCCCAATTCTTGTCAAGAGTGTAAAAAAATTAACCAAGCCCACCCTGAAGCTCCGCTTAGAGCGACTCTGCTCGTATCTTTGGAAGAAATCGTTAACACCGTCGGGCTCAACAGCCTTGGAAACTACCATGCCTCCTGCTCCTCCTACTCCTTGTCTCAATCCTGCTACCTCACTGGCACTTGCTACCCCTTCTTCCACAGCTTCTTCAAAGTTGTCCAAGTCGAAGAAATCTTTGACATCTGGGTTGGCATTGGCATCAAAAGCACCATCTGTTAAAGATCCCAAGAAGAAGAAAGAGGTAGTTAAACATAAAAAGGTTAAACGCCCTTCTAAATCTGTTCAACTTAAGGAACCTCCTCCAGTTCGAGTCACCCTGCCCTTGCTGATACTCAAGGAATGTTCCAGGGAACTGCACGATCTGGAATCGCTTTCTGAAGGGGATGGGTTTGTGCCACAGACACAGACTTCGATGTTGATTCCGAGCCTGTCTCCGAGTCACAGCCGTTCTGAGGCTGATGTAAACTCCAGCCCGGCCTCAGCCCATTCGAGCCCTATGTCAATCGGGTGGGCAAAAGTGATTCAGTTGTCTAACTCGGAGGTGTCTCCACAACAATCCCCTCCGCGTAAGCGTCTCGCAAACCGTCAGCATATTTCTCCAGGCCAACAGCTCCCTCAACATCAGGACGTGATCGTTCTTCCACATCCATCTTGGTGTCTTGCTTTCGCTGAGTATGAGGAGCCACTTTACGTAGAAATTGATTGACATGGTCAGCATCGACAAGCTTTCTATCACCCTGCCAAGAACAATAAACAATATATTTGACTGTCTTCTGCTGAATCTGTCTTCCTAGGTGGCCAATTGCTTGAGCCCCCTGACCGCTCAAATGCATGAATGGGTTCTCAACGACTCTGTATTCGCCCATATCTTCAACTGGTGGGGTACACTGGCCATCAACATCTTTGCCACTCAGTTCAATGCAAAGTGCAAAAAGTTTTGTTTTCAAGCAGGGAGAGGCACTGGTTATTTGGGAGATGCCTTCATGGTGAAGTGGGATGCTGTCCTTCTCTATCTTTTTCCTCCCATATCACTCATTAAACAGACAATTGTCAGAATCCGCCAGTTGCGAGCAGATGGCATCCTGGTGGCGCTATGGTGGCCTTGGCAACCATGATTTACCACCCTCAAGAGCACCTTGTCTGATTTCCTGAGACTGCCTTCTTAACCATTCCTTCTGACTCAGGACAAAGGCAATGTCTGTCACCCCAACATCGAGTTGCTCCATCTCACGGTATAAAGAAGGTGCTCGAAAGGGCTAGGAAGCCTTCAGTCAAATTACTGTATTCTTATAAGTGGTCTGTTTTGACTAAGTTTGCTGAGCCCAGAGGTTTTGTTACTGTTCCAGTTTCCTTAGGGACCCTTCTTACCTTCCTACATTATTTGTTCAATCTGGGACTGGCGCATTCTACACTTAAAGTTTACTGTATGTTTCAGCCATTGTTTCGTATCAGCCTACGAGTTCAGACACTTCCCACTTATTCTCACACCCGACTATGAAGAGATTCCTTCAAGGTTTGCATAACATTCCACCTGTATGGCCTCCAATCTCTCAATGGTCTCCTCAGACTGTCTTGAAGGCTCTTACACATCCTCCATTCGAACCTATGGCTTCTACTGCTCTAAAACCTCTCCAAATGCTTTGTTTTTGGTGGCTATTACGTCTGCATGGAGGATGAGTGAGTTGGCTGCACTACGGGCTGATGCACCTTATGCACAGTTTCACTCCAATAAAGTCATCTTATATCCTGATGTCTCATTCCTTCCTAAAGTGATTTCGAATTTTCATGTTAATCAGCCTTTGAGTCTCCTAATGTTGTTTCCTAACCCTTCTTCAGATGTTGAACGGATGTTCAATTCCCTTGATGTTCGTCAGGCTTTGGCGTTTTATATTTCGAGAACTAAGGACTTCCACAAATCTCCAAGACTGTTTGTTTACTTCCACGGGCCTCGGAAAGGTCACCTGGTTTCTTGTCAGTCAGTTTCCAGATGGATAGTTTCTGCCATTGCTTTAGCCCACAAGCTGGTTGGCAAGACCCCACCAGATGTGTTGAGGGTGCATTCTATATTAGCCTTTCTCCCATGGCTACCTCTACTGCCTGGCTGTGTGGCACTGAACTTTCTGACATCTGTCAGTCAGCTAATTGGTCTACACCATTGACCTTTGTGACACATTACAGGCTGGATGTCAGAGCCAAAAAGGAAACAAGTTTTGGAAGGGCTGTGCTGACTTCATTTTTTCCGTGATAGCCCTCCTTCCGGTAAGTGAGCTTGCTAGTCACCCATTCGTGTGCATTCACAGAGACCACGAAGAAAGAGGGGTTACTTACCTGTAACCATGGTTCTTTGAGTGGTACTCTGTGAATCCACACATCCTGCCCAACCTCCCCGCTGTCCATCACAGCTTGCCTATAGCTTTTAATTATCAGAGCCATGACAGCGGCAGACATTCAGAACTGAGGTACCGCAGGTGGGCAGAGCATGCGCACCATGGGGAAACGTTTTATCGGTCAGTTAGTTAAGCTCTAGAATATTCTGAAGAGTCTTGTGCAGGTGCAGTTTAACCCATTTGTGTGAATTCACAAGAGTACCACTCGAAGAACCATGGTTACAGTTAAGTAACCTCTCTTTTCCCCCATTATAACTTTGAAAACATAACCTGAACAGACAGCAACTGTAGTTCTGTTCCTTTGTTTTGGCTGGATGGAAGATCTATATGGACCCATCTCCCTATGACTTTATGGAAAAAATGTTTATAGGCTAAGAGCCTGATCCTACTGACAATAAGAACCAGTGCTGAATTGTGTTTTTCTTAAATGATTTTTTAAAATCTTGGCTGCATGACACAAATGGAAGGGCAGGGTTTTTGTTTTTGTTTTTTTGCCCAGGAATCATGTTATTTGAATCCAAAGAGTGATATTTTACTATGCCGGCAGAGGGTCATTTATTTTACCATGGATTTAAAATCAATTTATTTCTAACAATTCTGACATGTAAATCCCACTGTCCCTGTAAACTGCCTTGTGTACCACCATGACTGGAGCACAGGAGGCAGAGAAGGTGGTAGCTTGGAGGCCCCTTCTGGCTCCTGCTGCTGCCACCAGAGAATCAAAGGGGTAAAAGTAGAGGCTTAAAGTTTCCTTCACTGTTGCTGTGATCTGGAGGGCAGAAAAGTTGGTTGCTGCAGCAGCCTAGCTTCACCAGCCAGCAGCTCAGTGGCATAGCATCTGTTCAGCAGCAGCAACCAGGCTTACGCTGCAAATTAGGATGCAGTGGCCAGCATCCCCAGTTGTGCCATCTGGCTGGGGTGTGTGCCAGGTGGGAGGCTCCTCCCTGCTCATCTGGGCTTTCCAGTCTGAAATTTGGGAGCTCTCAGCCTGTGTGCACAAGGCAGTGGGGACAGTGAGAACACCAGTCTGATTGCTTACTTGTCAAACTGCTTGCTTACCTACCTGGCTCTCTGACACACCTGGAGCCTCCTCTCCCCACATGGAATACAGATGACTAGGACTCTATTACAATACGCTGCATTCTATAGAGGGTGGTTCAAATACCACCTGTTTATAATCTGTCATCTGACTATAAATCAATTGCATTTAAAAGGCAGCATATTGTAGGGTAAATGTCAAGTATAACAAGACTTGATGACTTCTGGTGTCCTGTGGACCTAGAAGGGCCTGGGTCTTGCTGATTGGCCACCTTACAACAGGTGTGGTTGCCCAACCAGAAGGTGGTTGGCCCGCTTGGGTGCAGAGGGCAGTGGAAGTGGAAGTAGGTTTCACTACCTAGGGATTATACTTATTCAGCAGGCTCTATAAAGAGTGCCTGCTAAAGAACTATAATTTCCAGGAAGACCTACAATTCTCATGTAGCACTGTTGCAGCTTTATTTTTGTTTCTTACAAGAAGTGGTCTAAATCAAAAGTGAGCTAATCCTGGGTAGCTCTTTAGGAAATGTAAAAAAATTGGTCAAGAATTTTTTTTCATGAATAGATAGATTTCTAAATGTATCTGGAATAATATACTATATTATACTATACTATACTATACTATACTATACTATACTATACTATACTATACTATACTATACTATACTATACTATACTATACTATACTATACTATAATATAATATAATATAATATAATATATTCTCTTGTTTTGAGAACAATTCCTTATTAGAAGACCCCACCTCAAATCTGAGGGTGAAGAAAAAAACTGCCCCTGACTGAAAGTCCAGAATCATCCCATTCCATTGTCCTTCCCTAAAGTTAACCGGCATGATGACTTTCATATTGTATGATCAAAGTTTTGGAAGCCAAATTATTTCCTAGTATTTTTCTAAACAATCTTTGCCTTTCCCTACCCCTCAAAAGTTTCCATGTACAGTGAAGGAACCTCTCACTTTTTTTGGGTCACTGTTTGCAGGAAATGCTAATTTAGGGCAGATTCAGATATTTCTTTTTAACGGAAGCATCTTGCATTTGATCTTCATTTTCTTACCAAGTACCTACTCCTTAAGATGGTAGTAGTAGGCTACCAAATGAAGAGGCATTATTAAAGGAGATGGGGGAAAGGAGCTTGCCGGTGGGCAAAGCTTAGTGCCCAGCATACTTTGTTTCATGACCTAAATCCAATGGGAACATCCACATAGCATCCGCTTCTTCTTCCCCACAACTCTGGTGCTTCCAGAGCATGTTTTGGCATTTTTCTAGAGTGCACGGTAGCGTCAGAAAGGAGGACAGATTATCCTCCTTGCAGTTGCATAGACAGAAACTGAATGTCTACATGCAGTGAAATCACAGAGTGTAGCTTCTGATCTAAATATTTCCCAACATACTACATGGCTGAAACTTGTTTACCTTTGTTTTACTTTTATTTCCATAGGCGATAGCTTTTCATTTACATATTTAGAAAAATTTTCTTTACATTGGCTGAAAAAATAGAAAAATGAACATATGTAATGTGAACTACTCCTTTATAGTTAAAAACAAAGCATAGCATGTAAAGAACTTTCTGGGCACTTAATTACATAGGTGATAAATTGCCCCCAGCCAGGTGGGTACTTAATTTACTCACCTCAGAAGGATGGATGTCTGAGTCAACCTTGAGCCAGCTATATGAGATTGAACTCAAGTTGTGAGCAGAATCCTAGCTTCAGTACCACAGTTTAACAACTGTGCCATGAGGTTATTTATGTACAATGAATAGCTAAGCTATATTTTTCTCTACCATAGTGTCTTTAGAACAATGGATGTGTGTGGGGAAAAGTGTAGCACATGTCCTGTCCCATAGTCTTCCACTTCTCTAGGTGTTAGTGCTAAGAAACTACACCTTGCAGCTTTGAGGGATCAGCCATCAGATGTGAAGCTGTGCAGAGTTCACGGTTCTTCTCCAAGCCTTCTGTCTCTTGTTTCCATCATATTTTAAGCACTCAGATTATTTTACCATAAAATTGCATACTTTTAACCCTGCCTAACATACTCTGCCTATGACAGAGCCATTTCTCCCATATTTCTCCTACATACATACAAGACCTGTTATAAATGTATACTAAGTAGAAAATGGGTATTGTTTCCTTTTCTCACTCCTTGAAACAGCTTTTCTTGGCGTTTTTCAGTTATGTGAACCTTATAGTCTATTTCTGCAATCAAAAATAGAAAAGAGCTTTCCCATACATATTTGCATATTACCAAGGTGACTGTGATTAATTAGAGTCTTCAAATACTGCCCAACAGGGATTACCTGGTGCACCTGGACCTCCTGGACAACCAGGGCTGAAAGGAGATTCTCAATATGTTACTACAAAAGGTATGGTATGAAATATCATTTTTGAAAAAGTCTTTGCAGATCTGCAAATCTCCTATGATTTTGTCTCACAGAGAACATATTCTTCAGGTGCCAAAGGAGACCAAGGAGATCCAGGGATTCATGGAACTAAAGGAGAAGACGGCTTACCGGGCAGGGACGGTGTAGATGGTTTACCAGGACTTCCTGGGCCTCCAGTAAGTAGCCATACCTCCTTTCTTATGGCAATATACAGAAGAAAAAAGAATCAGTATGCAGAACTTTTCAGTTCTATTTCTTCTTCTGATTAATATTAGGTGTGGCTGTGAAGATGGCAAGCTGGTATTTATACATTTTTCCCTCAGCGAACCACGCCGGTCGATTTGCAAATATTCCTAAAGAGGATCGATTATGCCTGTTCTGCCATTTGGTTCCGGATACACTTGATCATATACTGTTTTCCTGCCCAGTTCATTTTTCCATTCGTAAGGCACTACTAGAACCCTGGTTATCTTCCCTGTCGAACACCCCTGAGATTTTTCTGAATGATTCTTCCTCCCGTATCACTGAAGCTGTCGCTATTTTTCTGCTTGAGATTCTTAAATTAACTTCCAAGTTATAACCCGTTGTGTTTATTGTTAGTAATCCCAGCTGTATTTATGCCAATAAAGGTTTGGAGAAAGAAGAAGAAGAAAAGAGTGGCAAGCTGGTATCTGTAATATGCAGTGAACTGGATCAAGTCTTGCAAATGAAAGACCATGGCTTTCTTTATTGAGTCAAACCATATCGTACTTGGTCTTCCTCTTTTCCTGCTGCATTCAACTTTTCCCAACACTATTGTCTTTTTCCAGTGAATCTTGCCTTCTCACTGAATAGCCTCATTTTTCCTTCTTGAGAGTGTTTGGGCTCAACTTATCTATTACCTGCTTACTTCTTCTTCTGGTGGCCTATGGCATCCATGAATTATCCAATACCTTATTTCAAATGAATTTCTCTTTTCTCATTTGTTGGGACAGTAGATGTTGGTAACTTGGGAGTACTCCTAAGTACTGGTCAGGCCAGAGGTCCTGGGCCAACTCAGAACTACAACTCGCTGACTCACTGGCAAAGACAGGCCTGAGGTTGCAAGAGCTGTTGTGACATTGTGATTCTCTTTGTGTGAGTGCAATAAAAGTCCCTGGAAGCTTAGGTGTGTCCATTCCTGTACAAGGGGGAGCTTGCTCATGATGATCCATGCTCTTGTAACCTTTAAGACTGTCTTTGAAGACAGCTATGAGCCAGCTACAGTCAGCTGGCCAGCTGTGGTCGTGCCAGTGTTCAGCCCCCCTTGACAAGTCAGGGAAGAATGTTATCTGCATGCAGAACACTTGGGGCCTGGAGTAGGGAAAACACCAGTCACACCCCCACAAGCACAGCTGCAGCCTTGGCCATACTAGAAATAAGAGAGAGCCAGGAGGAACAGAAAGACTCTGAGGAAGAATAGGAAGATGCACGTCAATGCCTGGCAACAACAGCAGCAGAAGACAAAGGCATGTTGCCAGAGGGAGATGGGGGAGAAGGTCATGAAGGTGTGTAGCCCTGTTCCACAAAAGCTATCAGGGTGAGACCAGGAAGCAAGGATTAGGAGGCAGGATGGCTGCAAATTCAGGGGAACTCCTTTCACCTTGTCTTCAATCCTCACCCTCTGCTTGATTCTGACACCGAACTTAAAGCCTAGCTGGCTTAGGCACCTGCTGCTGTCAGAGCTTTAGTTACATGGACCCAGCCCTGCCACCCAACTCTTCACTCTTGCAAAGGTCAAGGGCTAGAGGGAGAAGCACCAGAATGGTGAGAGACTGCCCCCTGTTGGGGCTTGGGCAATTTTATTCAATGGACATTCTCTGCAAGCCACACTTAACTACCTAAGGAGTGAAAGAACTCCTGGGGAACTAAGGAGCTAGCATAATGCTGAAATTTTAACCAGAGGCTTTGGGCAGGAGCTAGGCCTGGAGTGGGGACTGGACTATTGGCTACCCAGGGAAGGGGCCTGAGTTCACAGGGACTTTTTTCTGTTCCTCCTTTGGAGGGTCCTGAGTCACCTCAGGGCTGGAGTATGGCAAGCACACAAGAAGTACAGACTTTCTGTGTGGTCAGGCCAGAGGTCCTGGGCCAACTCAGAACTACAACTCCCTGACTCACTGGCAAAGGCATTGTGATTCTCTTTGTGTGAGTGCAATAAAAGTGAAGTTCTATCAGTACTTATGGTCTCATCATGGACGGAGCGGCAGGGGCCACTCACAACAACACTGCACACGTTAACTAATGTAGAATATGGTCATCATGTTTTTACTAGTGCAGCCAAATCCATGCATATCATGTTACTTTTAAGAGAGCTTATTTGGCTCCCCATTCACTTATGGGCCCAATTCAGTGTTTTAGTAGTTGTTTTTAAAGCCTTAAATGTCTTAGGACATAACTGTTGGAAAAGATGTCTAACTCCCTTACTAACTTGACCATCTACCCCTAAGACCCCCCCACACACACACACACCTTCTCCCACATGTCTGTACATTAAGCCATCCTTTGAGACCCTAATTCAGTTATCCTCTCTGAATGAAATGGCATTGTTACCAGAGAAGGAGCATTTTGAATAATGCAATTATGGGATTATTTGTTTCCTTGTTTGCTTGCTTTATTTATAGGATGCCTTTCTTTTGACAAGAGGACCCAAAGTGGATCACAATATTAAAAGGCATAAATTTAAAAACATAATCGCTTAACACTAAAAAAAGGTTAAGCTATACACTAATTAAAATACAGTCGAATAATTAAAAGCAAGTAAACATTAAAAACTAAAAATGTTACTATTAAAAATTAAAAATTCATTTAATGCCATCCTTGTATCTTTTTGTGCCTAGAAAAGACTTTTGCATTCAGCCAAGTATTTAATGAATTCATTAAGTCTGAAGCATTCCATTTTAAAATCTGTTCCTGAATTTTGGTTTTGTTGCATTTGATGTTTTGATTTATTGTTTATTTGGACTTCAGTTGTATATTTGTTGATTCAATAGCCGTCCAGACAACAGTACCCATACTAGCTTTTGTTAATTGCTGTGGCCTGGAAGACAGATTCAGCAGTGTCTTAGAACTCAATATACTAATGAAGCAGTGAAGCAGGTGATGTAAAGGCCAAAATAGATTGTAGTAAGTAATTCATGGTATTTCACTTTCCTTACAGGGTGATGGTATAAAAGGTGAATTAGGGGATCCTGGTGAACCAGGCCCATCAGGCCTTAAGGGTTTTCCAGGCGAACCTGGTCAGCCTGGGATTGGCTTGCCGGGTCTAAAAGGATATCGAGGCATTCCAGGTGATCCAGGCATATATGGCAATCCTGGATCTCCAGGCCCTCCAGGCCCTCCAGGCTCTCCAGCTGAAATAGGTATGTATGAACCTTCTGAGGACACAGAACCTTTACAATCACATTTGAAATTTTGAGAAAACAACAGTCATTAAATGGCTATTTTGTGGCCAGGATCATTCACAAAATGTCAAGAAGGTACCAGCTAGATGTCGTAAAACAGAAAATGATCATTCTTCAGCGTGGTCTCTGTGAATACACACACAAGGCTTAAATCAGTGCCTGCGCTGGACCTCTCAGAATTTTCTAGCCATCTGGCTAGGAACCTCTCACTTGAACTTCACTATATTTCTTGGATTTTTCTCAAAAATTTTCGGTATTTTTTCGACCACGGACTGTTTTTGACCTCATTCATATCTGTTGCCCTGACCATGGACTGCCTTTGACTATTCTCTTGCCTACCGCTTGGATTTATTGCTTCCGGGCAATTTCCCGCTCATTAGTGGGCCATGTGCCGTTGATTACCAATCCAGAACAGTAAGACTGCTCTATTTACTAACCTGCTTATGTCCCGGTTCGGTCCCTTCAGCCACTGTATCATCTGTTCCTGCAAGCTACCCTTTCACGGCGGACACAGTTGTTGTCTTTTTTGTCTTGGGGAGTCTCAGCAGCCAGACAATTGCAAGCACTGTAAAAATTTTACAAAAGCAGCAATTAAAGCTCGCCAACAGAGACTAAAATGCCATCTGTGGGATAAGACTCTGTCAGCATCTCAGCCGTCAGAAATGGAAATTGCTTCACCTTCTGCCACACCAGGTTCTGAAGTTTGTGCAGCTTCTCCTCAGTTGCCTTCGGCTGTTGTTAAAGAAAAACCCGCCAAAAAATCTGCAGGTTTAAAGAAAACTTCCACCTTGATGTCAAAGGCATCCTCCTCTGCCTCTACCAAGAGCACCAAACAAACCAAACCGAAGGGTTTGTCTAAACCTAAAGAGTCCCTCAAACAGTTGCCTCCAATCTCGGCATCGGTGCCTTCTCCTATCTTAGAAGACTCTTCCCGGGATCGGGAATCAATGTCTGAGGTACCTGCTTCACTACCTCCTAGACAAGTGGAGCCAATACTATCAGTGGGTCTGACATCTCCAACCCCGAGCCAACTTGTGCATGCCACCACAAGTTTGGCCTCTGGCCCAGATAGCCCTGAATCCACCGGGCTCCTTCTTTGGCATCAGTTCTCTCAAGACGGACTTCGCCTCCACGCAAAAGAACTAAGAAGGCTAAGCATTTGACTCCTGACCGGTACCGCTTCTCTCATCGTTCATCTCGATGTCGACATAAGAAACACTATGATTCTGACGACTCCGAAACTGACAGAAGGAAGCGTCATCACCGATGTAGACGGGATTACTTCGAGTCTGAATCCTCCTCGACGTTGAGAGACCATCATAGAAAGAAGAAGAGATTGAGACCTTCATATTCCTCAACATCCTCCTCTTCTGTTTCTACATCTCCCTGTTGATGGCAACACTGAAAAATTGTCGACGTCAGTAAGAATGGTAAACGAATACATCGTCCCAGGACTACACAGACTCAGCAAGAACCCATACCACCCTTTTCGGCATCAACAGTAACAGTATCTTCTAGACATGCTAAGTCCACATCTACTGCCATAGAGAAATATCACAAAAGACATCACTCACCTTCCACATCGGAGGAAGAGGCAGACTTCTCAGCAACCTCCTATCCTCCTGATTATGACACTCATCCTGAGGCATCAGCTGATGATTTACCTGAAGGAGAAATAATGGGTTCAGATGCAGCTGACCCTCACCCCTCATCTCCATCTGAGGACTTTTCCTCTTATATACAAATGCTGTCCAGATTGGCTAAGACATTAAAGCTGGACACACAACAAACTAAACCACCGACTGAAGACTTAATTTTCGGTGAAATTAATCAAGAGCGCACTCCACCGCTTAGCCTGGCATTCATCCTTGCCCTTATGGACCTCATAGAAGATGCTTGGAATCATCCATCTGCCTCTGCACCGATTTCAAGACGTACAGAGAATCTTTATTGGGTCCATGGAGAGGACACCAATTTTCTTCTAAAGCATCTTGTGCCCAATTCTTTAATTGTGGAGACAAGCTCCTCTAGAACAAACTCCAAAGTTCATGTTACGCCAACCAATAAGGAAGGGAGAAAGTTGGAAGCTTTGGATAGGAAGATGTACTCGTTAATTTCCTTCCTTCTCAGGGTGACAAATTACTTAACTGTGTTGAGCGCTTACCAGAAACAACTATGGTTGAGGATCCTCCCGGCTCTGAAATTAACACCTGAAGACATACGCCAAGGTTTCATTAACACTTACGAGGAGGCTCAAACAGTCTCAAAACATTAGAGACTAGCAACACGTCATGCTGCTGCTGCTGCTGCCACCAAGGTTCTGATGTCTGCCGTCACCCTCAGACATCACGCTTGGCTTAGGTCCACCATTATCATGGACTATTTCAAAACAAGAATAGAGAATCTGCCCTTTGATTCTATGGGCCTTTTCAACGAAAAAACAGACAGTAACTTGGATGAACTTCATAAAATGAAGAAAACTGGCAAGTTATATTCCGTGGAACAGCAACCAAGATTTTCAAAATATCAGTGGCGTAAACCTTACTCACAGTATTCCCAATCCTCTCAATACTCACAATCTTCACAATCCTTCCGTCCCTTTAAAGGCCAAGGTCCATCCAGATCATCACAGGGAGCATCTTCTTCATCCGCTTTTCGCTCCCAGTCCACACAACGTCGGCAATCTTATGAACCTCCTGCAAAGAAATCAAAACATTATCTTTGACTTTCCCTTACCTCTGACCAGATGGAACCATCCAACACGACTTACAAAACTGGGCAGATATAACCACAGATGCCTGGGTACTGAACATCATTCGCTCAGGATATCAGCTGGAACTAATAGAACATCCTCCTTTGGGACAGGTAAAATTCAAGCTCTTCAACCCTGTCCTAGAAGAGGAAAATTGCACCCTGTTACAGAAACATGCCATCCAAAAGGTACCCAGAAGAGATATGAAAAACGGGTTTTATTCTCGCTACTTTGCAGTCCCAAAGAAAGACAGGGGGGGGATCAGACCAATCTTAGATCTAAGGGAGCTGAACATGTACCTCCATGCAAAACTCTTCAGGATGGACACCCTAGACTCCATCATCCACTTATTGAGAAAAAAGGACTGGTTTGTGGTAGTAGATCTCAAAGATGCCTACTTCCATGTAACAATCCATCCAAACCACAGAAAATACCTTTGGTTTGTATTCCAGAACACCATTTACCAGTACCTGGCTCTCCCATTCAGGTTGTCCACAGCGCCAAGGACATTCACAAAGTGCATGGCGCCAGTGGCAGCATTCTTACGTCTACAGGGAATCCAGGTTTATCCGTATATAGACAACTGGCTAATCGCCTCTCCATCCAGACATCAAGCCATCAAAAACACCAACTTCGTTCTACACACTCTAAAGCAGTGGTCAGGGAACAGGGGTAAATTATCCCAAATGGGATAAAAATGAAAATTCTGGGGGTAATGAGGATGAGCAGAGCCCCAGTACTGATGCTCTCATATCCAAGATGAAGCAATATCATTTCTCCAAAACCTGAAGTTTTCAAGTAAGTTGAAGCTTTCAAAGTAATTCTGAATAGATTCAAAAAGATTTTGAATTCAAATAATGTATGATTTCCTTCCTTTCAAATCAAGGGGGTAATGCTGATGTATATACATTTTGGGGGGGGGGAAGGTAAAAAAGTTCCCTGATCCCTGCTCTAAAGAGTCTAGGCCTCACAATCAATAAAAAAAACCACAATTCTCACACCGTCCAAAGTCATAAATTATATAGGAGCCAGACTGGACTCCAACGTAGGTTATTCCTTCCCTCAGAAAGAATCAAAAAGATAAAGACTGCAGTACGCAAGTTCAAACCAAACAAAACGGTATGTGCTCAAAAGGCTCAACACCTTCTAGGACTCATGGCATCCACAACACCTGCCTTGGCCCACGCAAGACTAAAGATGCGCTCCTTACAATGTGGTTTCTGTCCCTCTTCAATCCCGTTCATGATAGCCAAAGAAAAAGACTTCGTGTTTCTCTGAAACTTGCACATCAACTACAGTGGTGGACTTTCCTCCCACATCTCATGATAGGCTGTTCCTTCAGACCTCTCCGACTCACAATCCAAGTCACAATGGACGCCAGCTCCATTGCTTGGGGAGCACATTGCGGTCATCATCAGATTCACGCTTTGTGGTCCCAACAAGACAGGAACCTGCACATCAATCATCTAGAGCTTCTAGCAGTCACAAAAGCGTTCAGAGCCTTTCTACCTCTAATACATGGTTGTGGGGTACAGCTGGTCACCGACAACACCATGGCCATGTAGTACATCAACAAACAAGACAGGACACACTCCAAATCCCTTCTGTTTCTACAATTCACCTGTGGGAATGGTGCTACCAACACCATATCTTTCCAGTAGCCATTCACATTTCCACTGCAGACAACAAGACAGCAGACAAACTCAGCAGGCTGACATCTCAATCACATGAATGGGAGCTGGACAACGAGATATACACCTCCCTCTGCCACCGCTGGGGATATCCCAGGGTGGATCTGTTTGCAACTCGTCTGAACAAAAAATGCAGACTTTATGCTTCCAGGGCAGGTTGTGGAATGGACTCTCTGGGGGACGCATTCATGATCCCTTGGAGCAAGGGCCTACTCTACCTCTTTCCTCCAGTCCCTCCGGTACAGAGAATCCTCATCAAGTTACGTCAGACAAGATCAGAAGCCATACTAATAGCACCATACTGGCCTCAACAAGCATGGTTTCCTACACTGCAAGTGTTGGCTTCGGATATGATCAGGCTTCCACCTCTGCCACATCTTCTCACGCAAGATGCCGGCGCTGTTCTCCATCCAGATACGGAAACACTACATTTGACAGCGTGGAGGATCTCCCCTCGATCAAAGAGGTACTAGATAGTGCCAGGAAGCCTTCTACTACTCGCCTATACTTTTATAAGTGGAAGAGTTTTGTTAACTTTATAGAAACTAGACATCCGCAAACTTCTCCAGTGACACTTTCCACTTTGCTACAGTATCTACGTTATTTGTTTGATCTCAGCCTTTCCCTTTCGACTCTGAAAGTTTACACAGCAGCTATTGTATGCTTTCAACCCAGGGACTCTAGTTCAGCATGCCTATTTTCCCATCCTATGCTTAAGGCATTCCTTAAGGGCCTGAACAACCTTAGACCACCTACAAAGGCACCTACACTTCAATGGTCTCTTCAGGTGGTTCCCCACGCCTTAACTCAACCACTGTTTGAGCCTATGGCGACTTGTGACCTTCAATTGCTATCATTTAAAATGTTATTCCTTGTAGCTATTACATCGGCGAGGAGAGCTAGCGAACTTGCGGCTCTTCGCTCAGACCAACTTTATCTACAATTTTTTAGAGACAAAGTTGTATTACACCTGGACTTGTCCTTTTTACCTAAGATGGTTTCAGGCTTTCATGTAAATCAACCACTCATATTTCCCACTCTCTTCTCTGACCCAAAAACTGATGCTGAGCCCATGCTCCACACCCTGGATGTCAGAAAAGCCTTAGCATTTTATGTTTCCTGCACCATGGACTTCCGTTCTTCGCCTAGACCAGGAGTATCCAACCTTTCACCTTCCCTGGGCCACATTAGAAGATGAAAACTTGGTTTGGTTTGGGCCGCACATAAAATAAAATAACAGTAACGATACCTGATCATGAAAAAAAAACCATAGAAAACATAGTTAACATATTAAACTTACTTGGAAATGAAGTTAATGAGATGTTTGACATTGTTTCTCAGGGAGTAAAATACAAAGTTGAGCTGGCAGCACACAACAGTTGTACAGAGGGAAACATGTCCTCCATCATCAAAATGCCAGCTACCACTACAACCACAAACACACACACCATTTGTACATGGGCCTGGTAGGAAAAATTGCCATTAGTTCCGTATACTGTTATATCAGTGTGCATAAATGTGAATATCAAAAAGGCACTTCATACACACAGTGGCTTCCTCAATTATAATTTTGTGACATTGTGTGAAATTACTTATTCATTATAGCGCACACACAAACGTCATGTCCACATTTTTTTAAAGGGAGTTTTTTAATGTGGGCATAGCAGTGGCAGTGTGAATTTTATTGCATGCAGCTGCTCCTAGCCTGTGTGCCTTGGGCAAAAAACAATTGCTGCTGCAACAGAAATTACCACGCTGGTATTATTCAGCGTGATCACAGGCTGGGTGCAGGGATTGTGCCTTAATAGCTGGCTTTTGTTTCCGGCAAATAAGCAGTCTTTGCAGAGAAGCGCTCTTTGGATTGGTTCCCTCTCCTCCGCATCAAACGTGTTCCAGCACAGGGTGGGGCTGAGGGGGACACACTGCCCACCTTCTCGCGCCTACCTGAGGCCTTTATGGCATTTCTCTGCCGCTTGGAGCTCGCCATGGCGGGTGGGGCTTTGTGCTGCTTCCCTCTTGCCTGACAAACCGGGGCGCTTCTCTGCAGAGCCAAGGCGATGCCTCCTCCACTCCCACAGGGCGGAGGCAAAGCCCGGCTGCACCTTTTGTTGTTTTTCTCCCAGCAGGGAGAGAAGAGGAGCAGACGGGAGGCAGCGGCTCCAATGCGTTCCGGCTTGCAAACAGCCCCGGGAGCCTGAGCAGGAAGAAGCGGGGAGGGAAGACGAGGGGATAGGAGGCAGCGGCGCCACCGCGTTCCAGCTCCCAAACAGCCCCAGGAGCCCGAGCAGGAAGAAGCGGGGAGGGAAGAGGCGGGGACAGGAGGTAGCGGCACCACCGCGTTCCAGCTCCCAAACAGCCCCGGGAGCCTGAGCAGGAAGAAGCGGGGAGGGAAGATGAGGGGACAGGAGGTAGCGGTGCCACCACGTTCCAGCTCCCAAACAGCCCTGGGAGCCTGAGCAGGAAGAAGCGGGGAGGGAAGAGGCGGGGACAGGAGGTAGCGGCACCACCGCGTTCCAGCTCCCAAACAGCCCTGGGAGCCTGAGCAGGAAGAAGCGGGGAGGGAAGAGGCGGGGACAGGAGGTAGCGGCACCACCGCGTTCCAGCTCCCAAACAGCCCTGGGAGCCTGAGCAGGAAGAAGCGGGGAGGGAAGAGGCGGGGACAGGAGGTAGCGGCACCACCGCGTTCCAGCTCCCAAACAGCCCTGGGAGCCTGAGCAGGAAGAAGCGGGGAGGGAAGACGAGGGGATAGGAGGCAGCGGCGCCACCACGTTCCAGCTCCCAAACAGCCCCAGGAGCCCGAGCAGGAAGAAGCGGGGAGGGAAGAGGCGGGGACAGGAGGTAGCGGCACCACCGCGTTCCAGCTCCCAAACAGCCCTGGGAGCCTGAGCAGGAAGAAGCGGGGAGGGAAGACGAGGGGATAGGAGGCAGCGGCGCCACCGCGTTCCAGCTCCCAAACAGCCCCAGGAGCCCGAGCAGGAAGAAGCGGGGAGGGAAGAGGCGGGGACAGGAGGTAGCGGCACCACCGCGTTCCAGCTCCCAAACAGCCCCAGGAGCCCGAGCAGGAAGAAGCGGGGAGGGAAGAGGCGGGGACAGGAGGTAGCGGCACCACCGCGTTCCAGCTCCCAAACAGCCCCAGGAGCCCGAGCAGGAAGAAGCGGGGAGGGAAGAGGCGGGGACAGGTAGCGGCACCACCGCGTTCCAGCTCCCAAACAGCCCCGGGAGCCTGAGCAGGAAGAAGCGGGGAGGGAAGACGAGGGGACAGGAGGTAGCGGCGCCACCACGTTCCAGCTCCCAAACAGCCCTGGGAGCTCGAGCAGGAAGAAGCGGGGAGGGAAGACGAGGGGACAGGAGGCAGCGGCGCCACTGTGTTCCAGCTCCCAAACAGCCCCGGGAGCCCGAGTAGGAAGAAGCGGCCGACCGGGGGGAGAAGGGTTGGGTTGCGTGGCGGCGGCGGCAGTGACGCGCCTGCCCTGGATGAGGTCAGAGCTGGGCCGCATTACAAGCTGACCTGGGCCGCATGCAGCCCGCTGGCCGCGGGTTGGACATGCCTGGCCTAGACTGTTCCTCTGTTTCTATGGCATTAAGAAAGGGCCTCCAGCATCTTCCTCAACCCTCTCTAGATGGCTCGTCTCTACTATTTCCTTGGCATATGAAATCCAACATAGGAATCCACCTGAAGGCCTTAGGGCTCATTCCACCAGAGCCATGGCTACTTCTACAGCCCTCCTACGTGGCATTTACATTCCTGACATCTGTAGGTCTGACACTTAGTCCAATGTCTCCACCTTCATAACTCACTACAGTCTAGACCTGAGGGCTAAAAAGGAGGTGAGCTTCGGAAGAGCAGTGTTGACATCTATACTTCAGTGACGTCCCACCTTCCAGTAAGTGGGCTTGCTAGTCACCCTTTTGTGTGTATTCACAGAGGCCATGATGAAGAAAGACAGGTTACTTACCTGTAACCATGGTTCTTCAAGTGGACCTCTGTGAATTCACACAATCCCACCCTGCCTCCCCACTATCCGTCACTGAACATGTCTAGCATAGCTCAGGCTATTGTGGCGGATAAATGGAACTGGAGGCTGAGGCGGGTGCAGCATGCGCTATTGGGGGCAACTTAAACTTTGTTACTTTTCTCTTTAAGCTCTAGAAAATTCTGAGAGGTCCATCGCAGGTGCTGATTTAACCCTTTTGTGTGAATTCATAGAGGTCCACAAAGAACCATGATTACAGGTAAGTAACCTGTCTTTATACATTTGCTTCTGGATCCCAGTGAAACTTTCAAATCATGGTAAAAAGACAAGGGGGAGAAGGTTTCCTTTGCTCTATCCTGTGGAGAACACTCCCAAAGCTGACATTAGGGGGGAGATGTCAGCAAAATAATGGTAACAGATAAAATTCACACATCTGAAGCAAACCGGGATGCCAAAAAGAAACCCCATTTGTCAAGTATCACACTGTTTTACCCTACAAGTAAAAAAGAATTAGCAAGAGATTGCTTGCGCCTCACAACCAAAATCTAACTTGAGCCCATTGTCTTGCACTCTGGGATGATTGAGAACAGATCTTGCCCCTCCTCTGTATGACGGCCTTTCAAGTATTCGAAAAGTGTTATCATATCTCCCCTCTGTCTTATTTTCTCAAGGCTAAACTGGCCCAGCTGTTTCCGTATTTCCTCAAAGGCTTAGTTTTCAGGCCCCTGATTATTCTTGTTACCCTGCTCTGAACTTGTTCCAGTTTGTTCCAAGCATCCGTCTTGAAGTGGACACAGTACTCAAGATGAGGCCTAACCAGTGCTAAATAGAGGGGAACTAGTATTTTACAGGATTTGGAGACTATACTTCTATTAATGCAGGTTGAAAAAACATTTGGCTTTTTTGTAGCCACATCACACTTCTGGCTCATATTCAGCTTGTGATCTACAACGATTTCAAGATCCTTCTCGCTCGTAGTATTGCTGAGCCAGGTGTCCCCCATCATGTAACCTAGTTAGCTTGCTAATCAGAATATCATGGAGCACTTTGTTAAAAGCTTTGCTAAGGTCAAGATATATGATGACATTCCCTCTGTCTATCAGGGAGGGTTCCTGCACAAAATGAGATCAGATTAGTCTGGCAGAATTTGTTATTAAGAAATCTGTGTTGGCTTCTACTTATTAGTACTTTGCTTTCTAGGTGTTTGCATAGTGGCCACTTTATGATGTGTTCCAGAATTTTCTCTGGAATTCATATCAGGCTGACTGGTCTTTAGTTCCCAGGTTCCTCCCTTTTGCCCTTTCTGAAGATAGGGATTATTATTGTTAATGTTATTATTGTTGCAAATTCTGATCCGTTTGGTCCATTCCTCTTATTGGGTGCAAGGCTTCATCTACCCTTAACTCTGTGCTTGCATCTCCCTCCCTCTTCCAATTCAGTTTAAAGCCTCCCTGATGAAGTTCTTCATGCTGTGGCCAAACACATTCTTCCCAGTCCTTGTTTGATCCAAGCCGTCTCTTGGTAGCAGTCCTTCTTCCAGGAAGCTTAGCCTGTGATCCCAAAAACCAAATCCGTCATCGACACAACTTTCATAGCCAGTCATTAACTCAGAGTATCTTCCTTTCTCTTTCTCTTCCTCTTCCGAGCACCATCAGCAGTGCCCCCTTTGACAGCTTTTGCTGTTGAAGAGTTCTATCAATGTAGGCTTAATCTTCCCTTATAGCCTTGAGTGTGGCTACTCGCCACTCCAGGTCTCTGACTTTCTCTTCCAACAGTGCCACAAGTTTACACACTTCCATGTATACAGCATTTTGCAATCAGGAACAAAGACAGACATAGCACAAATTTTCCAGGTAACTACAACTGAATTCTCTCCACCCTCCATAATCCCTTCTAGCTTTTTTACTTTCAACTGTTTGTGTAGGATACCTGTCCCTCTTGTTTTGTTAGTTTAAATGTAGTTGTACCTATATCCAAAGGAACCAAAAATAATTCTTAGGGGCCTCTCCCTTGGTCTCCTTCCTATCTCTCCCATGGCAAACTCCCTGTTTGCTGTCCTGGTTGCGAGCTCCCTGGGTCTGCCTTTAGCTTTATTTGTCAGCTGTGCTCTGCCCAGAGTCAGGAATCAAAAAGCCCTCCCAGAACTTACAGCTGCTACTTATAGTCCTCAGCAGTAATCAGGACATTCCCCTTTTTTGTTAGGCCAGTCACATGGCTCTTCCTGTTAAGGACACACCCCTCCCTGTTCTGCTCATCATGCTGCTGAGCTCACAGCTCTTCTTGTTATGGACACACCCCTTCCTGTTCGACTGAGCACATGGCTCTTTAAGTAGAGCATGTGGTGCTTCTGTCTACGCAATTCCTAGGAGTTACTTCAGGCCCTTCCTTGGTGTTACTACAGAGAACATCCACTTATCTCTCAGTCTGTCTCCTTGGTCTCTTTCCTATCTCTCCCATGGCAAACTCCCTGTTTGCTCTCCTGTTCAGGAGCTCCAGTCATGAGCTCCCTGTGTCTGTCTTTAGCTTTGTCTGCTGTATTCTGCCTAGAGTAAGGAATCAAAAAAAAAAAAAAGGATATGTCTTGTGGATATGTTAAACAAATTTGAATCAATGGGCAACTGAGCACCCTTATAAACAGAATAGGCTCTAAAGCTGAGAAGTTATCAGCTCTGTCTCAGTTTGCAAGAACAATGGATGATGTACATCTTCAAAACTCAGGAGTGTCTGTATACTATTTAAATGCTTCTTTCCTTCATGTGTTTTGATAACATCCTCTAGGAGTCAAGTCAAATTTATGAGGGCCTATAGAGAATTGCTTCCTGGGGTTGTGGGTGCCTTTTCAGGAGACCTGTAGGTGACTGGACTCTCCTCTAGCCATAAGACACTGTTTGCCCAGGTGACTCCATGGCAGACCAATAGTTGATCATCGTCATAATTGTTGTTGCCGTTGTTTGTCGTCATAGTTGTCATCATTAGGAACAGCAGCACTGGAGTTGTTGAGCAGTTATAATTCTGAGGATAGCACAGGAGTATGGTACTCTGGATGTTTTTGACTGCAGTTCCTATGAACTTCAGATGTTTGGAGACTGTAACACTTTATAGTGTTAGGGCTGTTGAGAGTTGAAGCTCAACAACACCTTGAAGTTCACATTCACACATCCCTGGACTAAAAAAGATGGTGAAGTGTAACAACTGCTGCCCACTCCTAGAGTGGGGAAAGCAGGGAAGTCCTCCTCAACTATAAGTTCTATGAAGCCAAGATCAGATCTGCTAGAACTGGACTTTATCCCCATTGTTTAAGTGCGCCTACTCTAGAGCACCTTACAATGTGCAGGGTGCAAGGACAGGTTGGGTGCCTATCCAAACAGTACATAGGGGGGGCTGAATTAATTTTTCTATTCCCTCATCAAGTGCAGTCCTTGCCTGAGCCCAAGTTTCTTTCACTGGGCTCATACAGTCCACAGCTAGGATTTGGTTCTCAGCACTGACTCCAGCCAGCTGCCAACCTTTAGAGAGGGCTTCTACTGCCATAGACTCACAAATTCCCAGGTCCCCAAGTCCTTCCTGCCTTCACTGTAGGCTCTCCTTTTGGTGCTTCCTACTCCAGCACCTTAATTGGATTGGGTGGGGGGTGGGTCCCTAGTTGGTTTCTGGGACCTCCAAGGGATTAGTGAAGGGAGTGTTGTTGGTGGGCTGAAGATGGCAATACCTTTCCCATTCCTTGGTGACCTCAACTTGGAAGAGAAGAGAATGTGATCCATACACCAGCCCAGGGGTTCTGCTTAATCAGTATATTATTGTGGCGACCGCCCACATCACTCATGTCATTCACATTCATGGGCTGATTTGCAGGAACCTATGAGAGGGCTGGAGAGGTGGAGCCAGCAGCTACATGAGGCTTGGGTGGAGGAGTAGGAGTGAGATAGGGCTGATTAGTCAGAGAGGGTTAGAGAGATAGAGCTGATTACAGATATAGATAGTGAGGGTGGTAATGAAATTGCAAGTGAAAAGAACTATGTACTGAGAGAACTGTTGATGAACTGCTTATGTATACTGAAGATCTGAAAAACGTATGTTATTACTCATTCTGCTTCAATAAATAAGTTCTGTTTCTCTTCACAAGACAAGTGTTCTGACATACGTCATTTCTATTGTGGATTGAAGTAATCCACTGGTGGCAGTGAGAAGAGAATGTGACATACGCCTTTGTGAGGGAGTTATAAGCAGGGGCCACATGGGTAAACATCACAATTGGTGACAGCGGTGGGATATGTAGTGTTAGCCCTTGGTTTGGTGAAACAAGCAGGGGCCACATGGGTAAACATCACAATCATCTTCACACAGGGCATTAAACATGGGGTTCAGTTCCTCTGTTGCTTCTTCCCACTCTTCTGCCTCATAGAGGTCATTGAATATCCCCCCTCGTCCTCTTCTTCCTCCTATTTTAAATTGGGCCCAACTGGGCCCAGCCTCTACACCTTTGTCCAGACGTGACTCATCTGCCTCAGGTTTTTCTCCCCATCTCTGTCCTCCATATGTCTCTTTGCATCCTCCTGGCAACCTGTTGCTGGAGTTTCTGTCAGGCCCAACAGAGGGCATAGGATAAGGGCTGACAGCCTACTAGGGATGCCCAGAGCATTCCCCTGACATGGAGATTTTTTTTTACCCCCTTGCACAAACTCAGAAAACCCCCAGCAGTGAACAGAGGAAGTGAAGAGGATTCTGGCCACAATGTTTGGCTATTGTTTGGCAAATCTTACATTTTCTTGTTCTTTTCTCTCTCTCTTTTTTTTAAACTGTAGATTGTGGACAACAAATGGACATTTTTATTAGAGACAACAGAACTGAAACAATTCATTCAGGTAAAATAAATTAAATAGTACTGTTTGACAGTGTTGGGGGTATATAGACATTTTTCTAAAAGCTGTTTTTACTAAATGTCCTTGGTGACAGAAATAGCATTCTAAAACACCTATTGCAAACTGAAGAGATTTTAATTCGATAAACTAGTGTTCAGTATAATGAAAGTATCATTGCACAACTGTTGAAAATTCCAGTGAAAAACATTATATAAATTCTTCCTTCTTATGTATGGGACACACTTTAAGGATAAGATCATAGATTTTCAATAGATAACTCCAGTCCATTATCACTTCTTTCTCTGAATATATTAGGAGAAATTAAGAAAAAGCTTTGTGACTCTTAGTATTACACAAATGCAAGGGTAGCTTGCAGCTTGTACATTTTTAGTGGTCTGATAAAGGTATTGTCTACTCTTGCATTCCTGAATATATTACCCCATATGCTGGATTCTGGAGCACCAACATTGTTTTCCATCTTTCTGTGCACTGGGTGCAAACTGGATTGAGCAGAGTTGGCTGATGAATTGAACAGGAGGACCAGCCCCATAATTTTGGGACAAGACTAGATTCTTCTTGACCAATACAGTCACAAGTCATTTATGATTATTACTTTCAGACAGTATTGTTGCTGAGCAAAAAGGTTCACAAACATACATATATATTATAATATAAAATTTCTGAGCCTGAGCTTACGGTATCAGAGGTGTGTGTGTGTGTGTGTGTGTGTGTGTGTGTGTGTGTGTGTGTGTGTGTGTGTGTGTGTGTGTGTGTGTGTGTGTGTGTGTGTGTGTGAAATGTTATGCTATAATATTATGATTAATCTTGGAGAAGACAGATAACTTCCTTTTTGTTTCAACCCTTATTTTTTTATCTTCAGGGACTGGCTGTGTTATGTCCCCAAAAGGAGTACCAGGAAACCCAGGTCTGCCAGGACCAAGAGGTAAATATCTACAGTAGTTGCATCATCATATTAAACAGTACAATGTTTTACATAGCAAAAATACAAAAATCAAGTCTTTCAAAACGATATATCTTTTAAAGGGATATGTATGAAATTTGTTTATGAAATTACTCACTGAGCAAAATCCTGTTGGTAAACATTGTAAGGTGCTCTAGAGTAGGCGCACTTAAACAATGGGGATTTGGTGAGTCAGCTCCTCTATAAGTTTCATGGATTCTAATGGGCCTATTCTAACTGCAACTTCCTTTGGCATAGTGAGTCACAACAAGAGTAGGTCAATTTGAATCCATGAGATTTATGGAGGAATTGACTCACTAAATCCCTGTTGATTCATTCTAATGCAGTTTACTATGCTAAGTTAAATCTGATTTGCTTTTTCCTATAATTGATTATATCCATTCATATCTTTATCTGCACTATTTCAAGATCCTGTAGTTGTAGTATCTTTTCTTTGATATATGGCATGGATCAGTGAATCCCAACCTTCAGTCCCCAGATGTTCATGGACTAAAGCCTCCAGAAGCCTTCACCATTAGCTGTGCTGGTAAAGATTTCTGGGAATTCTAGCCCAAGAACATCTGGGGCCACAAGTTTGGGAACCACTGGAATAGAAGGAGATTTCTGGGCTTGTGCTGGTACAGTTTGTAACACTCAGCTATCCCTAAATAAAATAAAATAAAATAAAATAAAATAAAATAAATAAATAAATAAATAAATAAATAAATAAATAAATAAATAAATAAATAAGGAGAATATGAGGTTTGGACAGGGAGTCACTGTGGACACAAAGCTACCACCTTCCCCCTGAGGCAAGTCCCTTAAACCTCAGAAGTGCATAGAATCTGTTTCATGGACAAGCCTGACCTTAAAAGAAAACGTTTGTGTACTCTTACAGTACTTAAGCATGGGCTGTGTGTTTCCTCAGAACACACAACAGCTCAGTAAGGTAGGACTTCTCAATGGTAGCAAGTAGTGATCAATTCCATTCCACTGGATTTAAGTGTAAACCTGCTGTTCAGGAGATTAGTCATCGACGAGTTTTATAATTATTTTTTTATTAAGAAAATATAGATTCATAGAAACAGTTTGTTTGCAAAGCATTAGCATGAACATGTCCAAATATTTCAGTAGTTAAATAAAGCTGCTATTTCTTGTTAAAATAAGAAATACTAAAATCTAAGCTAAGGTAGACTATTCCCACCTCCTCCTTCTCCTTACCATGCTACATTCTGTAAGCATTCCTTCACATAGCACAATCTATGCGAAAAACTCCAAAAAGCTTGAGAAGCTAGAGGAAGCTCTAAAACACATCCCTCCATCCATCTTTTCTTACACCTCTCAGTCCTCCCACTTTTTACACTCAATATATGTAGACCAATTAACTTCAAAGAGGCGTAACACAACTCTCCACCCATAATTCTCATGATGTCCAGGTGCTTTATCTTGCTCCCAATTAAGATGGTATGTGTTGAGTCTTCACATGGGCCCTTCTTCATTCTTGCCTCCTTATCACAGTTCCTTCTGTAGCAGGCAAACTGAAAAAAAAAGTCTCACAGCCTGACACATTCCAATGCCTTAAAATCATTTCACATTGAACCTAACAGTCTCCATTTTCTCTGATTACAAACCCCACTCTCTTTCAGATCATCACACAGTTTTGCTGCAATTTAAAATTCTAGGATTAATTTACAGCCATGTCTGTCATTAATTATTTCAATATAGTGTGAAATTACAGTTAATATATAAGATTTCATCCACTCACATGCTATCAAAAATATGAGAATCATTTGGAACCAAGGGGTTTGAATTAGAAGGTAAGATTACCATATACACCATATATGAACACAGTTCTGGATCTTGAGTAGTCCCTCATATGAGTTCCTTTAGGATTATCTTTCAGGAACTGTGTAAATTAATACTGTATCAATAGAAACATGAATATTAGTATTTAATTCAAGTAAATAAAGTATGCTATCAGTGATCATGAATTTCCATTATCTGCCGTGTCCGATCATAGAAATGCTGCCTGTCTCTTGCTATAGTATAATTGTCTCAGGAACCAACTTTCTCCCAGTGCCCTACTCAATGAAGATTATATGTCCTTCTTCTAGCAATGGATTGGAATTCCACCAGCTTTCATTTACCTGGAAATCTCTGACTACCTGAATATGCAACCTGGTACTCTCCAGATGTTTGCAATAGCACTCTCCATCATCTGTAACAATTGATCATCCTAGCTGGGGTTTATTAAGCTAGTAGATTTGGATGGCACCATGTTACACAACATAGGTGCAGCTAGAAATGAAATTTAGCAAATAGGTTCACATTTTACTAGCATCTAACATATAGATCATCAGGGAGATGTTGGAGACCATGAGCTCCATGAGTCTCTTTGAGCAGCTCAGTAGATAGATCAGTAGACAGTTCCTTTTATATCTACTTATTTTTCTTTATTTGCTTCTTACTTGGTCTGACTTTTTCAAAAAGGTCCAAAAGGTACGAAAGGAATTCCAGGTGATCCTGGTCTACATGGATTGAAAGGACAGCTTGGCCCTCAAGGAGATCAAGGACATGAAGGTTTAGCTGGCCCACCAGGTACTGGAAAAACCCAACATGCAATTTCAAGCACAGGCAGTTAAAATATTCAGTTTATTTATGCTTATTTCTATATGGTATTTACCTTTAGACTTCTAACTAAAAATTCAGCTGGTGGTACACAAAATGACATTTGAAATTATGCAAAATTTAAAATCTGGAGCAAGCTGATTGGTTGTATTGCTGAAGACAACTTGAGTTGTAATTTCACTATATAAAAATTATCTGTGGTCCTGATGCAAAGTTCCTTGAAAGAAGAAACCACCTGAGCAATCACGCATACAGGGATCTTCCATACAATCATATAGCTGGATGATACCTAGCAAGCATTGTGGCACAGTGGTTAAACTCCAGCACTGCAGTCAAGCCTCCACTCACAACCTGAATTCAGTCTTAATGGGTTCATGTAGCTGGCTCAAAGTTGACTCAGCCTTTCATCCTTCCAAGATTGGTAAAGTGAGTACCCAGCTGGCTCTGGGGGTGAAGTGTTCCTAGCATAATTATGTTGTAAACTGCCCAGAGAGTGATCTAGCATTAAGGGCCTTATATAACTTGAAACAATATTGAACAGCAACAATAATAGCTGGTGCTGTCAGCCTCCTTGGTTGTCTGGAATTAATCCCTATCACCCTAATCACCAAACAATTGGTTGCTAGCCTGTTATTCCTCTGTTTTTCACATTGGGACCTCATTAAAGAAATACCGACTTCTTCAACGATGCCCTATTCTTGTTTGTATCTCCATTAGGTTAACATCAAGAGTGAGGGAATGTACACATATTTCATTGAAGAGTGTTTTTGACTCTACAAAGATCTACCCTCTCCAGCTAACTTGGTGTATGTTTAGCATTATAAGCACGATTAGCTCGATTTTCCAACTACCCACAACCTCCAAAGGATAAAATGCATATGGATAGGAAACTCTTGAGATCCATGTGGTGTAGTGGACAGAGTGCCAAACTAGGGGCTCATTTACACCTGCCAAAAGAACCCCCATTATATTGATTACCCTGTTTTAAAAATTGTTTCATAATATTCTGGTCACACGATGCATGGCCAACATCAATTTGTTTGCCGCAAGAATTGGTTTATTTCCCGCTTGCCAGGAGGGTTGTTTTAAATTGTACCGATGATGTGTCACTTCATTCCTTATCATTCCACCATTTGTAAATGTTGCTGTTAATTTATTTCCTTTATGAAGCAGTTGGGTTTTGGGGCACTTTGGCCACTGTATGGCCACTGCACTTGTACGTTTAAAAAAAACTTTTAAAGCGAAAACAATATGAGTACATTGCTCAGAAGGAGATAGCTTAAAGGAGACAGTCTCCCTCACCTTGTGGGTGAAAGAGGGTTATCTTTTTTAAAAACCTTGCTCTTCACAATACTTTCCAAGTCTTCTAAAATCTGCTTCCTCCTACCGACACTGTAAAGAAAGGGAAAAAGAAAAATGAAAGCTAAGCACTGAAGTGCGAGAGATATGTAGGGGAATCAGGCAAGGGGGAACAAGTGAGTAAAGGAGGGAAGGGAAAAGGGGAGGAGGAGAGAAGACTGATGCCACTCTGTTACCCTACTGATATATCACTTTTGTTATTTTACAAAAGGGGGCAAAGGGGGACTTGATTGCCCCAAGAATCCATAGAGAAAATGAATGGATTCAAAATTAAAGAGCGGTGTAGCCTGCTATAATGGTTCAAATAGAAAGGAATAAATTGATGCAGTTAAAAACAATGTGAACGCTTCTGCTGATATATATACCATATGGCCATTAGAAAAAAATATCGGTACAACAGAGGTATAAAAATAATTGGTATAACTCAGGGGTTTTTTTGTCATATGTAATCAAGCCCTGGAATTCAAGAAAGCTCAGTTCATATCCTTGCTTGGCCCTGCAAACTCTTGAGGGGACTGGTAATAGCAAACCACTACTTGAACATCTCATATACCTAAAAAACCCAGTCAAAAGTGACTTGACAGCACGTAATTCTGAAAACCTTTTGATGCAGTGGAATCAGCAACTAGTTGGTATGAAAAGGTATTTTAAAATCTGTTTTAACATTTTTAGATAACATCTAAAATATTTGCATATTATAGTTTCAAATTTTAATTAGTATGGTTTTAATTATTATTTTAAACATTTTTTGTAAGCTGCCTTGGCGCTAGAGGAGAAAGATGAAATAGAAATGAAATAAATAGAATTCAAACAAACAAGTAACACAGGAAACACAGGAGGGCAGCGTTAGGCCTCTGAGAGACTAATAAAAAAATACTCCACTGCTTCTGGAAAATCTCAGTGATAGCGTGCTATCAAAGTTCTTATATATAGAATTTACATTCTTTTTAACATTTCATCCAAATTGTATTCCATTTTCTGTGTGAACCTTTAAGTTCCATTGATTTCAAATGTGATATATTTAAGTATTTGTCCTTTGAAATCACTTGGACATTGTGGTTAATTTGCATGTCTCTGATTATCTTGATCCTGTCTTGGTGATTTTATTTCATTTAGGATTTACTGGACCCAGAGGGAATAGAGGTGTGCCAGGGTTGCCTGGGGAACAGGGATTCCCAGGCAGTCCAGGTCTTCCAGGTTTGCCAGGACCTCAAGGAACAAAAGGAATTATGGGTGATATCCTTGGAGCATCAGCAGGCCCCCGAGGGGATTATGGACCACCTGGATTCCCAGGACCTAAGGGTCCCAAAGGAGATCAAGGCTTACCAGGTTTTAGAGGTACAGTAACTCTTGTTTTTAACTGAGACAATGTGCAGCAAGGCATACATTATTGCTTTATTTGAACAGATCTACAGTGCTGACAAGGCCTGCCCTGTGTCTAGGAATAACATATTATACAGAGATCACTAGAAGTTCAATGGCAGGCTGAATTTTGTTGTAGACCAGAGCTTCTCTAGCTAGATGTAGTGAGTTCTGTGTTGTGCAAATAGTTCTGAAATGTAATTATAAAGAGCAGTCCTCTGTATCACTGTGCATCTTATTTTTGAAACATTAGGCGGTTTCAGATCTAGCTTTTGCCTTACCGAAAGGTACAGCTGTTAGAAAAAAACTGGGATCTCTTTTTTTAAATTTTCTTTTTATTATAATTATGATTTATGAAATCCATCTATGCTTATTTAACATCATGTCACCTGGGTTCAGCTTATAATCATTTGTTAATATAACTACAATATATATTAAGATCTTAGTCTATACATTGTGATTCTAACCATTGATAAAACAAGTTCCATGTTTGATTATATTCTGTATCTTCCTTTCCTTTGATTTTCAGTGTCAGTCTATCCATTTCGATGCCATCCAATATCTTTTTAATTATTTCTTGATCTATGGGTGTTTTTTCATTTTTCCAGTGTTGTGTGTATATAATCCTTGTGGCTGTTAAAATATGCAGTATTAAATATACATTTTGTTTATCAACACTTTCTGGTATTATACCTAATAGAAAGAGTTCTGGCTTAAAATCTACATGTTTCAAAACAACAACAAAAAACGGATCTCTGTACATGTGTACTAACTACGTTCCTAGAGTTGCAGCCAACTGTTCTGTTACCATGCTTAAAATAAGCAATATACCTTTTAACTTCCAGCCTTGCATTCAATCCTAAAATGTTTGTTTGTTTAAATTTTATACCACCTGATCATCTCAAAAGCAAGCTGCCTCCTTCTTTCAGAGTTTCAGAATTAACAATATGTAGATTTGTTCCACTACCCTTTAGTTTAGTTTTGTCATAAGTATTTCAGTGCAGGAGGGTACTCAAGGCACATTCATCACAAATTCTCCTTGTTTAATCCAGAGTTGATCTGTATTTATAAACACTAGATAGTCATTAATGTTAATGACTTAGTTTGTACTTATTCAGATTAAATATGCAAACTAATGAACTTCCGATGTTTGTAGACTGTAACATCCCACAGCTGGTTAGTGCTATTGATCTCATTCGTATTTGTCGCCTCTCAATGACCTTGTTAAGACCTGGTTAAGAGTTTTACTATGTCAGGGCCTTTCTTGTATCCTCCATTCTCCCTTCTGTCTGTTTTCTGAGGCTATACTCCATACCTGATTAAATTGATTGCAGTCCATCAAAGCTTATGTTTAATCAGACTTGTTGATCCAAGATACTTGTTGTTCTTGCATACATTGTTAGGAAGTGATGGCAGTCCAGGTGCACCTGGAGCCAAAGGACCTCGTGGAACACCAGGGCCCACTGGTGTGACTGGTATGCCAGGACCACCAGGAGCATTCGGATTCCCTGGGCTGCCAGGCCAGCAGGGGGCCATAGGAAGGATGGGTCCATCAGGATTTGCTGGTGAGGAAGTCTTTCATTTTCATAGCAGACATTATTAATTCTTTTTCTGGTGTACCTTGCTCTACAGTAAAACATCATGATGGTTAAAACAAAGTTTAGCCACTTTATTGCTTTGGGGTTGGGAATTACATGCTGATGATGGGCAAGAGCCATATGTTGGCAGTGGATAGGATATAATCTCCCCCTTTCCTCCCCTCTCAATTCTACACGCACAAGGAGACTTCCCCCTTCACTCTTACACATCTATCCATGGCCTTGCCCACACTCATAGTCTCTGGGCGTATTCCTCTTTCTCACACACCACACTCCAATATATTAAAACTTCTGTCTTGGTACCACATTGCAGCACACTGTGTTGTAGATGTTTAGATTTCCCTTCCTAGCAGGGGCAGCCTGTGGTGGAATCTGGAGGGTGTCTCATTTAAAATAGCTGAGGGAAGTGCCTTCCTCAGCTGGTCTTCAACGTGGAATAACCATCCTAACATTTTTTTCATGTCCAGCTGATTGGAGCTAGGATTAGTTGAGTTGCACACAGATTGGCATAGCTCTCGACTGTTTCTTGCACCAGTCCATTGGGAAGCATAGAGAGGGGGCGTTGCCATAACGGGATCATACCGATTGCATTGTGCTTCCACTTCAAGTGACCCTTTTTAGCCCTTTCTTCCTTTAGAAGGAAAGAGAGAGAAAAATCCTCTCCATGTTCTCTCCTGTCTCCCCCTCTTTCACAAAAGAGGGGGAAAGCTGCAATTTTTCTTTAATTTATTGTTAAATGGCACAGTGCTGATTGGCTTGCTAATCAATCAGTTCAGCCCTGGACTATAAGGGATTTAAAACAAAACAAAAAACTCTGTGTCCTCTTCTATCTCCTCCTCCACAGACAGGAGCAGGTGGAAACTTTCAATTTATTAAGTAATTTGATCCTGCAATGGCTTAAATGAAGGAGGTAAAGGATCCACTTTGGTTTGATACCAGCAATCACACATGCCAGAACCATACCAAAATGGAGTGATGCTACCCACACTGAAGAAACAGTAGCGCCTCATAGGAACCCAAAACTTTGTGGGCTGGTGAGGATAAGCTTTGGGCTGTCTTGTGATTGGCCATACATCATGTGGTCACCAGAAAATGGAGTGAAACAACATATTCCCAAACAGGCCAAAGAGGAGAAACCCTGAGATACCAGACATTAAGCTGTTATTTACACCCATCACTTCAAGCATTCTTACATAATTTCTTTTTTCTTTTTAGTACTGTCAACATTTTGCAAAATCCTAACCTATAAAAACCCATGAATATTTTGCTTTATCTGGTTCAAACTGTTATACAGAAAATGACTCTGCAGTTGATGGGTGGGCATGTAGATATGCACAAGTAAATTAAGAGTTCTCATTTGTTTGGAGTTTTGGCTTACTGTTAGAGAAAATCATCTGGATGTTAAGAGCAGCAAAGGAACCATGCTTCAAGTAACAAATGTCTCCAAGACCTTTGGGTAGTGTGGGCGGCATATAAATTAAATAAATAAATAATAAATAAATAAATAATAAATACCTGTAACCCATGTGTTGGAGGTTATTTATTCACTCTTAATTCAGTATTTATTTTTCATGTTCATGTAGACTTTATGGTGGCAGCATCCCCTAGTATCTTCACTGTATGCCAATGTGTCTTCTGTTTCTTTCCCATGTGGTTCTTTGTAGGTTCACCAGGTGCAAGAGGGGATGTAGGAGAACCAGGGAAGCCTGGTCCTGTGGGCATGAAAGGTCTTCCTGGTGACAGTGGTGAACCAGGTTTCCTCGGACCTAAAGGCAAACCTGGTGAGCCTGGTTTCCCTGGAATAGATGGAATGCCTGGTCTCCCAGGTTTGAAAGGTAAGAACAATAACAAGAAAAATAATTCTGAGCCAAGAAGTATTTGATCAGCATCAGCATTGGGTTGGACTAGATGGCCTCTAGAGTACTTTCCAATTCTGTGACTGATAAACCAGTCCAAGGTCAGGAATACCAAGAATGCAAAGCCAATATCCATTTGCCAAACCAACTCACAGAATGTAGTCCAAGGTCAGAGTCCAGAGCCAAACACACAACGTAGTCCAAGGTCAGAGTCCAGAGTCAAATACACAATGTAGTCCAGGGTCAGAGTCCAGAGTCAAGAACACAGTTCAAGGTTGTAGGAGTGTGGATATAAGCCAGAGGTTTTGACTTGTTGCTTCCACAGAAATTCTAGCTGACTAGGAGCTGTTTTTATAGTAAAACAGCCCCTTGAGCTGCTGGAAACCTTTCCATCCTGTCAATACTCAGGGCTAGTTGAACGGATGTTTTTGTGGACAGCCTTCGAGCGATCCTCTGACCTTTTTGCCATAAGTCTTCCCCGAAGCCTGGCCCGAAGCTTGTCTGCTGAGGAAGGAGAATCTGGAGGCAATTCAGGTGTTTCTGATTGCTCCACATTCTCCTCAGCCTCAGTTAACCCTTCTGGTTCCAGGTCTTCAGCTGCTTTCATGACACTATGGCACATAGTATAAATAAAAGTTGATATGAATCTGCCAGGAATCCTGTTGTTGTTTGTGTACGGTTTGCATAATGTGCCACAGCTAATTGCAGCCAATTGACAAGGTGCTGAGGTGCATTTTGGTTACACAGTCAGACACAAACCTTATGCAAAAATCAATAGGATTCTGGCCACTATGCCTCTTAAGAGTTTTGGAGTGTGTTCTCAAGCATTTGGGGGAAGCACAGAATGGAAGGCTTTACAATAATTCATCCACCAGATTATTTTAACACCCACAGTTAGCTTGGGCCCAAATCATTTAGGACTTTATAAATTAAAACCAGCACTTTTAATTGTGCCTGGTAACTGGTTGGCAGCCAGTGGAGCTGCTGTAGCAGGGAGGTTATGTGATCCCTGTTAGTAATAGGACTCTAGCATTTTGGATCCACTGAAGTTCCCAAGCACATTTCAAAGACAGGCACATGTAAAATACATTACAGTAATCCAGCCAGGATGTAACTAAGCAGTGTGTCACCATGGCCAGATCAGACCTCTCCAGAAACAGGCACAGCGGGCAGAGTTTTAATTGTGCAAATGCAGTCCTAGCTGCTGCCAAAACCTGGGCCACCAGGGTCAGAGACAAATCCAGGAGCACTCCCAAGCTGCGCACCTATATTTTCAGAGGGAATGTAACCCTGTCCAGCACAAGCTGAATTCTAATTCCTTGGTCTGCCTTCTGACTGATTAGGAGGACCTCTGTCTTGCCTGCATTAAGTTTCAGTTTATTCACACTCATCCAGTCTATTACTGATACTAGACCTTGATCTAGAGCCAAAACAGCTTCCTTGGATTTAGATGGCAAGGAGAGGTAGAGTCGGGTATCATCTGCATTCTGGTGAACCCCAAAACTCTGGACAACCTCTCCCAGTGGTTTCATGTAGATGTTAAATAACAGAGGAGACAGAACCTTCAAGGACCCTACAGGCCAGCAGCCAAGATGTCAAACAGGAATCAGCCTTCTGAGCTGTCTCCTCCAAAAAGGACCGGAGCCACCATAAAACAGTGCCTCCAAGTCTCATCCCAACAAGATGGCTCAGAAGGAAACCATGATCAATAGTATTGAAAGTTGCTGAAAAGATCACCAGGAGGGACACACTTCCCCTCTCCAGTTCTTGGTGTAGGTCATCCACCAAGATGACCAAAGCAGACTCCCTGCTGGAATTAGGCCTGAAGCCTGATTGAAGTAGATCTAGATCAGGGATCTCAAACTCAATTTACCTGGGGGCCGCTGGAGGCAGAGTCTGGGTGAGGCTGGACCCCATCAGATTTTCCACTAAGCAGAGCAAGAGCCCGAGGAAATTGCCCAGGAGTTTTCTTAGCCCAGCTGGGGCTCCCAGGAGGAGGAGGAGGAGGAGGGGCGCTGGCCACGACCCCCTCTGGCTCCTTCTTCACCACCACCACCAGCAGCAGGACAAAGAAATGGAGAAGGGAGGGAGCCCCATCAACCCCCTAGTGGAGGGAAGCGCAGGACATAACATTTTTAAAAACCCTCACAGAATTCGCCTTGCTAAAGGAGAAAAGCCCCCATCGGTACCTGCGAAATTAAACAGAACAGGGCGGCCCCCCACAGGTGCGCACACACAAACACACACACACGGAGGTCCAGCATCCTTCCTCAAGAAAAGGCACACTCAGCAGCAGCTACCCCCACCATGACAGGGGAGTAAACTTTGCGAGGCAAGCCCAGGCAGCCTCCAGAGCAGAGGCGGCTGAAGCAGGATGAAGAGGAGGAGCAGGAGAAGGAAGCACCATTGGGCGCTGAGGTGGCCACAGGCCGGGCTTGTGCTGGGGGTGCCGAGAGAGTCAGAGAGCCGCTTCCCTGGAAGAGGTGGCAGCGGCAGCAGCTGTTGTTGGCGGCTTGGAGGCGCTCTTTGAGGATGGGCCGGGAGCGAGCTCTGCTCTCAGGCATCGCTCGGTGGCATTCAGGGAAAAGGGCCAGCAGCGCGCCTCACTCGTCAGCTCTCCCCTAAGATAGCGCCTCTTGAACCCTCCATCTGGAACTGCAGCCTGCCAGCCAGCAGACAGGCGGGCTGGCTGGCAGGCTGCAGTTCCAGATGGAGGGCAAAAGAGGTGCTGTCTTGGGAGAGATCCAGCGAGCGAGGTGAGGCTTTTTTTGACTCTCGACAGCAGAGGATGTGTAGGCGCTTCAGGGGGCAGGCAAGGCGGGGGGCCACAAACTATCATCCAGCGGGCCGCAAATGGCCCCTGGGCCGCATGTTTGAGACCTTTGATCTAAGAACCTGTGGAGCTGAGAAGCCACAACCTACTCCAGCATTTTGCCCAAGAATGTGATACAGTACTACTTTTTACAATTACAATTAGTCTTGCTTTTTATCCTTTTGCTGGTACTCTTTTGACTCTCCTTATTTTTCTGCTTCATATGTCATTACCTTATTAGCCTTAGCCTAAACATCTAAGGCATCATTCACATGGGCATTTGTTGTGCTGTTTGGAGCATTGAGATGATAGATTGCTTCACTCTTTTTTCTGACAACTACATGAGTGGACCAGTTCCCCCCCCCCGGCACCCCAGTCTGCAACTTTTTGAGTGTCCTTTTTTGTGTCGGTTGGTGCACCCTAGTTTAGTCCCACCTCACAGCCTAAAATCAAGCCTTGCAGCTATCAATGCTGTCAAGGCTCCTTTCCGTTTGAGTTTCTGGTGTCATGAATTGGCTTAATAAATGAGCCACTTCAGGATATCAATATATTGAAAACTTCCCCTGCTCCTCAGTGAAGGGACAAGGAAAGTGAAATTATTATTTATTTTTTGCACTTGTTTTCTTTGACGTTCTGGTCAAAATGATGATTGCGGACAGTTTGTCAGCTGGCACTACTCACAAAGAAAAATGGTTTTTAAATTTTAATCCCAGTGATTCAGTGCATCAGTGATGGACTGCAAAAGGCAAAAAATAATTTCATTCACTGTTTGAGTGACAGCAAAAAATCAATTAGCCAGATGGTCACTTGCGATTCATATGCCCTTTGGACACAAGGATTGTGCCAAATGGAATATCACTCCTTCCCCCAACCTCAAGCAACTACAGTATATCTAGACTTCACCAGCCCACATCAAAAGGTTCAGTGTAGATGTGCCCTTAGTAGAAATATTCTTCTTTGATGGCTATAAGAATTCTTTTTTTCATTTCTTATCAAAAGGTTCTAAAGGCTTTCCTGGTGTTCCTGGCTTCAAAGGTCCTATGGGCTTCAAAGGATGGCCAGGACAGAAAGGAGTCCAAGGAGAAAGTGGCTTCCCTGGAAGACCAGGTCCTCAGGGTCAGCCTGGTGATCCAGGATGGAAAGGTATTTTACTTACTGTTGCCAGGTGTCTCTGGAACACCTGGGTATGCATGAGAACTGTTCAGATACAACTATGAAGAGATCATCAGAGGAAAAGTATGATAGATATAAATGTGTTAATAAATACCAGCATCATCTGACTCAATTAAATTAGTAAGGCAGTTGACCCACTACATCCCCACTGATTAAGTGGGCCTACTCCAGTGTGACGTACTACATAAAGAAACAGTATTTCATCCACAGATTAGCAATTTTATTTCAGTGTGAGTTTTTGTGGCTCAAAATCCACTTCCTTAGAAAACGAGCCAAATGGTTCTAACCACGTGTGTATGTGAGATAGAAAATTACTGACTCGAAGTCTCCTAGAAAACTTCATGGGTGGGTGGTGGCAGGAGTGAAGGATCTCTTCACTCTCTGTTCAGTCCCCTGACAATTACACTTCAGTAATGATCTTCAGAACTGCTGGTCACATAACCATTTAATAAAACGAATTATATAAAATTGTATTTACAATCATTTACAGTGGTGCCTCGCTTAACGATGTTAATTGGTTAAAAAAAATCGCTATGGGAAAACATCGCTAAGCGAAACACGTTTTTCCATAGAGATGCATTGAAAACCGGTTAATCCGTTCCAATGGGAATGGATTGCCGTCCTTAAGCGAAAATCCCCATAGGAAACATCACTAAGCGAAACAATGTATCCCCCATTGGAATGCATTGAAGCCTATTCAATGCATTTCAATGGTTTTGCGATGTCCATTTTTGCAATTTTAAGTGTGTCTTAAAAGGTTCAAAAATGGTTTTAAATGCTTGGGATCGTTAGTGCACCTTCTAAAACATGTGCAAACTTAATTTGGCTTTGTTCTGACTCTTCGTTAATTTTGGTGAATTTTTTTCTCCCCCATTGAAATGCTTTGAACCTAAGTTTGACAGCTGTCAAAATCGGGTTCAACGCTTTTGAGGGAAAAAATTCACCAAAAATTAACGCAGAGTCGGAACAAAGCCAAATTACGTTTGCACATGTTTTAGAAGGTGCTCTAACGAATCCAAGCATTTAAAACAGTTTCTGACTCTTCATTAACTTTTGGTGAATTTTTTTCTCCCCCATTGAAAAGCACTGAACCCGATTTTGACAGCTGTCAAAATTGGGTTCAATGCATTTCAATGGGGGGAAAAATTCACCAAATATTAACGAAGAGTCAGAACAAAGCCAAATTAAGTTTGCACACATTTTAGAAGGTGCTCTAACGAATCCAAGCATTTGAACCTTTTAAGACACTTTAAAAATAGCGAAAATGGAACATTGCTAAGCGAGGCAAGGTCCCGAACATCGCTATGTGAATTTTCCCCATAGGGAACATCGTTAAACAGAGCGCAAAATTGCTTCAGAAACCTCATTGCTAAGCGAATACATCGTTAAACGAGGCAATCGCTAAGTGAGGCACCACTGTAATGGAAAGTATGTAATCATTTAATAAAATATTACAAGAGGAATGCCATTCATGTTGCTGAGCGGTGAGGCAGAGAGCCTTTTAGCCTTTCAGCTGTCCCATTCTCTTAAATGTTGTTGTTTTTATAGTGTTGAGCATGTCTACATATCGCATGCGTTTATGTGTTTAGTCATAAGAAACAGCCTCGAAAAAGAAGCCTGTACAGTACTTGGATTTATGTAGACTTTATGTATGTATGTATGTATTATGTATGGATTTATGTAAACTTTATCATGATCAGTGACCAAAATATAAATAAAGCATAAATACATAAAATGGTATTACTATCAGAATAAAACATAAAAATAAAGTTGCTGAAATCTCCTAGTGGCATAATTAGTACTGGATATATTCCCCTCTTAGAAAAGTATTGCCACTAACTAAATATTAATTATAAATTTAATAAAATATTTCCATCACACATTTTGACTGTACCAGCACAACATTTTGCCCCATTAAACAGCATACTTATAGTCTATCCTGAAAGGGGGGAGGGAAAGAGTGTAAAATGCCTCTGAACATCCAAGTATAGTATAGGTTTACTGGCTTGGAACAAGTCTGCTGAGAGCCCTGGAGAACCTCTGCCAGTCAGCCTCAACAATACTGTCTTAGATGAACCGACATTCTAACTCAGCATCAGCCAACTTCCTATGGTCCTACTGCAATTTTAATTAGCCATTTGTTCTTAATAGGTGATCGTGGAGAACGTGGTTTACCAGGAAAACCTCCTAAAGTCATGCCAGGCATGCTGCTAGAAGTGAAAGGTGAAAAGGGAGATGAAGGACAAATTGGCATCAAAGGAACTTCTGGTGTTAAAGGTAAGTATCTATGGTAATGAATAGACTTCATATGATATATGCAGACTCTGTAGTTCAGCAATGTCTTAAATGTTCATTCAGTGTAATGAAGTTTTCAAGCTCTTGATCCTATATTATAAAAAGTGCATAATCTGAAACATAAATTCAGATTACAGCCACAAAATGACAAACACAATATTCATGGACAAAATACTATTGTGTAAATTTGCACCCAGCAGACTGGGTACCAGAAGTGCTTAATTTACACTAATTAAACTAGTTTCCTATTCCTACCTCTCTCTTTTTTTTGGTTTTGAGGCTTTCTCGGGCTCCCTTTCGCCCTGGAGAAGCCTTTGGGAGCCTTGAAATGGTGGCAGGGGAGAGCTTAATTTTTTTTCTGGATTGGCAGCAGGGCTTCCTATTCCACAGGTGGAAATCCAGCAGTGATTTCTGACTTAAAATCTCCCCCTACCCCATCCTGAGGCTCCCAAAGGTTTCTCCACAGCTCAGTGGATCCCAAGGAAGTCTTGGAACTGAAAACAGAGGAATAGGAAGCTTTTAATTAGTATAAATTGTTTCTGGCACCTAATCCAAGCTGCACTGGATACAAAGACTATATTTTGCCTATATGTTATAAAACTATGCCCTTAACATGATGAAACATTTTGTGAGCAGAGGCTGCAGCAGGCATCTTTCCCAAGCTAACCAAGTTCTGCTGTTAAAGTGTGTGTCATATTCCCGCTTGTCCCTTGGTTGTTTCACCAAGCAAAGGGCACAAGCTCTGTGCCGTGTTGCTGCCACCAGTTCATTACATTAACATTGTTTATTATTAATTATAGAGGTCCAGGCAAGGTGTCATTTTAAAAAGAATCAAATAGAAGTTGTTTATTATTACAGGTGATGAAGGTACAATGTTGTTAACTCTTAATAAAGCATCCTACTTCATCCACTCTCAACCCTCTCTCTCCACTCCCAACTCTTTCTAAAACTCCCTTCTCCTCCTCCTGCAGAGACTCTTATACAGTGGTGCCTTGCAAGATGAATATAATTTGTTCCACAAGTAGCGTCATCTTGCGAAAAATCCATCTTGCGAAACGCGGTTTCCCATAGGAATACATTGAAATCGAATTAATGCGTTCCTATGGGCAAAAAAAGTCAGAACAAAGTCAAAATTGGTGTACAAAGGGTTATTAAGTGCTCTTTAAAGTCATAAATACTGTGCAGGTGATTTCAAAAATTTCAATTAAAAAACTTTAACTTTTTAAACATCATAGAAAAACATTAAAAAATCAGGAAACATGAGGCAGGAACATCTACCTTCTCTGAAACTGAACAGAAACAGTCACTAACAGTCCTTGGATTGTGCAACTCTTCAGAAAGTGCATTTTAAAGGCATGTAAACATACAGAAACCAACAGTACAGAAACTTTTTATATTTCACATTTTAAAGTGGACAAGTGAGGCTGAAGTCTTTAAAACCACCAGGACCAGTGTTTTAAGTCAGGAAACTGGAGGCAGACAGAACTGTCTCCACATCACAGCAGCAGTCTTTTACATTCCCAGAGCTGCAGAGGGTCTCCCTGGTGATGGCCCAAACGATGGTCAACTGGGAGAAGGCTTTAAGCCTTGACCTCAAGGCTTCTAGGAGGATGAGGAGGAGGAAGAAGGCAACTGGGCACTGCTGGTAGAAGCAGCAGGTTCCTCTTCCTGTCTCGGCCTCTTCATGAGGAACCTCTCCATAGTCAGCTTCTGCGACCTTTTCAGCTTCTCTCTGAAAGGGGACATGACCCTTGCTTCAAACAAGTTAGCATGTGCCAGAGCCTTGTCCGGGTGGTACCACTGTGCTTGCGTCTGGACGTTTTGCCACATTCTAAGAGCTCCTTCAGTTTAGTGGTGGACCGCTGTTCCTCACCTGGCTCTTCTTCCTCTTCCAAAGAGGTCTGCTCCTCCGTAGCCTCTGCCTGCAGCTTGACCAGCTCCTGGGTAGACAGCTCCTGGTCGTCCTCCTCTGTGACCTCGAGGCCCGTGGTCCTCCCCAAGGCAACAATGTCCTCCATCACTGTTGACTCTGGTGCAGGCGCAGAAACATCAGAGTCACTTGTTGCCACACAGTCTGGCCACAGGTTGCGCCAAGCAGAATTAAGATTTTTCTGGCTGATCCCGTCCCAGGCTGTGTTGATCAACTTCAAGCAGGTGACAATGTCAAAGTGGTCCCTCCAGAAATCATGCAGGGTGAGGTTAGTGCAATCGGTCACCTCGAAGAAGCGCCTGAAAAGCTCCTTGCTATACCACTTCTTGAAATTGGCAATCACCTGCTAAACCATTGGCTGGAGTACCGGGGTGGTGTTAGGTGGCAGGAAAATGATTTCAATGAATTTGAACTCCTCTAACAAGTCTTCCTTAAGGCTGAAGGATGAGCAGGAGTATTATCCATCAGGAGCAGGGCCTTCAGCGGCAGGTCATTGTCCAGCAGGTACTGCTTGACAGCAGGGCCAAAAGCAAGATTGACCCAGTCCACAAACAGGATGTGTGTGACCCAAGCCCTAGCGTTGGATCGCCACAACACGCCCAGCTGGCCTTTGTTGACCTTGTGCTTCTGGAATGCCCATGGGTTCTCTGAGTGGTACACCAGCAAGGGCTTTATCTTCAGGTCCCCACTGGCGTTGGCACAGAAGAGGAGGGTCAGACGGTCCTTCATGGGCTTGTGGCCAGGCAGCTTGCTCTCTTCTTGAGTGAGGAAAGTCCTTTTGGGCATCCTCTTCCAAAACAGCCCAGTCTCATCGCAGTTGAAGACCTTCTGTGGAAAGTAGCCCTGTGTTATCATGACCTCCAGGAACTCCGTGGCAAAGTCGTCAGCCGCAGGAACATCATAACTGGCAGCCTCTCCATGCCTGACCACGCTGTGGATTCCATGGATTCCAGATCTGGTTTTGAAGCGTTCAAATCAGCCTCTGCTTGCCTTGAAGTCTTCTGGCTCGGCTGAGGTTCCTGGCTCCTGCTGCACGAGGTCTACGTGCAAGGCCTTGGCCTCACAAATGACAGCCTCAGTCACTGTGTCCCCTGCACGCTGCTTCTCTTGCATCCAGATGAGCAGCAACTTCTCCACCTCCTCCAGAACAGCTGGCTGGTTCTTCATGATCCTGGTGCCTCCCTTGGCTACATCTGTCACAAGGATCTTCTCCCTCATCTTCAGGATGTTCCCAATGGATTGATTCCTCTGGTACTCCCTGGCTAGGTCTATCACTCGCATGCCTCCGTCATGCTTCCTGATGATCTCCTTCTTCATCTGTAGAGTAATCTTCTCCTTTGTCATCTTCCCGACCTCTGCAGAAGCAGCCTTCTTGGGACCCATGTCAGCATAGCTGCTACATTCACAAAAACAAAAGACAGTGCTTCACATCCACTTCACACACATCTTCCCACACACATTCCCACACACCTTTCCACCTCTGGCCAAAACTGCCCTGGACAAACGTGGCATAACACCCCCTAGCACAAGCTAAGTCCACCACCTTTCCTGTGCAACATACCAAAAAATAAAAAAAAATTGGCTTAACACCCCTCCAGCACAAGGTAAGCCCCCTACCTTTCCTCTGCAACATACCAAAATAAATAAATAAATAAATAAATTTAAATTGGCATAACACCCCCCAGCACAAGCTAAAGCCCTTACCTTTCCTGTGCAACTTACAAAAAAAAAAAATTGACATAACACCCCCCACACCAACACAGGAGAACAAATGCAGACCTACCTTTTGCTGGCCAAAAAGTTCTGAAAACCTTCAATTTCTCCAAAGACCACACCAACTTCTCCAAAGACAGGATGCCTCCACAACACAGACCACACCAAACACAGGATGCACCCACAACACAGACCACAGTTGCTTCTCTCAAAGTCAACCTTGGAACTGCACATGGAAAAGTGAAACCAGGTTGCATTGGGGAGGCTTTTTAAATCTCCCAGCACAATGTACAATGCATCCTGGGTATTAACAGTTGAGATTTGAATCAAAACAAAAAAAACACCTGAAAACATTCATCTTGCGAAAATAGAAACATTCCTCTTGCGAGTCATCAACCCAATAGCCAAAAACATTCATCTTGCGGAAATCATCCATAGAAACATTTGTCTTGTGAGATCAACCCCATAGCTAAAACCATTCGTCTTGTGGGTTTTTCGTCCCGTGAGGCACAACTGTATCTTGTGACTCCACCTCTCTAGCACTCTCTTTGGTATATGCAGATAGTCTATTAATATTCATGACCTGGGTGGACATCACACCCCTCCCCCCTTAATGAGTTTGTGATAGGAGGGGAAACGTAATGGTTTGGCCTCATAAACAAATTAAAATACATGGAAGAATGCAAATATTAACCTCTTACATTATGTACATTGCTAAGGATACATTAGTAGCATTAATATGGATTACATTATATTACTCTTACATTACTAAGGATACTTACTATTATTTTTACCATACATACCTCTTAGTTTATTAATATCCAAACAAATTTTGCCCTTTAACCATAACTGTTACACAAACAGAACCGTTAATATTGAACTCAGATAAAAACAAAGAATTTTCTCTAGTCATTTGGCTGACAAAGCATCAGCAACCACATTCTGGGTCCCTTTTACACTGCGGATTTCAAAATCAGAGTCTTATAAAATCAGTGCCCATCTAATCAATTTGCTGCTGTTGGATCGAATAGTCCTTAGCCAGAGAAGAGGAGAGTGGTCAGTTCACAGGACAAATCTTCTTCCCCAAATGTATGGCTTCAACTTTTGTAGTGTTCATACGATAGCTAGACACTCTTTCTCGATTTTGGACAAATGTTTCTCACCCCACTGAAGTTTCTTGCTGATGTACATCACTGGGTGTTGTCTCTTCATTGTTTTGGAAGTAAACAATGTTTCCAAATCTGTTACTATTTCTGAAGCAAAACCCATGTGGCACATGTAGTTAATGAAGGCATCTGCCACAGTTTCAATTTCTTAGGGGTACTGCTTCAGGGTATCTAGTGGCACAATATACAATAGATAGAATGAATCCATTTCCTCATCTAGTCGCTCTGGGTAAGGGTCCCACTAGGTCCAGACCTAAGCATTTGAAAAGGGGTTGAGATCACTGGCAATGGGCATAGCCCTCGTTTTGTCATTTCCAGTGCATCATTTTTGGCAAGTATCACAGCTTTGACAATATTGTTTAACTTGCTTCCCCATTCCTGTCCAATAAATGTTCTGTGCAACTCTTTGCTTAGTGCAAGAGATGTTCATTTGTGCTCCAAATACATCTTTGTGTGCCTTTTCCAAAATATTTTCTCAGTATTTAACAGGTACAATTGACTGTTTGTGGGGTCCTTCTCCTCCCCTATGAGGAGTCAGTAAAACATCTCTATATAATATATCTTTTTCCACACAATACCACTCTGGATGTTCAAGGGTCAGTGGAATGGAATTTTTCTTAACTTTTTCAAAGCAATCAGTTAAGGTATCATCTTTTTGTTCCTTAATAAAGGAGGAATTCTTAGGATTTCTCATCAGCACTAAATCAGCTTTCTCCCTCATTTCAGGATGTTCACCTAAAATGGGTCTTTCAACTAGGGTTTCATTGCTTTCTTCAGTGGCTTCAATCTGCCTCCCCTGTAAGCTACCCCCATCTCCAAGGAGATTTAGGGGTGCCAGAGACAGAGAGATTCCAGAGATTCAGTCAGTCCTTATGTGGTTAAGACGAGCCCAAATTCTCAACCAGGCCCTGCACTAATTCTCTTTCATCAAGTCTATCCCCTTTGTTAAGAATAAGTAAGAAACACAGACAATCCATGAGTTAACACTCAAGTAAAATCTGGGCTCTATATGGTAGCAAAATATTCGTGGCCAATTAGTTAGGCTAGTTTGTACAAGAGACCAATGCATGCAATCTTAAACATTACTGCTTTTATTAAGAAAGATAGTTCTAAACAGAATTCAGATTGTAGCAAAGAAATTTAGTAAGTAACATTTCCATGTCAAGTCAGAGAGACTACCCCACAAACTCCAGCTAAGAAAAATAACACAAGAAAACATACTAAGCTAGAATTATGCATAGGCGTTGTCTTTCTTACGTATCCTGTGACTCCATAGTCCATAGTCCATCAGGAAAGATTAGATTCCAGTTGTAATCCAAAAGTCCATGTCGTCCCACACTTTTCTACCAATTTTTACATCAGAAAATCGAGGATCTCTGATCCCACTAATAGAATCAGCATATTCAGATACTTGTAGCACATTTTTAGGATCCTTGTCCTTGACAAGATAAAGCAACTCCCCTGGTAAAACTTAATAAAATTGTTGTAGTCCAAACACATTTTTCATTTGGTCTAAGGAGATGACATGTTCCTGTTCTAGCCATTTATTAAGATACTGAGTCAAAGGGCCCCAAGTTGAGCAAAAGATTCCTTAGGTTTCTTTGAAAATGATCTAAATTTTCTCCTAAGATGTTCTGAATTAATCCCAAATTGGGAATATACCATCTTTCTGTTAGCCTCAAAATCTCTAGCTTGCTCCAGGGGCATCTATGAACAGTTTTGGATATTTTCACCTTCTGATGCAATTATTACTGGTCTCTCAGTTTCTTCTTCAGTTTGAATTTGAGAGTTCCCATTTCCCTTAGCACCCTGGCACCCAGCACTTTTTACTTCCTTTGGGTGGCATAAACAACACACTTCCTTATTTAGCTAGACTTATTCTTTTCCTTCAAAAGAACCAAATTGACCTTTCTTTCCTTATAACTAGGTTGCACTTTTCCAAGCAGCTCACCTCGGCTACCCCCAAACTCACAACTGTTACTAGAATATTTCCCTTTCTGGGTGATTCTTGTCTCTAGATGCAAGAACAACTTTTTGCTTAGCTTTTCTTTACTTTTAGCTTTTATTATCACCTCAGATCTATCTTGACGTAAGTTTCTACTCCATCTGCTGCTGTTCTTTACCCTCAGAGCTCAGGACTATGAGCTAGTACCTTGGTCTTGTAAATGTTGAGGTAAATGGTTTCTCTTGAATAGGTATTTTCCTTATCTTAGTATTCTCCAGGTCTGTGTTCAGAAGCTCCAAAACTAAATCTTCCACAAGACTCTAATAGGGAGCCACTTCTTACCACAGATCCTAACCCCTCCTAGCTAGGAATACCTTCGAACTCAAGCCAATTCAATTTTTCACTGGATTGTTTCATAACCCAGTGCTTTGCTACCCTTGGTTGTTTCACCAAGCAAAGGGCACAAGCTACGTGTCTCTGCCACCAGTTGATTACATCAACATTGTTTATTATTAATAATAGAGGTCCAGGCAATGTGTCATTTTAAAAAGAACCAAATAGAAGTTGTTTATTATTGCAGGTGATGAAGGTACAGTGAATGTTGTTAACTCTTAACAAAACATCCTACTTCATCCACTTTCAACCACCAACCCTCTCCCAAGTCTTTCTAAAATTCCCCTCTCCTCCTTCTGCAGAGATTCTTATATCTTACGACTCCGCCTCTCCAGCACTCTCATTGATACATGCAGATAGTCCATTAATATTCATGACCTGAACCTATTTCACATTGTGGAATAAAAATAAGAGGAATATGATACAGCCCTCTATCTGAAACTAAACTTTGTGTTATGGAATGTTCACCAACTGCCACGCTAACCATAAATTAATGTTGCAAACTGTCTTGCAGGCAGTAAAGGAGTGTTGGGCTTACCTGGCAAGACAGGAAGGCCAGGCTTACCTGGATTTCCAGGTGATGAAAAAGGTCAAAAAGGAGACATTGGAATTAAAGGGATCAGAGGCCTTCCAGGCTATGCTGGCCTCCCAGGATCTCAAGGTATTCCAGGCTTCCCGGGAATCACAGGACGGAGGGTAAGGAAACATTTTCTGTGTTTTCAGTCTCAAACAATTTTTTCCTTTTACTCAGAGTTTACTTAGTTCAAATAAACTTGGTTTTAGTTACATAATCTGTTCTTCATTAGTAGTTTGTGCATACCATAACTATGAATGAAAAAACAATGCACCAATTAATTAATTAATTAAAACCATTTACCCTGCTTTTCTCCTTAAGAAGGACTGAAGACTGCTTACATAATTAAAAGGCCTTTGTGAAGGAACCATGGAATGGTACACACAAAACAAAGCAAGCTGATTTTCAAATTACAAAGATCCAGATTTAGACTGGACATCTGGAAAAACTTCCTAATTGTCAGAGCAGTACCACAATGGAACCAATGACCTCAGGAGCTGGTGAAGCACTCTGGTGCTGGAGGATGAGTAATGTTTATTGTCACTAATAGCCTCATATCCATTTCTAACCATGTGACAGGGTGAAAAGGGTTTGCCGGGGTCTGCGGGTATACCTGGTGGAAGTGGCGAGCCTGGAGAAATTGGTGAGTGCACTTATGAACAATTTACCTCAGTTTTTAAAGATATGTATGGACAATTGCATACAGAATGAGAAGCTGTGTCCAGTGACTTGCTACAGCACAAGTTGATTTCACTAGAAAGAATGTATGTAATTTTGCAGAGCATGGATCCAATCTTACGTTTATTGGTGATGTTTTAGATGTTTCTAGGCTTCATTTCTGATTTCATCTATCATTTTTTTTTATTATACGAGAAGTAATGAAGAGTTCTTCGTGGCCTCTGTGAATCACATTATGGGTATCATAGTGTGAACCACATGAGTCACATTCCACATGTGCAGAGCCTCATCGGAACATTCTAGAGCTTCTGTGGTAGCAAAAAGATACATTAGCATAGAGCCCTCCTCCCTGGTATATGTACCTTGGCGCCAGGCTCTCCCTTCAGTTTTTTTCAACCACTGCATTGAAGAGCCTCAGTTGTGCTTCTTGCAAAACCTGAAAGTGAAATAAAGGAAAGTTATTGAACTTTTTTTTTAAAAAAAAATCTTCTTTACCATTTATAAATATATATATATATTTTAAAAAGTGCACTCCAGCCTTAGGGCCGAAGCACCCTCCCCCCGTTTCTTCTTTTCAAACTGTTCTTCGGTTCATGGGCTCTTCAGCCCCATTTAAATGCTGCATGGCCTGCAATAACAAAATCCTGCTTTCCAACAGCTATGCTAAATATCTTTTTTGCCTTGGTGAGGCTCATCAAACTTCCACGTGCCTTCACTGCAAAAACTTTTAACGCCGGAGTTCTGCACAGCCACCTTTCCAGGCTCAGGCTTCAGCTTTGGGAGCAATCTCTTCAGCCTGCTAAGTCTGCTAAGCCAATCTGCCTGCAAGTCCATCTGCCACATGAAAGCTATGTACAAAACTGTTCCCGAAGCGACAAAACATCCTTCAGTTACTCCATCTCCCTTGGATCAGGGAGAACCAGCTGTGCCCCTGACCTCAACCATCATACGGGTTCACAAGCCTAAGCAGATGATGTCAATACCCTCAACAACAAAAACAGCCTCTAAGAGAAAACCTTCCATCAATGCTTCCTCAGCACCAGAACTGTCACTTCCAAAGAAGGCTGTCTTTGAAATCGAAGCCTTCCAAAACCGCTTCCCCAACTCTACAGCGACTGGATTCTGGAGACCTCATCTGCATTGGTTCTCTTTCAGATGAGGAGACACCTCCACCTCATCAACCATCACCATCGCAGTCTCCCAATTGGGAACAGCATGTTGATTGACTCATGGCTTCCCCTGATAGCTTGCAACAATCCTAGAGCTCTCCCAGCGAGTCTTCACAAATTGTCTCGTCAGACATCCATGGTGCTGAAACACAACCAGAAACTATGCCTTACTCTGCCCCAGTAGGCCTACCACCTTGGCCTCTGGCACATCAACAAAGGCACCAAGCCTATGAGAGTGTTCACTTCTCGCGCGGAAAGAGATCATGCTCAGCACCATCATTGGGATGCTGTTTGCCCCAGTCGGTGCCCAGTGGAGAAGCCTGCCAAACACTATAGACCAGTCATTTTTCCCAGTCTGGCAGCGCTGCCACAGCATGTTGTCTCTGCTGGCGAGCCTTCAGTGTCAAAGTGATCTTATTACCATGATCACCCAGGACTAAATGATACCTTTTATCTGCCATCGCCTAAGAGATCCAGGCAAGCCGATCAATATTCTTTGGCTCAAATTCTCCACCCAGATCTCCCTGCACCAGCAAATTTCTATTTCCCTGTCCATCAGGAGGACCATGAGCGCTCATCCCGCTCAGCATCACTGGCTCCTGTCTATTCCACCATAATATAATGTCGTCCATCAACGCCTTTACCACCTTGACAGCTGTCTTGACACTGACAGCCTTAGTATCGACATCACCTCCATACCGACACCTCAGATATCAAAGATCCTCAATATTGACCCCTGTCCATGTCAATGTCAATATTGGACATCGGTATGATGATTTGTGTTTTTATGTTTATTAGAATGGGATATGTAGTCCTAAGATTGTCCCAATAGCATCCATCTTGATTTAATGTCTGTGTCTGTGGTAGGAAAATTTTACATGCTGTTTCAGAGAAGCTTCGTTCTCTGGTTATCTAGTTGCTAAGGAGAGCCAAAGAGTTACATTCCTGGTAGTCATAATAATTCTGCCACAAGACATGATGACAACTCAAGCTCCCATGAGAAAGTTAGGCGGGACAACAAGACCCAGGAGGGGGTGTTCCTTATGAGGCATCCTGGGAAGAAGAAGGAAGTTGGTGGAAGTTGAAAAAAGATGGAGTTTGACTGAGAAAGGACAGATATGTGCTTTTTCCCAAAATGGATTATAACTTTTGAATGAAGCCTTTTTACCAACTTGGTCATTTGGATTACAAATGAACTCTAACTGTCCTGGTGGATTATGGACTATGGAATCACAGGAACGTAAGAATGACTATGCTTATGCATTATTCTAGTTTAGAATGCAATTTTTGTTTTATTTTTCTAGCTGGAGTGGTGGGGGTGATCTGTCTGTCTTGACATGGAAATGTTTCTAACTGAAATGCTTTACTATAATCTGAATTCTTTTCTGAACCATATGTCTTAATAAAGCAGTAATGTTTTGGAATTGCATGCATTGGTTTCTTGAACAGACTAACCTATCTAATTGGCCATGTGTATTTGCTACCTTATAGAGCCCAGATTTGCCTGAGTGTAAACTCATGGATTGTCTGTGTTACTTGTTTTTACTTAACAAAGGGGATGGACTTGAGGAAGGAAAATTAGTGCAGGGCCTGGCTGAGATCTAGGGCTCGTCTTAGCTCATAAGGATTGACTAATTTTCTGGAATCTCTCCTTCTCCGGCTTCCCCTTAATCTCCTTGGAGATGGGGGATTGTTTATCTTTGATCGACTGCTGTCTACCGATGCCCCCTCAACATTGACAGCTCAGCGTCGACACCATTACTTTGAGGACCAAGCACTCGACGTCAATATTGATTCATCTGACCAGAGTCTCAGGCCTCAAACACCATCAGTACTTTTAACATCTCCAGACTCTGACCTGGCAGACACAGATCCTCTGTCACCAGCAGAGGATTTTCAAACCTATGTTCAACTAATGGTTCGTATGGCCATATCCCTCAACCTGCAAATCCAGAGACCCAACAACTGAAACAGCAGATCATCTTTATGATTCCATCTCTAAAGACACTACCACACGGGTCCACATATCCATGCTCCCTTCTCTCCTAAGTACAGCTAGGCATTCTTGGACCAAATTGGCATCATCTCACTTGGTGTCTAAATGCATTGACAACCTTTATTGAGTACATGATGTGGATGGAGTCTTTTTACAAAAACAACCAGCTCCCAATTCCATCTTTGTCAAAGCTTCACAGTCTCACTCTCAACACCAACAAGTGCTAATACCACCTAATAAAGATAGCAGGCGGATTGTCTCTATGTACAGATGGCTATATTCCTCTGCTGCTTTCAACATGAGAGTGACCAACTACCAAGGAGCTATGGGCGTTTATCTGTGCTTTCTTTGGGACACTATGTCTACCTTTATTGATGCGCTCCTGAAGGAAAACGTCTTAGCACGAACTTTTCAACAAGAGGGTCTCTTGATAGCAAAACAACAGATGCTGTCTGCTAAACACACTGTTGATACCACGTGTAAATCAATGGCTACCTCTGTAGCACTTTGATGCTTCTCGTGGCTTAGAACTGCGAGTCTCACCAAAGATATGTGCGCCACATTGAAGACCTCCCATTCGATGGAGTTTGTCTTTTCAATGCTGAGATGGATAACATTCTTGAGAATGTTCAGAAAAAGAGGACAGCTGCCAGGTGTTGGGGAGTATACCCCATATACCAACAGTGCCCTCAATGCTATCAGTGGCACCACCCATAAACCTCTTACTAAAAATTCCAGCAAGAACCTCAAAGGCAAACATTTTGTGTACCTTAATATAAACAACAACCTTACAAGCCAAGCCTCATCAACAGACCACAACCAGGCACAATTACCGTAAGCCTAAGCATCACGTTTGACATTCAAACGGCTGAGATCCCAATACTATCTCCCACTTCTTACCTGTGTGGAAGCACTTATCTGCATGGGCACACATCACCACAGATGCATGGGTCCTCTCCATCATACGGAACAGGTACTGCATCGAATTCCACCAGCTTCCTCCACCGTCACACACCATCATACCTCCATCTCAAACTCTGCAGGATGGAATACAGTCGTTAATACTCAAAGACGCCATAGCTAGCTTATCAGCTTGGTCGAGCTCCAGCGCCACAGAGTATCTGCCCTCATTCCACCAGGTCGTTGGCAACTCCTATGGGATTTCTTTTAGGCATCCCTCTACCTGATGTCTGTGCCTCTGCCACATGGGCACAGCCATACATATTTATCAATCACTACACATTGGACGTTCAGCAGAAATCTGATCCTGCTTTTGGGCGTGCTGAGTTATAATCTACCTTGGCGTGACATCCTCCTCTGGGTAAGACAGCTTGTTAGTCACCCATAGTGTGATTCACAGAGGCCACAAAGAAGAATGACACAATTGGACCTCTGTAATTCACACATCCCGACCCAGCGTCCCCACTGTCATGCCCTTTTTCTTTATGCGGCAGTTGACCTAACTGAAAGGAGAGCCTGGCGCCAAAGTACATATACCAGGGGGGAGGGTTTATGCTAATGTATCTTTTTGCCACCACAGAAGCTCTAGAATGTTCAGACGAGATTCCATGCATGTGCAGATTACCCATAATGTGAATCACAGAGGTCCACTCGAAGAACTACAATTACAGGTAGGTAACCTGTCATTTCAAGTTCCAGAAAAACATCTACTGTACTTCTGCTTCAATGACTACGCAAAAGTCTTTGTGTGGACCACAGAAAACTATGGCAAGTTCTTAAAGAAATGGGAGTGCCTGACCACCTTATCTATCTCCTGAGAATCTATATGTGGGACAGGAAGCAACAGTTAGAACTGGATATGGAACAACTGGTTGATTCAAAATTGGGGAAGGAGTACGACAGTGCTGTATATTGTCTCCCTGCTTATTTAATTATATGCAGAACACATCATGCGAACGGCAGGACAGGATGAATCCCAAGCCAGAATTAAGATGGCCGGAAGAAATATCAACAACCTCAGATATGCAGACGATACCACTCTGATGGCAAAGTGAGGAGGAATTAAAGAATCTCTCAATGAGGGTGAAAGAGGAGAGTGCAAAAAAGCCCAACATAAAAAAAACTAAGATCATGGCCACTGGTCCCATCACCTTCTGGCAAACAGAAGGGGAAGATATGGAGGTACTGACAGATTTTACTTTCTTGGTCTCCATGATCACTGCAGATGGTGACAGCAGCCTCAAAATTAAAAGACGCCTGCTTCTTGAGAGGAAAATGATGACAAACCTAGACAGCATCTTAAAAAGCAGAGACATCACCTTGCCAACAAAAGTCCGCTTAGTTAGAGCTATGGTTTTTCTAGTAGCAATGTATAGAAGTGAGAGCTGGACCATAAAGAAGGCTGACCACCGAAGAATTGATGCTTTTGAATTGTGGTGCTGGGGGAGACTCTTGAGAGTCCCCTGGACTGCAAAGAGAACAAATCTATCCATTTTGAAGGAAATCAACCCTGAGTGCTCACTGGAAGGACAGATCCTGAAGCTGAGGCCCCAATACTTTGGCAATCTCATGAGAAGAGAAGACTCCCTGGAAAAGACCCTGATGTTGGGAAAGTGTGAAGGCAAGAGGAGAAGGGGACAACAGAGGACGAGATGGATGGACAGTGTCATCAAAGCTACCAACATGAAGTTGACCCAACTCTGGGAGGCAGTGGAAGACAGGAGAGCCTGGCGTGCTCTGGTTCATGTGGTCACGAAGAGTTAGACATGACTAAACGACTAAACAACAACAACCTGTCATTATATTGTAGAGTGAGGAAGACTTTCTGTATCCTTCCAGATTGCCTTTTCTATCATAAGGAGGAAATGTCAGCTTGTACTTTAATATCTCCGCAGGGAAACACTCCAGCCTCCCAAGCTGTTTCTGTCTCTTGGTTAGGAAACAATGTGTTTATTGGGTTCTAGTTCGGGTCCCCCACTATATCCTTTCTTTGCTTGTTTACATTTCTTTCTCCTCTGCTGTCTTCAATCTTAACACATTGGAACAGAGACTCCAGATGATTCACTCAAGTGAGGAAAATTCTAAAGGTGGCACTCCCTAGCAGGAGGTGTAGGACAATTGTCAAAACAACTGCCAATGCAACCTCTGTTCCAATAGCCCCCTTTGCCCTTTCCACTTTTTGTCAAGTAATAGCATGTTGAATTCTGTCCTTTAAGTTGCTGTGAAACAGCAACGAAATAGGGGCATTTTGCTCATCACTTGAAAGCCCTGCTAATGGCAGGGTCTGGGCATTCCCCTTTGGTGTATAAGAGTGATCAGTTTGTGTCATCCGTACATCTGTGATTACAGTATTGTCCACTTTTGGAAGGTAAGTGGGGTAGAGCTTGATAAGTACTTATGCAGGTTGGTGCATAATACCAGGGGTCTGCAGGTAGGTATACGGAGAAATTCTGTCTGAAATCCTAGAGAGGTCAGTGTTAGCAATCCTGTAGTAGACTAGGTAGCTTCCTATGGGGCTGTGATTGTCTCTTGCAAGAAGAGATGCTTTAGGGCAGTGGCTCCTAACCTTTTTTGCACTGTCATCCCCTTTTATAATAGCCAAGTAACCTGCAATCTCCTGCCACATTTGTATAAAAAGGTATTTTCAGTGGGGTAAAGTCATCACTTCTCAGAAAGTAGAAGCTTCTTTCTCTCCCCAAAGAGCTTGTTTCTTATAACATACATATACATGGTAACTTTAATATCCCACTCTGAAAGGTCAAGAAAGAAATTATTTAAACAAGGGCTACAACAAATATAAGGTGACCCACAACTCTCCAGAAAAAACTTCACAACCCCCTTAAGGATCACAGCTCCCAGCTTGGGAAACATTACTTTAAAGTCTCCTTGGGTTTATTTTTTCTGATACTAAAGGAGAGGAGGAACATAATTTCAATCCAAGATATGAAACGGCTAAAAAGATCCATGAAGAAGCAGTATTTCAAGATGGAAACGTGAACATCCACAGCATTAGGCACTGAATTCCAGGACAACTTGCTATCTATAGAGGTCTTACATTAAAAATTACAAAGGGTTTTTTTAGGTTTATGTAAAAGAACCACAGACCTTCTAATCTACAACTTCTTGTAGTCAAAGATACCCTCTCCTCTATAAAGTAAGAGAAATTTTTCAGAATTTCTTCAGAATAGATTTACAGTAAGAAAATTCTGTTAATGCTTGCACGTTAGATGTTAAACAGTTATAAAAATATAGAAAAACACATTGTATTTCTTTTCCCTGACAGGTGACAGGGGAACTACTATAAACCTTCCAGGAAGACCAGGTTCTAAAGGGGAAGCTGGCATACCTGGACCTACAGGTGTGTCTGTCTGTTGGTGTGTGTGATGAAACACTTCATTTTTGGACAAATATCACCATCTGTAGACCTTGAGATGATTTATGAAGGATGCCTAACCTATGTAGAACAGTATATAGATTATGATAATTGATCCATTTTACATTTTTACTATAATGTTTGGTTCAGATTTGTAGTAGTTTGCTTGTTCTTTTAGTAGAAAGTAATGCTGTGCACATGATTTGGCTGATTCCTGCATCCAGGAGCACTTCGGCCAAATTTGGATCAATTTGGCCTTGGTCCAGATTGGGCTGCTGTGTTCTGGTGCAGGTCACCATGCCCCAACATGGTTGTTCTGACCTAATTATTATTTTCAAAATACTTCTTCAGTAGGGCAGTTTTAAAATTGTTTCCAAAATGGAAGTGTGGTCAGAATCCTTTTGTACAATTAAACACAAACAACTTAAGTTTGTGCCTGTGGTAGCTACTTGAGCACCAAGGTGGAAGGGCCACCTACACATTTATGCCAAAGCATTATGCAGTCAGTTCTGCTGGGGATATGTGACTTTACATTATACTGGGATGAACAGGACACTGGCCAGTGTTTATAGACTCCATCTATTTTCCAAACATTTGTTTTGTAAACCATTTTTATTCTTAATTGTTGTAATCCTCAATGTTATTTTTGTTACTTAATATTTTTCAGTTCAGTATTTTCCACATGTATGCTCTTAATTTGCTATGTTCGTATGTTGCCCTTTTTGACTAATTTGCAGCAAGCAATCTGATTACAGCTGTAGAAACATATTTGTTCTGAAGCTAAGGTTCCTTGTATTGCCTTTCAAAATACTGTATGGAGAGGGCATGTATTGAAATCTAAGTTCTGTAAAAAAATATGCAGAGCTGTAGGAAGGATAGTGCCTCGAAGTAGAATAACCTTGCTTGATTCACTTGAAATTGAGGATGCCAAATAGAAAATAGTGACTTGACAATGGCAGCCCTATCTTGGCTGGCATGAGAGTCAAAGATTCGATTCCTAAGAGCATGAGGGCCAAAACAAAGAAATGAAAAGACTAAACCTTTAACTTGTCTTGACACCACTGTGCCCATCCTGCCAACTGAAGTTTTTGATTTTAAGGTTTTCCGCAGTCTTTTGATATATTCTCTTTCTGTCAGTTCTTTAACTTTTGTGTGTATGATGTTGTCTGCTTCTAGTTTTCCAAAGTATTTAGAATTTTCATCACTTGAGAGTGATTTTATAATATTGCCATTTTTTAGCTGTATTCCGTCTAGTTTTGGATCTTCCCACAATGTATAGACAGAGCTGCACAGATGTCAATTCCAAATTTCAATTGGATATCATCACTAAATATTTGCACTGTGTTTAGCAGTGATTCTATTTCTGTGGAACTTTTTGCATATAGCTTTAGGTCATCCATGTATAAGAGATCATTGATTTTTCTAGCTTGTTGTGAAATATGGTAGCGCAATCCAGTTTTATTTAAAATTATTGACATAGGGATTAGTGAGATGTTAAACAGCAGAGATGACAAAGTCAAATGCCTTTTTATAGTTTATCCAGGACATGTTAAGGTTTATTTTTTGTCTTTTTGCATTTTTCAGGATCATTTTATCAATAAGCAGCTGATCTTTTGTCCCTCTTGACTTTTTAAAGTTCCCTTTCTGTTCAGTTGGGTATAGGGAGTTTTCATTTAAGTATTTATATCTAAATCTTGCAAGTACTCCTGTGAGGAGCTTAAACATTGTTGGAAGGCATGTAATAGGTTGATAATCACTGGGTTCATTACCCTTTTGATGATCTTTCATTATCAGAAATGTACTGCCTGTTGTCATCCAGTCTTCAGTTGTAGAATTTTTAAGTAAGTGATTGAATTGCACTGCTCATAATTTCTGGGTTGTTCCATGCACAATAGAGTTGTTCCTCTATTGATGCTTTCTTCCACTGTTGTGTCTACCTCTACCCTCCATTTGTCTTCCATATTATGGTCATTGTTCTGTGTAGATTTTGCCACTTTTTCTAGTTGTTGCAATTTCAGTTCTGAAAACACTTTACTCCAGATGATAAACCTTCTCTGGTCCATTAATCGTTCAGTTATGTCACTACTTCGATGTTTTGTTTTCTAAATTTCCGTCATTCTTTTTTGAAAACCATGGGCTGTTGGGTTTGCCTTGTAATAACATTTAATAATTTCTCGATTTTCGGTGAGAGTCCAAGGTTTACATTGTTCCAGTAGCTTTGCAGCATTCTGTCTCGATCCCTCATTAGGGTCTGCTGAGCCCTGTAGCCCATTTGTCGCCAGATGCCCTGGGGCTATAGAATCTGACGCAATCCTTGTTGACCTAGGTCACAACCGATCTGGTATGGATTTCTGTTTATTTCCTCTCATCATAATTGACGGTTGGAGGACACAGTTGGTCTGGCTTCTCAGCTGTTTGGCTTGAGAGACACTTCAGCATAACTTTCATCCTCACTGAATCATGCAAGCCCCTCTGCCTCAACAAGCCCTGTGCCCATGGAGGGGGGGATGATGATGACGATGATGATGATCATCATCATCTATTTAGGTGGCCATATTGCCTATATGGTGGGTCCTCCACTCCCCACCGATGTCCCCCAGTAAGTTCTGGTAACCCCTGTATTATACTGTCCCCAATGCATTGTCAATTCTGTTAGACCAAAATAGAGACAAATTAAAGGTACTTATTTCAAACCAGCTTATGTCTCAGGTGGCCTATATGAAAACCCTAAATTACAGTCATGCCCCGCTGGATGATTACTCCGCTCTACGACGAATCCGCATTATGTTGACGTTTTTGCAATAGCTTTTGCGATCGCAAAACAATGTTTTCAATGGGGGAATTTCACTTCACGTTGATTGGTTCCCTGTTTCGGGAACCGATTTTTCGCTTTACGACGATCAGCAAACAGCTGATCGTCGGGTTTCAAAATGGCCACCAGCTTTTAAAATGGCCCCCCGCTGTTTTCTAGGAGGGATTCCTCACTTTACAGGCACCAAAATGGCTGCCGTATGGAGGATCTTCACTGGACGAGCAGGTATTCAGCCCATTGGAACGTATTAACCAGGTTTTAATGCGTTTCGGTGGGGTTTTTTAATTTTGTTTGATGATGTTTTCGCTCTACAGCGATTTCGCTGGAATGAATTAACATCGTCAAGCGAGGCACCACTGTATTGTAGAATTATGATTACTTGATAACAAAAAGCCAGAACCCTCTTCCTAATAAAATAAGAACATGTCAGTATTTTCATTGCACCATTGTAAAATTAAATATGTTAAAGAAATTAATAGTTTTTTTAAATTATTATTATGGTCAAACTAAATATATAACTTGAACAAGATTTGGATTATATAATATTGTCCATAAGTTATGACTTTGAAACATATATTAATCTTCAAGTGGAAGTATATTTATTCCATGTTCACCAAAATAAAACATTCTTAGAGGTTTGAAAGTACTGAATAAAATATTATAGAAAAACATCAGCTGCAATGGCTGCACCCAAGGGTGGGGATTGGTGAGGGAGGAATGAGGCGAAACTGCCTTGTGCGCTTTCGCACCTCCATCAACTGCAGCCACACATGCAGCCAACAAGGGTCCCGACAGCTGCTGCCACCTCAGCTCTCTTCGAAGGCCGGAAACACATGCTGTGAGGCCTGGCTAAGCAGGGAAGCAACATGTTCAATGCCTCCCTGCTGCAACATGAGGCATCAGAGGTAGCCACAAAAGCAGTTGGAAGCCAAGAGAACCCATTTGCAGATCGAATATCACCCACAGTGATGCAAAAGCACCTCCACCCAATTCCACTGCCAAACCAGGCTGTTGTCTTTGAGTGCCAAGCATGGGCGTGCTCTGTAGCCTGGCAGCAGAAGGGAGCAAGCTGCTGTTGGCTCCCTTGCCACATAGAGGGTTGGCTGGGTGGGGTCTGGCCTTACAAAGGACATCTGGTCCTGCCCCCAGCCATCTTGGTGGATAACACCTATTGGTGTCCCCATCTGCCTGTCTCCCACCAGGAAAGGAGGGCTAAGAATCCCTGGCAGAGCATTATTCAGCTCTGGCAGAGAGAACAATAGACTGTAGTGTTGCTTTCATGCTTGTATTAAAGAGTGCAAGTTATCAAAGATGTTTTGATTTACTTGTGCTGAGAGGAAACACTGATCGCGTAGCTGTGTATAAGTATTTCTGGCATGTGGACTATGCAGTCCATGGGATCTTTCTGCCAGTTCCTCTGCAAGTTTTTTCTTGGATCTCAGGGTTGCAGAATATGAGTGCCAGAGTGGGGAAAAAGAACTCAGCTGATTGGTTATTGGCAAGAAAAGCTGGTCACCTTTATTTGTAAAAGCTCCCTCCCAGTAATACCCAATATTAATAGCATGCAAGTTTGTCATTATCCCAGCTGTCTGTTACATTCCTAGATACATGACTGGGGATTCTTTATTTTTTAATGTATTTTTTATTTTTAAAAACTAGGGATAAGGTAAGGAATACAAAAGGTAGAGGGTGATATGGGGGTAAAGAGGGGGAAGGAGAACACAAAATCTACTGTCATCCAATCTGTTTGTTCATGTTGTGATATCAAGTCAACTTTTCACCTTTCTTCAATTTCGTTGCCCTCCAGGTTTCAACTTACAATTACATCTTAGTTTAATTCTGTGTTATTCAAGCACTATTGGTGACTCAAGCCATTTATATAATAAATCCCATTGTTCAGTTGCCTTTTGTTTGGCCAGTCTTTCAACACTTCTTGATAGAATATCCATTTCTGCCACTTCCCATATCTTCTCAATGAGTTCCTCTTGTTTTGGTATTTCTGATTTCTTCCAGTTCTCTCTCTATATAACTAGGTAGTTCTTTGTCTTATCTATATTATCTGGTATAATGCTCAGTAAAAACAATTCTGGGATTAGTGGAACTTTACAAACCAGTATTTTTGTAGCCAGTACCTTTTCACTACTCTACAAGTCCACCACATATGGTAAAAACTTTCCTCATGTGCTTCACACTTCCAACAAACATTTGACACCTCTGTATAAATCTTTGACAATTTTCCGGAGTCATATGCCACCTATAAAACATCTTATATATGTTCTCTTTGAAATTTACCAATTTTGTGAGCTTTATTACTATTAGTACTTTAGTACTATTTTTCCATATTTGCAACCATTGATCAATATCAATATTATGTCCTATATCTTGTGCCCACCTAACCATACATTCTTTTACCATCTCATCTTGCATTTTAGTTTCAAGCAAATAATCATACATTTTCTTAATTACTTTATCATTTGAGCCCAGCAGAAGTTTATCAAATATCATTTGTTCTGTGTAAAAGCCCTCTGTTTTATCTTTTCTATACCTAGATTCCACTTCTGCTTTGGACAACCAGTCTAGATATATACTTTGTGTTTCTAACTCTTCTTTGGACCTTAACTCACAATCATTTTTAAATAGATCTTCATATTTTGAAAGTTTCACTTCTGTCATGAGGTTAGGTTGTGTAAAGGCCTCTATGGGTGATACCCAGCCTGGTGTTTTTTGTTAAATCTGCTGGATGATCATTTTCCAAGTCCCTAGTAGGGTTATTCTTATCATATGCAAGTTAAAACGTTTCTGCTCTTTATCTTTTTTGTACCATAGAAAAGCATGTCGACCTAACTGTAAATCATTTCCTTCCAACTTGAAAAATCTATCATTATCAAAAGTTATCCATTCCTTTATCCAGACTAATACACAGGCTCTATAATACTATACCCAATCTGGGAGACCAAAACCTGCTCTTTGTTTGGCATCTTGCATTGCTTTGATTTTAATTCTTGGTTTTTTTACCTTGCCACACAAATCTCATGATTATCTTATTAAGTTCTTGAAAAAAAATGACTGTTTTAATATTATGGGAATTGTCTGAAATAAAAATAAAATTTTAGGTAGAACATTCATTTTGGTGGTTGCTATTCTTCCCATCAACAATAGCTGTAATTTATCCCATCTCTCCAAGCTATTCTTAATCTCCTTAATCAACTTCATATAATTGTCTTTGAATTACGTACAACAGTTTAACCACTGTGCCTCGTGGCACAGTGGTTAAACTGCTGTACTGCAGCCAAAACTGTGCTCACGACCTGGGGTCAATCCCAGGTAGCCGGCTCAAGGTTGACTCAGCCTTCTATCCTTCCAAGGTCAGTAAAATGAGTGCCCAGCTTGCTGGGGGAGGGGGGCAATGTGTACCCTGCATAATTAACTTGTAAACCGCCCAGAGAGTGCTTGAAGCGCTATGGGGCGGTATACAAGCAACGCACTTTGCTTTTGCTTTTTTCTTTGTGATTTGGATCCCTAAATATCTGACTCTCTTCTCTTCTTGAAAGTTAGTTCTTTCTATTAATTTCTGTCGTTCTTGATCTCTCATATTTTAACAAGTATTTTTGTTTTCTTTTGGTTTATTTTCATTCCTGCCATATTACCAAAATTCATCAGCATCTCCAAGTTTATTGATTTGAAAAAAAAATTCATCTCATTTTTAATTTTATTCAAAAAGTTCGCTTCTCTCAATAATTGCATGTTAAGTCTCCAAAAGCCACTCCTTATCCTATGCCCTAATGTCATCAATATTAAATTATGGTCTGCATATGTATTTGGTAATATTTCAATGTCCTCTACTTGATGTGTAGCTTCCGCTGATATCCAACAATTATCTATTCTTGACCATGATTTATGTCTATTTGAGTAAAATGTATAGTCTCTTCTGTTCGGGTTTCTGAGTCTCCATAGGTCAATTAGGTTTAATTCTTCTGCTGTTGGAAGGAACACCTTAGGTATCATATTCCTCGTCTTTTTCATCCTATTTTCAGTTTTCTTAAATGTGTCCTTCTCTTTGTCAATTATTGCATTGAAGTCTCCCATAATGCACATTTTTGTTGTATTAATTGATTCTTCAGTTGGGAATAAAATTTACCTTGGGCTTCATTTGGTGCATAGATGTTAGCCAATAAGATTTTTTCGCCTTCCTTAGAGATTTCTACTATCAGTAAACTCCCATCCTCAGCGGCAAACACCAATTCCAGATCTAACTCTTTTTTGATATACAAAGTCACTCCTTTTTTCTTTTGTCTGCTTGACTTAACCCAATTTTGGGTTTTCTAACAGTTTTTAATCTTTTTCTTTAATATGAGTCTCCTGGATAAATATGATATCTGCCTTAGTTTTGAGGAGTTTGCTGAATATTTTTCTTCTTTTTTGGGGTGAGTTAAGTCCTTTCAGGTTCACTGAGAGAAGTTTGACTTGTTTAGACATCTTGCTGATCTTTACTGCACACTCCTGTACTGCAGTGAGTCCCGGACCCTTTGTGCACGGCAGGAGAGAAAACTGAACATGTTCCATATGCGTTGCCTCCGACGCATTTTTGGTATCACCTGGCAGGACAAAGATCTAAATAGAGTAGTCCTAGAATGAGCTGGAATTTTTAACATGTATACACTACTGAAACAGCGACGTCTACGTTGGCTTGGGCACGTCGTGAGAATGGCTGATGGTCGGATTCCAAAGGATCTCCTGTATGGAGAATTAGTGCAGGGAAATCGTCCCAGAGGGGAGACCACAGCTGTGATACAAGGATATCTGCAAGTGAGATCTGAAGGCCTTGGAAATGGACCTCAACAGATGGGAAACCCTAATATCTGAGCGTTCAGCCTGGAGGCATGAAGTGCATCCCGGCCTCTCCCAATTTGAAGAGACCCTCGCCCAGCAGGCTGAGGCAAAGAGGTAGTCACGAAAGCAGCAAAATCAGGGAGCTAGACGGGGTACAGATTGTATTTGTCCTAAGTGTGGAAGGGATTGTCACTCTTGAATTGGCCTTCTCAGCCACACTAGACGCTGTTCCAAGTCCTCCATGCAGAGCACGATACCATAGTCTCTCGAGACTGAAGGATGCCTATGATGATGATGATCTTTACTACCTTTTTTTTATCACTCTGTTCCTTTTCTGGAGATGACTTTCTGCATGTCTTCATGTGTACATTTTCTACATTTGCCATTAGTTTTCAGCCACTCGTTTGTCCAACTATCTTAACTGATATAATTATACCACTTTATCTTCTATTGAATTTTAATTGTTGTAAGCCGCCCAGAGACCTTTGGGTAGAGTGGGCGGCGTATAGGTTAAATAAATAAATAAATAAATAAATAAATAAATAAATAAATAAATAAATAAATAAATTATTAGTTTGAAGTTTAACTATAATCTGATCCTTCAATCTGATTTTAATCATCCAATCCTTTAATCTAACCATCTCTCTGGCTTATTTGCATTTTCAAAAAAAAATTGCTTTGCAAATTTAAGCTTCTTCGCAGTTTCCTCAGTGAGCAATAATTTTATCTGATGTTGGAATTCTTTATCAGTCAATGCAGGGAGTGCAGGGAGCACAATAAGATAACTTGCATCACTGTCCTTACATGATTCCAAAAGGCAACAGAATTCTAGCCATTGTCTTACGTATTCTGGTATATTTGTTATTCTGCAGTGAACCCTCAGAAAGCTGAGCTCTGGCTCACGTGGAGCCCTTCCACCTCTTCAGAGCTGTCGCTTTTCACATGAGCAAAATGATTACATTTCTTCCTCATATGCTGATTTAACCCCTATTTGAACATTTGATTTAGCTGACCAATGCTCACTTGCCATGCGACTAAAAAGATTGTCATCACACACTTACTGCCCATTAGGTTGCTTCTGCTTTTTTTGTGCAGCTTTTTTATTGTAAAGCTTCAGGTTGCGATAGGTATTGTAGGAAACAAGTACCATACACTAGGAAGACAATATGAAGACAAAATCTGCATGAATAAGCAATATTGGGCTATTATCTGTTTTTTTAAAAAATACCTTTAAGCAGTTTGGGGCAGTATATAAACAGCACACTTTGCACCTTGCTTTTGAAAAATTAAACTTTATAGAGCAACAAGCATACACACTCGTGAAGCTGTCTGAAATTTGAGAAAGCTAACCTACTTTTTAGTGTCCACCATAACCATACCATACCTATGCAGGCATGAAAAAATAGTACAGTGGGTTTGTTTTCCCAGTACCAATGAATAGGAGAACTGGTGGTGATCTGGATGTCTGCATTTTGATTCAGATGCAGAGCATTGTGCAACTCGGGACTGAATCAATTTGGACCAAATCACAATCTTAACAATTTTACCAAAGCAGGCCCTGAACTAAATTGGTGGGGGCTGCATGTAGTCTGAATAGAAAGCTGGAGTATTAATTTAATAAATGAATGAATGAATGAATGAATGAATGAATGAATGAATGAATGAATGAATGAATGAATGAATGAATGAATGAATGAATGAATGAATGATGTCCAGTGGCTCTTAACATATGAGTCAACAGCTAATGTTCACTGTCACCAGAATCTTGCTGCACAACTTTATGCCACATGACCATGGCCATTTCAGGAAATTTAAGAGTTTCTTATTCTCCCCCAGATTCTGGTAATCCCTAGGGATCCCTTTTGTCCTGGGAAGCCTTAGGGAGTCAGCTTTTTGGTTCCCGAAAACCACCACTGCCAGTCCCAGTGGCAAACGAGGAGTAGCAGTGCCAATTTGGGGCTCTTAAGTTTGCTCTCCTATTCTGTGTCTCCCAAAGTCTTTTCCAAGGTCAAAAGGAATCTCTAGACATCCCTGGAACCTGGCGGCAGGGGCGGGCAAGAATAGGAAACTTTTGGTTTCTCTAAAATGGACATGGCTGTCATTGTTGTGCAATGTACATTTTCTCTGGAAGGAACTTATAATTGTTAGATGCAGAAGTCTTTACAGAGAGTGACATGGGAGTAAACCTCACTGAACTCACTCATTCAGTAAGTATATATATAATTGCACTGGAGAAATAGATATTCAAATATGGGTTTACTGGTACAAGAGGACAAGAATTTATTTAAAAAAATTAAGCTTTTGTGTATATTTCTGTGCTATTTATATTGACTGACTTTTGGGGATATGGAAGTATTGGGTGAGATAACCGGCTAAAGCATCATGTGATAGATCAGGCTTTCCTGCATTTACGTTTGACAGTGTCTAAGCCAGAAGAAATGGCATTTATTTACTTTGTTATTTTTGCAGGGGTGAAAGGAGCCATAGGGGAAAAAGGGGGAAGTGGTGAACCAGGTTTCCCTGGCATTCAAGGCATAAGAGGCTCTCAAGGCTCTCCTGGTTTAACGGGACAAAGAGGTAACATTTACATGTTTATATGTTGATGTAGAAATTATTGTAAGAAACAAAGAAAATGACTATTATTAGTTAATATAGTTATGAACATGCTTAATAAGTTACATAACATTACACACATCATGGTAAAATACAGTTATGCTTAAAATAATAGTGCTTAAAATAATACATTAATTCTACAAAGTAAAAGACTAGGTGCAGAATTCTCATTCATGATATATTAACGGGTGCTTAAAATACTGTTCTGTATTCTGAGATTTGAAAAGTAGTGCAAACTCATTTTGGAGCAAACTCAGTTTGACAAGATGGAGATGTTCTTTAATTTATTTTACCTATTGCATTTTTGTTGGACTTGTAATTGTTTTCCAGTGTTTAATTAGCAATTATCCATAATGAAGAATTAATAATCTGTAAACAGAATTGGTTGTATACTTCTCGCTTTATTAAGAAAACACACAAGATGATATGGACATACCAAATCTCTCATATATCCTGTATATTCATAATAATTTTCCATATGAAATAAATCTTTGTTTAATGTATTCGCGAAGGCTTTCATGGCCGGGATCTAATGGTTGTTGTGGGTTTTTCGGCCTCTTTGGCCATATTCTGAAGGTTGTTCTTCCTGATGTTTCACCAGTCTCTGTGGCCGGCATCTTCAGAGGACTGGAGTAGGAACTCTGTCCATGCTCTGTTGGTGTTTGTTGGATAGTATTTAGAGCTGTGGGAACGGCTTTTTGTCTTTTTTTTTTTCAGGAGATAGGGTTTTTTCAGGAGCATGTTTTTGTTTTGATGAGGAAGGGGGGAGAAGGAGAGATTATCTGTCACTGTGGTTGATGGGTGTCATTAGCTAGTCTTTTTTGTTATGAAATGATCTCTGGCCCTTGTGGCTCATTGACCTTTTGCAGGTTGTATTTTTCAGAATGGGCCATCAGGTCAGGTTTAGTTTCAGGCATTCTTCTTTCCTGTTGAAGCTTTGTTTATGTTTATGGATTTCTATGGCTTCCTTGTGCAGTCTAACATACAGATTGCTGGTGTTGTCCAGTACTTCAGTATTTTGAAATAGAATTTCATGTCCAACTTGTTTTAGGGCATGTTCAGCTACTGCTGATTTTTCCAGTTGTTTTAATCTGCAATGTCCCTCATGTTCTTTGATTCTGGTGTGAATGCTGCATTTTGTGGTCCCGATATATACCTGTCCATAACTGCAAGGTATCCGGTATACTCGTGCAGTGGTGAGGGGGTCCCTTCTGTCCTTTGCTGACCATAACATTTGTTGTACTTTTGTGGTGGGCTTGAATACTGTTTGTAGGTTGTGTTTTTTCAAAAGTTTCCCCATGTGGTCCGTGCCCCCTTTGATGTATGGCAGAAATACTATATTTGTGGGTGACAGTTTTTCTTCTTCAGTTTGGTGTTGTTTTCTTGGTTTGATGGCTCTTGTGATTTCATTTTTGGAGTAGCCATTTGCCTTTGTTTACCTGGCAGTGCCAATGCTTAGTGCTTCCTTTTTTAAAAGAAATTATGCAATATCCAAAAAGTTATATGCTGTCTTAACATTAATTCTGTTGTGATTTAAAGCTAAGCAGAATGAAGATCATTGATTGTACCCATAGCCATGGAGGCCTAGCAACACTAAACAACCCTCTGGCCTCCCCTCCCATAGCACAATTGACCTAGCTGTTCATTTCTCCAAATTGCACATGTGCTGCCTGCATCCATTTTTATTTCCCAGTGGTGATTTGGAGCTTTTTAAATCTGTGTTTTCAAGTGCTAGGCATCACCATTTTTTGAATTTGAATATGGTGCCACCCTGGATTCCAGATACAAATGTATTTCTTTGCATATATATCATACATTGCATTCCAGTTTTGCCCGAATGAACTGATGACAGTTTAGAAGTTGCTAGCTTACACTTGAATGCCTGCTGAAAATTTGTTCCAGGGGGTTGATGGATCTTCTGCAACATTCCATGGGATTGCAGGGGGAAGGGGGACGTGGTGTCTGTGCCTCCTTTCAGTCAGTAGAACCCTTCCCTGGTTCAAAAGCTGTCTGTTGGCTGAATTTGATTGAATTAGGATCCAACCAAAATCAGTTTTAAGTTTGTTGAGAATATACAGTATTTCTGCTTTTGCATTGTCAGAGGAGTTATTGAGGAAAATGTGGTTTCCATTTCTAAATACTATTATTAAACAGGATTTTTGAAAACCGCTATTACTAAAGAATGACAAATCAACACAAATAGGAAAAAAATGATTAAAACGATACATGTAGAAGTTGGTCAAAGCCGCATTTGTAACATTTAGTCAAAGCTGCATTTATTACTATCAGCAATTAGTGTACGTGTGGTTGGTTTAGATCATTTTTCTGTGATGCCTTAGGAAGTGCTAGCAAAGGTGATGTCATTTTAGAAGAGGATAATTTTTTTTAAAAAAGTCTTATTGAAAGGTAGATTTCCTCATGAATCAGCTGTATTTTGAAGAGTATTTTAAAGAAAAGGCATCTGTTGCAGAATAGACAAAGAATTTCACATACTAACAACAGGAATCACATATGTTGATCTCATCCTAATAATTGTTCATAGACTGTTTTTTCATGTGCCATTAAGTCAATTCTGAATTATGGTGACCCTTTTCAGGGTTTTCCAGGTAGAGAAAACTCAGATGTTGTTTCCCATTCCCTTCTTCTGGGCACCCTGAGACTATGCTGAAGTTATGCATGCATATAAAGCCTTTTGAAGCATATAAAGCATATAAAGCCTTTTGAAGTGTATTTTTAAATTAGCTAATTTTACTTTGAAGCAGCAGGTAGAAAAGGAAGAGTACCAGCATGATGGATATATTTGCTTCTTGATTTTTGTTTACTTTTGGAGCAAATAGTTTATGGTAAGTCCAGTCATGCTTTTACCATCATTTGATTAATAAAGTAATAATGCAGAGGATACTGAAATATTTATTCCACAGGACTCCCAGGACAAGTTGGGGAACGAGGTTTAGCAGGAGAGCCAGGTATTCCTGGATTATTAGGTGAAAAAGGAAGGTTTGGGTTGATCGGAACTCCAGGAGCAAAAGGTAAATGAAATTGTTTCATTATTTTTAAGAATATATTATTGTATGTTTTGAATTTATAGAAGAAAGTTCTGTTCTAAAGTCTAATTGAAACACATCCTAAAATGCTTTCTGACATGTTATAATACACAAATCTTTTTATAATGGAATTATAATATTATAATGGAATTCCCAATGTGGTGTGGTAGACTAGGACTCTGGAGAACAGGATCTGAAGTCCCACTTGGCCATGGAAACTCACTGGGGCAGTGGAACTTCTAAAACCATTCCTTAAATATCTCACTTACTTTGAGAGCCCTATTAGGGTCTCTATAAATTGGTTCCAACTTGATAGCGCAGAGCACACTCAGATAGAAGTGTTGCTGCTGCTGTAATTTCCCCCCACCCCCTAATGCCGCTATTGGATGCAATCAAGGCAATGGCATGAAGGAAGGGAGTGCTTCCTTTCTCCCTCTCAGTTTAAAGCCCTCCTGATGAAGTTCTTCATGCTGTGGCCAAAAACATTCTTCCCAGTCCTTGTAAGGTACAAACCATCTCTGGCTAGCAGTCCTTCTTCCAGGGAGCTTAGCCCTTCATCCCAAAAACCAAATCCCTCTCGTCGACACAACTTTCGTAGCCAGTCATTCACTTAGAGTATCTTCCTTTCGATTCCTCTTCTAAGCACCAGTAGGATGGATGAAAAAAACTTTCTTGGCCCGAAAGGTCATGAGTTCCCTTCCCAGAACTTCAAAGTCAGATGTGATTTCTCGGTAGCTCTTCTTGGCTGTATCATTTGTTCCCACATGGACAAGAAGAAAGGGATATGTATCTATTTTATGAGTGATGGCAATCCTTCCATCATATCCCTTAACTGTCCTCCAGGGAGACAGCATACCTGGTGAGTCCATGGATCCTCCCAGCATATTTTGGTCTCAATTCCACGTAGTAGGGAGTCCCCTGCTACAACTACTCTCCTCTTCTTTTTGTAGGGTGTGGGTTCAGTGACTGTTTTCTGCTGCGCTTCAGCCCTACTCATGTCCTCCTGTGGGGTCTCCTCTGCATGCTGTCTGACAGACTCTCAAGTAACTGAAAGCAGTTTTGTAGTTCCACTGGGAAAGAGTGTCTTCTTCTTTGGCTCCTAACGGTGATTCTTTTTCATTGTGATTCCTCCACTATGTTTGCAGCCTCTACAGCATTTTCCTGCACTGCAATGTTTTGGTTTTCTTCCATCAGCAGTGTCCCCTCTGACAGCTGCTGCTGCTGAAGAGTTCTATCAATGTAGGCTTCATCTTCCCTTATAGCCTTGAATGTGGCTACTCACTGCTCCAAGTCTGTGACTTTATCTTCTAACAGTGCCACCCGTTTAAAAAAATGTATATAGCATTTTACACTCAGGAACAAAGACAAACATAGCACAAACTTTGCAGGTAACTGAATTCAATTGAATTCTCTCCACCCTCCATAATCCCTTCTAGCTTTTTAACTTTCAACTCTTTTCTTTAGGATACCTGTCCCTCTTGTTTTGTTAGTTTAAATGTAGTTGTATGTATATCCATAGGAACCAAATAAAATTATTAGGGGCCTCCCTCAGCGAGCTCTCTGTTTATTATCCTGTTTGCAAGCTCTGGTCGCAGGCTCCCTGGGTCTGTCTTTAGCTTTATTTATCAGCTATGTTGTGCCCAGAGTCAGGAATCAAAATTTTTTTTCCAGTTTGTGCTATGGGAGATCACTTGCTTTCCACTGCCCTATCACCTCACTACCTGGCCCTGCTGAACATACAGCTAATATGCCTGTTAATGTTTTGGAGTTCTACTTCAGTGAAATAATTGGTTAAAAACGTGAAAGATTTATGTGATCTGAAGAGAAACCAGAGTATATAATTGGCTGATACAGATCCAGTTCCTTATCATTTCCAGGCTTGGGAAACAGTTTCCATATATATATATATTGGTCCTTTGTTACCTAATACAAATGTTGTGAACACTGGTGCATTGTTAAAAGCAGTAATAAACTCAATAAACAAGTTTCTTCCTTGTTTATATTTGCTCTGTGGTGCTGTCACACAAGATGGAGAATTACTGTTTTCCATTGTTTTCCATTGCTTCATAACTAGGGCCTCAACCTATGGCTTCAAAGTACAAGAAAGGAAATTTCAACTCAGGGCCTGATCTCACTCACTGCTGAAATAAACTGGGGAAGGGACTGGGTTGTTTTTTTTTTAAATTCAGGCTAAAGTCATGAGGATTTTAGCCCAAATCCAATACTTTCGGGTCAGTATGTGTGTCCTCACCCCACCACACACTCTGCTGCTGCTACACCACCTCAACTTCCCTTCTTCCACTATTGCTGCCACCACTGCTACCTCACCCTCTGCTCCACTGCCATCACCACCTTGGTTTCCTGTCCATGCCACTACCTTTACCTCAGCCACCGCCATCACCTCAGCCTGCCATCATCTTGGCTTTGGCCTCACTTCCACTGCCACCTCTGCTGCTGTCTTGGCCTCCACCTCTGCTGCCACTGTCACCTCAGTCTCCCCTCCGCCACTACTGCTGCCACCTTCTCAGATTTTGGAACCGGGCACCCACATCAAGCAACTGACCAGTAGACCAGCTGCTTGAAGCTGCTGGACACTAGGAAGAAGCCGACTTCAAGCAACGATCTGGCCAGTCAGCTGTTTGGCACAGGTCCCTGGCCCCCACCATTCAGCTGATTCAGGGTTCCAAAAATCAAACTGTGGGGTTTCCTTTAAAAAATAAATTGCTATTTGGCATAAATTGCTATATGCCAGATAGCAATAATTTAAAATATAATGTGAACTATGTTAGCGCAAAAACGCGAAAGAACAGCAGGTTTAGCAGAGTATCAAACAGTCCAGGTAGTCCAGAATAACTCACGCACACACCAGCAGCTTCTCTTCCGCCAACGTGTATTTACAAGATATTTACAGCAGTTCAGTCTGGCAGCATAACAGGTAGCATTCATCACAAAGCAGGAAGATACATTAACTGTTCAGCTTCACATATAGATACATATACAGATCTGCTTGTGTCCAATCACATCATGCATGAGTCAGCACTGCTGAGCCATCATGACTCAGTTTTTTACACATCTGTTTATCATGGCTGCTCATTAATATACTTTATTCTGATCAGACCTGTAAATTTACCTTGACAAACTAGAGAGGCATTTACCTATGGAATTGATTTAAATGAATCAATTCCACATCTGCTCCAAAATAAATGGGCCTCTGGCAGAGGAGCAGAAAAGCTCCCTGCCACTGAAATTAACTCGATCCCACTGCATGTGTGTACTTCATGTGTATGCCAAAATTGAACTCAATTTTTTTCAGGAACACCCAAGTTAAAAATAGTTTTTATTGTCAGTGGGATCAGGTTCTTCTTCGTGGCCTCTGTGAATGCACACTAATGGGTTAAATCTGCACTTGTGCAGAGGCCTCGGAATATTCTAGAGCTTAAAGTAACACTTTTGGCTCCGCCCCCCAGGACCTCATGGTCCGCCCGTCCTAACAGTTACCTCAGTTCCATTTTTTCCACTGCTGCAGTTAGGTCTCCTGGCTAAAGCTCCGTGAAATTATTGGAAATTCTTGGAAAATATTTGGCTCCTGTTCGATTCTTCATTAAGGAAAGTACAAAGACTTTATTATTTAGGAGGGGAGGTGTGCGTTTTGGCCCTTTGCGAGGGTTTTCCCTCTTTCCCCCTCCCTTCCCCCCCTTCCCCCCCCCTTGGACTGTTCCCAGGCCTCCAAGGCTTCCTCATCTCCCAGGGTTACTTTTAAAAGCTGCATTGCCTTGGAGAGTCGCACAAAATCTTTGTGTATGCATCGAAGCGGCCTCTGCGTCCACAGAACCCGACCCTTTACCTCATATATAACCTAGGGAAAAGAGTAAAGCCTCTAAAACTAAGGCCAAACCCTTAGTTTTATAACCACCAACCCCTCATTCTTCAGCTATTCCTAGCCTGCCACCACAGGCTTCCCCGTCCTTGCCTGTCCTCACTCCTCAGTCTCCTGTTGAGTTTCTTTCCTAGGGCTCTTCGCCTCCATCTTCACCGCCGTCGTCGGTCCCGCTTCCTCCTACTCCGGAATTATCCCTGCAACATCCTCTCCGAAAAACAAGAAGGTGAAAGCGAAGCATTTGGCGCCATCTTTAGAGATTCCTGGTCTCCGAGCCACTCGGGACTGAAGGTCTCACCCCACGGGGCTCGACATCTTCGCCCCAATAAAGCGAAGAAGCATGCGCCTAAAGAGGACTTGCGAAAAACAAGAAGGCGAAAACAAAGCATTTGGCGCCATCTTTTAGAGATTCCCGGTCTCCGAGCCACTCGGGACCGAAGGTCTCACCCCACGGGGCTCGACATCTTCGCCCCAATGAAGCTAAAGATCATGCGCCTAAAGAGGACTTGCAGCCGCTCAAGCTCTCTAAGAGCTATTTGAGACGTTGGAGGCAGCTAATGCAAAAGCTGTATTATCCGCGTCTGCTATACAGCCTTGCTGCGGAAACTTCATCCTCCGAGTCCTCCTCGTCCTCATCGGAATCCTCCAATGAGAGTTCGACATCGTCGGTACCGTCCTTCCCTGATATCAGGAGGAAGAGGCACCGATCGGTACCGAGGGAACCTCTGTTACTGGAGATGCCCGAACATCGATGGACCTCCCAGGTCCCGATACTCCCGTGGGCTCCGGTACCGAAGAAAGAGATCATCTCCTGATACCAAAAGACATAAGAAGAGATGGTACCATGAAGCCTCCCTGGTACAGGAGGTTAAAACATGCTGGTACCATGCCTTGGTACCAAGCAGAAGGCTAAAACATGCTGGTACCAGGAGGTCAAAACATGCTGGTACCATGCCTTGGTACCAAGCGGAAGGCTAAAACATGCTGGTACCAGGGGATTAAAACATGCTGGTACCATGCCTTGGTACCAAGCGTAAAGTTAAAACAGGCTGGTACCAGGAGGTTAAAACATGCTGGTACCATGCCTTGGTACCAAGCAGAAGGCTAAAACATGCTGGTACCAGGGGATTAAAACATGCTGGTACCATGCCTTGGTACCAAGCGGAAGGTTAAAACAGGCTGGTACCAGGAGGTTAAAACATGCTGGTACCATGCCTTGGTACCAAGCGTAAAGTTAAAACAGGCTGGTACCAGGAGGTTAAAACATGCTGGTACCATGCCTTGGTACCAAGCAGAAGGCTAAAACATGCTGGTACCAGGGGATTAAAACATGCTGGTACCATGCCTTGGTACCAAGCGGAAGGTTAAAACAGGCTGGTACCAGGAGGTTAAAACATGCTGGTACCATGCCTTAGTACCAAGCGGAAGGCTAAAACTTGCTGGTACCAGGGGATTAAAACATGCTGGTACCATGCCTTGGTACCAAGGGGAAGGTTAAAACATGCTGGTACCAGGAGGTTAAAACATGCTGGTACCATGCCTTGGTACCAAGCGGAAGGCTAAAACATGCTGGTACCAGGGGATTAAAACATGCTGGTACCATGCCTTGGTACCAAGCGTAAAGTTAAAACAGGCTGGTACCAGGAGGTTAAAACATGCTGGTACCATGCCTTGGTACCAAGCAGAAGGCTAAAACATGCTGGTACCAGGGGATTAAAACATGCTGGTACCATGCCTTGGTACCAAGCGGAAGGTTAAAACAGGCTGGTACCAGGAGGTTAAAACATGCTGGTACCATGCCTTGGTACCAAGCGTAAAGTTAAAACAGGCTGGTACCAGGAGGTTAAAACATGCTGGTACCATGCCTTGGTACCAAGCAGAAGGCTAAAACATGCTGGTACCAGGGGATTAAAACATGCTGGTACCATGCCTTGGTACCAAGCAGAAGGTTAAAACAGGCTGGTACCAGGAGGTTAAAACATGCTGGTACCATGCCTTAGTACCAAGCGGAAGGCTAAAACTTGCTGGTACCAGGGGATTAAAACATGCTGGTACCATGCCTTGGTACCAAGGGGAAGGTTAAAACATGCTGGTACCAGGAGGTCAAAACATGCTGGTACCATGCCTTGGTACCAAGCGGAAGGCTAAAACTTGCTGGTACCAGGAGGTCAAAACATGCTGGTACCATGCCTTGGTACCAAGCGGAAGGCTAAAACCTGCTGGTACCAGGGGATTAAAACATGCTGGTACCATGCCTTGGTACCAAGCGGAAGGCTAAAACTTGCTGGTACCAGGAGGTCAAAACATGCTGGTACCATGCCTTGGTACCAAGCGGAAGGCTAAAACTTGCTGGTACCAGGAGGTTAAAAGATGCTGGTACCATGCCACGGTACCAAGCGGAAGACTAAAACAATATATGCCCATAAGAAACGCCTGGTACTGAGGAAGTATTCTTAAGGAAGATACTAAATACTGATGATATGAGGAAGGATACTGAAAAAGAAACCAGAAGTCCTTTTTCACTTCTGATGCTCCACTTTCTTCTACTTCCCATGACTCTGACTCTGAATCTTCCGACTCCATGGCACCAGACCACTCCTAACCTGACCCTGCCAGACTCTGATATTTGTGATGGCTTTCCTCCATCCCTCATTTCTGAATTTCATTCATGTTCTAACATGATACAGAGAATCGATAAGGCTCTTGATTTAACAGTATATCAACTTCAAACAGAGTCTGATAAGGTTTATGCAGATATTGATGAGGAATCAGTGCCTTCCCTGTGCTTGTCCCTTATCCCATCTTTATTCTGCTTGCTTCAGTAGACCTGGGAAAAGCCCTTCTCTGTCCCTAAAATGTCCAGGCTTGTAGAAAATCTGTACAAGACCTATGGTACCAATACAGATTTTTAACTAGGCATCCTCCTCCTTATGTGGATGTGGACGCCACACAAGCCAGATCACGCTCGAGATCTACTACCACACCGAGCAGCGAGGAGGTTAGAAAGCTCATCTACATGGCAGCTATGGGCGCCTACCATATCAACCTCTCTAACTGTGCACTACCCTCTCTTCAGGCAGCCCCAGCAGCATTTAATCTGAAAGGGCTTGCTCTCCATTAAGACGCCATGTCCCTCACTCAGCAAGAGAGTGTGATAGCGCATCACATTATCGAGGCCACCTCCAAACAACTCATGACCGGGGTAACCTTGCAAAGACACAATTGGCTTAGTTCAGCCAACATTTCTGATTATGTCAGATTTGGAATAGGGGACTTGCTCTTTGATGGCTCTAGGTTATTCGATCCCTAGATGGCCTTCAAAGAATGAGGAAAACAGCATGGTCGTACAACGTTCAGCCTTATAGATCTCAAAAATTCCCATTGATGCATCAGTACTCTTATAGTGTATACAGACCTTATACTTCTCAACGAAGATATCTCCCTCAACAGTTGGCTCAGTACCACAATCCAATCAACGCGACCATCCCCACCATTCCTATAGGAAGTTGACAAAAAAATCCAACAGACACTGTGACTCCCTCCCGCTTACCACCGCTCGATTCTGCGTCGCATGTTCAGTATGCTTGCTCCCTTCTTTCTGCATGGACCCACATCACCTCGGATGCCTGGGCTCTTTCCATTGTCACCTATGGGTACACCATAGAGTTTTGGGATACACCGGCTCAGCGGGTGATTTACACTCACTCTTCTACCACTCTATGAGACAAGGTAAAGATCCTTTTTTGGAAAATCAGACGTATCTCCTGACACTCCAGGTGGGGGCAGATCACTACGCCCCATTTTAGACCTAAAGGACCTGATTTTTCTTCATCGGCCAGCGCCGTTTTTGCTTGGTGACCTTGGAACATATCCTTCCACTAATTCGACAAGGAGATTGGTTTACTTTGATAGACTTGAGTGACGCCTGCTCCCACATCTCCATCAGAAGTGATCATTGCGAATACATTCTCTCTAGGAAGGCCCATTTTAGAGTTCAGCGCCTTGCCATTCATCTCTCGACGGCGCCTCGAGTATTCACATAGGGGCCGTATTGGAATCTTGGCCGGCAAGAGCTTTTCCTTTCCCAGAATGGCATGGTCTGAATTTGTTCCCTGATATGTCGCTCCCCTCCGTTGTCTTGGATCACAGCCCATCAGGCCCAAAATCTTCGGGGACTCATGATTTCCACCACATCTGTCATAAAGCCCGCGAGGCTCAAGAGGCAGTCCCTACAGGCCTGGCATCTGCCCTGTTTAACCCCATGAAAAATACGCCCTACATATGCCTCCAGATTACTCATGAGCTTGCACACCAACCCTGCTGGTAATCAACCCAGAAGACTTGGCCCTGGAAAGACTGTTTGCTCCACTCCTACCTACCTCAAGAATCATGACAGACTCCAGTCTGGTCGGATGGGGACCCCACTGTACCAGTCTTCATATCTACGACACCTGGTCAGTGAAGTAAAACTTTCTCTTTTTAAAAAAAATCTGGAATTGCTGGCCATCTTCAAAGCATTTCAGGCGCTCCTAACTCTCAACCTAGGCATGGCTGTCCAAGTTACTACGGATAATGCGACAGCAATGTACTACATCAACAAACAGGGAGGCACCCATTCTCTTCCTCTACTGTACCTGACTGTTCAGTTTTGGGAGTAGTGTCTAGAATTCCACATCTTTCTGTCTGCTGTGCACATCTCCGCCCAGGACTTCACATGGGCAGAACATCTGAGCAGGCGAACATACCAAATACACGAGTGATCTCTGGACCATTGCACATTCATCAGAATCTGCAAGAGATTTTTTTTGTTCCTCCCTGCCATAGATGCCCTTGCAATTGAGGTGAACAGCTAGTGTGCCATCTATCTTTCACGGCCTGGACTAGGGGTAAACTCCCATGGTGCCCTGGAAGGGCTGCTTCATGTACATGTTCCCTCCAATACCTCTCCTGCTGTGCATAATAGTGAAGATATGACATGACAATGCCACCGTGATCCTCATAGCTCCATACTTACCCATATGGCTGTGGTTCACAACACTGCTGACAATGTCGTCAGGCTCCATGAGACCCCCGTCTATTCCTCATCTTCTGACCCAGAATCAAGGGAAAACGTACCGTCCAGGTCTACAAGCTCTTCACCTCATGGCATGGAGAATTCCTCCTCAATAAACTCCATATTATCACACTCCAGGAAGCCCTCTACCAATCAATCTATTTCTGCAATTGGCTGGCATTTACCAAAATTACTACTCGCTACCCTAAATGAAGAGGTTTTCCCGTGGTACGGCAAACCTTTACCCTCCACGGGGCCAGTCTATACCACAGTGGACTCTTCACACTGTCCTGAGTGCCTCTCGCATTCATCGTTTGAGCCACTGACCACAATTGCTGGACATTTGTTGACTTTCAAGGTTATTTCTTAGTTGCAGTTACTTCCAGTAGCACTTCAGGTGGATCCTCCCTTCCTACTTTGCCACCTGGACAAAGTTATACTGTTCCCAGATGTCTCCTTCATACCTAAAGTTTCTACTGAGTTTCATATCAGTCTGCCCACTTTCTTTCCTAACTGCCTACAGATGTAGAGAGGTCTCTTCACCTGCTAGATGTTCGCAGAGCATTATCGTTCTATGTTTGCAGGACTGCTTTTTCCCCCGCAAGTCTAATCGCCTGCGCCCGGTGAACGCTCACTTTACTGGAACTTTGGCTACTTCTACAGCTTTTCCTCAAGGGTGTCCCGCTGTCAGACACCTGCACAGCTGACATTTGGCCCACTCCGTCAGCCTTCATCTTTCACTATTGCCTGAATCTGCGGGCCAAGGAGGATGTCATTTTTGGACGCGCGGTCCTATCTACTGTTTTGCCGTGACGTCCCTCCTCCTATCAGAGGCAAGCTTGCTAATCACCCATTAGTGTGCATTCACAGAGGCCACGAAGAAGAAAGAAAGGTTACTTACCTGTAACTCTGGTTCTTCGAGTGGTCCTCTGTGAATTCACACGTCCCGCCCATCCTCCCCTCTTTCCATCACGGCTGTCTCACCTTAGAGCAGCAGCGGAATTTGGGGAACTGAGGTAACTGTTAGGACGGGCGGATCATGAGGTCCTGGGGGCGGAGCCAAAAGTGTTACTTTAAGCTCTAGAATATTCCGAGGCCTCTGCACAAGTGCAGATTTAACCCATTAGTGTGAATTCACAGAGGACCACTCGAAGAACCAGAGTTACAGGTAAGTAACCTTTCTTTCTCAGTGTTAGGAAGACCATCCTGGCAATAAGGAGACTTCAACAGTGGAAAAGACTTCTTTGTTAAAGGTATTTAAACAGATGTTAAATAGCCATTTGTCAGGGATGCTTTAGCTATGGATTTCTTGCATCAGCAGTTGTTATTTTACATGACCTCAATGGTCACTTTCAATTCTATAGTTCTTTGATTTTAAATGTTAGGCAAATCATCTCATAGAAGATATTTCAGTATCTCTAAAGAAATCTGTAACATCCATTGGTTAAATATGAGAATAACACAAGGTGTACGGTATTTCATATTTTGGCAGGTATCCCTGGCATCAGAGGACTCATTGGACTAGATGGTTTACCAGGTACTAAGGGCTTGCCTGGATCACCAGGTAAGATCAGTGCATATATTGGCTGTTACTAATAAGATAGTAACATTTTAAATTGCAGACATCTGACTGCAGTGGTTATGAGATTTGTTTTCTAAACATTGAGTCAGCAGCCATGACTTCCATATGAATAAGTGAAGTGTGAAAAAATGAATTTTAGTGAGATATCACTTACTTTAGAGGAGTAACATGAGGACTGCAAGATATCACACTTGTATATATGTGTATATTTTGCTCAACAGGTCCAGATGGCTACGGCCTACCAGGTTTTCCAGGTATTTGGGGTGAGAAAGGTGCTGCAGGAGATCCAAGTTCTATTGAAGGCAGTAGAGGACCACCAGGTCAGAGAGGAGAAAGAGGAGATCCAGGTGAGTGTACCGTTTGCTTTTTTAAATACAGTACATAAAAGCATCATTGACATGCAGAATTGTAGATGGTGCCATCCTCCTCCCAATTACTAAAATATTCTTAAGCAAAACAACTACTGAGTTATAAGGAAACACAACTGTTACATGAATTCATATACAATGCAAAGCTGTGCATGTGACTTTTTGAGGGAAGCTGCAGTCTTTTATTCATACCCATGTCTAGTATGAACAGATCTACTCAATAGCATGGAGCATTTTAGATCACAAAATAGTCACAGTAGTAGGATATAAAACAGATTAAAAATTATATAGCATTATACACACACACACTATTTTCTGATATTAGTTTTTATATATTTTGGTCAATGTAATTGAACAGTAAAAATAAAAACTTTATTTTAAAGAGAGACTGGAGACACTGCCCAGTATATCTTTATAAAGTATTCAATTCTAGATCAAAGTCGCCACCCAGAATCCTATTACTTATGCCACCTGTGTAAATCCAACAGCATAAATTTAAGGAGCAAATTACTTAGTGGTAAGAAGCAAATATACCCATAGAAGATGGAGTCAGGAGGCCTCGGTTCAAATCACTGCTAGCCATGGAAATAAACTGAGGGTGTTGAACTGGTAAAATTGCTCCTTAAACATCTTGCTTACTTTGTAGCCCTATTAGGGTTGCTGTAAGTTGGTTCAGACTTCATGGTATTTAACAAGAAGCTAGTGCCAATTGCCATGCACTGGTCATGTGACATAGCACACAGCAGGAAATGCAAGCTTCAGCTCTTCAATGAACAAATTAACTGTGGAGACTTAGACTGACAGGTGCAAGTAATAGGATACTGAACACCAATTTCTGTTTTTTTTTTTAATGTCTGCATAGATAAGATCAGGAGAGCAACTAGTGTGGGTCACAGAGCAAAAGAGGGCTGGGCAGAACCAAACCATGCTTCATAGAATCATAGAATAGTGAAGTTAAAAGGTCATCAGGTCCAACCCCCACTTAATGCAGAAATACAAATCAAAGGATGTCTGCCAAGTGGTTGTCTAAGTTCCTCTTGAATGCCGCCAGAGTTGGAGCACTCAACACTTCTCAAGGTAATTTGTTCCACTGTCTTACTGTTCCACTGTCTTACGGGAGGTTTTTCCTGATATTCAGTCGAAATCTGGCTTCCTGTAAATGGCGTCCATTGTTGCATGTCCTACACTCTGGGATGATCGAGAACAGATCCTGCTCCTGTCAAGTATTTGAAAAGTGCTACATTATCACCCCTCAATATTCTTTTCTCAAGGCTAAACATGCACAATTCTTTCAGTCTTTCCTCATAAGTCTTGGTTTCCAGCCCTGATTATCCTAGTTGCCCTTCTCTGAACTTGTTCCAATTTGTTAGCATCCTTCTTGAAATATGGTGTCCAGAACTGGACATAATATTCAAGGTGAGGCCTAACCAATGCTGAATAGAGGGGAACTAGCACCTTGCGGGGTTTGGAAACTATACTTCTGTTAATACATCCTAAAATAGCATTTGCCTTTTTTTCAGCCACATCACATTTTTGGCTCTTATTCAGCTTATTCAGGATCCTTCTCACTTGTAGTTTTGCTGAGCCAGGAATCTCCCATCTTGTGACTATGCATTTGGTTTCTTTTTCCAAGGTGCAGTACTTTGCACTTATCCGTGTTGAATTTAATTCTGTTGTCATAGCCCAGCACTCCAGTGTATCAAGATCATTTTGAATTTGTTTCTGTCTTCCAGGGTATTAGCTATTCCACCCAGTTTGCATCATCCACAAATTTGACAAGCATTCTCTGCACTCCCTCATCCAAGTCATTAACAACAAAAATGTTGAAGAGCATTTGTACCCCATTTGTTACCTCCTCCTAGTTGGGAAAGGAGCCATTAATCTTCAGAGTACGATTCTGTAGCCAATTGTGTATCTACGCAACACTTGATCTATCCAGCCTGCACCTAATCAAGATATCATGGGGCACTTTGTCAAAAGCTTTGCTAAAGTCAAGACATACTATGCCTACAGCATTCCTTATCTCTATCAAGGAGATTACTTGATCAAAAATAAGATCAGATTAGTCTGGCAGGATTTGTTCTTGACAAATCCATGTTGGCTTCTAGTTATTACTACAGTGGTGCCTCGCTTAACGAGTGCCCCGTTTAACAATGAATCCGCATAGCGACGCGTTTTTCCCGATCGCTAATGCGATCACATTTCGACGTTCTCAATGGCTGAAAATCGCATTGCGATGATCGGTAAGCATTTCGCTTACCGATCTTTGCATTGCGATGTTCTAAAAACAGCTGATCGGCGGTTCCAAAATGGCCGCCGGATCAGCAAAATGGCCACCCACAGCGTTTTCGCTCCCTGCCCTCGCTTACCAGACAGCGAAAATGGTGACCGGATGGGGGAATCTTCGCTTACCGGTGAGTTTTTTCCCCCATAGGAACGCATTAAACAGAGTTTAATGCGTTCCTATGGGGTTTTCTCCCCCGCATAGCGACGAATCCGGATAGCGTTGTTAATCCTGGAACGGATTAATGTCGCTATGCGGGGCACCACTGTACATAGTTTTCTAGGTGCTTGGACAATGACTGCTTTATAATTTGTTCCAGAATTTTCCCTGGGATTAACATCAGGCTGACAGGCCTATAGTTCCCAGGTTCCCCCCCCTTTTTTTTGAAGATAAGGACAACATCAGTCCTCCAATCCTCTGGCACCTCCCCCATTTCCCATTATTTCAAGAAAATAATGGATAGCGGTTCTAAGAATTCTTCAGCCAATTCCATCAGTAGTCTCGGACGCAGTTCATGCAGCCCTGGGGATTTGATCTCGTTCAAGGTGGTAAAGTATCCTTGACTATTTGTTTATCAATCTTTAGCTACAATCCTGTTCCCTCCACTTACACTTCACATTTATCTGGAGGTTCATAGTTTGTCCTATGGGAAAAGACTGAACTAAAACAGGAATTGAGCACCTCTGCCTTTTCCTCGTTGTTTGTAATCACTTTTCCATCTCCATTCAGTTGTTTTGCCCCCCTTTTTAATTTTTCTTTTGCTTTGCCCATATGTGAAGAATGCTTCTTCTTCGTGGTCTCTGTGAATGCACACTAATGGGTTAAGTCTGCACCTGCACAGAGGTCTCCAGAATATTCTAGAGCTGAAAGTTCACTAGGACCACCCCCTGTAGCCCACGTGGTCCGCCCGTCCTAGCAATTACCTCAGTTCCTTTTTGCCGCTGCTGAGGTCTCATCTCTTGAGCTCCGTTCACACAAATTGCTTCTTCTGAAAAACGGATTGCTTTTCTACAAAATGTTCCTATTACTACTTGATTGATTTAAATTGTACCTCCCCCCCTTCAAGAAGTGTATTTTTTGCACAAATAAACTGCCAGTCTCTGACAGACACAACACTTGCCTGTTTTGCCTTGGGGAATCACACCAACCATCCACTTGCTCTAACTGCAAAAAACTTCACCAAACAGACCATTAAACTCTGAGAGCAAAGACTTAGATCCTTCCTGTGGGAGCAGTCCCTTCTACCCCCGCCTAAAATGGACAATCCTCAGGTTCCCCAATTACCGGCTTCCTCAGCGACCAACTCACTGCTACAATCCCTGAAAGCCAAATCCAAACCTCCTAAATCTAAATCATCTGGCTCTACAACTCATTCTACCCCGTCACCCAAATCTATACTGAAGACTACCAGTACCAAACCAAAAAAATTTAAGAAACCATCAGCTGAACCACAACTTTCAATCCAGTCCTCGTTAGTACCGAGCCATCCAACCATCAACCTCGACACCAAAGGAGAATCCATCCCGCCACCTTTGGGACAGCCACATTCGCCTTTACTTGCCCGGTCCCCATCCTAAGCAGATACCTCGGCTGAAGTAAACGCCTTACAAGATTCGGCCTGTTCGAGCCCCAAATCTTTGGCTGTCAGGGTGTGAATCTGGATCGATGCCCATTCCCAATCCAGTTACCATTAAGAAAAGAAAGACTAAGCTCCACCATACTGTCACGTTCCTGGGGGTTACAACAGCCGAAGTCCGATAAACCAGTCCAGGGTCAAGAATACCAAGAATGCAAAGCCAATGTCCATAAATTAACTCACAGAAGGAAGTCCAGTGTCAGAGTCCAGAGTCAGAGTCCAAAGTCCAATACCGGCGTAGTTCAAGGGCAGAGTCCAGAGTTCAGGGTCAGGAACAAGATGCAAGAAGCGTGGATGCAAGCCAAGGTTTTGACTCCTTGCTTCCACGAAGTTTCTGGCTTCACTGGAAGCTTGTTTTATAATGAAACAGCTCCTTGAGCTGCTGGAAAGCTTTCTATTCTGCTAGTACTCAGGACTAGATGAACGTAGGTCTCTGTGGAAAGCCTTTGAGCGATCCTGTGATATTCTTGTCCTAAGTCTCTCCCGAAGCCTGCCCTGAAGCCTGTCTGCTGTGGAGGGAGAATCTGGAGGCGGTTCAGGTGTTTCTGATCTTTCCACATTCTCTTCAGCCACAGTTAACCCTTCTGGGTCCAGGTCTTCGGTAGCACTCATGACACATACCAATTACTTTGGCCGCTCTGATACCGTGACTTCCAGCCTCCAAATCATTTGGGACTGCCGGTATTGCCAGGCTCAAGGGCTCATTGTCATTGGACCAGACATGTTATGGTTTATGAGCCACCGGTGTATTTTGAACCATCACCTAAACTGTTGGTACTGGCATCATGGTATGGGGCACTTCGATCCCCGTATCAGATACGAGTACCCATCCGACTCTTCTGAATCATCTCCTCTGTACCAGCCTGAGTATTCCTACAGTGAACCTTCGGATGTCTATGCTTCTCCCATTCCAGTACAGAAACACCACATGCAACACAAGCAACACATGACTTCAACATTGCTCCAGCCGGTACTGAAGAAGTCCAAGACATCTCAATACTCCATACTGACTCACTCTTGAGACTGATCATTTTCAGTACAGGCCACGACAACTTATGCAGGTCCATCACCTGATACTGTACCAACTACTAAATCTCAGAAGAGAAAGACTGACTCTCTCTCGCAACCGGTACTGAAAAAGCACGAAGAAAGGCCTAAACATTGGAGGGTCGAACCTTCTCCCGACACATCTACATCTTCATCTCAGCAGTCCTCTGACTCTGAGTCCTCAGATTCACTGCCCATTCAGGAGTCACCACCCAATCTTGCAACTCCTGACTGATGCAAATCCTCCATCACCATCTGAGGATTTTGCACCATACTCGCAATTAGTCCTTCACATCGCCAAGGCTATGGACCTTGATGTGCAACAACCTACCCAATCTGGATCAGACAAAGTCTACGAAGACCAAAACCTCCCTTCGCATGGGGTTCATTCCACAATTAATGAAATTAATCAAGCAGTCCTGGGCCAAGCCCTCTTCCGTACCACAAATCTCACAAAGAGTCGAGACTCTTTATAAGACCCACGGGGCCGAAACCGACTTCCTATCTAAACATCCCCCTCCTAATTCAGTAATTGTGGGTGCTACCCAGACATTTGAATGCCACCCCTAACAATAAAGAGGGAAGGAAATTGGACATAATTGGCCATCGAGTCTACTTGCTAGCCTCATTCACTTTTCAAGCTTCAAAATATCTAGCAGCTATGGGAGCCTACCACAGGTTTCTATGTAACAAGGCTCTTCCATCCCTGCAGGCAGCCCCTGCAGAACTCAAACCCTCATTCCATTAAGAGCCCACAGTGCTGGCTAGGCAAGAGCGAATCATGGATCGTCATATCATAGAGGCAGCATCCAAGCATATGGTTACTACAGTAGCCTTACGAAGACATGCATGGCTACGTTCTGCTAACATCTCAGAAGATTCAGAAATGTTTATTGAGGACCTACCTTTCGATGGCTCTGGCCTCTTCAATAACAAAACCGACAACATCCTTGAAAACCTGCAAAAAATGAGGAAAACGGAACGCTCTTATAATACTCACCCTAATTAGAGATTGCAATGCTATGCATGGCGACTTCAGTATCCATTCCAACAACACAAATCATTTCCAGAGAAACAATGGTATTTGCCTCAACAATCCTCTTCATACCAGCCTCAACAACATAACCAACATCAGCGCCCTCGTCAGTCATTCAGGTGCTCTGATAGGAAAAATAAGGAGAGCCTTTGACTCCCATCCTCTCCTCCAAACCTACCACCCATCTCACACCACACTTTCACATGTGGGCACACATTGTGATGATTTGTGTTTTTATGTGTATTAGAATGGGATATGTAGTCCTAAGATTGTCCCAATAGCATCCATTTTGATTTAGAGTCTGCTCTGTAGTAGGAAAGTTTTACATGCTGTTTCAGAGAAGCTTCGCTCTCTGGTTATCTCGTTGCTAAGGTGAGCAGAGAGCAGAGACTTTCGTAGTCAAAATAATTCTGCCACAAAGTATGATAACAACTGAAGCTCCATGAGAAAGTTAGGCGGGACAACAAGACCCAGGAGGGGGTGTTCCTTATGAAGCATTCTGGGAAGAAGAAGGAAGTGAGTAAGGAGTTGGAAAAAGATGGAGTTGGACTGAGAAAGGCAGACACGTGCTTTTTCCCATAATGGACTATTTTTCCTACCATGGACTGATGGGAGTTAACTGGGTTTCATCTAGCATCAACCTATGAAGACCCAAGACACGTGAGATGGACTGTGTTATACTTTTTAATAGTTAGCATAATTCTATTTCTTTATTTTTCCAGCTGGAGTGGGGGAGTGGAGTGTTCCGTTTGACTTGATATGAAAATGTACCTACTGAACTGTTTTACTATCAACTGAAACCTTTTCTAAAGCAATTCTTTTCAATAAAGCAGTAATGATTAAATCTGCATGTATTAGTTCTTGCACAGACTAGCTGAATGTCTAATTGGCCACGTGTGTTTGCTACCAAAGATTTAGAGCCAGATTATTCTGAGTATAGCTCATGGATTTGTCTGTGTGTGTTGCTTTCTTAATAAAGGGGATTGGCTTTTGAGGAAGAAGTTTAGACAGGACCTGGCTGAGACCTAAGTGGCTCTGCTCAGCAGTTAGAGGTTTGTCTGGATTTCGTACTCATCCCAGTTTCCGGCACCCCCATAAATCTCTTTGGAGATAAGGGGCTGCTTACATGGAGGCAGCGTGGGACGGAACACGTGCTTTAGTGTGATTTATGGATTTATGGTGCTTGCTTTGTAAGTGAAGCTGCAGGCATTCTTCCGGAAGCTTTGGCTGAGGGAGTGCGTGCATGCTGACAGGCTGTAAATTAGCCAAATTGCTTTTCTCTTTCCAGCTAAGGATCTTACGGAAAGACTTAGCTGCAGTGAGGTCTGATAAGAAACAACGCTTAGGTTTTAATAGACATTAAAATCTGTTTAATTGGGCTGTTTAATGAGTGGGCATTTTCATGCAAGTAAGCGGTCACCCTTCTGAAGCTCCAGGGTAGGGCTGTTTTTTTTTGCCAGAATGTTTTATGGCTTGCCCACACCCTACAGTTTAGGCTGCAGGAGTGGGGAGAGGATTTTTCCTTTTGGAATTGCTTGGCGTCTGCGTTAGTTGTAGCTTGCATGGAGCAACACTTAGAAGGAGAAGAATTTTTGGAGTTGCCTGGAGAGCAGTTTGTGACTCAGAGAAAAGTTAAGATTGGTGGTGCATCTGCTAGGCTGCCTTTGGTTAGTAAAGATGTGAAGCCCTTGCATCAAGAGCTTTTGGAGGCTGTTGAGCACGACGTCTTGACTCAAAGTGGAGCTAAGCAAAGGATTACTTATGGTTCTTCACAACTGAGAAGGGAATTACAAAAGGGCAATATAATGGCTAAACTCCCAGCACAGGACGTCCAGGATCTACTTGGATCTGATTCAGATCAGACTTGGTCTAAATTGCAACAGATGGATCAGGCAGAGGAAATGGCGAGTGCCAGCACTCCAGTAGGGAGGGGAGTGCCAGTCAGAGACATTTCTGATGGGACAGCAGGAGCAGCGGCAGCAGCAGCAGCCGGTGCTGAGGGTCCTGATCCTAACAAGAGTCTATCACCTGTGGATAAGTTAACCCTTATGTTTGCTGATTTTGTTGCTTGTCACACTCAATCTATTCATAATCAGAACATTGCTGATGAGTTATTGAAGCAGTACAGAGAGAAAAAGGTGGAGCGTTTGGTTAATGAGCTGAAGGAAAAAGAGGAGTTTAAGAACTCAATAGCCAGTGTTGATAGAAGCAATCTACCTTACTACCATGATGGCGATGATATCTTATCATTTTTATCGATATATGAACACGCGTGTAGAGATCTTAGGATACCGGAGGCCTGGTACCTCAAGCTATTGCGTACCCAGTGTTCTGGGCAACTTGCCAACATAGTAGCCAAATTATCTGATGAGGACCCTGACTGGCCTATTTTTAAAGAGGTGGTAAAGAGAAAATTTGGTTTCACTTCGGAAATACTGAGGCAGAACTTTAGAAAACTGAAAAAGCAGCCTAATGAGTGTTATTCTGCACTAGCTGACAAGATAGAACATCTAGGTGATCAGTGGTTGAGCTCCTTGGGCGCCAGTACCTTTGAGGATTTAAGAACTGCATTGTACACGGAGCATTTTCTTAATTTAGTGCCTTCAGAAATAAGGAGTACTTTGTTGGAGAGAAACTACAAAGACTTGCAAACCCTTGCTTTAAAAACTGATGAAATTCTCTCCTTTAAAACGCATGAACCTGCTGTTAGGGCAAAGACTGCACCAGTAGTGCCTAAGAGACAGTCAGCCTGATTTTAGAAAGTCTTTTTCTCAAGAACCCAGGCAAAGTTCATTTGAGCAACGCAGGAGCCTAGCTCCTAGCCAGATTAAAACGCCTCTTAAATGTTTTGAATGTGGTGGCTCTCATCTGCGACGAGATTGCCCAAGGTTGAATGTGCCAGCTAGCCAAGTTAAGGAGCCAGCTAGAAAAACACCTGTGCCAGCTCCACGCAGATCTAAAGCAGGCACTCCCAAGATGGCGTATGTAAGTTCTGTGCCAGCGGGAACTCAGCAAGTGCCAGCTGCCAGTAATGCAGTTTCTGTGCCTCACCAGTCAAGCATTGTGCCTTCACAGAGTCAGGAAGGAGTTAACCTAACTGTAACCCCTTCGCAAGCCAGTGGAATGCAGGCAGCAGTAAACCAATATGTGCCTAGAGTTTTGGACTTACAAATTGCTTCAATTTCCTCAGAAATTATAAAAGAGACTGCATCAGGAGAGAGGTTTTCTGTTATGGATCCTGATTGCATAGTACCAACTACACAAAGGGACTGGGCAACCCGCACATTTACTGAGGTGGTTTTTCTTCACACACCTGGAGGTGATATGGCTTTAAGTGCTTTTCGTGACTCGGGTGCCGACATTTCTTCGATAAGCAGACATTTTCTAGACCCCACCTTGATCTTGAACAACCTGAGGTGTCCAGTAAAAACTTATGGGTCTATAGAGACTGAGCAGAAGTATGTCGCTTTGGCTTATGTAAAAATTACCTACAAGTCCTGGTCAGGTGCAAAACATATTTTAACCCATGAGGGAAAACCTGATTTTCTTCTTGGAAATGATCTTGCTTTTTTGGATCACATGCAAAGTCAAAATGTATCTTCGATGTCAGTAGTCACACGTTCTCAAAGTAGGGAGATGCATGATCCTGAACTGGAGCAGGAATCCACTGAGGATAGCTCAGATGGAGACCTTACCCAACAGCAGCCTCTTGTGACCAAACCTGATAATGCAGCTACAACAGAAACTAAAATGGAGGAGGTGATACCTAAGGGATCAGAGGACTTTAGACTGAAGCAACTTAATGATCCCTCTCTAGCTTCTTTGAGGTCACAAGCAGACAACTATGCTGAACGTCCTGCGCATCAGCAAGTTAGTTTCCTGTGGGGAGAAAATGGACTTTTGTACAGAGAATATTTCCCCAAATCCAACTTGGATGCCCAACCTATTCAACAGTTAGTCGTGCCTACTGAATATAGACTGAGAATACTAGAAATGGCTCATGACCATCCGAGTAGTGGGCACCAGGGAATACAAAAAACCCTAAAGAGAATTTCTCAACATTTTTACTGGCCTGGTATTTCAAAAACTGTAAAGGACTATGTCAGTTCTTGTGACTATTGCCAACGCACAGGCCATCAAACTGACAAGGTAAAGGCCGAAATGCAGATTATGGAAATTCCTGACCAAGTGTTCCAGTGTTTGCAAATGGGTGTGCTAGGACCTTTTGTTCCTACTAAATCTAAGAAGAAATGCATCATTTCTTTCATCTGTTCAGCCAGTAGGTGGATCGAGGCCTATGCTATTAGCAACCTTACAGCTACCACCATAGCCAGAATAATCGTGGACTTGTGCTCGCGTATTGGAGTACCATCCAAAATAATTTGTGATCAAGCAGGAGCCTTTACAAGTGAACTTATGCGTAAGATCTGCGAGATAAGTGGAATAACCATTAGTTTTAGCACGGCCCATCATCCTCAATCTCATGGTATGGTGGAAAGAGGTCAACAAACTTTGCTTAGGATGATTAAAACTTTGACCCAAGAATATGGAAACATTTGGGATGATCTTTTGCCTTTTGCTTTATTTACTGTGAAGATTCTTATGAGCCTGAACGTTGAAACAATGTATTCAACAGTGTGCTATGTTTCAGTATTGTAATAGTTAATCTGTAGTTGAATTTTGAGATATAACCAGTTAATTACTTTGAATTACTTTTTAGTTACTTTTGCTTGATTTCTTAAAATTAGATCAGATTTACTGCTCTGAATTTTAACGATATCAGGGGGGGCATGTGATGATTTGTGTTTTTATGTGTATTAGAATGGGATATGTAGTCCTAAGATTGTCCCAATAGCATCCATTTTGATTTAGAGTCTGCTCTGTAGTAGGAAAGTTTTACATGCTGTTTCAGAGAAGCTTCGCTCTCTGGTTATCTCGTTGCTAAGGTGAGCAGAGAGCAGAGACTTTCGTAGTCAAAATAATTCTGCCACAAAGTATGATAACAACTGAAGCTCCATGAGAAAGTTAGGCGGGACAACAAGACCCAGGAGGGGGTGTTCCTTATGAAGCATTCTGGGAAGAAGAAGGAAGTGAGTAAGGAGTTGGAAAAAGATGGAGTTGGACTGAGAAAGGCAGACACGTGCTTTTTCCCATAATGGACTATTTTTCCTACCATGGACTGATGGGAGTTAACTGGGTTTCATCTAGCATCAACCTATGAAGACCCAAGACACGTGAGATGGACTGTGTTATACTCTTTAATAGTTAGCATAATTCTATTTCTTTATTTTTCCAGCTGGAGTGGGGGAGTGGAGTGTTCCGTTTGACTTGATATGAAAATGTACCTACTGAACTATTTTACTATCAACTGAAACCTTTTCTAAAGCAATTCTTTTCAATAAAGCAGTAATGATTAAATCTGCATGTATTAGTTCTTGCACAGACTAGCTGAATGTCTAATTGGCCACGTGTGTTTGCTACCAAAGATTTAGAGCCAGATTATTCTGAGTATAGCTCATGGATTTGTCTGTGTGTGTTGCTTTCTTAATAAAGGGGATTGGCTTTTGAGGAAGAAGTTTAGACAGGACCTGGCTGAGACCTAAGTGGCTCTGCTCAGCAGTTAGAGGTTTGTCTGGATTTCGCACTCATCCCAGTCTCCGGCACCCCCATAAATCTCTTTGGAGATAAGGGGCTGCTTACACACATCACTACAGATTTTTGGGTCTTATCAATCATCGCAAATGGTTATGCTATAGAATTCTATCTATTCCACCTGCTTGGATTATCTTCACCTCCCTGTCCACCGCTCTCAAATCAGAGATCCACCCTTTACTTTCAAAAACTGTTACATCACCCCTCACTTCAAACTCATCCGACCCATGTTTCTTCTCCCAATACTTCCTCGTTCCAAAACAAGACAATTCCCATCCTTGATCTTCAGGACCTCAACTACTTCATTGCTCAACAGCATTTCCACACGGTGACTCTGGAACCCATCCTTTCCTTGTTCCAACAAGGAGACTGGTTCTCCGGCATTGACCTGAGCGATGCGCACTTTCATATAACTATCAGACATGACCACCGCAAATTTCTCCGATTCTCCCTCGGACATACTACCTACGAGTTCAAAGCTCTACCATTCAGCCTGTCAACAGCGCTGAGAGTGTTCATGAAGTGCATGGCTCCTGTTGCAGCACATCTTCGTACCCTCAGAATTGTACATCGACAATTGGCTACTTATAGCTCAATCCCGAGTTAGTATTCAAAGTCATCGAGGTTACTCTATCTCTTCACTTGGCCTCAGGGTCAATCACAACAAGTCGGTACTGAATCCCTCTCAAAGGGTAGACTATATTGGTGCAGTGCTCAGTTCTCACCACGCCAGAGCTTTCCTCCCCCAGGAGTGCGGTATCAAGATACGTGCTCCTGTTGACCACTTTCACCCACATGCGTGTGACTGCCCATCAAGTATAGCATTTTCTTGGCCTCATGGCCTCCACCACTTCTGTCATCCATGTTTGATCATGTTTGATCCACTTTGCGATGCACCCACCATGCACCTACAGGTTACCCACGAGCTTGCTTACCAATTACATTGGTGGATCACATCCTCAAATCTCTTCCTCGGCTGACCCTTCATGCCTCTTCTATTGACAACTCAGGTGACAACCGACACCAGCCCCATCGGTTGGGGTGCACACTGCAAGGACATTCACATACATGGCACATGGTCCTTCAGAGAGAAACTCCTCTACATCAACAATCTGGAGTTACTGGCCATCTTCGAAGCAGTCTGTTCCTTTCTACCAATAATTTCAGGTTCTGTGGTCCAGGTCACCACAGACAATACAACAACACTATATTACATAAACAAGTAGGGAGGCACACATTCACTACCTCTCCTATTCCTTGCTGTCCAGCTTTGGGAGTGGTACCTAGACCATCACATTTTTCCAGTGGCAGTTCACATTGCCACACAAGACAATGCCTGAGTGGACCATCTGAGCAGACAAACCTCCCAGATGCATGAGTGGTCCCTCAATCAAAAGTTTTTTCTCCAGATCTACAATGAATGGGGTCAGCCTGACATAGACGCATTTGCTTCGGAAATGAACAAGAAATGCACCAACTATTTTTCAAGGGTGGGGATTGGCCTAGAATCTCTGGGAGATACTCTCATGGTACAGTACCTTGGACCACCCACTTCCTCTACCTCTTCCCTCCAGTACCACTCCTCCTCTGAACCATTGTCAAGTTGAGGCAAGACTGGTCCAATGCAATTCTAATTGCTCTGTATTGGCCAAGAAAACCTTGGATCACAATGCTGACCTCCATGACGTCCCAATCCATCCGTCTACCTTGCCTCCCCCATCTCCTCATGCAACACCAAACATACATCCCGGCCTCCAGTCCCTACATATGACAGCTTGGAGAATCTTACCTCCTTAAACACCATCCTGTCTCACTCGAGGAAACCCACTTCAAATCAGCTCTATTCCTACAAATGGTTGGCATTTCAAAAATTTGCTCAGAAACATAACCTTCCCACTGCCCCAACTACTCTTTGAACAGTATTGCTCTTCCTCTCCTATCTGTTTGATTGTCGCTTATCCTTATCCACACTCAAAGTATATATGTCAGCTATTGTGACGCACCAGCCACAAGGTTCAGATGCCGCTTTACTATTTCGACATCCTACCCTCAAACAATTTCTTCGAGGGGTGGCCCACCTCAACCCTCCAAGACCCTCTCCTATGCCTCAGTGGTTGCTACATGCTGTCCTCAGGCATCTGTCACTTCCTCCCTTCGAACCCCTCACCAACTCATCAGAACATTTGCTGTCAGTTACGGTCTTGTTTTCTTGTGGCTATGCCCGCAAAGTGGGCACCTCTGCCCACAAAATGTCAGAGCTTGCAGCTCTCCACGTTGACCCTCTGTTTCTACAATTCCACACAGATAAAGTCATCCTGTATCTGGACATCTCCTTCCTTCCCAAAGTAGCTACTGATCTCCACTTTCGTCAGCCTATCATCTTGCTTAGCCTTTTCCCCAAACCATCTACTGGTGTTGAGAGATCACTTCACCTCTTGGATGTACTCTTGCTTTCTATGATAAAAGGACTGCTTCCTTTTGGATGTCCAAGCGCTTCTTTATATCTCCTCACTCACCTCACAGAGGAATGCAGATTTCCCCACAAACCATATCACGATGCATTGTGCAAACCAATCGCCTGGCTTACCAACTCGCCAAGAAGCTCTCCCGGACGATGTCAAGGCTCATTCCACCAGGGCTCTGGCAACCTCCACTGCTTTTCTACGAGGTGTTCCAATTCCGGATATCTGCAGGGCTGCCACTTGGTCAGCTCCATCAACCTTTGCATCCTTCTATCGTCTGGACATGTGTGCCAAGGTGGATGCGGGTTTTAGACACACGGTTCTTTTATTCAGTCTTGCCATGATGTCCCTCCACCTTTGAGGTAAGCTTGTTAGTCACCCATTAGTGTGCATTCACAGAGACCACAAAGAAGAAAAAAAGGGCTACTTACCTGTAACTCTGGTTCTTTGAGTGAATTCACACTTCCCACCCATCCTCCCCTCTGTCACATCTGTCTCTCTCTTTGAGCAGCAGTGGCTTTGGGGAACTGAGATAATCACTAGGACGGGCAGACCACGTGGGCTATGGGGGCGCGGTCCTAGCGAACTTTCAGCTCTAGAATATTCCAGAAACCTCTGCGCAGGTGCAAACTTAACCCATTAGTGTGAATTCACAGATGACCCCTCGAAGAACCAGAGTTACAGTTAAGTAACCTTTCTTTTTAAATTGCTTTTAATGTCTGTAGCTTATCTCAGCTCATTCTAAGCTTATGCCCTCTTAATGCCATCCTTACATTTCTGTACAGCTTGTCTGTACTCTTTCTTGGTGACCTAGCCTTCTTTCCACTTCCTATACATGTAGGTCCTCCCTGAGGTTTTTGTGAAGCCACAGTAGCCTTTTTTGCCTCCTCGCACCTTTTTTTCTTGTTGGAATTGTTTACAGGTATGCTTTTAGAATTTCTTATTTTAAAAACTCTCACCCTTCTTGGACTGCTTTTCTTGTTAGGATTTCCTGCCATGGGACCTTACTCATTCTTTTTCTGAGATCATTAAAATTGGCTTTTAAAAAAAAAAAACAGCATATGTTTCCCTTGAAATCAAGAATTCTAGTGGAACATGGTCACTCCCATCCCAAGTTCCCCTTACTGCCACTTCCTCCACCAAGTTGTCTCTGTTGGTTAGAATCAAGTCAAAGATAGCTAGTCCTCTAGTTTCCTTCTCCACTTTTTGCAGGAGAAAATTATCAGCCACACCAGCCAGGAATTTCTTCGAAAGACCATACTTGGCAGAGTTTGTCTCCCAACATATATCCAGATAATTAAATGTTCTCCCAACACTACTACATAGTGCATCTTTGACATCCTTGCAATTTGTTTTTCAAATGTTTCATCTGTTTTCTCTCCTTGATTGGGTGGCCTGTAGTAGACTCCAACTATCATGTTCTTTTTGTTTCTTACTCGAACAAGATTGATCCAGATGCTCTCCATGGGACATCAAATCTCCTCCTCCTGTATTTCTCTACAGGAATGAGATGCGTTTTTTTACATATAGTGCAACTCCACCTCCCTTTCTATTCTCTCTGCTCGTTTTGAACAATTGATATTCTTCAATTGCTGTATTACAGTCATGGAAATCATCCCACCAAGTTTCAGTTATTCCTATCAAGTAATATTTAGCCCCCTGAACTAAAATTTCCAGTTCTTCTTCTTTGTTTCCCATACTCCTGGTATTAATATATAGACACCGGAGAATGTGTGATTTTTGGCCTGTTTGTCTTTGTACATTATTATGAGTATTACTAATGTTGCTGTTATCATTGACACCCACTTGAACAGTTGGGTCTTTTTCTCTTAATCTGAGTAAGGCTTCATCTACCTTTAACTCTGTACTTGCATCTCCCTCCCCCTTCTAATTTAATTTAAAGCCCTCCTTATGAAGTTCTTCATGCTGTGGCCAAACACATTCTTTCCAGTCCTTGTGAGGTGCAAGCCATCTCTTGCTAGCAGAAAACCAAATCCCTCACTTCGACACCACTTTCATAGTCATTTACTTGGAGTATTTTCCTTTCTCTTTCTTTTCCTCCTCCAAGGACTGGTAGGATGGATGGAAAAACTATCTGGACTATACTTGGGAAGGGCCTAAATAGCCCTGGATCAATGGATCAAAAAGGGAAGTCTCTTTTTTTGAGGACGAGAAAGGGGACACTTAGCAACTGGAATGAAAGGCATGTGTAGCTCAGAGATACTGATGGTAGGGGAGGCGGGGCTTTGTTGTGGTGCTGCCAGCTACTCCAGAGAAGAGCTCTCTGGAAAAAGTGGAACCCTCCGGTCTGGGATCCCCCTTTTGAAATGGGGATCGAAGGAGAGTCTAGAAGAAGTCTCTCTGAAGCAGATGGTGAGCAGCAGAAGGAGAAGAATGGGAGGCAGACCTGAACTTTTTCCTTCTGAAGAAATCACCGTGCACGGACTGGAGCGGGCACCATTTTTGACACTGAGCCGCGAGGAACCCTTACCGGGGAAGAGGAGAGCAATCAATATAAACTAATAATATATAACAAGTAAGTAAGCCGAAGCCTCTGATTTATAAAACAGCCTCATTAAGCTGAAAATAAGAATGAAAATATTTGGCTAAAAGAAGAAAAGCGGTGGTGGGTTTATCTTACCAGTCTCACTCAAAAGCGAAACCAAAGCTTCTCCAAGTGAACTCTTAAAACACCAGGCTGATTCTAAAGCTGAGAGTCTGAGACGGAAAAATAAATCTTATGTTTTGGGAAAAGAATCCCAGATAGTAACACCATCTGACTGGATTTAAGAGACTTGAGGGTGGTGAATGCAGTTTGGCTGGGACACATCTCTCTTCGCTTTTCCCTGGATTTTGTGAACTGTAAATAATAGAATTTGGTGTTTCTCGGGAGAAAGGAGCTGACATGGTCGACTGGACTAAGGGGTATTGAGGGGTTAATGAAGATCGCAAGATGGGCTTCAAAGACAACTACTGGACAGTTTGAGACTTGGTGATTGTTGTTTTGTCTGTCGGATTGCGGACTGCATGTGAGCCTGATAATAGAACTTGCTGAACTCAGGAGAAGAAGGGGGGGAAAACTGTGCCACGGTTCTTTTTTACTCTGTATTTGCTGGCTTAAAAGTTAATCTTACATTATAATATTTGGATAAAGATTGGAGGGAGATCTAAGGGGAGGTTTATGATGAGGGGTTTGGATTGTTGATAAAATTGTGGAAACGGTGGAAGGATATTTAAGGGGTGATTGTTGCAGTTAAGGGTATAGTACTGTCTATACAAACCCCAAAGCCTGAGATGGATTCCAGAAATTCAAGAGAACAAATGGAGACTGGCTCTGTTCAATCCCAAAGTTTCAGAACAGTGGTACAAGAAATAGAAAAGGAATGGCAGATTAATATTCCTAGGATAATAATAAAAGGGTTTCAGCAAGTGAATGAAAATCTTAGCAAAATAGATTTGATGAAAGGGATGAAAGAGGGGACAATAGATGCCAAACAAAACTTAAATGAAGCTGTACAAACTTTAGAACCGTCTGTATTAGGCATGACTCCAAGTAACATAAATGGGATAGAGAGTTACCCAGTGACCTATGCAGCTTCCAAAATTAAAAAGCATTATGTTAAAAATCTTAAGGAAGCAGAGATACTGAAACCAGAGAATCTTATGGAGAAAATATGGGAAGTCGAAAAAAGGGATATTTTGTCAGATGGGCTGAAAGACTGTTTAATTCAAAAGGAAACTGACCGATGGGATCTGTGGTATAAATGGCAGCAGCTACCAGACAGTGTTGGAGTAACATAGAATAAAACTAAAGACTTCCGGCTTGACGTCGCGACGAGACAGCAGCAGGAGGACAGAGCTCTGTCCCCCTGTGCTGAATTCTGACCCGTTTTGGGACTCCGTGGGGGTCGGAACCACCCTGGAGGGGTGGTGAACTGGGGGAGGAAGCCTGTTGATCACGGGGGGTGGCAGCCGCCCCGGGTCGATCCAGGAAACTCCCTAAACAGCCAAACGGGCAGAAAGAGGCAGCCTCGGCGAGCCTCCAAGTCGCTGGCAGCTGGCGGAGAGAAGCAAGGAATAGCACCTGGCATCGTTGCTTTTCCATCGGGTGAGAATTCTTTTACAACTAATTGCCTACGTACTCCTATATATGGGAAAAAAGAATAACTATCTTGTCTCAGTAACTTTTTAAAGCGGCAGAAAATCTGGTGAGAGGGATAGCTGAAGAAAGTAACTTTTTTTAAAATTACACTTTAAGAGTATTTACTACCTGGCGTTATAAGCTTAAGAGACCTTCCTGCAAATGAAGTCTGGATATTATTTTGTCTATCTAAAGCGTTTGGAACAATTCCCAAGAGGTGACCTTGGACTTTCTGTGGTGGTTTAAGGCTGAAGCACTGCTTATCGCCTCATGAACTTCTCTTTGTATTTGGCTGGAATTAACCCTAAAGTGGACTTTCTAAAAACTGTTCCTTGGGTCGAATTTGGTTCAACTCTACATAGCTAAAGCGGAACTCCTGAAATGATTCTGGAAATTTGGAACATTTGTTTATAAGTATCTAGGCAGCAGAAACAGAATGGCACAAAGAGAATTTTGGAATGAAGTCAAATTTATGCTCCAACAAATTTTATCGGCTGTGACATCTCATTATGAAGAGGTCAAAGTATCCAACCATCAGAAAGACTATAGTCCACAAGCAACTGGAAACAACGAGGAAGGAAATGGGAGCATCACAGAGGATGTATGCCAAATCAAGCAGCAGCATGAGAAAGTTAATCTAAGAGAAATATCAGTCTTGGACCAGAGGACAGTACTAGAGGAAGACAAAGGGGAAAAAACAGCAAAATTAACCAAAAAAAGTCTGGAAGACTCATCGAAGATAGACCAAGTACAAAAGGAGTCAGTGGACATAAATCAGATCTACAAAATGGTTTTAGAGGACATGAAAGATGACAGCATGTTTAGAGATATAGCAGGGAATGGGAAAGGAGGAACCAGAGAGGGAATTACCTAGAAAGATGAAAAAAGGGAAAACAAGGAAGGGCCCCTTAATATTGGAAACATGTTTATATTTATCATTTGGATCTGTAAAATGGTATATTCTATATATCAAAAGGAGAACTAAATTGGAATAAGGGAGCCTGAATTAGGGTAATGATGTAATATGGTGATTTCTTATTTTAGGCAAACTAAACTAGATACAAAGCTGGGTCATGGATCTGGAACTACTTTCAATAAGAATGTTATTAGAAGATCTTGAGAATTCTATATAATATGAGAGCAATATTATGATAGTAGCTATACTATATACTAAAATCTGTATATGAATGGTTTGAAAGATGGTCGGAATTTTGGGGGATAATCCAGAAGACACTGAGATGTAAAAAACAAATAACTGTAAGCAAGTATGTAACACGATGTCTGATAAGCACAAACAATGTAGATAGATTGGAAAATTAATAAAAAAAGTTTAAAACAAAAAAGAATAAAACCAAAATTAAATGATAAGATAAAAGCAGGAGGGTAATCAAATGGTGAAAAAGCAAAAAGTTGATTTGTATTTGTAATATGAATTAATTGGCTGATGGTATATTTTATGTTCTCCTATCCCCCAAAACCTTTTGCCCTTTTCCCTATTCCCCCCTTTAATTTCTGTACTTTCCATCCCTGTTCTTAAATAAATACTTAGAAATGAAAAAAAAGAGATACTGATAGTGAGACACCAAAGAGAGAGAAATTGTGGTCTTTCCAAACAGATTTGGATGCAGAAGGCCTTACAAAAGAAATAGTCCCAGAAGGGACCTACTAGACAAAAATAAATGGGAAAATATTCATTTATTTAAAATATTTGTGTCACGACCCAGCCTCCTGTTAGGGAGCGCTTGATCGGCAGACAGAGAGCAATTGGTAGCCTGAGTACCCCTAAGCAGCTGGGTAGAGTCCTGGTGACCACAGCCAGGGTGTACAACAGACCCTTCTCACAAGTCTGTCCTAAAAAGATACTTGCTTGCACTTACTTAAATTCAAAAAGAAGATACACATGAGCGTTGTAGTCCTAAAATATACTAAAACTCAATAAAGTAGGACTCTGTAGCAATCTGTGCCCTTGCCTTTTGATCTTTTTTATTGGAAAAAAATAGATTTACAGAATAAATTCAGTTTGATGCATAAGCACAGCAATAATGCATTTCCAAGGCTTATTACAACTACAGTGGTGACTCACAAGCTGAATGCCTCGTGGGACGAAAAACTCACAAGACGAATGGTTTTGGCAATGGGGTTGATGACTTGCAAGACGAATGTTCCTATGGCCATGCTTCGCAAGACGAATGTTTTCCGTTTTTTGCTCCTGCCTCATGTTTGCTGATTTTAAATGTTTTTCTATGATGTTTAAAAAGTTAAAAAATTTTGATTGACATTTTTTAAATCATTTGCACAATATGTATGGCTTTTAAGAGCACTTAATAAATCCTTTGTAAACCAAATTTGACTTTGTTCTGACTTTTTTTGCCCATAGGAATGCATTAATTAGCTTTCAATGCATTCCTATGAAAAACCATGTTTTGCAAGACAACATTAACCGTGGAACGGATTAAATTCGTTTTGCGAGGCACCACTGTACAATTAAGGCAACTAATTCCCTTTTGATTACAAAATTCTAAAAATCTCCAAAAAGCTTTCCTTATGGGAGATAAAAGGCACAAAGTCTCCCCCTTTCAATTCCTTTAACTCTCTACATCCCCCAAGTCTTTTTCCTAGCACAGGGCATAAGGAAAAAAGACCTAGAAAAATCTTTGGTTCCAACAGAGGAAAAAGAAGGAACACTGCACATGGCAAAAGTTCATTTTTCTATCTTCTAAACTCCTCTTGTCTTCTTCGCCTTCCACTATGTCATCCAATCAGGACGCAAGGTGGTAGAAGTAACCCCTCCTTCTCTTCTTGTGAGAAAGCAGTTGTTGTTTGCCACCTACTTTCTTCTCCGCCATAAGTGTCTGGTCTTCTTATATTGTCTTGGCTGTACTGGCTAAAAGAAAAACGTTCCCACAGCCCTCCTGGACAACATTCTCAGCATTCAAAATAATTCTTACACAAAACCAATCTGGATACATTTTACATTTCTCCACAACTACACAACTCATCTCCATACATGCTTTAACCCACATATTCACAATCACAACAATTTGTACCCTGTATTTCTCCTCAGAGGACCCAAGACAGCTTACTGTAGTAAAACAAACAACATTGAAAGCTTTTTTTAAAAAAAGTTATTTTTAACATAGAAAGAAGGGTTGTAGGTTAGTGTTTTGCCTGGAATTTTCTATATTGGTGTTATTGTTCTGTAGAGTACTGGATGCTAAAGTCTTTCTGACTTGATGGATACAAATGCTTTTGTGATATTGTTCCAGCAGTGGATCTGACAGTACCTTTTGGATGGTGCCTCCCTTTTCTCTGAGTTTCAATGCATAAAAGTGATGTGTGTGTTGGTTAGACAGGAATGGGGATGATGCAAAAAATCATGCATTTTGGATGGTTCAGAAGTAGACTGCAGGAGATCCTCCTCCTGTTCATCCTAACTGAAGAAAGCCAATGCACAGGTGCATTCTATTTTTTTCACTGTAAATCAGTCTCACATTAAATCACCTTACAGAGCAAAAGTACACTTTTGAAACAAGGTGTGAGAGAAAGAATCTAAATGACAGAAAAAAAAACATGCTTCCAGTCAAGATATTGGTGCATTCATCATCATTTCATAATTCCTTATTTTTTATTGGCAGGACAACAAGGTTCTGCTGGTGATCGTGGATCTGATGGAAAGCCAGGCCCCTCTGGAGTTTCCAATATAACTGGAATACCTGGTGACATGGGATCACCAGGTTTGGATGGAGTACCAGGTAACACAACACTGCAACTTCTTGGGGGCTTTCAGTTGTGGTATCAGTATTCCTGCTCTTAAATTGGTGGGGAAGAATTTTTGATGAATGAAACTGAGATGAATGAAGGTGTTAACAATTGGCTGTTTTTATTTTGGGGTGTTGTAATTTTTTAAAATGTAACATACTCAAAATCTCCTTCTGATAAGTAAAACCAGGAAATTGTTACAAAGGCAAGGAGGTCCCCCTTCCAAAAAATCCTTAGAATGACTGAAATCCAGTACTAAATCATAGCTGGAGTAGGCCCATTGAATCAGTGGTGATCTGGAGAGTTATCACCTCTATAAGTTCCACTGCCTATTTGCGACTTCTGGGTTTTAGCCAGTGTTTTGATCTGAAATTCTAGTTTGATTAACATATAACATGAGAACTGTTGGGATGTTCTCTGTGAAATAATTTATATTCTGTGGTTAGAGGTCAAGAAAGGATCTGAAAGTGCAAGCTCATGTGTGCCCTAATTAAGCACTGTAATTCTGAATTAGTCTGTAGTCTGACAAGATAATGGAAACCTGGAAACTTATCTGGAAGCACTTATAGCAAAATCCATATAGCTATTTATTTTGAAGTAAGTCTGTGTGCAGTTAGTATGCTTTCAGACAGAGATGGACATGAGCCACATTTTCATGTCCCCTCCAGTGACTATACACTCAGACAAGGAGACAAGTCAGGGATGCCCACGATACTGCTGGTGAGTGGGCAATTGTTTGAAGGAGGTAGGGGAGTGAAGCATGTGGTGCCTGTGTAACATCTGTGCGGGTGCCATGTCATATTGGACCAAACCACCGGAACATGGTTCTTCCCTTCTCTACATTCAGATAAAGGCATATAAGATTCCCGTTACAATCATGGTTCTGCATTTCCACTATATTTTGATAGATGAATGCAGCTTTCTGTCCTATCAGACTCCCCTGACTCCTTGCCCCGAAGTATTATTCCCAATAAAAAAGGGGAATTCCCATTCCTGGTAGCCTTCAGAAGCAGCAATTAATCTTGTAAAAGACTGAAGCCTCCCTTACCCCAAGCGGTCAACATTAAAAAAATAGATTTTTTTAAAAAACTGGAAAATTCTTCAGCGTGGCCTTTGTGAATGCACACATATGCCTGCACATCAGTGCCTGCGCTGGAACTTCGGAACCTTCTAGAACTTTTCTGAAAAAGATACATAGTTTAGATTACCCTTTGCACGCATGCTCCATTCCCCCTAGCCTTCAGTTCCTATTTTTCCACCACAGTGCTAGGAACGTTTCAGATAGAGCTCTTCACATTTTGATATTTTGGCTTGATTTTTGGACTGTTCCATCGACTAAGAATATTCTCTGTTGCCCCTTGACTTCGGACTGTATCGACCATTCTTTCGTTTGCAGACTTTGGCTCTGTTTTCAGCTTTCCCATGCTTTTGTGGATTGCTTGATTGCCTGGCTGATTGGCGCTGTGGGGTGCGCCATTATCTACTTAATCTTAATTGCCTCAGGACGTTTTCTATTATTGCTGTGAGTACTGAGGCTCCTACATCCTGACTTTGACTGTTTATGTCCCCGTCAGGCCCTTTTAGCAAGTGTAGTGTGTGCTCCAGGAAACTGCCCTTTTATGACAAGCATAATCTCTGTTTATTCTGCTTGGGAGACGTTCATAACACCTCCACTTGCAGACATTGTAAGAAGTTTACCAGGACAGCTTTAAAGGCTCGTCAGCAAAGGCTGAAGTTTTATCTGTGGGACAAAACCTTGTCTGCTTCCCACCCATCTGAGATGGAAACATCTTCCAATCCATCTGTGACTCCTTCCTCTGAGGCTAATGTGTCTACTCCGTCTACCTCTGCTTCTAAGCCGGCTAAAACTCCCAAGAAGACCGCTTCGAGTTCTTCTAAAAAACCGCCCACTACACCCAAAGTGACTGTCTCTAAGGACACTCCAAAGCCTAAAAAGCCGGCTGGCCAGTCTAAAAAGACCAAGGCTAGGGATATTACTTCTATCCCACCAGTGACACCCTCGCTGCCTTCCCCTGTACTGGAAGATTCCTCGAGGGATCAGGAATCTCTGTCTGAGGCGGCTGCGTCTTTGCCTCCTCACCAACATTCGGATGTCCAAGCTGAGCCTCCATGTTCTCTTACTCCTGATAGAATTGAAGAGGCTGTGCCATCCAGCCCTCATTCTGCCCATTTCAGCCCTGCTAATGCCAGGCGGGCGTCAGAGGCTTCAATGTCACCTTCTTCGTCTCCAAGGCGCGAATATCTTGTCAGAATATAGAAATTTTATAGGCCTGAACATGTATAAGTGTATCATTAACGAGCTGCCATTGTGCACAGATGTGAGAATGCTGAATCACTCTGGAGATGATGCAATGTCTTGAAACAAGAAGAAGACCAGGTGCAAAAGGATGAAGTCATCTGTATTCTGATTGGACAAAATATGCCATGTACATGTATATAAGTGGACTGTGTCTTTGTATCTTTCTCTTCCTCCACCACTACTTGCTGCCATGCATGCTGTCCGACTGTATAAAGAGTTCCTGCCGTGCTGTTGAGATGCCTGCCTGTATATAACTGTAAATACTTGTAAATACAACCATCTTGCAACAAAGAAGAACTTGTAAGTGTCTTCAATAACTCTGCATATTTCTACTGTCGCCAAAACCCTAACATATCTGCCTCGCAAGAGGTCTTCGAAAAGAGACCATTCTTCCTCTGCTCGACGTAGAAGTCCTGACGAGGGTTCTCAACATTGGAGGAAGCATAGAAGGCACCACTCCAGCCATTCCCATTCAACTAGACACCAATCTAAATATCGACGTCGACACTTCGACACCGGCAGCACTAGTTCTTCCTCTTCGACCCCGGAGAGGCACCATAGACGTAGAAAGAGGCGCTATTCTTTCTCTCCATCTACTTCCACCTCTTCATCAACCTCTCCACTTCGACGTCGACATTCTCATGACATCGAACCGGCGAAACTACCAAAGAAGACACCAGCTAAGCCTGCTTTGATGTCAACATCAGTGTCCAAGGACGTCCAGCGGGTCACTCATTGTCCCCAGGAGCATACTAATTTTCAAATGGTACCATCTGAAGAAGAGGATGTCATTGTTGATTCTGACCAAGGAAACGAACTTTTCTCTCCTCAACAGGAACAATCACTTATAGAAGCTGACTCCTTTGAGTCAGACACTGGGGACCCCCACCCTTCCTCACCATCAGAGGATTTTTCCTCATACATGCAGATGGTGGCCAGGATGGCCAAATCTTTGAAGATTTGGCTCCACCTCCTCCATCTGAGGACTTGATTTTTGGGGATATAGGTCAGGAGAGATCACAACCCCTTAGCCTAACTTTGATCTTGAAGTTGATAGACCTGATCAAGGCAGCTTGGGCTGACCCATCCACTCCGGCTTCCATTCCTCGGAGAACAGAAAATCTATATCGAGTGCATGGCGACGATACTACATTTTTGTCGAAACATCCAGCACCAAACTCTGTTATCATTCTTGCCAATTCCTCCAAAGCTTCTGGACGTCAGTATGTCACTCCTACCAATAGGGAGGGCAGAAAAATGGAGGTTTTGGGGAGGAAAATATATAATTTCCAGGCCTTTTTGCTGCGAGTTTGTAATTACCAAGCAGCAATGGGCGCATACTAGAAACAGATTTGGAACAAGGTGCTCCCTGTTCTGCAAGTTACCCCTGAAGACATCAGACAGGATTGCCTTAATGCTTATGCTGAGGCTATGACACTCTCAAAACATCAACGATTGGCAGCGAGACATGCTACTCACGCTGCCACCAAGACTTTGCTATAGCTATCTGCCGCCATGCCTGGCTAAGAGCCTCAGGCATTATTGAGGATGTAAAGAAACAGATTGAGGAACAAGCCTTTGATGCTAAAGGTTTATTTAATGAGAAAACTGACGAATCTTTGAAACTCTACATGAAAGTAAAAAGACAGCAAAATCATACACAATTCATCAACAACCCAGGTTTCAGAAATCACAGTGGCAGAAGCATCTTCCACAACAGCAATTCCAGCATCAGTCTTCTCAGGAATACAAGAATTTCAGAAGCTCCCAAGGGAGATCTTCCCAGGCATCTTCTGCTGCTTCATCCTACAAACAGCAAGCATCAAACAAGTATCAGTTTTACCGGCCTTCTAGCAAAAAGGCCAAACAGTACCTTTGACTTTCCCAATCTACTGCAGGATCATCCCACACGACTTGCTCCATTTTACCACAATTGGCAAAAGATCACAAAGGGCAATTGGGTTCTAAATATCATCAAATTCAGCTACAGACTAGAGTTGATGGAGCTTCCTCCTCTAGGTTATCTAAAGGTGACAACATCCAACCCTGCTCTAGAGGAGGAAGTTCTCGCTGTGCTCCAAAAAGAAGCAATACAGCAGGTCCTGCATCGAGACATCACCAGAGGGTTCTACTCTCGGTACTTCACAGTGCCCAAGAAGGACGGAGGACTCAGACCAATTCTGGACCTAAGGGACCTGAACATTTACCTTCATCCACGTCGATTCTGGATGGTCACACTGGAGTCCATCGTCCACCTGCTGAAAAAAGGAGATTGGTTTACAGTCATAGACCTCAAAGATGCGTACTTCCACATAACAATTCATCACCATCACAGGAAGTATCTGCGCTTTGTGATCAACAACAAAATCTTCCAATATGCGGCCTTACCATTCGGCTTAGCAACGGCTTCACGCACGTTTACAAAGTGCATGGCACCGGTGGCAGCCTTTCTACATCTACAAGGAGTGAAAGTGTTCCCCTATATAGACGACTGGCTAATTGTGTCTCCATCCAGGGAAAGGGCCATCCAAGACTTGAGGTACACTCTAAGCATCCTTCAAAATCTGGGCCTCACAGTGAATTACGAGAAATTGTCTGGTTCGCACCGCGAAAATATGCAGAGTTAATTGATTGAAGACACAGACACCTTCTTCTATAACAAGACACGTGTATTATACAAAATATACAAATATGCAGACCGGCAGCACTTCGGCGTAGCAGGCAATCATCAGACAAACTGGCATAGAGGATAGCAGCAAGTGATAGAAGAGGAGAATACATTATGTACACACTGTTCTCTTATATACATTTACAGAGCTTCTTATATCCAATCACTGGACACATTACATCATCTTCTCCACCTGGGTGTCATCTTTTCTTCAGACATTGCATCATCCTCTTCTCTGTCACAGTGACTCAGCGGTCACACATCTGTTCATTATGGAAGCTGATTAATATCATATTTAATCCAGGTTCAGGCCTACAAAAATTACAATATCCTGACACCCCTCCTAATTTTTTATGCCTGAACAAAACACATTCCCAACTCTTTAATATGTTCTTCATGTTTTTGAGCATTCAAAGGTTTAGTTAAAATATCTGCTATATTTTCTTCTGTCTGGCAATACCCCAATTCAATCAATTTTTCTTTTATCGCTTCTCTTACATTATGGTATTTAATATCCACATGCTTACTTCTGTTTTTTACTCTTTCTGTTACAGCCATATGTATGCATGTGGTGTTATCCTCCATAACTTTTATTGCGCCATTTGTTTCAATTTTTAAATCTTTTACTAACTGTTTGTACCGGGTCAATTCTGAACATAACTCTGACAGGGTGGCAAACTCTGCTTCTGCAGTTGAAGTGGCAACAGAATTCTGTTTTCTGGACTTCCATCCAACTAGATTATTTCCTAGCATTATTACAAATCCAGACATTGATTTCCTATCTGTTTCATCATTGGCCCAATCACTATCGACAAAAGCAGATAGTCTTAATTCTTCTGATGGTTTTAACACCAAATGGTAATTGCACGTTCCTTTTAGATATCTAAAAATTCTTTTTACCCCTTACCAGTGTTTTACACTTGGTCTTGCCACATGTCTACTTAGGATATTTACAGAAGCTGCTATGTCTGGATGTGTCCAGTTTGCTAAATACATTAGACTTCCAATTGCAGAATGATATAATTCCTAATTTTCAAAATCTTTACTGTTTTCATCATTCTTCTGAAAGTCTACTGTCATGGGAGTACTTACACTTTTAGTAATGAAACAGATGTCATCCACATAAGCTAACAATACGTTCAAGTCTTTTCCATTTTCCTTAATATAAAGACAAGGATCCGCCAGACTATTATTATATCCCATTTTTACCAGTACCTTATGTAGGCAAACATTCCAATTTCTAGCTGATTTTTTTAGTCTGTAAATGGCTTTGTTTAATCTATAAACCAACTTTTGTACCTTCAAAGCCTGGTGCCTTAGCCATGTATAATTTTTCTTTCAGATCTGCATTCAAATATGCAGTTGTAATGTCATAATGATAGATTAAATAGTCCTTTGTAACTGCTAAGGCTAACGCCATTCTTACTGTTTCAGATCTCACCGTGGGGGAAAAAATTTCATCATAATGCACATTTTTCTTTTGAGTAAAGCCTTGTGCCACTAATCTTGCCTTATATCTGTAATTTCCATCATTTTGTAGTTTCCTTTTAAACACCCACTTGCTAGCGATAACTTTGTGTTCTGCAGGTAGCTTAGTTTCTGTAAATACTCTGTGCTCTTCCATGGATCTCATCTCTTCATCCATGGCATCTTGCCACTTTCTTCTCTCAAATTCAGGAAGTTCCATCACTTCCTTATAATTTCTAGGTTCTATGTACACATGACAAACCCTTACTTCACCTACTCCAAATCTTTTGGGTGGTACACCTTTGTTTGCCCTTTCAGACCTCCTAGGACCCTGTGTTTCTGGTTCTTTCTCTATTTCACTACCTTCTTCTTCTTCATTTACATCTTCATCTTCTTCAACCGTGGACCTCGTGTCTTCTTCATGTGTTTCTAACTTCCTATTCTGACTCCTCCTTGTGTCATTCATTGGGATAAAAACTTGTGAATTAGCGTGTACTTTATCCCAATTTTCACTTTCATTGAAACTTGCAGACCTGGATATCACAATATTTCTATTTTCATCAATAAATCTATATGCTTTAGAACCAGGTCATACCCTAAGAACCTCATCTTCTTAGTTTTGGCTCTGCCTTTCCTCCTTAACTGTTTTGGTATGTGTACCCATGCTGTACAACCAAATACTCTCAGGTGCTTTAATGAAGGTTCTTTTTTTAAAAGCATGTAATAAGGAGTCTGATCTATTGCAGATGACCAAAGTCTGTTCACCAAATAGTTAGAAGTTTTCAAAGACTCCGCCCAAAACCCATGATGCAATCCTGCATCTGCTAACAATGCATCCTTCATTTCTTGAAGTACCCCATTCCTCCTTTCTGCCACACCGTTTTGAAACGGAGAATATGGGCTTGTTTTTCTGTGGCTTATCCCTGCGTTTTCTAGCCACCTTTGAAATTCAGTGTTCATAAATTCTGAGCCCCTATCCATTTGTAATTGCACCATCTGGTGGCCAAAACATCTCTCAATGAATTTCACCCATTTCCTGAAAGTGTGAAACACTTCTGTTTTTGATTTTAAAGTGTAGCAAAATGAGAATCTACTGTAGTCATCAATTATTACCAATGCATATTTTGCCCCTCCTAATGAGGGTGGAAATGGTCCTATTAAATCTGCGTGTACAAGTTCAAATGGTCTACTTGTCTTTCTGACACTTAATTTTCCTTTTGGTGCCACATGGGTTTTAGCTTGTTTGCATATTTGGCAATCTAAGTAATTCTGGCAATCTTTTAAATGTATATCTCTGGCAGTGTTTTCCATTCTTTGTACAGTTTTGAAATTCACATGTCCCAGTCTCCTGTGTAACAAATGTATACAATTATTGTGCTGTGGTTCATTTTTGTTTACCATATGTGTATCTCTATGTGTTTTGATTTTTAATACATACAGACTGTCCTCTTGTTTCACTTTTGCTATTGCACTGTTCTTTTTCTTAATTATGCATTCACCTTTTTCAAATATTTCAGAAAAACCTTGTCTGTCTAAAGCTGACACGCTTAACAAATTACATTCTATACTGGGAACCAGTAACACGTTACTTATCTCTTATTTTAGACTGGGAATATAAATTCTTCCTTCAGCTGAAACATCTGCTTTTTCTCCATTCGCCAGAGTCACGCTTCTCAGCTCCGTGTCTCCTAGAAAAGAAAACATTTCTGGCTCGTTAGTCAAGTGATTTACAGCCCCACTATCTATTATCCAGGCAGCTGTGTTCACAACCTTGAACACTTTATCTCTTGTTCTCTTAACAAGAGAAATTCTCTTTCTGCTGCCTTCTCCGGAGCGTCTGTAAGTCACTGGTTCTCTGCTGTTTGAAAACGTCTCTCCTTTCATTCTGTTTTCAGTCTGTCCACAATTTTTCAAAAGATGATTCTTTGAACCACATCTGTAACATGATTTAACTGTCATGGCATGCCCACGCTGCTCTCTGTCAGTAGCTGGCGTTCTTCCTTTCATGCTGCCCACTGGATTCCGTCTCTAGCTCTCCCGATCAGCTTTCACGTGGCTTCTGTCAGCACTGTCGGACCTCTCATTCCAACGATCCTTTTCCTGCAAAAGTCTGCTTGTGATATATTCCAAGGTTAATTGCGTGTCAGGCAAACTTTCAAGACTTGTAATAAGCATGTCAAATTTATTGGGCAGACTGCTCAAAATCACTGACCATTGTTGGAACAGGGTGAGGGTGGGGGAGGGGGGAAAGGGTGGGAGGGAATTAGGCATAGTAAAATGGTTGACACTGAAAAGAAAATTAGAACGAAGTAGACAATCTGGCTTAGTAAAATTTGACTGTATACCACAACATATATAAAATCTATTAGACAAATACTTATAAAGAATATATTTGTAAAGATAGCATATAGAACGTATGACTATAATGTTAGATAATCTTCAAATAATGTGAATGGGTTGCTGTCACCAGTGAAAAGATATAATTAAGACTATTCAAAAATTAGGAGTAGATGTGTTGTTGTTACAGGAGACTCATCAAAATAAGAACAAGAAAGGGATAATTAAGCACCCAATGATAAGTGAAGAATATATAGCAAATGGAATGAATAAGGCTAGAGGGGTGGCAATAATCTTTATGAAGAACTCAAAATTTGAAGTGATTGATTATATGGGAGGCCCTGAAGACAGATATGTTATAGTAAAGGGAAAATTGGAAGACAAATTATTAACTATTGGTTCTTATTATGCCTCCAATATAGATCAAGCAAATTTTATGCAGAGCTTTATAAGAAAGGTGAAAGAATTTGCCTGGGGAGAAATTATCTTAGGCAGAGACACAAATTGTATTTTAAACAAAATCGATACAACATCAAAAAACAGAAAGCTATCAAATGATGGTAATAAAATTAAGAAACTAATACAGAGATCAGGTTTAATTGATGGCTGGAGGTATTTAAACCCTGAAGTGAGAGAATATGCATATTTTTCTAAAAGATATTGTACCTATTCAAGAATTGATCACTTCCTTATATCAGAGACTTTGGCCCCAAATCTAGACAAAATACATTGCTGATGGAAAAAATGACTAATAAAGTTAGATTACATAGAGGAGAAATAAGCCACAGTAAATTCACTGAAAATTGGAAACCATTATTAAAATATGCCAACAAAATAGACTTTGAGACATGTGGATTAAAAAGAAATTTAGATTGTTGGTCGATATTTCTTTAAATGGTGACGGGTAATGGTATTTATTTATTTATTTATTTATTTATTTATTTATTTATTTATTTATTTATTTATTTATTTATTTATATGCCGCCCACTCTACCCAGAGGTCTCTGGGCGGCTTATATGTGATTTGGAGAATTGAAGGGAATAACTTTGTATTTACTATTTGTAATATGGTCAATTATCTTTTTATTCTTTAGAAATTAAATTAATTAAAAAACATAACAGTAAAAAACATGAAAGAAAAAAACACAAAAAAATTTATATAGGAGCCACGCTGAACTCCATACAGGCAAGGCTATTTCTTCCCGCAGAGCACATTCAGAAACTAAAGGCAGCTGTTCAGAAGTTTCACCCACACTCACTGGTATCAGCTCACCATGCACAACACCTGTTAGGCCTCATGGCCTCGACAACAGCATCTCTCCCACACGCGAGGTTGAAGATGCGCTCTCTGCAGGCGTGGTTCCTCCATCACTTTGACACACTTTGTGACGACCCTCGGAAACAGATTCTGGTCACCCCAGAGTTGGCAAGGCAACTCAAATGGTGGAGTTTCCTACCACATCTCATGATGGGGCATCCTTTTCATCCACTAGAGCTATCTGTGCAAGTAACTACAGATGCAAGTCCCACAGGCCGGAGTGCACATTGCAGCAGACACAAAATACATGTACTCTGGTCTCAGAGGCACAAAGGACTCCACATCAACCACTTGGAGATGCTGGCAGTGATTCGGACCTGCAGAGCGTTCCTCCCACTGATACAGGGTCGTGGTGTTCAGGTTGTGACAGACAACACCACGACCATGTACTACATCAACAACCAGGGAGGGACGAGGTCAATGTCACTACTCTACCTGTCCGTGCACCTGTGGGAGTGGTGTTGCCTCCATCACATCTACCCAGTGGCGATCCACATCTCAACATCAGACAACCAGCTGGCAGACAAGTTGAGTCGCCTGAAGGGACAGTCCCACGAGTGGGAGCTGGACGACAGCATATTCCAGATGCTATGAGAAAGTGGAGTCAACCGTACATAGACGTGTTCGCTTCTCTCATGAACAAGAAGTGCGACAGGTATGCATCTCGAGCGGGCAGGGGTCCAGGCTCCCTCGGAGATGCTTTCATGATACCATGGCAAGAACAACTTTACCTGTTTCCACTTTAGTCAAGCTCAAGCAGGAACGAGCACAAACCATCATCAGAGCTCCCTGCTGGCCGCGTCAACCGTGGTTCTCTACTCTGAGAGACTTGGCAGTGGACATGCTGAAGCTTCCACTACTTCCACATCTTATGACACAGGATTCGGGGAGCATCTTGCATTCAGACCTGAAGTCCCTCCACCTGCCAGAGATCAGAGAGGTTTTAGAGAGGTCTAGGAAACCTTCTAATACTCTGTTGTACAAGTATAAGTGGAACAATTTCCTGACGTTTACTGCTTCTAGGAACCTCGAGGCATCACCAGTATCTCTAAAGACATTACTGATATACCTTCGACATCTCTTTGACTTGGGCCTTACCTTATCTACCCTTAAGGTGTACATATCAGCAATAGTTTCCTTTCAGCCCAGAGACTCAGAATCCTCTCGTCTCTTTTCAAACCCAACTTTGAAGGCGTTTTTGAAAGGACTGACTGGTCAATATTCGCCCTCCTACTAAACCCCCAGTACCTCAATGGTCCTTAACGTTGGTACTGCAGTCTCTCATGAAGCATCCCTTTGAACCAATGGCTTCATGTGATATCAAACTTTTATCATTTAAGACTCTTTTTCTGGTTGCTGTTACATCCGCTAGAAGAGCAAGTGAGCTAACAGCTTTGAGGTCTGATGCTCCTTACTTGCAATTCTACAAGGACAAAGTTATGTTGTTCCCGGATGTTTCGTTCTCACCCAAAATTGTTTTGGAGTTTCATCTTAATCAACCTCTTTCGTTACCTGCCTTGTTTCCTGATCCTTCATCTGACGTCGAAAAGATGCTCCTGTCCCTCGATGTCAGGAGAGCGCTGGCATACTATACTTCTAGGACAAAAGACTTTCGTAAATCTGAAAGACTTTTCCTGTGTTTTCATGGACTGCATAAGGCATCATCTTCCACCTTGTCCAGGTGGCTTGTCTCCACCATCACTCTTGCCTATGAACTTGCTGGTAGGACTGTGCCTGAAGGTCTTAGAGGACATTCTACAAGCTCCATGGCAACATCTACTGCCTTACTGCGTGGTGTGGACATTCCAAACATCTGCAAGGGAGCAACATGGTCCAGCGTGTCCACATTCATCACCCACTACAGACTGGACCTTTGGGCAAAGAAGGAGACAAGTTTTGGAAGGGCTGTCTTGACATATGTCCTACAGCGACGGCCCTGCTTCCGGTAAGGCGTTTAGCTCAGCCGAGGTTATCTGCCCAGGATGGCGACTGGGCGAGCAGAGGAGAAGGTGGCTGTGCCGAGGGTGGCAGGATGGCCCTGTTGGTATAGAGGTTGGTGGTCGGTTGGTTCTGTACGGGGCCTGTTCGAGCCCCAAATCCTTGGCTGGCTGCGTGTCTGGGTGTGAGTCTGGATCGATGCCCACCCCCAATCCAGTGGCTGTTAAAAAGAGGAAATCTAAACTCCATACCGAAGACACTGGCCACTCCGATACCATTGCTTTTCAGCCTCCAAGTCATTCGGGACTGCCGGTATCGCCAGGCTCAGGGCTCATCATCATCTGTCCAAACATGTTACAGTTTATGACCTACCACCTAAACGATACCACCACGGTCATCGGTATTGACACCATGGTATCGAACAGTTCGTCAGTCTTCATATGCAATATGCCTACTACTATCTGTCGGACTCATCCGCCTCTTCATCTCCTCGGTACCAGCCTACCTATTCCTATGGTGAACCCTCAGACTTTGAGAGTTTTCCTGTTCCGGTACCAAAGCCAAGTACCAAGAGCCATAAGCGACATATTATTATTATTATTTATTTAATTTATATCCCGCCTATCTAGTCAGCTCAGGACCACTCTAGGCGGCTAACAATACACAAGTGATAAAAATAAACATATATAAACAGCATAAATAAAACCTTACACAGATAGGAAAGTAATTAAGAAAGAAAGAAAGGGACAGCAAGGATTGTCTGGTGGGAAGGCCTGCCGAAACATCCATGTCTTCAGTTGGTTCTTAAAGATACCCAATGAGGGAGCTCCGCGGATCCCAGGAGGTAGATTATTCCAGAGGCGAGGAGCCACCACCGAGAAGGCCTGATTCCTTGTCTTCTCTTTCCGGGCCTCCCTCAGCATTAGGCTCCTCAGCCTCACCTCCTGGCTCGCACGAGTGACACGGGTAGATCTTGGTAGGAGTGGGCGTACCGCCAGATATCGAGGCCCTAAACCGTTTAGGGCTTTATACGTAAGCATTAGCACTTTGAAGTCGATGCGGAATCGGATGGGCAGCCAATGCAATGCGGCCAGAGTGGGTGAAATATGTTGGAATTTTCTCACTCCACTAAGTAATCTGGCCGCCGCATTCTGCACCACCTGTAGTTTCCGCAGCAGCCTCAAAGGAAGCCCCACGTAGAGCGCATTACATACAAGTTTTACCTCGGTCCCTCCGGTACGAAGAAGTCTAAGTCTTCTTCTCAACACTCCATACCAGCCGCCTGTTGGGACCGATCATCAGCCATACAGGCCACTACAACATACACGGGACCTCCACCTGATACGACAGGCTCTACAAAACCTCAAAAAAGGAAGCCAGACCCTCCCGCACAAGCAGTACAGGGAAAACTTGATACTAGACCTTCTAAACGTCAGCGAGTCAAATCTTCTCCCAATACCCTCACATCTTCCTCCTCTCAACAATCCGCTGACTCTGAGTCTTTGGATTCCTCGCCCCTTCAGGAGTCACCATCTAGTCTTGCCACTCCTGACTCAGATGTCACTGATGCTAATCCTCTTTCCCCATTGAGGATTTTGCATCATACTCCCAGTTGGTCCTCCCCATCGCCAAGGCCATGGACCTCGACATCCAACAACCTACCCAGTCCAAATCAGACAAAGTATGCGAAGATATCAATGAGATCAAACACCCCCCTCTTCACATGCAGCTCATTCCATCATTACTTAAACTTACCAAACAGTCCTGGACCAAGCCTTCTTCGATACTACAAATGTCCCAAAGAGTCAAGAATCTCTACAAAACCCATGGTACCAACACCAACTTTCTCTCCAAATATCCCCTACCTAATTCCGTGATTGTGGATGTGGCCCAGACTCATTCCAGAAACCATTTGAATGTCACCCTGAACAACAAGGAGGGTAGAAAATTAGATATTATTGGTCATAGAGTTTACTCTCTCGCTTCCTTTACCCTCCGGGTGGCTAACTACCTAGCCGCAATGGGAGCCTACTACAGGTTCCTTTGGAACAAGGGTCTTGGGGAAATACAAACCTAGGGGTCTTGCATTTCATCATGAGGCCATGGCTCTAGCCTGACAAGAGCAAATTACAGCTTGTCACATTATAGAATCAGCTTCCAAACATATGATAACAGCAGTAGCCTTGCGAAGACATGCTTGGCTGTATTCTGCAAACATTTCTGAAGACCCTAAAATGCGGACTGAAGACTTACCTTTTGATGATTCCGGTCTCTTTGACAACAATACAGATGACATCCTTGATAAACTGCAAAAGATGAGAAAAACGGCATGTTCCTATAATACTCAGCCATATTACAGACCTCAACACTATCAGTGATGCCGTCAGTATCCATTCCAACAATGTAAGTAATTTCTGGACAAACAATGCTGCTTACCTCAACCATCATCCTCATACCAACCTCAACAGCATAATCAACGACAACGCCCTCGTTAGTCATTCAGGTGCCCCGATAAGAAAACCAAACAGAGCCTTTGACTTTCCTGTTCCCCCCTCATTACCACCCATCTTGCCCCACATTTTCACTCATGGGCGCACATCACCACTGATTTGTAGGTGTTATCAGTCATTTCAACAGGCTATGCGATAGAATTCCTATCCATACCACCACCTCAGATTGTTCTCACTTCCCCCTCCACCACTCTCAAATCAGAGATCCACTCTCTACTTTCAAAGAAGGCCATTTCACTCGTCACACCAAGTTCCTCCAGCCCAGGCTTTTTCTCCTGATACTTCCTCGTTCCAAAATGAGACAATTCCCTACGTCCCAGTCTTGATCTTCGGGACCTCAGTTACTTCATCACCCAACGGTGCTTCCGCATGGTAACTCTGGAACTCATCCTTCCCTTGCTCCAACAGGGAGACTGGTTCTCGGTCATCGACCTGACCGATGCATACCTCAGACATGACCACCGCAAATTCCTCCGCTTCTCACACCACCTACGAGTTCAATGCTTTACCATTCGGCCTCTCCACAGCTTCCAGAGTATTTACGAAGTGCATGACTCTCGTAACAGCACATCTTCGCAGCCTTGGAATCTCGGTGTTCCCCTACATCGACGATTGGTTACTTGTAGCTCACTCATGAGCCCAGGCCCTCAAAGACGTTGCAATCATTGTCTCTTCTAGCAAACCTCAGCCTCAAGATCAATCACAAGTCAGTGCTAACTCCCTCTCAAAGGGTAGATTACATAGGCGTAGTTCTCAACTCTCACCACGCCAGAATTTTCCTGCCCAAGGGACGCGCAAACAAAATACACTCTCTTGTCGACCATTTGTTACTGCCCATCAAGTACAACAACTCCTTGGCCTTATGGTCTCCACCATATCCGTTATCCAACATGCCAGACTGAAAATGTGCTCATTACAGGCCTGGAACCTGTCTCTGTTCGACCCACTTCTCGACGCACCCACCATGAGCCTACAGGTTACTCACAAGCTTGCTTACCAATTGATTTGGTGGATCACACCCTCCAATCTCTTCCTCGGCCAACCCTTCACGCCTCTCCAACTGACAACACAGGTCACAACTGATGCCAGCTCCGTTGGTTGGGGTGCACACTGCAGAGATTTTCACATACATGCCACATGGTCCTCCCACGAAAAATCTCTGCACATCAACAACCTGGAACTACTGGCTATCTTCAAAGCATTCCATGCTTTTCTGTCAATCATTGCAGGCACCGCAGCCCAGGTCACCATGGATAATATGACAACACTTTATTATATCAACAAACAGGGAGGCACACATTCATTACCTCTCCTCTATCTTGCTGTCCAGTTCTGGGAGTGGTGCCTAGACCACTACATGTTTCCAATGGCGGTCCACATTGCCACACAAGACAATGCATGGGCTGACCATCTAAGCAGATGAACCTCTCAGATGCATGAGTGGTCTCAACCAGAATGTTTTTCTTCAACTTTCCAACAGATGGGGTCACCCCGACATAGACGTGTTCGCCATGGCAGTGAACATGAAATGCAACAGCTACTTCTTAATGGCAGGAATCAGCACAAGATCTTTGGGAGAGGGCCTCATGGTACTTTAGACCACCCACCTCCTCTACCTCTTTCCCCCAATACCACTCCTACTTCAAACCATCGTCAAATTGAGGCAATACTGGTCCAATGCAATCCTGATTGCTCCATATTGGCCGAGACAACCTTGGTTCACAATGCTGACGTCCATGACGCCCCAAACCATCCGTCTACCTTGACTCCCTCAATTCCTCACACAACTCCACGGAAAACCATACCATCCCGACCTACAGTCCCTACACTTGACAGCCTGGAGCACTGGTTCTTAACCTTGGGTTACTCAGGAGTTTTGGACTGCAACTCCCAGAAGCCTTCACCACCAGCTGTCCTGACTGGGGTTTCTGGGAGTTGCAATTCAAAAGGATCCAAGTAACAAAGGTTAAGAACCACTGGCCTGGAGGATCCTTCCTCCTTAAACATCTTCCTTTCTCTCTCCAGGAAACCTGCTATGAATCAGCTTTAGTCCTACAAGTGGTCGGCATTTCTAAAATTTGCTCAAAAGAATAATCTTCCCAGTGCCTCTACTACTATTCGAGCAGTATTGGTCTTCCTCTCCTATCTTTTTAACTTATCCTTATCCACGATTAAGGTCTACATGTCAGCTGTCGTAGCGCACCAACCACAAGACTCAGATGCTGTCTTATTATTTCGACATACTACCCTAGAGCAATTCCTTCGAGGGGTCGCTCACCTCAATCCTCCTAGACCTTCTCAATCCTCCTAGATTCCTTCTCAATCCTTCTAGATTCCTTCCAGTGGTCACTACCCACTGTCCTCATGCATCTGTCACTTCCTCCCTTTGAACCTCTTGCCACCTCGTCCAAACGTTTACTCTCCTTCAAAGTCTTTTTTTCTCGTGGCCATCACATCCGCTCACAGAGCATCGGAGCTCTCAGAACTCCACGTGGATCCCTTGTTCCTACAATTTCACCCAGATAAGGTCACCCTCTATCCAGATATCTCCTTTCTCCCCAAGGTCGCTATTGGATTTCCACGTCTGCCAACCAATTACCCTTCTTACCTTTTCCCCCAAACCATCAACAGGTGTTGAAAGATCACTCCACCTCTTGGATGTATGTTGCTTTTGTGATGAAGTGTTCTTCTAATTAGAGATGGGTTATGTAGTCATGTCTTAACCATAGAGGAATCCATTTTGAGTCTGACACAGGCTAAGTTCTGGAAAATTACTAGTAGTTATTTTCAGCTTTATTCGCTAACCTTATCGCTGCAGCTGGAGAGAAAAACACGGCAGAGTCAAAATATCTCTAACCTGAATGATAAACAATTCTTTGGTGTTGGTGGGAAAGTAGGGCGTACCCTATGCTAATTCTTTCCTTCGTGATTGGTTGAATATGTCAGGAAGGAGCAGGTTGGAGAAATTTACAAGTGGTTGGAAAAAGGAACTCTGAGAGAGAGAAGGAGGAAGAGAGTTTTGGGTATCTGAAAACATGGCGTTGAATTTCTTTGATCCAGACGAAGGAACCTGATTTAACAATATGGACTGCGTAAGAATATCGGTTGTTTACCTTAGTTTATAGTTTAGATTTTGTTTTGTTTAATAGTTAATTTTTATAGAAGGTGCTGAAACGTTATGCTGTTGCTTAGAAATAAAACTGTAGAGAAATGTTTTCTTTGTTCACTTAAATAAACTCATGTTGTTTAATAATTGGCCTTTCTAGTCCTTTGAACAGAACAGTTTCCCTAGAGATAATAAATTTGGCTTACGTTACCAAAATTGAGTCATTGAACAGTAAAGATACGGTATTGAGTGGTTTCTTTTTAGTAAATCGAAACAGCCTTAAATGCAGGTTTGCCAAGAGTTCATGTCCCGGAAACTGTGTTGACTCAAGCAGTTAACTTAAGTCGGGAGTGAAGGAAGCCTGGATTTTCCTGTTTCGTGGTTTTTGATCTCATTTATGGGACCAATAACTCACAACTTTTTATGTAAAGAGGACAGCTTCCTTTTGAAAGTCCAAGCACTTGTTTGTATCTCCTCACCCACCTCACAGAGGAGTACAAATATCCCCACAAACCACATCACGATGGATTGTGCAAACCATACACTTGACTTGCCAGTTTGCCCAGAAGCCTCTCTCGGCCAGTGTCAAGGCTCACTCCACCAGGGCTCTGGTCACCTCCACCGCTTTCCTGTGCGATGTTCTGATTCCAGATATCTGCAGGGCTGCCACTTGGTCAGCTCCATCAACCTTCACATCCCACTATCATCTGGATATGCATGCCAAGGTACATGCGGATTTTGGACATGCAGTTCTATCCTCAGAAGAACCAGAGTTACAAATAAGTAACCTCTCTTTCTCATGAGATGGCCAAAGTATTGAAGCCTCAGCTTCAGGATCTGTCCTTCCAGTGAGCACTCAGGGTTGACTTCCTTCAGAATTGATAAGTTTGATCTCCTTGCACTCCAGGGAACTCTCAACAGTCTCCTCAAGCACCACAATTCAAAAGCATCAATTATTCGGTATTCAGCTTTCTTTATGGTCCAGCTCTCACTTCCATGCATCACTGATGGAAAAAAAAACCATAGCTTTGACTATGCAGACATTTGTCAGCAAGGTGATGTCTCTCCTTTTTAAGATGCTGTCTAGATTTGTCATCACTTTCCTCTCAAGAAGCAGGCGTCTTTTAATTTTGTGGCTGCTGTCTCCATCTGCAGTGATCATGGAGACCAAGAAAGTAAAATCTGTGACTGCTTCCATATCTTCCCCTGCAATTTGCCAGGAGGGATGAGACCAGTGGCTGTGATCTTAGTTTTTTTGATGTTGAGCTTCAGACCCTTTTTTGCACTCTCCTCTTTCACCCTCATTAAGAGGTTTTTTAATTCCTCCTCACTTTCTGCCATCACAGTGGTATCATCTGCATATCAGAGGTTGTTGATATTTCTTCCTGCAATCTTAATTCCGGTTTGGGATTCCTCCAGTCTGGACTTTCGCATGATGTATTCTGCATATAAGTTAAATAAGCTGGGGGACAATATACAGTCTTTTCATACTGCTTTCCCAATTTTGAACCAATCAGTTGTTCCATATGCAGTTCTAACTGTTGCTTCCTGTCCCACATATAGGTTTCTCAGGAGACAGATAAGATGGTCAGGCACTCCCATTTCTTTAAGAACTTGCCATGATTTGCTCTGATCCACCCATAGTCAATGAAGCAGAAGTAGATGTTATTCTGGAACTCTCTGGCTTTCTCCATAATCCAGCGCATGTTAGCAATTTGGTCTCTAGTTCCTCTGCCCCTTTGAAATCCAGCATGTACTTCTGGCAGTTCTCAGTCCACATACTGCTAAAGCCTACCTTGTTGGATTTTGAGCATAACCTCGCTAGCATGTGAAATGAGTGCAGTTGTACAGTAGTTGGAGCATTCTTTGGCATTGCCCTTCTTTGGGATTGGGATGTAGACTGATCTTTTCCAATCCTCTGGCCACTGCTGAGGTTTCCAAACTTGATGGTATATTGAGTGTAGCACCTTAACAGCGTCATCTTTTAAGATTTTAAATAGATCAACTGGAATACCATCACCTCCACTAGCCTTGTTGTTAGCCATGCTTTCTAAGACCCACTTGACTTCACTCTCCAGGATGTCTGGTTCAAGGTCAGCAACCACACTATCTAGGTTGTCTGGGATATCCAAATCTTTCTGGTATAATTCCTCTGTCTAGTCTTGCCACCTCTCCTAGATATCTTCTGCTTCTTTTAGATGGACATGATAAAGGACATTTTTGCACAAAATGTTCCTTTAGTAGCTCCAATTTTCCTGAACAGATCTCTGGTTTTTCCTTTTTTATTATTTTCCTCTATTTCTTTGCATTGTTCATTTAAGAAGGCCTTCTTGTCTCTCCTTGCTGTTCTTTGGAAGTCAGCATTCAATTTTCTGTAGCTTTCCATATCTCCCTTGCATTTTGTTTCTCTTCTCTGCTATTTGTAAGGCCTTGTTGGACAGCCACTTTGCTTTCTTGCATTTCCTTTTCTTTGGGATGGTTTATGTTGCTGCATCATCTACAGTGTTACGAGCCTCCATCCAAAGTTCTTCAGGCACTCTGTCCACCAAATCTAGTTCCTTAAATCTGTTCTTCACTTCCACTGTGTATTCATAAGAGATTTTGTTTAGATTATACCTGACTAACCCAGTGGTTTTTCCTACTCTCTTGCGTTTAAGCCTGAATGTTGCTATGAGAAGCTGATGATTAGAGCCATAATCAGCTCCAGGTCTTGTTTTTGCTGACTGTGTAGAGCTTCTCCATCTTTGGCTGCAGAGAAAGTAAACAATCTGCTTTCGGTATTGCCCATCTGGTGATGTCCATGTGTAGAGTCGCCTCTTGTGTTGCTGGAGGAGAGTGTTTGTGATCACCAGCTTGTTCTCTTGACAAAACTCTATTAGCCTTTGTCCTGCTTCGTTTTGAACTTCAAGGCCAAACTTCCCTGTTGTTCCTCTTATCTCTTGACTCCCTACGTTAGCATTCCAATCCCCTGTAATGAGAAGAGCATCTTTCTTTGATATCAGTTCTAGAAGGTGTTGTAAGTCTTCATAAAATTGGTCAATTTCAGTCTCCTCAACATTGGTGGTTAGTGCATAAACTTGGATTATTGTGATGTTGAAAGGTCTGCCTTGGATTTGTACTGAAATCATTCTATCATTTTTGAGATTATATCCCATTACAGCTTTTCCCACTCTTTTGTTGACTATGTGGGCTACTCTATTCCTTCTACGGGATTCTTGCCCACAATAGTAGATATGATAATTGTCTGAATTCAATTTGTCCAATTCCTCTCCATTTTAGTTCACTGACGTCCAGGATGTCAATGTTTATTCTTGCCATCTCCTGCTTGACCACATCCAACTTCCCAAGGTTCATGGATCTTACATTCCAAGTCCCTATGTAGTATTTTTCCTTGCAGCATAGGACTTTCCTTTCACTTCCAGGCATGTCTGCAGCTGAGCGTCCTTTCGGCTTTGGCTCAACCACTTCATTAGCTCTGGAGCTACTTGTACTTGTCCTCCACTCTTCCTCAGTAGCATGTTGGACGCCTTCTGACCTGAGGGGCTCATCTTCCAGCACCATATCTTTTAGCCTTTTGTTTTTGTCCATTGAGTTTTTTTGGCAAAGATACTGGAGTGGCTTGTTCCTGCTCCAGGTGGATCACGTTTAGTCGGAACTCTCCATTATGACCTGTCCATCTTGGTTGTCTCTGCACGGCATAGCCCATAGCTTCTCTGAATTACTCAAGCCCCTTCACCATGACAAGGCAGCAATCCATAAGGGGTTGTCTCCAAATAGTGGTTTTTTAAAAAATGGGTTTTTGTAAAATTAGTGCTGCAACAGATTAGAACTCATTTAGGAAGAATGAAAAAAATTAAAAAGAGGCAAAGGGAAGGAATGGTCTCAGTGCAAACTGCCAATTAAGACCTTGTTAGTTCAGTAATAGCTGTTGAAGCTCAGTCTAAACACATCCAAAGGTTTCTCTGCTTTTGCCCCGTTGACTCCTGCAACATAATTGTTTGTATTCATCTGGATGGCTAAAACCATTGGTCAACCAGCATGAAAAACTTCGAATCAAACTGAGTGTTTCCCGCTATGTAGTCACACCCTCCAACAGACAGATGTAGCACTAGTGTTCAAAAGTCTTTCTGCAACTATTACGTCTGTTCCTCCTTAACATAGTTTTTTAATATTAAAAATATGGAAGAAGTCACAAATTTACCAGGTGGATTGTCTGGATTGTCTGTAGAGTTCCATTTACAAGACTGGGTGAGTGCAAAATAAAGCCCTTTCTGGAAGTGTTCTGAATCAAAATCCAGAATTTCAGCACCTATGCATATACACAAAAGTCCCATTCAAGCAGTCAGCTGTGCCTTACTCTGTGTAGAGTTAAACGCATGGTGATGATGCGGACATGCATATCAGTATTGGCTTGTCATTTTTTTAGAACAGTGATGGAAAGGGCTTTCCCATTAAAAAAGAATAATGTTTCATAATACCCAAGTTTTCTTGTTATATAGGTGCTATAAGTAATATAGTTTACCTCTTTGAAGTAGTGAAGAGTGTTGCAAGCTTTGTCTTCCAATACAAGTTCTAAACATGTGAAAACCCTACAGGTTACCCAGGAACTATAGGAATACCAGGAGCAGCTGGTCCGCCAGGTCCCAAAGGAGAGGTAGGACAAATAGGTGTGAAAGGAGTGGATGGTTCAAAAGGACTTAGAGGAGACCCAGGCCCAGCTGGACGACCAGGAATACCAGGATTACCTGGAGCAAAAGGTTAGTTGGTAAAACCCATTACTGAGAGCTACTAATTTAGAATGCTAATTTAGGCTAGTATGTAATAACACAACCATATTATTGTTTTGCCTTGAAGGATATAAAGGTGAACAAGGAGTCATGGGTATTGTTGGCATTGTGGGACTTCCTGGAGACTTTGGCCCCACTGGACCCAAAGGAGATAGAGGGCCTTCTGGTGAGTTTTTTAGTGTGCTAGTTGACTGTATTTTTTATGAAACAGCTATCTTATAAAATCGCAGCATGTAAACTAAATCAGAGCTTCCAGATCTATAACACATTTTGAATGGTATCAGCCCCATCTTTTACTTCTCAGTGTTGTCATGTTAAGGGCATATTCAATAAAGCTTCTTCTTTTCTTGCACAGAGAAGGTAGAATGTACTGGATCATCACTAACTCATTCCTCCTGTGAGGCAAAATGAACCCGTTGCAGCAAGCAATGGATCTTGACCAGCATGGCAGAGAAATGGAAAGAATGTCTGTCCATTTCCCAAACTCTTCAGTTTATAGCTGCCTATTAATAACAGGCAGTTCACAGGCCTATTAGCAATTGGCTGGCTGGATAGCTCAGTGGTTTACATATCTGGCTGCAGAGCCAGAGGATGGAAGTTAAATTCTCCACTGTGCCTCCAAGGAGAAGAGCCAGCCTGTGTGGCTTTGGGCAAGCTGGGAATTTACCAGTCCCAGGATGTCCCCAGAAAAAGGAGATGGTAAATCACTTTTGTATATTAGAAAGACCCAGAAAGAGTCACCATAAATCAGAATTGACTTGGTGGCACATGATTATTTATTATTAACAACAAAGAAAGCTCCCACTCAGATGCTTGTTTATCTTTGCAGAGGTCCCCCAAAACTTATTTTTACATAACCTGCTCATTTTGCATATCCCCCTGTGTCATACCCATTCATTACACAGACAAATATTTATTCATTATTTACTGTTTTTAATATTTTTACACCACATTTTTCCTTCAAAAGGACCCAGTGTGGCTTACATAATTAAATAACAATATTTAAAAGATAAAAACAGGAAGTATACAAATATTTAAAAGAATCATATAAATACTGTGTTAAAACTGATAAACAAAATTAACATCAAAAACATATTCAGAGCAACAAGGCACAACACTCCATTGAAAAACCCCTCTGAGACAGTCACTCATTAAGGCAAAGCCTGTCTGAAGTGAAAAATCTTTGTCTGCTTGTGGAAGAACAGCAAAGATGCAGGAGGGAGATCCAGAGTGCTGTATGAACACTGACTGCATAGCCACTGTATGGGGGTGAGGGTGGGAATGGGAATGGGAATGGGAGAGAAACAGGAGGCTGCAGCAAGGTGAAACTGTCCATCTCTTCTTCCTCGTGATAGCAGGTAGGTAAGCTCAAGGCAGTGCCTCTTGGGTAAAGGAATAGAGAGAGAAGAGTTAGAGAGTGAGCAAAGTGGCTTGCTTGCGGCTGACAGACAAAAGAAAGATATGGAGCAATAAAGATCGAATGAATTATGCCTTCAACACCAATAAACCTTGGGATTAATCCAGGCCTGTCTTACCCCTGGAAGATGCCAGTGGTACTGCTGGAAGCAGGAACTTGGACTCATGAGTGCAGGGGAATGTGAAGTAACCGGTCCACATTTTCAGGACTGTGTTTTAGTTGTTAGAAGAGGGGGTTGTGTCAAATTACTAGTTTATTAAGTAAAATTCTGTGGGTTTACAACTGTGGAGCCTGCCTTTATATCTGAATCAGTGGAATTTCCTGATACTTCTTACCTATGGAGGATTTGGGGACACATACAGTTTGTTATATTTATCTAACAATTGATACGGATATACTTATTACAGCATGCTCGAACAGAATGAATTAGAGTAAGATATCTATATGACGCCTCTGCTACAGCACCTTTCCTATCCAACATTCATATCATCGTGTGATTTAGACCCTCTGCTATTTCCCCTAATTTAACATTAGTCTATTGAACAGTGACTCCTTTCAGGCTGTTAACTTCTGCCAGTGTATGTTCCTGTTTTATTACAGAAAAGTATAAAAATCTGCAGGAAACCAAAACAGAAATTGCACTACTTGCATCAAAGGGTAAACTCCAATATCAACTGCAAGAAGACAAATGGTCCAATGCAAGTTGTATACCCTGTCTGCAAAGTCAGCATCTTTATTTTGGATCTTTTTAGGATTTCCGGGACCTCCAGGATCCCCTGGACTACCTCCTGTCCCTCCTAGACTGGTTGCTGAGCAAGGGGCACCAGGTGCCTATGGAAGCAGAGGAACTCAAGGACCTCTGGGTGACATGGGCCCTCAAGGCCCACCAGGAGATCCAGGTAGGAAATGATTCTGCCTGCCATGATGGGTTCTTTTTCTCCCTGCCCTGCACAGCATTCACCTCCACTTCCAATACTCTGTGTGTGAATATGTTCATGAAGGCACATGAAGGTTTTTTTCTTATAGGATTTCTATAATTCAGGCCAACACTAATCAATTTCCTGATATGGCAAACTTCAGAAAAGATACTCCGTTTTTGTCCTATGTATTCCTTAAGCGTTAAAAAAAAATTAAAGGTGGGAGATATTTATGCCCAATATGTTATACTGTTTCCAGATCCTATTCTGTGAAGGCTAAAACATGTGAGACAGTGAAGGTTATGTAATTATCCTCTAACATCTTTCATAACTTCGTAAACTATAAACTAGCCTGCTTTTATTGGTCATAGAAAGGAAACAGTGGGCTCTGTTTGCATATTGATTTTGTAAAACTGGCACCTTTTAAAATGTGTTGCTTTGGGGACAAAGTGTTATCTGTTCAGCAGAAGGGAAAAAAGCCATGTGGTTCTTGTACACAATTTAAAGGCAATCCAAAGGCAAGCCTTCTGTATGGTGAGTTTGGGACAACTCTGTCAACATTGCCAGAGGTAGAGTTTAAAACCAGCAGTCCTGGCTTGACTTTACAGGCCTCGTTTTAAATCCTGGCATAGATATTTAGCCATGATTTTTGGAACTCTTGTGTTTTTTCTGCACCATCCATAGGTAAGTGGTGTCCTCTAGCCTGATGAAGGCCCATATGGTAGAAAAACGAATGTTTATGATTGTTAGTGGTCTGATAGAGGTATCACCTATGCTTGCCTTTCGATTGTTTGGGCCCTCACTGTTCCTGCTGCAAATGAAATCTGTGGGTAATCAAACTCTTGCTCAGAAACTAAAAAAAATGCAGTCAGATTCTGACTAGACATGAGAGCTTCATATTCGTTTCCTGGGGAAACAAATATGAAGCGTAGCACCACTCCTCACTGTGCATGTCCATTGGCAGCAACATCATGCCAGTTGCACACATAGTCCTGTCAGCACTTCTCTGCGTCTCCCCTCAGTCAACTGCTCAGCAGCTGAGGAGGGAAACTTGTCTTCCTGACAGCAGTACTAAGTATGTGATCAGTGTGATGTCACTGCTGAAGGATGTGCATTCTGCAAGGAGCCCAGTGACTGGACCCAGCTGGCTCTGGGGGGCAATAATGGACTGCCCTGGCACCTGTGCTACTGAGCTTCATATTTGTTTCCCTGGGATACAAATATGAAGCTCCCATGTCTAATTCTGACACATATATTTGGCTGCTCTGCTTATATTGGCAGTACAATAATAAAATGCTGTTTACTTCTGAAAGCAGTAGAAGTACGGTGCCATCCCTCCCTCCAAAGATTCCCCCATTTTAACTACTTGCAAGGAAGTTCAGATATCTTGCTTTCATCTTTGTCATTAAAAATATTATGTTTTCTTATAACCACCTTGAATGTTTAGAAGCTAAATGAGCTTTTGTATTCTCAAATGGTTGTGTTGGTTTTCCGAGCTGTTTGGCGATGTTCTGGAGGTTTTTCTTCCTAATGTTTCACTGGTCTCTTTGACTAGCATCTTCAGAAGACAGGAGTTAGAACTCTGTGTTCTGGTGTAATGTGTGGGATAGTTGAGTATTTGTACCTGTTGGATCAGCTTTTACTCACCCCAGTGATGATTCACTTATGAAATGGTAGAGATTCTTATTTTAACTTTATTTTTAAGGTTTTAGAGGCCCATCTGGTAAACAAGGAGTGCAAGGAAGAGGGGGAGTATCAGCATTTCCTGGCTTCAGAGGTGATCCAGGGACAGATGGCCTGCAGGGCCCAGGTGGATTCGAAGGTAAAAAAAAAAAATCCTGAAATCCTTTCCCACTTTGCATCTTCTGGAGATTTACGGTGTCTTCAGTGTAGCAAATTAATTAACTTGTAGTGTCAGAATGCACTTCAATGTGTTACCTATTCAGATACAAAACTCATTAAAATCAGTAGGGCTTACTACCAGCTAAGTGGGCATGGGATTACAGCCTTAGTTGATCAATTAAGCCACATATGTTAACATATGAAGAACAAAATTTGTCCTGATGAAAACATACACTTGGTTTTTGAAAATACATGTAAGCAGTCGTCTCTTTGGAAGAGGCATTTCATATTCTCATGTAAGTGGTCCAGCTCCTTTTATGATGATGCTTGCCACTTGCAGTTTCTGGTGGGTCCACAGATCTTCCTAGCATATAAATAAATAAATAAATAAAGTCTCCTACTAACTACTACTTCTTTTTGTAGGGTGTGGGTTCAGTGACTGTGTTTTGTTGAATTTCCCATATGAATAGTATGCCCACTGAATCACCTCAACCAAGGTTCCCTCTAATCTAGGCACACACATACCTCTGCCTCCCTCTGCACAGTTGTCTTCCTCCTCCATGCAGTGATCACATTAGGTTCCAGCCATGCTGGAACCCTGGGGGGGGCGGAGTTGCATATGCATCCAGGGGCAAAGTCATGTGTGAGAGAGGCGGAGCCCCACCCAGCAGAGTGAAAGTTAGAGAGTATGTTGAACCTAACTCTTCATTTAGGTAGAAGACAGTGTGAAACATTCGCGCCAGTGCCTATTGGGTAAGAGATATGCCCTTTTTTCTTTACTGCAAATGGCAAAACATTTACTTCATCAGAACACACGAGCACTTCCAGAAGTCACAACTTTGTTTATGATACTTGGAGAAACCCAAGCTCATATACAGTGGTGCCTCACTTAGCGATGTTAATTCGTTCCGCAAAAATCGCTGCAGAACAAAACGTTGCTATGTGATATTAAAAAGCCCATAGAAACGCATTGAAACCCCTTCAATGCGTTCCTATGGGCTTAAAACTCACAGCTGAGCGAAGATCCTCCATAGCACCGGCATTTTCGGTGCCTCTAAAGCGAGGAATCTGTCCCAAAAAACAGGGGGCGGCTGTTTTTTTCCCCGGTGACCATTTTGAAACCGCCGATCAGCTGTGCGAAAATGGGGGCTTTGCGATGATCTCTTCCCTGCGATCATCGCAAAGCGAAAATACCCCATAGGGAACATCGCAAAGCGATCGCTTTTGCGATGGCAAAAAGTCCATCGCAAAGCGATTTTGTCACTAAACGGAGTGATGGCTATGCGAGGCACCACTGTATCTGACAATATCACAGTGTATTTGAAAAGTTGCATATAACAGTAATAATAGATTGAGGTACTCAGTATGCTGTAGTGGATAGAGTGACAGACTAGGACTCATGAGATCTGGGTTTGAATTCCCACTTTGCCATTGGATGGGGGGGGTGTTACTGATAAATCCACTCCTTAAATATTTCACTTACAGTGGTGCCCCGCTGGACGATTACCCCGCTTGATGACAAATCCGCTTAACGTTGAAGTTTTTGTGATCGCAAAATGATGTTTAGATGGGGGAATTTTGCTTAATGTTGATTGGTTCCCTGCTTCGGGAACCGATTTTTCGCTTTATGACCATCAGCAAACAGCTGATCGTTGGGTTTCAAAATGGCCACTGGCTGTAGAAAATGGCTCCCCGCTGTGTTGGGATGGATTCCTCACATTACAGGTACCAGAAAATGGCCACCGTATGGAGGATCTTCACTGGACGAGCAGGTATTTCGCCCATTGGAACTCACTGAACGGTTTTCAATGCGTTTCAGTGGGTTTTTTATTTCGCTTGAGAACGATTTCGCTCTACAGCGATTTCGCAGGAACGAATTAACGTCGTCGAGCGAGGCACCACTGTATTTTGAAAAACCCTTTAGGGTCATTATATGATGTGACTTGATGATATGTAACATACACAGTAGTAGATTATGAGAGAGACAAATCAGCATGTTTTCAAATGATGTGTGCTTCTTTGTTATTTAATTTTATTTCCCTATCTTTTCCCCTCCTCCCTGTTTTTTTTCTTTTTTGGAGGGAGGGCCTATGCTCATCATTTTAAATTGATCATTATGCAGTTATCACTGGAAATGAATTCCCATTGTACAGAATATGCATTTACAATTGTGCAATATACACATTGAGATGCATTTACTTTCAAATCAAGAGTACCTGGGAGGATTTATAGCAGATAATATTCAGGTGTTATCATTGCCTGTCTGACAAATTTATTGCTTTTAATTGGGAGTTCCTGTATTGGTCAAAAATCTTGGCCTAACCAATCTGCTAAATAACAAGTACAGTAGTTCTTCTTCGCAGCCTCTGTGATTCACACTGTAGGTAATCCGCACATGTGCGGAGCCTCATTGGAATATTCTACAGCTTCTGTGGTAGCAAAAAGATACATTAGTGCAGAACCCTCCCCTTTGGTATATATACCTTGGCCCCAAGGCTGTCCCTTCAGTTTTTTTCAACCGCAGCATTGAGAGCCTCTATCGTCACTTTTGTGAGTCCTGTCTAAAATTATTAATTTCTTTTAAATCTTTTCCTTTAACGAATTGTTAATTATTCTTTTGCTTATTAATCTTTTGCAATAATGCTGTGGCCCTAGGGCTGAAGCACCCCCCCCCCCCAACCAGTTTTTCACTTCATGGCCTCTTTGGGCCCGTTAAATGCTGCATGGCCTGCAATAACAAAGTTCCACTCCCTGACAGTCACGCTAAATGTCTTTTTTGCCTCGGTGAGGCTGACCAAACCTTCTCATGCCCTCACTCCAAAACCTTAAGCATAGAGTTCTCCGGAGCCATCTCTCTAGACTTAAGCTTTGGCTTTGGGAACAGTCCCTCCAGCCTCCTAAATTTATGGCTCAATCTTTATGCAAATCCATCCCACACACTAAAGCCATGGACAAAGCTGATTCTGAAGTGACAAAACAACGTCCTTCAACCACTCCATCCCGTTCTGATCACCGAGAGTCTGCTGCACCCCAACATTGACTACCACATGGGTGCACAAGCCCAAACAGTCAACATTGAAACCTTCAACATCAAAAGTGGCCACTAAACGAAAGCCATCCACCAACGCTTCGTTGGCTCCTGAACCTTCACCACCAAAAAAGGTTGAGGTCTTACAGGTCGAAGCCTTTCAAAACTGTTTCCCCAACTACACAGCCTCTAGAGTCCAGAGACTTCATTTCTGTGGGTTCTCTGCCAGATGAGGAGGGACTTTCACCTCACCAACTGCCTCCATCGCAGTCTCCAGAATGTGAACAACGAGTCGACCAGCTCATGTTCTCTCCTACCAGCCCTCAACAATCCTTGGGCTCTTTGAGTGGATCTTCTCTGGCGGCTTCGCCTAATATCCAAGGGACTGAAATACAGCCTGAAACTGTGCCTTATTCTGCCCCAGTAGGCCTATCACCTCGGCCTCCAGCACTTCACCTAAGACACCAATCATATAAGAGCTTCCACTTGCCTTCTTGCACAGAAACAGATCATGCTCAGCACCATCACCGGGATGCCTTTTGCCCCGATTGGTGCCCAGTGGAAAAGCCCACCAAGTACTATTGACCAGTTGCTTTTCCTGGTCCAGCAGCAGTGCCACAGCATGTCTCTTACACACGTGAACCTTCATTGTCGAAGTGATCATCGCCATGATCACCAAGGATTGCCTGGCACCTACTGCCAGCCAGAGCTTAAGAAATCCAAAAAAGCCAATCACTACTCTTCGGCTTAGGGCACATTTGCGGCACCAACAAGCTATTATTTCTCCACTCGTCAAAATGACTGTGACCATTCATCTTGCTCGGTGTCACCGTCATCCCTCTATTCCACTATAATCCAATGTGGTCCATCAATGCCTCTACCGCCTCGACAGCTGTCTCAACAAGAGCAACAACTTCCATTTCACCACACCTTGACACCAACCCTTTTGATACCAATGATCCTCGGTATTGGCCATTGTCCATCCGTGCCTACAGTGGTCAACGACCCTCAATATTGACCCCTACCCATGGATGCCCCATCAATGTCAATACCAGTCAACGACCCTTGACAGCAACCGCTGTCCACCGACGCACCATCAGTGTTGACAACACAAATACTTTGAGGACCAGTCCTTTGACGTCGATGTCGATTGACGGTTGACTCAAGGCACAATGCTGAAATATCCGAACATGGCTCTAGACCCCAAACACCATCTGTATTGTTAACATCTCCAGACTCAGACCTGGCAGATACAGATCCTTCATCTCTGGCAGAGGACTTTCAAACTTATACTCAGTTAATGGTTTGCATGGCTAAATCTCTTGACCTCCAAATCCACAGACCCACGACCGAACCAGTGGATCATCTTTATGATCCCATCTCTAAGGTCACTACAACCTTAGAGATTGGATCCGTATTTCCATGCTTCCATGTGTCCATATTTCCATGCTTCCATCTCTCCTCAGCACAGCTAGGCGTTCTTAGACCAAACCAGCATCCTCTCACTTGGTGTCGAAACACACTGACAATCTCTATTGAGTGTATGACCCAAGTGCTGGCTTCTTGCAGAAACAGCCAGCCCCTAATTCCATACTCCTCCGCTGCCTCCACCATGAGGGTGGCCAATTATCAAGGGGCTATGGGTGCCTATCAACATTTTTTGGGGGGACAACATATCTACTTTATTGATGCACTCCCTGAGGACAAAAGGGTGGTAGCACAAACTTTTCAGCAGGAAGGTGTCTCTGTTGCAAAACAACAGATGCTGTCAGCCAGACATACGGTTGATGCAACTTCGAAATCAATGGCTACCTTGATAGTGCTTTGCCATTTCTCCTGGCTCAGAAGTGCTGGCCTCGCAGAGGATGTGTGTGCATGCATTGAGGACCTCCCATTCGACAGGGTAGGTCTCTTTAATGCCAAGACAGATTATATCCTTGAGAATGTCCAGAAAAGGAGGATGGCTGCCAGGCATTGGGGCATCTACCCCACATACCAGCAACACCCTCAGCGCCCCCAAAGGCATCAATCACCCTTACAACCCTTACCACCAGTTCCAGCATGAAGCTCAAAGGCAAACATCTTACATGCCCTATTACAAACAGCAACCATAAAGAGCTAAACCTCATCAACAAACTACAACCAGACACAAACCTAAACATCACATTTGATGTCTAGCCAGCTGAGATCCACATACAATTTCACACCTCCCCTCCCATCCTTTGGAAGCACTTACCTGTGTGGGAAGACATCACTACGGACGCTTGGGTCCTCTCCATCATACAAAGTGGTTACCACATAGAATACCACCACCGTCCTCCATCGTCCCATACCATCACACCCCTGTCGCAAACCTTGCAGGATGAAATTCAAACACTATTACTTAATGATGCCATGGAACCAATACCACCACATCAGACAGACAAGGGTTTTTTCTCTCATTATTTCACCATCCCCCCAAAAGACGGAGACCTATGCCACATTCTCGATCTCAGGGAATTAAATCAATACATCATTACTACCAAATTCCACATGGTTACCCTCGAGTCCGTCCTCCATCTACTCCACAAAAAGGACTTGTTTGCAGTCATAGATGTCAGGGATGCCTAATTCTACTTACCTATCCATACTTCTCACAGACCCTTTCTAAGTTTCCAACTCGGAACCCAGGCCTATAAATTCAAAAGGCTTCCATTCAGGCTTGCCACAGCTCCCAGGGTTTTCACCAAATGCATGGCCCCTGTGGCAGCATACCTCAGGATTCACAAATCCACATTTTTTCCATACATCAATGACTGGCTCCTTGTAGTTCACTCCTGTCACAAGGCATAACAAGACATCTCCTTCACCTTGTCCCTCCTCCAGGATCTCGGCCTTGCAGTAAACCTGAAAAAATCCAACTTAAAGCCTACAAGACTGGTTCATTACATAGGAGCAGTTCTAGACTCCAAACACACTTGGGCATTTCTCCCAACAGACAAATGTCTCAATTTGGTGTCCTTACCAAATACCTGACAGTTCAACCTGTCTTAGGCACTATGGCTTCCATGACTTCGGTAGTTCAACATCTTCGCCTCAAAATGAGGTCACTTCAAGCATGGTTTCTGGCTTATTCAACCTACACACCCTGCTGCGAGTCACTCCAGAACTCGCCTCCCAACTTACATGGTGGCACTCCACTCAGAACATGATGATGGGACGACCCTTTCAACAACCACACTCACAAATCCAGGTTACCACAGCCTCACTGGCTGGGGTGCTGATTGTCAGTCCCTAGAGATTCATGCCCAGTGGTCACAAAGAGAGAAGTTGCTCCATATCAATGAGCTAGAACTTCTAGCAGTAATAAAAGCTTACAAGGCCTTCAGAAATCATCTTATGGGCAGGATGGTTCAAATAGTGACAGACAACACTACCCCAGTGTGCTACATTCTCAAACAAGGGGGCACTCACTCCCCAAGCCGCCTTTGTCTTGCCATTGACCTCTGGGAATGGTGTCTCTCCCATCACATTTGCCTCACGTCAATACATATTGTCAGTCACGACAACAATCTGACAGGTGTGCTCAGTCGCAAGGGATCTCAAACCCACGAGTTGTAACTGGACCAATCTGTTTTTCTCTCCCTGTGCAAACATTGGGGCACACCCTCCATCAACCTCTTTGCCTCCTGAAAGAACCGGAAGTGCAAACGTTACTGTTCCCACACAGGAGTTGGCAAGAATTCCCACGGAGACACATTCATCGGCCATTGGCCCAACTCACTCACCTGTTTCCACCGTTCCCACTCATCCACAAAGTTGTAGTCCGTCTTCAACAGGACAGGCCCAATGCTATCCTGATAGCCCTGTGGTGGCCAAGGCAGCCATGGTTCCTGGCTCATCAGCTGTTGTCCGACATCTATCCCCTGCCCTGCCTACCTCACCTACTTACACAACACAAAAATCAAATTCAGCACCCAGATCTCCCTGCCCTTCACCTGGCAGTGTGGAGGATTCTGCCTCCCTCATGAATATCCTTCATCAGGCAAAGAAAGCCACAACCAGGAAAGCTTATATGTACAAATGGAAAAAATTCCAATCATTTAGTGCAGCGTTATCACTACTGTTACGCTTCTGGCGCAGAGTAAATGAAGACACTTTACCAGTTCTTCTTTGACGGTTATATTTACATATATGTACACTTATATACAGGCAGGTCTCTACAGCACATCTAGAAGTATTCACACAGTCCGACAGCATGCATGGCAGAAAATCACATCAGAAGAAGAGAACATTTTACAGACACAGTCCATATTTATACATAATCTTGTCTCTGTCCAGTCCAATCGGGTTCCAGGTGACCTCATCTCTGCACCTGGGCTCTTTCTGGTTTCACCTCATTGCATCAGCTTAGGATGATTCAGCTTTTCTCTCATCTGCACATAATGGCAGCTCGTTAATGAAACATATATGGGTTCAGGCCTATAAAATTCTATACCTTGACAGCTACCTTCAACCAATGTTTCTCTTGCCACAGTTCTGTTACAACTAAAAACTAAAGGCCTTTCTTTTTCATCCCTCAAAGTCTATCTTTCTGCAATTGTTGCTTATTAGCCACCAACTTCTCCAGCAGCTAAGTTTTCAGACATCCTACTCTGAAACACTTCCTTAAAGGATTTTCACACGTGTATCCTGACGTATGCCTAGCACCACCTCAATGGTCACTGATGTTAGTCCTTCAACAACTTACTAGGGCCCCATTTGAACCCCTTGCATCAACTGACCTCAGGTTACTTACCTTTAAGATGGCATTCCTTATGACTATTAATCAGCACGATGCACTAGTGAACTGGCAGCCTTGAGATCTGACTACCCTTATCTCCAGTTTTACCCAGATAACGTTAAACTTTTTGTAGATATTTCCTTTCTGCCCAAGGTTGTCTCTCAGTTCCACTTATCCCAACCTTTGGTTCTTCTATCCTTTTTCCCATCTTCATCTACTCCTCAAGAAAAGATCCTCCATACTTTGGATGTAAGAACGGTTCTCACTTTCTACATAGCCTGTATGCAACCCTTTAGACATTCAGCTCGACTTTTTGTAAGCTATCAACTTTCTGCTAAAGGTCTTCAAGTCACCTCGCAGAGGATATCCATGTGGGTTGCTTCCGCTATTCAGCTCGTTTATCAGCTTGCTCGACTTCCAGTGCCACAAAGTATCCGTCCCCATTCTACCAGGGCATTGGCAACATCTACAGTGTTTCTTCTCTGTGTTCTCCTACCAGACATCTGTGCCTCTGCCACATGGTCACAGCCGTCCACGTTTATCAATCACTATAGATTGTATGTTCAGCGGAAATCTCATGCTTCTTTTGGATGTGTTGTGTTATCATCTAACTTGGCGTGACATCTTCCTCCAGGTAAGACAGCTTGTTAGTCACCCATTGTGTGATTCACAGAGGCCATGAAGAAGAACGACAGGTTACATCCCTGTAATTGTAGTTCTTCGAGTGGACCTCTGTGATTCACACATCCTGAACTGGCCTCCCCTCTGTCACATCCTATTTGCTTTATGCAGCGATTGACCTAACTGAAGGGAGAGCCTTGGCGCCAAGGTACATATACCGGGGGGGGGGGGGGGTTACTAATGTATCTTTTTGCTACCACTGAAGCTCTAGAATATTCTGATGAGGTTCTGTGCATGTGCAGATTACCCAGAGTGTGAATCACAGAGGTCCACTCGAAGAACTACAATTGCAGGTACGTAACCTGTCGTTTTCCTGTGTTAACTTTTGTAACCATCTGCAAAAAAGATGCACTTGGCCTTTTGCCCGCTACACTAGTAGGCAGAGACACACTTAAAAAGTCTCCCCTTCCCCTGCACTGAACTGCAGAGGAAGATCAGTGACAGTAACTAGATACAATAAAGATAAGCTTTTCTGAGAGGGTATTCCATCCCACACTTCTATTTGTGAGTGATTGAGTCTGTGTCATGCAAACTGGTGCCAAGGAGGGTTTGTATAGGTATGAAAGAAATATTAGTTTCTTTTACCATCCTAACTTTGACCCCACAGTCATTTTCCTAAGGGCTCCAGTGTACCAGTTGTAGTCTCCTAGCCACCTGTAGCTTTAACGGGATTCTAATTATGGTGCTTTCTTCTTCTTTTTTTAGATTTTTATTTAAAACATAAACATAAAATACACAAATCAAAATACAATATAACTTTGTTCCCCACCACCATAGATGGGACCTCTTGCTATAATCTGCTTCTTCCATTTAAATTCTTCCTCTTCTTTTATTGTTCTCTTCTCCAGAACTGCATTGATTCTTGATTTGGAGCTTTCCCCTTTCCTTTTGTTAATACATATTCCAAGAATCTGCCCATATTTCATAAAAACTATTCTTTTTCAACTCTCCTTTCTTAACCTTTAAATTACAAGTTAATTTATCATTTAGAGCTATATTCCATATTTCACTGTACCATTCATCCATTTGAAATTCAGATTTTGATTTCCATTGCCTAGCTATTATTAATCTCGCTGCTGTTAATAAATTCGTTATCAGTTCTTTTATCATCTTATCATAATCGAAATTCTCAAATATTGATAACAAAGCAATCTCAGGATTCAGTTCTATATCTTTTCCACATATCTCATTTAATTCTTTAAAATTTTGTTTCCAAAATCTTTGTACTTTTCACATTCCCACCACATATGAAAGTATGTACCAATTTCCTTCATGGATTGCTGCCTTGTCGTGGCGAAGGGACTTGAGTAACTCAGAGAAGCTATGGGCTATGCCGTGCAGGGACACCCAAGACGGACAGGACATAGTGGAGAGTTCCGACTAAACGCAATCCACCTGGAGTAGGAAATGGCAATGCCACTCCAGTATCTTTGCCAAGAACGCCCCATGATCAGAAACAAAAGGATAAAAAATATGACGCTGGAAGATGGGCCCCTCAGGTCGGAAGGCGTCCAACATGCTACTGAGGAAGAGCGGAGGACAAGTACAAGTAGCTCCAGAGCTAATGAAGTGGTTGGGCCAAAGCCGAAAGGACGCTCAGCTGTGGACGTGCCTGGAAGTGAAAGGAAAGTCCAATGCTGTAAAGAAAAATACTGCATAGGAACCTGGAATGTAAGATCTATGAACCTTGGTAAGCTGGAGGTGGTCAAACAGGAGATGGCAAGAATAAACATCGACATCCTGGGCATCAGTGAACTAAAATGGAGAGGAATGGGCGAATTCAGCTCGGATGATTATCATATCTACTACTGTGGGCAAGAATCCCGTAGAAGGAATGGAGTGGCCCTCATAGTCAACAAAAGAGTGGGAAAAGCTGTAATGGGATACAATCTCAAAAATGATAGAATGATGTCAATACGAATCCAAAGCAGACCATTCAACATCACAATAATCCAAGTTTATGCACCAACCACCATTGCTGAGGAGACTGAAATTGACCAATTTTATGAAGATTTACAACACCTTCTAGAACTGTCACCAAAGAAAGATGTTCTTCTCATTCTAGGGGACTGGAATGCTAAAGTAGGAAGCCAAGAGATAAAAGGAACAACAGGGAAGTTTGGCCTTGGAGTTCAGAACGAAGCAGGACAAAGGCTAATAGAGTTTTGTCAAGAGAATAAGCTGGTGATCACAAACACTCTTTTCCAACAACACAAGAGGCGACTCTATACATGGAAATCACCAGATGGGCAATATCGAAATCAGATTGATTATATTCTCCGCAGCCAAAGATGGAGAAGCTCTATACAGTCAGCAAAAACAAGACCTGGAGCTGACTGCGGCTCTGATCATCAGCTTCTCATAGCAAAATTCAAGCTTAGACTGAAGAGAGTAGGAAAAACCACTGGGCCACTCAGGTATAACCTAAACCAAATCCCTTATGAATACACAGTGGAAGTGAAGAACAGATTTAAGGAACTAGATTTGGTGGACAGAGTGCCTGAAGAACTTTGGATAGAGGCTCGTAACATTGTCCAGGAGGCAGCAACAAAAACCATCCCAAAGAAAAGGAAATGCAAGAAAGCAAAGTGGCTGTCCAATGAGGCCTTAGAAATAGCAGAGAGGAGAAGGGAAGCAAAATGCAAGGGAGATAGGGAAAGTTACAGAAAATTGAATGCAGACTTCCAAAGAATAGCAAGGAGAGACAAGAGGGCCTTCTTAAATGAACAATGCAAAGAAATAGAGGAAAATAACAGAAAAGGAAAGACCAGAGATCTGTTCAGGAAAATTGGAGATATTAGAGGAACATTTTGCGCAAAGATGAACATGATAAAAGACACAAATGGGAGGGACCTAGCAGAAGCAGAAGACGTCAAGAAGAGGTGGCAAGAATACACAGAGGAATTATATCAGAAAGATTTGGATATCCCGTACAACCCAGACAATGTAGGTGCTGACCTTGAGCCAGACATCCTGGAGAGCGAAGTCAAGTGGGCCTTAGAAAGCCTGGGTAACAACAAGGCCAGTGGAGGTGATGGCATTCCAGTTGAACTATTTAAAATCTTGAAAGTTGATGCTGTTAAGGTGCTACATTCAATATGCCAGCAAGTTTGGAAAACCCAACAGTGGCCAGAGGATTGGAAAAGATCAGTCTACATCCCAATCCCAAAGAAAGGCAGTGCCAAAGAATGCTCCAACTACCATACAATTGCACTCATTTCACACACTAGCAAGGTTATGCTCAAAATCCTGCAAGGTAGGCTTCAGCAGTATGTGGACTGAGAACTGCCAGAAGTACATGCTGGATTTCAAAGGGGCAGAGGAACTAGAGACCAAATTGCTAACATGCGCTGGATTATGGAGAAAGCCAGAGAGTTCCAGAATAACATCTACTTCTGCTTCATTGACTATGCATAAGCCTTTGACTGTGTGGACCACAGCAAACTATGGCAAGTTCTTAAAGAAATGGGAGTGCCTGACCATCTTATCTGTCTCCTGAGAAACCTATATGTGGGACAGGAAGCAACAGTTAGAACTAGTCATGGAACAACTGATTGGTTCAAAATTGGGTAAGGAGTACGACAAGGCTGTATATTGTCCCCCAGCTTATTTAACTTCTATGCAGAATACATCATGCGGAAGGCTGGACTGGAAGAAACCCAAGCCGGAATTAAGATTGCCGGAAGAAATATCAACAACCTCCGATATGCAGATGATACCACTCTGATGGCAGAAAGTGAGGAGGAATTAAAGAACCTCTTAATGAGGGTGAAAGAGGAGAGTGCAAAAAACGGTCTGAAGCTCAACATCAAAAAAACTAAGATCATTACCACTGGTCCCATCACCTCCTGGGAAATAGAAGGGGAAGACATGGAGGCAGTGACAGATTTTATTTTCCTGGGGTCCATGATCACTGCAGATGGAGACAGCAGCCCCGAAATTAAAAGACGCCTTCTTCTTGGGAGGAAAGCGATGACAAATCTTGACAGCATCTTGAAAAGCAGAGACATCACATTGCCAACAAAGTCCGAATAGTCAAAGCTATGGTTTTTCCTGTCGTGATGTATGGAAGTGAGAGCTGGACCATAAAGAAAGCAGACCACCGAAGAATTGATGCCTTTGAATTGTGGTGCTGGAGGAGGCTCTTGAGAATCCCCTGGATTGCAAGGAGATCGAACCTATCAGTTCTAAAGGAAATCAGCCCTGAGTGGTCACTGGAAGGACAGATCCTGAAGCTGAGGCTCCAGTACTTTGGCCATCTCATGAGAAGAGAATACTCCTTGGAAAAGACCTTGATGTTAGGAAAGTGTGATGGCAAGAGGAGAAGGGGACGACCGAGGATGAGATGGCTGGACAGTGTCTGCGAAGCAACCAACATGAATTTGACACAACTCCGGGAGGCAGTGGAAGATAGGAGGGCCTGGCGTGCTCTGGTCCATGGGGTCACGAAGAGCCGGAGACGACTAAATGACTAAACACACACACAAACACACACCAATTTCCTTATCCCATTTCCAACAGACATTCAGATAACTAGCATTAATTTTATTTAATTTTGTTGGCATTAAATACCATTTTAAACACAGTTCAAAAATGTTCCCTTATTCTCACTGACATAAATCTTAAAACCCTCATATTCCACATCTTCCTCCATTCTTCCTCATTTATCCTTTTTCCAAGGTCTTGTTCCCACACTAGCTTCACCCCTTCTTTATCATTTTCTTCTTTTTCTAAATTGAGCAGGAATCTGTGCCCTTTACTCACTGTGCCCTTTACTGAATCCGTCATCTGAATGTTTTCATATGATAATAGAAATTGTTCATACTTTGTGTATTCTCTATCTTTGTTATATTTCGTTACCCTTTCATTAGCCCATCTTTCTAATTGTAAATAGTTCAACCATGAAATATTCTTACTCTGAAAAATTTGTTTCATTTGCTCTATTGATCTCATTTTGTTCAACCAATCTTTTAATCTAATCACTTTTTTTCTTTAAATAATTCTGCATACACTTTCATATTGACAGGAAAATTCTCTATTTCTGTCACTAATCCAGATGGAGAGTTAAATGAGCATAAATTCTTTCTATATTTATACCATATGTTTAACATTGTCTTTAAGAACGGGTTTTTAATTTCACTTATTTTATACTTCTTAACCATACCAAATAAATATTTTTCAATATCTATCTGTATTTCTGATGATTCCAGTTTCCACCAAATTAACCTTACTAGGTTATATATAATTTCTCCAATAAACCTCAACTGATTAGTCAAATAATAATTTTTTATATTTGGTAAACCTATACCACCTTTTTTGTTGATCTATACCAATATTTTTTATTTATTCTGGCTCTCTTCCCTTCAGTACAATATTTCTTAATCATTCCTTGCCAAAATTTCAAATCTTCCTCTGTTAACTGTACTGGTAACATTTTAAAAAGAAAATTAATTTTTGGTAAAATTTTCATTTTTATCAATGCGATCCTTGCAAACCAAGAAAGTTTGAAATTATTATATTCCTGTAATTTATTATTAATTACTTCCTTTAATTTATTATAATTATATTCCTTCATTTTTTGTATGTTTTTTGTAAATCTATACCTAAATATTTGACTGATTTGCATATCCTAAAATCATATTTCTCAGCAAACCTTTCTTATTCTAATTTATTATGATTAAACACCATTAGTTCAGATTTTTGCCAGTTTACACATAATCCAGCTATTTTTCCAAATTTTTCCAAATGAATTTTAATTCTATCTATACTTTCTAACGGGTTTATCACTGTCAATAATGAATCATCAGCAAATCTTTATTTTATTATTTTCACCCATACCTTTTATTGTGTCATCACTCCTTATTACATTTGCTAACATTTCAATAATCAAACAAAACAGAACTGGAGAAAGAGGGCAACCTTGTCTAGTGCCTTGGCCTAAAGCTATCTGTTCTGTCATTCCACCATTAACTATTACTACAGCGGTATTTTCCACATATAGTTGATCTATTATCCCCCTAAATTTCTTTCCAAAACCCCAGCCTTTTAAAAGAATCTTTAATGTTTGCCATTCAATGCAATCAAATGCCTTAAAAATATCTAATGATAAGTTACCTGCCTTTAATTTATCTTTTTCTATATTATATATAATGTTCAAAACTCTCCTAGTTAAATTTTCCATTTGTCTTCCCTTTATAAACCCATTCTGACCCTCTTTAATATATTTTGTGATAAACTAATTCATTCTATTCACAAGTATTGCTGAAAATATCTTTGCATCTTGGTTTAATAGTGAAATCGGTCTATATGAACTTGGGTCTGTTAAATCTTTATTGGTTTTTGGAATAAAAGTTATCAATGAATGTTTCCAAGAGTCTGGTATTTTTTCTCCTTCCAATATCTCATTATAAAGCCCTTTTAACTTAGGAATCACCATTGATTTAAAAGTTTTATAATATTCTGGTCCCATTCCATCAAAACCTGGCGTTATACCATTTTTTAATTTATTAATAATCTCTATAATTTCTTCATCCTTTATTTCTTTTGCTAATTCTATTTTATCATTCTCTAATAGTTTATTCTTAACATTTTCTTTGATATACTTTTCTATATCTTCTTTGGATACACTATTCCCTTTATATAAATTTTGATAGAATTCCTGTAATATCTTTAATTTTTCCTTCATTAGACTACAATTCTTTCCTGTTTCATCTTTAATCACTCCAATTGTATTTTTTGATCTTTTAGTCTGTACTATTCCAGCTAAAAGCTTTGAATTTTTAGTACTAAATTCAAAAAAATTCCTCTTTGCATTTACAAGTCCCTCTGGACCCTTTCTAACGCCACACTTTCTAATTCTTTTCTTTTAGCTTGAATCTCTAGTAATTTTTTTAATTATCCCTATCTATAAAATATTTGCTTTCTAAACCTTTTAATGATTTTTCTATTTTTCTTATATTTTCTTCTCTCAATTTTTTAATTTTTACAGGATTCTCTTGCAGCAATTCCTCTCCGTATTGATTTCATAGTGTCCCATAACACTCCTATTTTGTTCCCACCTGCTTCATTAATTTCCAACCATTCTTTCTTAACTTTATCCACTACATCTGGATACTGAAAAATATTGGAGTCTATTCTCCATCTCTTAGCTTCTCTATAGTCCTTCTTTACTTCCATCTCCATCACCATCAACGCATGCTCCGTTACCTTTATCACATTACTATTTGTATCTACTACTTTTGAAATTAAATTTTGCGATATGAACATAAAATCTATCCTTGAATAACTATTATGTACAGAAGAGTAATATGTAAACTTCCTTTCATCCCCCTTCAGTTCTCTCCATATGTCTCTTAAATCCGTAGTTTTTAGCATCTTACTTAAGAGGGTACTTCTTTTGTTCAACTCGTCTTTTTTACATACTTATTCAGCCTTTACCTTATCCAGAACCGTGTTGAAATCTCCTGCCATAATCACATATCGCTTTCTAACCTTCTCCATCTCTTTAAACACATATTTTATAAAATTCTCCTTGATTCATATTCGGTGCATAGACGTTTAGTAATGTATAATCTTCTTCCCCCATTTGACTCTGAATTATCAAATATCTTCCATTACTATCTTTTATTACTTCTTTTACTGTAAATTTACAGTGTTTAGATATTAATATTGCTACCCCTTTAGATTTAGAAGTCCCAAATCCTTTTTCATAAATACTTACATTTTGTAATTTCAACTCATTAACTCCATCTTTCAATTGTTGTGTCTCTTGTAGATAGATAATGTCAACCTTGTTTTTCTTCAATAGTGATTCTATTCTCCTTCTCTTTGTTACAGTTCCTAGGCCTTTCACGTTTAAAGTAGCTACCCTTACGTTTTTCCCCATATCCATTCCATACTCGATCTTTTGTTTAGTCCCGTTGTGCACCCCACAAAACAACAAAAAAGACGAAAACACTTAAAAATTCACCTATTCCTCTAACTAATCTACAATCCCTAACTTCCCTCTCCACATATAAACTCTTTTCCACCCTCCCATTTCCCCGCACCTCACTAAAGTTTGACACGAGCCCTGGGAGGGGGGGGGAGACATCACCCACAGCAGTCCGGGTCCCAGTCAAATCCTCATCCTATTCCACCCTACCCTATCTATCTATCTATCTATCTATCTATCTATCTATCTATCTATCTATCTATCTATCTATCTATCTATCTATCTATCTATCTATCTATCTATCTATCTATCTATCTATCTATCTATCTATCTATCTATCTATCTATCTATCTATCTATCTCTCTCTCTCTCTATATATATATATATATATATAATCCTTAAATGCTTTCCCTTATTATTCTTAACCATTATCTTTTCATCTTCTTACTCCAACCCCCCCAAAGTGAAAAAAGAAAAAAAAACCACCAGGAAAGTGAACAAAAGAGAATAAAAATCTTAAAAAATAAAAACCTTGGACCAATTGGTGTGTTTTTTAAAAAGCAGAGAAAAAGAAAAAAACAAAACACCACACAGGTGAGGAGAGAAAAGAAAAAAAAGCCCTCTGGAAAAACAAAAAAAGAAAAAAGAAAAAAACGTAAAAAGTAAAACCACAAGCCATTTACCGTGTTAAAAAAAGTGAAGAAAAAAAGAACCACCGGTGGGAAGAAAAAAGCCCACCGGGAAAACATGCAAAAGAAAAAAAACACACAGGTTGATTACCGTGTTTTAAAAAGGAGGAAGGGAGGAATCATCAAATGTCCAATCACCTCCAATTGTTTCTTCCATTCAGAATATCTTCTCTTTCAAACCTCCACTCATTGCAGGTCTACTTGCTTGCACCTTGTTCACTTTGATTTTCGTGCCAGATCCCCCACGCCATCATCAGACTCTTGCCACCTTCAAAGAGTATCTTTTTTGTAAGACTCCACCCTTCCATATTTTTAGAAAGACAGGATGACCCCAGTTGTATTTCTTTCCATTCTTAATTAGGATTGATGTGATGGGTTTCATCGTTTTCCTCCACTGTATAGATTCACTACTTAAATCCTGGTAAATCTGAACTGGTTTTCATCTATAAACTATCAATTCTGGCTTTTCTTTGATGACCTTAAGAAATTGCTCTTTCTTAACATAGTTGAAAAATTTCAGTATTATGGTCTCAGTCTCATGCTTCTGGGATTCCCAACAAAATGTATTCTCTCTATATCTCCTTCTGTCAGATGTTGGGTATTTATAATAGAATTAATCCAGCCCACCACTTCCTGCTTAAGATCTGTCCCTTTATTATTTTCAAAATTCATTATTTTGATGTTATTACATCTTGAGTTATCTTCAATGTAAATATTTTTTCTTCTCAAATCATCTACTTTCTGATGTTGCTTTTTTGTTTCCCCCTGGAAATCTTCCAATTGTTGTACTCTGGCCTCCATTTTTTCTAGGTAAAGGTAAGGGTTCCCCTTGACAATTTTTGTCCAGTCGTGTTCAACTCTAGGGGGCGGTGCTCATCCCCATTTCCAAGCCATAGAGCCAGCGTTTTGTCCGAAGATAATCTTCCGTGGTCACATGGTCAGTGCGACTTAGACACGGAACGCTGTTACCTTCCCACCGAGGTGGGAAAAGATCTTGGATTATAAATGGGCAACCTCTTCAACAGGTCTCTTGTTTTTAAATACCTGGGCATGGCCCTGCAATCCACAGGGGACAGGAATGTCCATATCCAATATGCAGCCACCCAAGGGGAAAAAACAGCAAACACCATCCTAAGGTTCTACCATTCAAAAGGGGGTTGTTATATTCCAGCAGCCCAAAAACTCTTTCAAGCAAAGGTGGTCAGCTAGATGCTCTATGGCACCTTTATGGGGCCTTCACCCAGTAGTTTTGACCCGATAGAGCGGGTTCAGTCAAAATTCCTTAGAGCAATACTTGAAGTCCCAAGATGCGTAACGAATGCACAAATCCGATTAGAGACCGATTAGAAAAATGGTAGCCAAAATTGTACTAGCCTCCCTTCAGTACTGGCTTAAAATAAACTTTCAATCACAGGGATTAACACACCTACTCCTAGAGGACAACTTCCAATCGAGCTGGTTAAAAGCGGTCCTAAATAAATTGCAAGTAATGGGCTTCTCTCCTCAAACAGTATTAAGCATGCAATGGGATGAAGCAAAATCAGCCCTTAAACAGAGATTAATGGATATGGAGACACAGGCAGATCTCAGTAGATGCCCCAATTTTAGAGCAACAGACATGCATAAATATTGTCCGCTCCCTATGGCCTACCTATCACAGCTGGAAACGTATAAGTTTAGGAAAGCCTTTACTCTGGCTAGATGCGAGGCTTTCCCTTCTGCAGTGCTGGAAGGCAGATTTAAGAAAATCCCGAGGGAACAGAGATTCTGCCCTTGTGGCTCTGGCGAGATAGAATCTATCGAGCACATGATGCTCAGGTGTAACAGGCATAATGAGATCCGAGGAAAATATATTACAGCACTCTTAAAAGATATGGCAGGCCAATCAGATTCGGATTACTGTAATCAATTGTTAACCGACCAAAATTGGACTACTACAGAACTGGTAGCGAAATTTTGGGCAGCATGCTATAGCAGACAGACTAGACAGCTAAACCCTTAGACCTTGGCCTTACATTGCTATATTTGCTGTTTTAGATATTTTACCTTTTGTATGACTTTGTAGTGCATGCCAGTCTTTGAAGTTTTGTATTCAATTTTGTATGGCTTGATGCCGTTAACAATAACAATAAAGAAAAAAAAGACTCTAGGGGGTGGTGCTCATCCCCATTTCCAAGCCATAGAGCCAGCGTTTTGTCCGAAGATAATCTTCCGTGGTCACATGGCCAGTGCAACTTAGACACGGAACGCTGTTACCTTCCCACCGAGGTGGTACCTATTTATCTACTCACATTTTTACATGGTTTCGAACCACTAGGTTGGCGGGAGCTGGGACAAGCGACGGACGCTCACTCCATCGCGTGGATTTGATCTTACGACTGCTGGTCTTCCGATCCTGCAGCACAGGCTCCTGCGGTTTAGCCCACAGCGCCGCCATGTCCCATTTTCTCTAGGCTTGCCTTAATATCTACCACTTCTCCCTGTAGTGTTTTAACATCCTTTCTCAACTGCTGATTCTCTTTTATCAAAAAGTCCATTTTGGAAAGGACCTGTTCCATTTTTTTGTCCCTCTTACTCTCCAGCCCCTTTAAGCCCGCAGCTATATCAGAGAGTTGTTTTTCCATGTTAATTTTAGTAAGACTGGTCAGAGAGGTAGCCCTTCCCTCCTCTTTTCCAACAGCTTCCCGAGTCTTCTCTCCAGAAGCATCTTTAGGGGACTGGGGCTGTTCCTCTTCCACCCTTCTTAATCGCTCGACACTGCGGTCTGATGGTTTTTCTGGTAATTCCCGTGTCCAGCTTTTCACTCTCCTATCTCTGCTTTTCCTCATAAGCAGGACAAAGATTCATAGCACCCAGAAAACAAGTCATCTTTAACAGTTCATTTAGCTGTTCAACTGTAAAAGTCTCCCTGATAATCTGAAGAATGTACTTTTGCTTTCATCAGGAAAGAACGCTAGAGAAGTTGAACAACTATGGTATTTTCAATATATTTTACCCCACCTTTCTCCCAAGTTGGCTATTTAATCTTTAAAAGCTGTTTAATTTCTGCCTTTGCTTTTCTTTCTCCTCAGGTGCCCCAGGTACCCCAGGTACTCCTGGACTACCAGGTATGCCAGGCCGCAGTATTAACATAGGATACCTTCTGGTGAAGCATAGCCAATCAAATCAAGAGCCAATGTGTCCGGTTGGCATGAGCAAACTGTGGAGTGGCTATAGCTTACTGTATTTTGAAGGACAAGAAGCAGCACATAACCAGGATCTGGGTATGTATTTGTGAGATGAGTACTGTCATGATCACCTCTCCCTAAAGAGAAAATGATCTTCATCAGGGAGTCACTGTGGGTGCAAAACTACCACCTTTATTGCCTTAGGTAGGTCCTTTAGGCCTCAGAAGTGCGTAGTACAAGCCCCATGGACAAACCTGACCTAAAAGAGAACACTTGCCTGCTTACAAGGAAGTAAACCATTGACTATGTGCTTCCTTTCATAGCACAACAGCCTTGCCAGGTAGGACCTCTCAATTTACAGTAGCAATTAGTGACCTTCTCAAATTCTCACTGGATTTAGGAGTAATCCTGCTGTTCAAGAGACCAGTCACCTGTTGAAGAATTATATTTGTTTTTACTAAGAAAATTAATAAATCTTATACTTTGTGGTCTCTGTGAATGCACACTAATGGGTTTTAGTCACCTGTGCAGAGAAACCTCAGAATATTCTAGAGCTTAAGCATATATTACCAGCACCACCCCCACGCTACTCTTAGCCCTGCCTCCAGCACCTCAGTACCTCCGTTACTTTCTTGCTGCTTTTGCAGCAGCACCTCGGCTTTGGAGCTTACCTCTCGTTCCTTTTTGGAAAACAGCGGTGCCTCGACTTAAGAAATTAATCCGTATTGGAACAGTGGTCATAACTCTAAATTTTCGTAAGTTAAAGCACCATTTCCCATTGAAATGCATGGGAACAGGATTAATCTGTTCCGGCATTTCAAAAAAAATACACACACACCCAAAAAAAAGATAAAGCACACAGAAAGCCCCATCAGAAGGCATTGGGGCTTTTACAAAAAATAAAAAAATAAACAGAGCAAGCCCCGAAGGCTGCAAAAACAAAACAAAACAAACCCCCCAGAAATAAACTTCTAGCAATCCCCACACTGGGACTGCAAAAAACAACACAGCCCAAACCTACCCTGCAAAACCCACCCAGAAGTTTCTAAAAAGGAAAAAGCAGCACCTTACCAGGCAGACTGAAACCTCCTCTGATGGCACTCGCTGCCGGAGGGGAGCCTCCTCCTGCACCACTGCCATGGAGGAGCCCCTTCCACCTGTGCACCTCAGCCCAGCCCAGCGCCTTCAGCCACCCTTATTCATGAGTAGACCCGCAACTTCTGCAGGCCTTACTCATGAGTAGACCAACATTTAGCCACCCTTAGTCGTGAGTAGACCTGCGCCTTTGGCAGTCCTTATTCATGGTAGACCTACGCCAGGGATGGGCAGGGAGCGCACCTGAAGGGCACCGTAGGTTTTGATGGCTCAACATCAGATCCCTTTGACATCCGAAGCGGAGTGAAATGGCTGTGTCCTCATGCCGACCCTGTTTGGGATCTTTTTTGCTGTCATGCTTAAGCACACCTTTGGAACTACAACAGAAGGTGTCTGTCTCCGGGCTAGATCATATGGAAAGCTCTTTAATCTCTCTAGATTGAGAGCAAAGACCAAAATCCAGCTGAAATGCATACAGGACTTCTTCACCAATTATGCAGCTGTTGCCCACTCTGCTGAAGACCTCCAACAACTCATGAATTGTTTTAGCAAGGCTTGCCAAGACTTTGGATTAACAATCAGCTGAAGAAAACACAAGTCATGGGCCAGGGAGTGGACTCACCTCCTTCTATTACCATCTCCACACAAGAATTGGAGGTTGTTCATGACTTTGTGTACCTTGGCTCAACGATCTCTGACACACTCTCTAGATGTCGAGCTGGATAAATGCATTGACAAAGCAGCTACCATGTTCTCTAGACTCACAAAGAGAGTATGGCTTAATAAGAAGCTGACAACATATACCAAGATCCAGGTCTATAGAGCCTGTGTCCTGAGTACACTCCTGTACTGCAGTGAGTCCTGGACCCTTTGTGCACAGCAGGAGAGGAAACTGAACACCTTCCATATGCGTTGTCTCCAATGCATTTTTGGTATCACCTAGCAGGATAAAGTTCCAAATAGAGTAGTCCTAGAACAAGCTGAAATTTTGAGCATATATACATTACTGAAACAGTGACAGCTACATTGGCTTGGGCATGTCATGAGAATGGCTGATGGTCGGATTCCAAAAGATCTCCTGTATCGAATTAGTGCAGGGAAAGCACCCCAGAGGAAGACCACAGCTGCGATACAAGGATATCTGCAAGCGGGATCTGAAGGCCTTAGGAATGGACCTCAACAGATGGGAAACCTTGACATCTGAGCGTTCAGCCTGGAGGCAGGCAGTGCATCATGGCCTCTTCCAATTTGAAGAGACACTTGTCCAGCAGGCCAAGGCAGAGGTAGTCCCGAAACGAGCAAAATCAGGGAGCTGGACAGGGGACAGATTGTATTTGTCTTCAATGTGGAAAGGATTGTCACTCTCAAATTGGCCTTCTCGGCCACACTAGATGCTGTTCTAAGTCCTCCATACAGAGCACATTACCATTTTCTCTCGAGACCGAAGGATGACTAAATCAAAAATCAAATCAATCTTGACCGCAGCTGTGTCCACAGTATAGGTCCTCATGAGACTTGCCTCCATGACAACCTGAGTGGGAGAGGGAAAAAGAGCATTGCCTGACCCATCTTGAACCCAATGATTACCGTCCAATGCCTATCCATGAGGATCTCTCTCCCAACACTTAAACAGGTCTCCATTGGCCTTGACACCAACTAGGAGGCGTCCAATTCGAGCTAGCAAAAGACTCCCCAGCAAACATTTCCACCCCAGACTCCGATGTGACGGAGAACCACCCTCCCTCTCTATCAGGGGATTATTCCTCGTATTCTCAGCTGATACTGAGAATTGCAAAGGTTATGGATCTAGCTGTGGACCAACCAGTGTTGTAAGAGGTGGACAAGGTCTGTGAAGATATCACTTAAGACCAAGTCCTCCTCTCCACCTGGTGTTTATATCATCTCTCCTTAAGCTTGGTAAGGAGTCATGGAACAAGCCGTCTTCAGCCCACCAGATCCCCAGGAGGTTAGAAAATCTATACAAAACCCACAGCGACAACACAGACTACCTCTCAAAACACCCTCTACCTAACTCCTTTCTATCAATGCTATGCAGAACAGGGCCAGGAATCATTCTGTGAAAATGCTGAACAATAAGGATGGTAGGAAGTTGGACATTGTCGGCCACCGGGTCTATTCTCTGGCTCAGTTCATTTTGAGGATGGCTAATTACACTGCAGCAATGGGTACTTATCACCGCCACCTTTGGAACAAGGCGCTGCTCGCCTTGGAGGCTGCACCAGAAGATGTCCGAGCCACCAAAAGGCTCTGGCTCTGGCACAAGAAGAGTACATTGCAGCATGCTACGTGGTGGATGCTGCCTCTAAGCAGATCGCTACTGTGGTCACTTTGCATCGTCATGCCTGGTTGCCTTCTGCGGGCATATCAGAAGAGGTGAGATCCAGGATTGAGGAACTTCCCTGTGATGGCATCAGTCTATTTGATGAAAAAAATGGATGCAATCCTAGACAACTTGTTGAAGTGAGGAAAATGGCCAGAACATACACCAGCCAGCAATATCGGCCATGAAATGCCCGGCACTGTCCCTACTCCTATAGACCCCCTCAGGATCACCAGAGGCCTCAAGCTTCTGGTCTTCCACCTGCCTCCTATTGTCAGCAGGCAGGGAGACATGCCAATCCACTTGCGGGCCTGACCACAAGATGAGGCAGAGCCTTTGACTTGTCCATGCACCAGCAGTCATCAATAACTCAGTTCACCTAGCCCCCTTTCTCAACTCCTGACAGCGTGTCACCCTTGACTCTTGGGTCCTCACCATCATTGCCAGGGGCAGTGCCATCGAGTTCAATATGCTCCCCCTGACAGGATTGATCAAGATCACCAATCCCTTTCCCACTTTGGAGGAGGAGATATGTTCTTTACTTCAAAAGGATACTATCTTACAGGTACATCAAGCAGACATGGCACTCAGCTTTTACTCCTGTTACTTCACAATTCCAAAGAAAGACAGTGGTCTCCGTCCCATCTTGGACCTCTGTCATCTCAACTCCTACATTACTCTTCAGCGGTTCCATATGATCTCTTTAGACAACACTATCCAGATGCTCCATCATGGTGACTTGTTCACTGTTACTGCAGACCTCAAGGATGCTTATTTTCATACAGTGGACCCTCGACCTATGGAAATAATCCGTATTGGAACGGTGGCCGCAGGTCGAAAAGTCTGTAGGTTGAGGGTCCGTTTCCCATAGGAATGCATTGAAAACCCTGTATCCGTAACCCGGCCAAGAAAAAAATACCCCCCCCAAAAAAATTAAAATTGACTTTACCTGTCCGAAGCCTTCCAGGGGTCCCCGCCACCGCTATCGCCGCTGCCCGAGGCCTCCGAGGGATTCTCCACCTCCATGGGAGGCGTTTTGGAGGTCCCCCACCCCCCCCACCACAGGCTTTCCCAGGGTGGACCGGGCCTACCAGGGGAGGGCTTCCCCTGGTAGGCCCGGTCCACCCTGGGAAAGCCTGCATCGTCGGGGGCAGAGGACCTCTGAGAGGCCTCCCATGGCAGCGGAGACGGCCTGGAAGGCCTCCGGAGGTCCCCCTCACTGCCGATCGCGCCTACAAAGCATGATTGGGGGTGGGGGGGGAGACCTCTGAGATGCCTCCCATGGCAGCAGAGAAGCCCTGGAATTTGAATTTGGCGCTTTCCCTGCTTCCCCCTTCTGGTCTGTATGTCGATTCTCTGGCTGCAAGTCGATGGGAAATTCTGTGGCCAGAGAAGTCTGTACCTCAAGAAGTACACATGTCGAGCTGTGCGTAAGTCAAGGGTCCACTGTATAAGTATCCACCTGAACCATCACAGATTTCTCAGGTTTTTTGTCAAAGGAGTGATGGAGGAGTTCAAAGCCCTTCCCTTCAGGTTGTCGATCGCCCCATGGGTGTTTATGAAATGCCTAGCTCCTGTAGCACTATATCTTCACCTACAAGGCATCACCATTATCCTGTACCTAGATGACTGCCTGCTGGTGTCTCAGTCTCGTGCCCAGGCAGAGCAGGACACTGAAAAGACCTGTTGTCCGCCCTGGGGCTCCAGGTGAACCTAGCGAAATCTATTCTCCAAAAAAACCCCAATGGGTCTCCTATATAGGAGCAGTTCTTGATTTGACGAACTGGCATCACAGTTGATAAGATGGAAACGAAGCTCGAAGCTCTTAGTCGGAAAATTGTTTAGATCTCTTGCCTTGTTGACCCAGGTGACTACAGGTGCCAGCCCAACCAGTTGGGGTGCACACTGTGACAATGCGACCATACACTGCCTGTGGTCCCCAGATGAAGCATGGTTGCATATCAATCACTTGGAACTGCTTACTGTCATCAAGGTGTTTCAGACCTTCAAGCGGCTGATTGCGGGTCATGCAGTTCATGTCACTATCAACACTATAACTGTATTTTACATCAACAAGTGGGGGGACTCATTCCCTACCCCTTCTTTATCTGGCTGGCCTGTTATGGGAATGGTGCTATGCTTGGCACATCTACCCCACAGCAGTCCATGTAGCATCAGAGGGCAACCACCTCAGCAGGCTACAGTCTTGCAGTCACGAGTGGTCATTGGACAACGATGTGTTTCGTCTCCTCTGCCATCATTGGGGTAGGCCCTAGGTGGATGTGTTTGCCTCATTGGAGAAGGGAAAGTGCAACCAGTACTACTCTCGAGTGGGGATTAGCTGTTTATCACTCCAGGATGCTTTCATGACCAGGTGGTCCACCAGCCTCCTTTACCTCTTTCCGCCCATTCCACTCATACAAAGGGCAGTTGTCAAGATCTGCCAAGACAACTCAGACACCATCCTGATCACCCCATGGTGGCACCACCAACCATGGTTCTCCGCCCTGCGGACCATGACATTAGATCTGGTCTGGCTCCCACCAGGTTCCTCATCTGTTGACTCTCAATCATGGTAAGACATTCCATCCAGACCTTGACTCTCTTCCCCTGATGGCTTGGGGACTGTCCCCACAGTAGTTGAAGTCTTGAACCAGGCTTATAAGCCTTCCACGACAATGTCATATTTCTGCAAGTGGAAGGTATTTCTATCTTTTGTGCCCAAGGTGGCCTCTCATTTTCATTTGAGTCAACCAGTTGTACTCCCTACGTTCTTCCCTTCCCCTGCTTCACAGTTGGAACGTTCATTGCACTCCCTTGACATCAGGCATACACTGGCCCTACTATGTTTCTCTTTTTTTTCTTTTTTCTTTTTTTCTTTTCTATAACTATAACATAAACAAAAACATATACATGAAACATATAAACTCAAATAACTGTGTTCCCCACCAAGGGACCTCTTGCCTTCTTCTTCTTCTTCTTCTTCTTCTTCTTCTTCTTCTTCTTCTTCTTCTTCTTCTTCTTCTACTACTACTACTACTACTACTACTACTACTACTACTACTACTACTACTACTACTACTACTACTACTACTACTACTACTACTACTACTACTACTATTGTCCTCTTCTCCAAAACTGTATAGATTCTTGATTTGGAGCTTTCCCTTTCCCCCTTATTAGCACATATTCCAAAAATTTGCCCCATATTTCGTAAAAATTATTCTTTTTCAACTCTCCTTTCTTAACCTTTAAATTACAAGTTAATTTATCATTTAGAGCTATATTCCATATTTCACTATACCATTCATCCATTTGAAATTCAGATTTTGATTTCCATTGCCTAGCTGTTATTAATCTCGCTGCTGCCAATAAATTAGTTATCACTTCTTTTATCATCTTATCATATTCCACATTCTCAAATATTGATAACAAAGCGATCTCAGGATTCAATTCTATGTCTTTTCCACATATCTCATTTAATTCTTTAAAATTTTGTTTCCAAAATCTTTGTACTTTTCACATTCCCACCACATATGAAAGTATGTACCAACTTCTTTCTCACATTTCCAACAGACATTTGGATGATTGGCATTAATCTTGTTTAATTTTAACAGTGTTAAATACCATCTTAAACTAAGTTTAAACATTTTTTCCCTTATTCTTACCAACATAAATCTTAACACCCTCATTTTCCATATCTTCCTCCATTCTTCTTCATTTATTCTTTTTTCAATGTCTTGCTCCCACACTATTTTCAGTCCCTCTTTCTCACTTTCTTCTTCCTCTAAATTAAGAAGTAAATTTTACTCACTGTACCTTTTACTGAGTCAATCATCTGAATGTCCTCATATGACAATAGAAATTGTTCATACTTTGCATATTCTCTACCTTTATTGTATTTATTTACCCATTCCTTAGTCCATCTTTCTAGTTGTACATAGTTCAACCATGAAATATTCTTATTCTGAAATATTTGTTTCATTTGATCTATCGATCTCATTTTATACAACCAATCTTTCAATCTAATCACTTTTTTTTTCTTTGAATAAGTCCGCATACACTTTCGTATTGGTAGGAAAATTTTCTGTTTCCATCACTAATCCGAGTGGAGAGTATGATGAACATAATTTCTTTTTGTACTTATACCATATGTTTAACAATGTCTTTAAAAATGGGTTATTAATTTCTCTTATTTTATCTTTCTTAACTATACCAAATAAATATTTTTCTATATCACCTTGTAATTCTGATGATTCCATTTCCCACCAAATTAACCTTTCTGGATTATATGTAATTTCCCCGATATACGTCAATTGATTAGCCAAATAATAATTTCTTATATTTGGTAAACCTATACCGCCTTTTTTGTTGTTTTATACCAGTGCTTTTTATTTATTCTAGATTTCTTCCCTTCATTACAGTACTTATTAACTGTTCCTTGCCAAAATTTCAAATCATCCTCTGTTAACTGCATTGGTAACATTCTAAATAGAAAATTAATTTTTGGTAGAATTTTCATTTTTATCAATGCTATCTTTCCAAACCAAGATAGCTTAAAATTACTATATTCCTGTAATTTCTTTTTAATCTCTTCCTTTAGTTTATTATAATTATATTCCTTTATTTTTTGGATATTTTTTTCTAAATCTATTCCTAAATATTTAATTGTTTTACATATTTTAAAATCATATTTTTCAACAAACCTTTCTTGTTCCACTCTACTATGGTTAAACAACATTAATTCAGATTTTTGCCAATTTATACCTAATCCAGCTATTTTTCCAAATTTTTCTAAATGAGTTTTAATTTTATTTATGTATTCTAATGGATTTTTCACTGTCAATAAGGAATCATCAGCGAATAAATTAATCTTTATTTTCTTCTTTTCTCCCATACCTAAATCATCATTTCTTAGTACATTTGCCAACATTTCAATAACCAAGCAAAACAGAACTGGAGAAAGAGGGCAACCTTGTCTAGTGCCTCGGCCTAGAGTTATTTGTTCTGTCATCCCGTCATTAACTATTACTACAGAGGTATTCTCTAAATATAATTGATCTATTATCCCCCTAAACTTTTTTCCAAAACCCCAACCCTTTAACAAAATCTTTAATGTTGGCCATTCCACGCAATCAAATGCCTTGAATATATCTAATGATGATATACCTCCCTTCAATTTATCTTTTTCTATATTATGTATAATATTCAAGACCCTCCTAGTTAAAGTTTCCATTTGCCTACCCTTTTAAAACCATTCTGATCTTTAACATATTTTGTAATAAATTTATTAATTCTATTTGCAAGTATTGCAGTAAATATCTTTGCATCTTGATCTAATAGTGAAATGGGTCTATATGAACTTGGGTCTGTTAGGTCTTTATTAAGCTTTGGGATAAGAGTTATTAATGAATGTTTCCATGAATCTGGTATTCTCTCCCCTTCCAATATTTTATTATAGAGCACTTTTAGTTTAGGAATCAATATTAATTTAAAAGTTTTATAGTATTCTGAACCTAATCCATCAAAACCTGGAGTTTTACCATTTTTAGTTTATTAATAATCTCTATAATCTCTTCCTCTTTTATCTCTATCTAAATCTTTTTTATCATTTTCCGATAATTTACTCTTAACATTTTCTTTAATATAAGTTTCTGTATCTTCTTTCGATACACTATTACTTTTATATAAATTTTGATAAAAATCTTGTATAATCTTTAGTTTTTCTTTCATTAAACTATAATTTTTCTTGTTTTATCTTTAATCACTCCAATTATATTTTTTTGCTCTTTTCGTTTGGACCATTCTAGCTAAAAGTTTTGAATTTTTATTACTATATCACAAAAAAATTCCTCCTAGCATATATCAAATCCCTCTGGACCCTTTCTAACTCTAAACCTTCTAATTCCTTTCTTTTAGCTTGTATCTCTAGTAATTTTTTGTTATCTCTATCTATAAAATATTTACTTTCTAAATCCTTTAATGATTCTTCAATTCTTTTTTATTTTCCTCTCTCAATCTTTTTAATCTACATGATTCTCTTATGGCAATTCCTCTCATAATTGCTTTCATAGTGTCCCATAACACATCTATTTTATTCCCACCTGCTTCATTAAATGACCATATTTCCAACCATTCTTTCTTGACTTTATCTACCACCTCTGTATGCTGAAAAATATTGGAGTCTATTCTCCATCTCCTAGCTTCTCTGTAATCTTTCTTAACTTTCATTTCCAGCACCATCAACACATGATCTGTTATTTTTATCATGTTAATATTCGTGTCTACTACTTTTGAAATTAAGTTTTGTGATATAAACATAAAATCTATTCTAGAATAACTATTATGTACAGCAGAATAGTATGTGAACCTTCTTTCGTCTCCCTTCAATTCTCTCCATATATCTTTCAAATCCGTAGTGTTTATTATCTTACTCAGGGGGGTATCTCTTTTATTCAACTCATCTTTTTTATATGTAGATTTGTCTTTCAATTTGTCCAAAACCATATTAAAATCTCCTGCCATAATCACATATCCTTTCCTAACCTTTTCCATTTCTTTAATAACATTTTAATAAAATTCTCCTTGGTTCATATTTGGTGCATATACATTTACTAATGTGTAATCTTCTTCCCCCATTTGACCTTGAATTATCAAATATCTGCCATTACTATCTTTTATTACTTCTTCTACTACAAATTCACAATGCTTAGATATTAATATTGCTACCCCTCTAGATTTAGAAGTCCCAAATGTTTTTTCATACATATGTATATTTTTGCAGTTTCAATTCATTGACTCCATCCTTTGGTTGATGTGTCTCTTGTAGATAGATAATATATTTATTTATTTATTTTTATTTATTTTTATTTATTTTATTTATATCCTGCCTATCTAGCCAACTCAGGACCACTCTAGGCGGCTAATAATATCAGCTTTACTTTCCTTTAATAATAATTCTATCCTCTTTTTCTTAAATGCAGACCCTAGGCCTTTCACATTTAAAGTCGCTACCCTTATGTTTTTCCCCATATCCGTTCCATCCTCTGCTTCTTATTTGTGCATCCCATACAACATAAACAAAAACAAAGACAACTAAAAAAACAATTCACCTACCTCTAATTCCCTATCCCTGCCCTTCTTCCCTACATATAAACACTTTTCCTCCCTCCCGTTTCCCCGCGTCTCACTAGTGTTTGGCGCAAACTCGGGGGGGGGAGACGCCACCCCCACCAGTCTGGACCCCAGCCAAACCCCCATCTCCTTTTCACCCCACCTCATATATTTATCCATATATGTATATTCAAATGCCTTACCTCCTCACTTCTAACATCTTTCTTCTTTTTAGAACCCCAACCTAGTCAGATAATCCAAAACAGTAGCAACAAAACACCCATACCACAAAAAACTCTAATCAAGAAGCTATGAAAAAAAGAAAAAAAGATTTTTTTAAAAAAAACCAAATATATATATACACACATACTCACATATACATATACATATTCATACCTACCTACATACATACCTACATACATACATATGCATACATATACACACACATGCATAAACATACACACATACACTTAATCAACCCCCCCCAAAAAACCCGTATTATCAAAAAGGAAAATAGGAAAAAGGAAGGAGAGAAAAAGAGAGAAAAAAATTAGCAATCCTCCTTACAAAAAAACAAGTAGAAAAGAAAAAAGGAGGGAGGGAAGCGAAGGAAAGAAAAAGAAAGATGGGAAAAATGGGGAAAAAAACCAAGATTATGCCGGCATCCAATAATGTCCATTAATCTCTTCCAATCGAAAAATAAAAATAAAAAAATCTTCTCTCAAGGTATCTTCTCTTTCGAACCAACCGTCCTTACGAAGCTACTTGTTTGCTTGTCCCTTGTATGCTCTCGTCCTCGTCATCCCACCAATACCCCCAGGCCATCATCAAATGTTTTCCCTCGTCAAAGGAATGGATTTTGTGTAGAGTTCCATCCTTCCATATTTTCAAGAAAACAGGATGGCCCCAGTTGTATCTCTTGCCATTCTTAGTTAAAATTGAAGTGATAGGTTTCATTGTTTTCCTCCAGTGAATGGTTTCAGAGCTTACATCTTGATAAATCTGAACTAGGTCCAGTCTATAAACTAGCAGTTCAGGCTTTTCTTTAATAACCTTGAGAAACTGTTGTTTCTTGACATAATTAAAAAATTTCACTATTATGGGTCTTCTGTTTCTTTTGGGGTTCCCAACAAAATGAACTCTCTCGATATCTTCCTCAGCCACATGTTGAGAGTTCATCACTGTATCAATCCAATCCATCGCTTCCTGCTTCAAATCCACTTCTTTCTTTTCAAAATTCATTATTTTAATGTTGTTATGTCTAGAATTATCTTCAAAGTAAATGGCTTTTTTTTAGCTCATCTATTGCCTCATACTGTTTTTTCACTTTGCCCTGGAAATCTTCCAATTGTTGTACCCTGTCTTCTGTTTTATCTAAACTTGTCTTGATATCTGCCATTTCTCCCTGCAATTTTTGTAAATCTTGTCTTATCTGTTGATGTCCTTCTATTAAAAAGTCCATTTTAGATAGAAGCTGTCCTAATTGACCTTGCATTTCTTTCATAGTAGAGGCAAGATCTGAGACTGTTTTTTCCATATTGATTTAAAGAGAGCTGCTCGATGCTCCTTCCGTGATTTCACCCTATTCTTCTACCCTTTTTAAACGGGTATTACACTCGAGGCTGTTATCTGATGGTTTATGTGGCTGTCCACGCACCCAGCCCTTAGTCTTCTTCTTTTCTCTGACTTTACGTATGTATTTACAAGGCAAAAATTTATAGCTTAAGAAGCCAGGTCGTGTTTAACAGACCATTATTTTCTGCCTCTCCAACAGCCTCCGTTCACAGTCAGAAGTGAAAGTACTTTTTTTAGATAAGAGACGGTGCAATTACACTTCAAAAAGTCTTTCTATCTTTGTCTGAAGTTTTCATAAGAAGTTTAAACACTGTTTACTCACAGTTCAGGCAGGAGAAGGACATTTATCAACCTTTTTTAGATACCAGGGTGAAGAGACAAAGATTCAGCAATGCATCGCCATTCTAGTGGAAGTGACATCTCCGGCCCTACTATGTTTCTCGCTCCTCTGCCTTCCATAGATCGAAAAGGCTGTTCCTCAGCTGTCACGGCCACTCTGGAGGTTCCTCAGTCACGTCTCAGACAATCTCCAAGTGGATTGTGTCAGCCATTTGTCTGGCCTATGATCTTGCCCAGATGCCTTTGCCACATGCCGTGAAGGCCCACTCGACCAGGGCCATAGCTTCGTCTACAGCATTCCTTAGAGGTGTTGACCTGACGGACATCTGCAAAGCTGTCACTTGGGCTACGCCATCTACATTTGTGACCCACTATTGGTTGGATATCTGTGCCAATCCTGACACCTCCTTTGGCCATGTTGTCCTGACTTCTGCATTGTCATAATGGCCCACCTCCTGGTAAGTCAGCTTGCTAGTCACCTATTAGTGTGCATTCACAGAGACCAGGAAGAAGAAAGAGAGGTCACTTACCTGTAACTCTGGTTATTCGAGTGGTCATCTGTGAATTCTCACTTCCTGCCCATCCACCCCTTTGTCCGTCACAATATGCCTTTTGCATGCTGAGCAGCGGCAGGCCATTCCACAGAACTGAGGCACTTGGTGCTGGAGGTGGGGCTAAGGGGGGAGGTCGTGGCACCATCTGCTTAAGCTCTAGAATATTCCGAGGTTTCTCTGCACATGTGCACTAAAACCCATTAGTGTGAATTCACAGATGACCACTCGAAGAACCAGAGTTACAGGTAAGTAACCTCTCTTTCACATTGTTAAATAAATACCTTTGAACTGCACCTCATTTTTAAAACGGCAAATCATCATTGATGTTCAGGCAATATAATAGCAATTTCATATATAATGAAACAACTTTATTGAGAATAGAGATTTTTTTCTTTTTTTTTCAAAAAACTTCTGTTCCTTTTCATTTTAATTTGGGTAATTTGAGAAAACAACATTCTTCTTAGCACTAAAACTGGTAGAGTATTGCATTTCAGATATCCAAATAGCAGTCTTGTTTTATTTTCTTCTGTTTTCAAGTCCTTCAGTAAATGTGAGTGAAGTGTTGCTATGTTTAGTTGTGTTTTCACTGTTTTATTTTCTTTTCTATTTTTTTTTAAAAGAAAGGAAAAAAGAAAATGAAACAAAAATATTAACCTAAAAGGTACCCACACACACAGAGTGCAGTGCTGGATGCAATATTTTGATTAAAATGGGAGAAGGCAAGGAACATATATAGGGAAGGCAGTTATCAGTGAGCAATTCAACCGTCCTATCATAAATAAGCAAGTGCTGAAGAGAGCTCTGTTCATTCTAGTCTAGGCAACTAAATGTTCCTTTATTTTAGGCTCTTCTGAAAAGTGTAAATCAAGGTGTTATATAACTACTTCTCTTAGTCTATCATAATATAATATAAGGCAATGCATACTCATTTTTTAAAACACTGAATGGTATAAATGTGCCAACACAACAGATCACATACATGAATTTGTTGGTGTGGTTACTGCCAAAAGACTGCTGAAAAGAAAAGAAAAGAAAAGAAAAGAGGATAAAGATGAAGGGAGGCTGGAAACAGCTTACCTGCATATGTTTCTGCTCTGGTTATTAGGCTGCTATCTAATTTAATGCAAATATAGTTAGTTGGCCTCTAGGCCTAGCATAACAGAGGCCAGAATCATCGGGGGGGGGGGTTTAGATTAAGTAGAATTGTGTAAATTGTAGCAGCAAAGTGCCACTAACAAGGCAACATGCCAGTCTTGATACATAACCAAAAATGTGGTTTAGTGAGCAGCAATGTGTGCCATTAAACTTTTTTTATTATTATTAACCTAGGGATAGGGTAAGGGGTAGAGGAATAGACAAAAAGGGGGGGGGAGGAGAAGGAGAACATAAAATATACTGTCATCAAATCCTGTTATTTGCATTACAGTATCAAGTACCCTTTTTGTCTTTCTACAGTTCGATTGCCCTTCCAGATTTCTACTTGCAGTTAGGTCTTGGTTTAATTCTATGTTTATCAAGTTCTGTCTACTGACTCAAGCCATTTATATAATAAATCCCATTGTTCAGTTGCCTCTGTATTGGACAGTCTTTCAACCCTTCCAATTGTATATCCATCTCTGCCACTTCCCAAATCTTCTCCAAGACCTCCTCTTGCTTCGGTATCTCTAATTTCTTCTAATTCTTATCATAAAAATTCTGGCTGCTGTAACTATATGTATCACTAGGTAACTCCTTGTCTTATCTATATTATCCAGTATGATATTCAGTAAAAACAATTCTGGGTTTAATGGAATATTACAGAGCAGTATTTTTTGTAACAAAGTATGTAGTGCTATCCAGTACTGCTTCGCTTCTCTACAAGTCCACATATGGTAAAAGCTTCCCTCTTGTGCTTCACACTTCCAACACACATTGGATACCTCTGTATAAATCCTTGATAGTTTTTTTCAGAGTCATAGACTGTCACGACCCAGCTTCTTGTTAAGGAGAACTTGGTCGGTGGACAGAGAGCAATTGGGAGCCTGAGTACCCCTAAACAGCTGGGTAGAGTCCTGGTGACCTCAGCCAGGGCCTACAACAAACTCCTTCTTACAAGTCTGCCCTATAAAAAGACTTGCTTACGCTTTAGTAAGTTCAGCAAGAAGTTGCACATGAGCTTTGTAGTCCTAAAATCTAGTAGGCTGAATTAAGTAGGACTCAGTAGCGTACTGTGGCCTTGCCTCTGCCTCTGGGAATGGCTGCAACAGGCTTTACTGTTCAACAAACCAAAAGGTTTTATAAATGATCTTTTTAATTGAAAAAATACAGATTTACAGAATAAAGTCAGTTTGATGCAAAAGCAAAGCAATAATACATTTACAAGGCTTGTTACAATTACAATTAAGGCAACTAATTCCCTTTTGATTATAAAAGCTCTAAAAATCTCTAAAACCTTCCTTAGGGTAGGTAAAAAGGCATAAAGCCTCCCTCCTCCTCTTTCTTCAACTCTCTACATCTCCCCAAGTCTTTTTCCTACCACAGGGCAGCAGGCAAAAAGACCTAGAAAAATCTCTGATTCCAACAAAGGAAAAAATAGGAACAAGATGGAACATTGCACATGGCGAAAGTTCATTTTTCTATTTCCTTGGCTCTTCTTCGTCTCCCACGCTGTTCTCCAATCACAGCATAATGTGGTAGAAGTAGTCCCCTCCTTCTCTTCCCATGAGAAACAACTCTTGTTTGCCTCCGTCTATTCTCTTCTCCGCCATAACAAGTGTCTGTCTTCTGATTTTGTATTGGCTTGTACTGGCCTAAAGGAAAACATTCACACAGCCCCCTAAGAACAACATTCCCATCATACAAAATCATTCTAACACAGGACCAATATGGATCCATTTTACATTTATTAACAATTACACAAACCATCTTCATACATGATTAAAACCCACATAATCTCAACCATGACATAGACTACCTATAAAACATATATGTTCTCCTTAAAATTTACCAATTTTGTGACCTATATATAATTTTTCCACATTTGCAATCAATGATCAATATCATGTCCTATATTTTGTGCCCACCTAATCATACATTCTTTTACAATCTCATGTTGCATTTTAGTTTTGAGCAGATAATCATACATTTTCTTAATTACTTTCTCATTTGAACCCAACAAAAATTTATCAAATACCTTCGGTTCTATGTAGAAGCCCTCTATTTTGTCTTTTTTGTACCTAGATTTCATTTGTGTTCTAGACCAGGGGTCCCCAACCCTTGGTCCGTGGCTCAGGACTGGTCCTTGGGCTTCCCAGGACTGGGCCACGGAGATGGATCATTCCATGCCCACCTGCGAGCACAGGAGTGCCCCTGGCCCCCCGCGCATGGAGCCCACCCCCCCAAATGGTCCGTGGTTCCAAAAAGGTTGAGGACCATTGCTCTAGACCACCAGTCTAGATATATATTTTGTACTTCTAACTCTTCTTTGGACCTTACACCACAATCCTTTTTAAATAAATCTTTATATCTTAAGAATTTCGCTTCTGTCATAAGGTTAGGTTGTGTAATGGCTTCTATAGGTGATACCCAGCCTGGTACTGTATTTTTTTTTGGTATATCCGCTGTATGATCTTTTTCCAAGTTTCTAATAAGGCTCTTATTATGTGCATATTGAAACTTTTCTGCTCTTTACCTTTTTTGTACCATAAAAAGCATGCCAACATAACTATAGATCATATCCTTCTAACCTGAGTAGTCTATCATTATCTAAGGTTATCCATTCCGTTACCCAGACTAATACACAGGCTCTATAATACAATGAACAATTTGGGAGACCAAAATCTGCTCTTTGTTTAGCATCTTGCATTGCTTTGGTTTTAATTCTTGGGTTTTTTTTTTACTTTGCCAAACAAATCTCATAATTATCTTCTTAAGTTCTTGGGGAAATGGTTGTTTTAATATCACATGAATTGTCTGAAATAAAAATAAAATTTTAGGTAGAATATTCATTTTGATGGTTGCTATCCTTCCCATCAATGACCAATGATTTATGTCTATTGGAATAAAAAGCATGATCTTTTGTATTTGGGTATCATGTCCTCCAGGCATCTATGATATTTACTTCTTCCACCAATTGTAGAAAATTTCTTGAGATTGTTCTTTTTTTATTATTATTATTTTTCCATTTTTCAGGTGAATTCAGGCCATTTATATTGACTGAAACCATCTTAATTTGTTTTTTGATCATCTTGTTGTTGGTTACCTTTCTGTTTTTTTAAAAATCATCTTCTTGTTGGTTACCTTTCTGTTTTATCTTCGTCATACCTCTTATATGTCTTGGCTCTGCTACTTCCTGGTGTTTTTTTTTTGTTTTTTTTTTTTTTGGGCTCTGTATCTGCTTCTGATTGTGATGACTGGTCTGGTTTCTTTTGAGGTCTTTCTTCTGATTTTCCCTCCTTCCTTCTTTCTCCCTGCTTTGTCAGTTTCTTCTCATTTTTTTCCATAAAATCTTGGGTCTTCATCAGTGAAGTAGTGAAGTTATAGTGTATTGAATAAACTTTCTGGTGTCAGCCATCTATATGATATTCCATACTGGCGTAGTAAAGATGTAAGGGAGGAGTATTGTTTCCTTCTCTGCCTCATTTGCCAGGAAATTTGTTTTAAGACATTAATTTTTCTGTCTTCTATTATCAATTGTTTATCTTGTATAGCTCTTAAAATCTTGTCTGTAATTGTTTTCTTTGTGAATCTCAAATGGATTCCCCTCAGGAGGTGATTTCTCCTCTCAAACATTGAGCTTACCCTATAAGTTGCCTCAAAAGGGTGTTGCAGTTCAGCTGGTTCCATCCCTATTTCTGCAGCCAGAGCCTTACTCATTAGTATCTCTGGTTCTTCCCCTTCATTTTCTGCCACATTTTGGAATCTAAGTAGCTTCGATGCTCTCTCCATCTCTGGCATTATTAATCTGTCTTCATTTTGTTTTTGATCCTTCTGCATTGCCTCTAGGTTTTTTCTGTTCGATTCACTTTAGCATCTGTTCCTTTCACCTTCTCCTCCAACTCTTGTGTTTTTATTTTATTCTCAGCTATCTGATGTTTAGCATTTGAGATCTGTGACATCTCTTTCATCTTATCTGGCCTTGTTAGCGAGGCTTTCTAAGGCCCACTTGACTTCACTCTCCAGGATGTCTGGCTCAAGGTCAGCAACTACATTGTCTGGGTTGTACGGGATAGCCAAATCTTTCTGATATAATTCCTCTGTGTATTCTTGCCACCTCTTCTTGATGTCTTGATGGTGAGGGCATATCACAGGCAGCTGTGGAATAAAATCTTGCTCATCCTCCAAACTGCTCCAAAGGACGTTAGAACTACAGCACTCAATACTCATCTTGAGGAGCATGAGTGGGCCCTTGATGACAGTGTCTTCTCTCGTCTCTGCAGTTGGTGGGGGACACCAGGCCTGGATGTCTTCATCACCCAAAGCAACACCAAGTGCAGCGGATACTGCTCCAGAGTGGGGAAAGGAGAAGACTGACTCGGTGATGCCTTCATGGTGGATTGGAAAGATGCTTTACCTGTTTCGACCCATTCCACTCATCCAGAGGACAATTATCAGGATCTGTCAACTGGATCAAGGTGCCATATTAATAGCACCATGGTGGCCTCATCAACAGTGGTTCACCACTCTCAGGACCATGACCTCACACTGAGCAAGTGAACAGGCTGCTCTTTGAGCCTATGATCCATATATTCAATTTTTCCCTGACAAGGTTACATTATATCCAGATGTGTTGTTCCTTCACAAAGTGATATCTGATTTCCACATCAATCAGCCTCTGATTCTCCCAATGTTATTTCCCAATCCATCTTCTGATGTTTAGTGCATGCTCCACTGCCTTGATGTTCATCGTTCCCTGGTATTTTATCTTTCTAGAACCAAGGACTTCTGTGTTTCTCCCAGACTTTTTGTCTGTTTCCATGGCTCACAACAGGGTTCTCCTTCCTTCTCACAGACACTCTCAAAGTGGATTGTCTCGGACATTACACTGGCTTATTAATTGGCAGGCAAGACTCCACCAGAGGTGCTTAAGGCACACTATACTAGAGCGATGGCAACATCTAAAGCTTTGTTGCGTGCCATTGAAGTCCTTTAGAGTCACTTGAAGGCCACTTGATCAACAACCGCGATGTTTGTGACACACTATCATCTTGATGTCAGGGCCAAGAAGGAAGCAAGTTTTGGAAGAGCTGTGCTGACTTCATTATTGGCGTCATGGCCCTCCTTCTGGTAAGTGAGCTTGCTAGTCACCCATTTGTGTGGATTCACAGAGGCCACGAAGAAGAAAGAGAAGTTACTTACCTGTAACCATAGTTCTTCGAGTGGTCCTCTGTGAATCCACACATCCCGCCCAGCCTCCCCGCTGTCCGTCACTTGTTGTCTTGAGTTTATGTAGGTCAGAGCTTTTGACAGTGGCGGACATTCCAAACTGAGGCAACAGGTGGGCAGAGCATGTGCACCATGGGGCAACGTCCTACTAATAATGTCTTTTAGAATATTTCAAGAAGACCTGCACAGGCGCAGTAAAACCCATTTGTGTGGATTCATAGAGGACCACTTGAAGAACCATGGTTACAGGTAAGTAACCTCTTTTTCCTTTCTATTGCACTGCAATAATTTTTAAAACAGCAAACGGGAAATATTATGTTGGGTTTTAAAGTTTGCTTACTAACTAAACCTAAGTGATAATCTCCACAGCCTCTATTCCATGTCTCATGAAAGCAGTACCAAACCAAACTGGTGCATTTGGAGAACGAACAATACATGGAGAAACAGTAAATCAAGGTTTGTGTTTTCTTCTCCAGGTCTGGCTGGGTCATGCTTGGCTCGATTCAGCACAATGCCCTTTCTGTACTGCAATCCTGGAGATGTCTGCTATTATGCAAGCCGCAATGATAAATCCTACTGGCTTTCCACAACAGCCCCTCTTCCAATGATGCCTGTGGTAGAAGAAGAAATCAGACCTTACATCAGCCGTTGTTCAGTCTGTGAAGCTCCAGCTGTTGCTATAGCTATTCACAGCCAAGATACTACAATTCCACATTGCCCTGAAGGATGGCGCAGTTTGTGGATTGGCTATTCCTTCCTTATGGTATTTGCTTTTTTTGTTGATTGGTATACAAAGATTGGTTTAAATTGCATTTTAACCTGTTTTCCTGTAGGTCCCAAGGTCTCAAATTCAAAGGGACTAAAACTCGTTTCAGCAATTCTGCACTACCAGTGTCTCTCAGATTCTTTGGAGGGCCCCAAAACCAGGCCATTCTCCATGGTGCTTTACTGAGGGATGGGTTTGGTAGAATCAAATAAAGTGGCATAAACATTCATTTCCCAGAGGTATGGGGTTTTTGGGTGCCTTTGGAATGCAAACGAAAACTTATGGCTACCTGTCTCTCTTAGCAGTTCAGCAGCCACAAAATTCCCTCCTAGAGATGGAGCAGTTGCTGGTATACACAGACTGCAAAAGCCCCTACTAACCTATGCATCCTGGCAACTAGAAATAATGGATATACATAATGGGGATGGAATGATGGTTTAGGTATAGTGGGATGAACTGACAGAGAATTGTGCAAACTAAGCCATATCATATAGATTTGTTCAGTTTAGGAAACAGGAACCTGATTTCTTGTCATAAAATGTAAGGAGGTTTTCATACAAAGTACAATAAACACCTTTTTCAGCTGAATCAGAATGCTAAAAAAGCAACAGAGGTGGTAAAAATGAAGAAATCAGTAGTGTGAAAATAGCAATGATCATTCCTGCACAAAAGTGTTTAAGCCCTTTACACTTTGTGTGTGTATATCTTAAAACTGACTGCAAGGATACCTGTGCTGCTCTAGAGGCAGCTGAAGTAGGATCCATTCTGTCTAACTTATAATAAAACATGGTAAAAGAGGTTGACCTGTTTGGTATGTGGCATCTTGCAAAATTGCTTATTGCATTAGACTAATCATGGAAGTAGTTTTTAATGTCTGTTAAGCGCATACGCTTCATACCCCTGGTTTTATTATTTGACTTGATACAGTAGTTGCATTTTCCACAAAGTGCAACTCAAACTGGGGGACAAAACTACATACTCTTAAAAGAGCCAACAGATTGAATTTGCAGCAACAAAATGGCAAGTCCAAAGTGGTTTAAAATGACACCCAATGTGTTACTTTACTGCTGGTTTTTATAGATGCACCGTGTCACGACCCAGCCTCCTGTTGGGGAGCACTTGGTCGGTGGATAGAGAGCCAGGAGGAGTCTGAATCTCCTTTACAGCTGGGTAGAGTCTGGATGACCTCAGCCACGAAGTATTATAGACCCCTTCTCACAAGTGTATCCTAAAAAGATACTTGCTTGCACTTAATTAAGTTCAGCAAGAACATACACGTGAGCTTTGTAGTCGCCAGATCTATCAAAGCTCAGGCAGATAGGACTCTGTAGCATTCTGTGGCCTCACAATCTCTCTGGAAGCAGGCTCAGCAGACTTGCTGTTCAAAAGACCATTCTTAAGGATTTTTAAGATTAATTTTTTATTGAAAAAATAAAGACTTTATAAATATTCAGTTTGTTGTGTAAGCAAAGCATAAGTTACATTTCCATAGATTATTGCAGTGAAATCTAGGCATTATTCACTAAGCAAAAATATAGATAAACATTCCAAAAAGCTTCTTTAAGGGTAGGCATAGGATATAGCCCCCTCTCTTTCTTTCTGAGGTTCTACATTCTAATTCCCTTCAGCCTACCATAATGAAAAAAGATTCAAAATGGCTCCTAAGCCTCTCAATAGACTAAGGCAGTGGTTCTTAACCTTTGTTACTTGGATGCTTTTGAACTGCAACTCCCAGAAACCCCAGTCAGGACAGCTGGTGGTGAAGGCTTCTGGGAGTTGCAGTCCAAAACTCCTGAGTAACCCAAGGTTAAGAACCAGTGGACTAAGGAACAGTCCACATGGCACAATCTCCATTTTCTACTCTCGAAGCACCACCCTTCTTCTCTGTAACTTGAGGTGTTGACCAATTGGCAGTTAGGACCGTTCGTTCTCATCATACCTTCTGTTCCCAAAAGAAATCCAGGTGCTGTTTTCCTTCTCCTCGTCTCAGTCCGGATCCAGACAACATCTTGTGACTTCATTCCTGACATGGCTGGGTACAATGAACTTTCCCATTGGCTCATGAAGAAAACATTCCCATCATACAAAATCATTCTTACACAGAACCATTATGGAACCATTTTATATTTCCTCACAATTACATAAATCATCTTAGTACTGTACATGCTTTTGATCCACATAGACTGGATCATGACACACCGCAGCTTCTGGCAGTGCAAAGGCCATCCTTTTTTTCCCCAGCAGTTGTTTGCATGCCTTTCCCTACCTTCCCCATTTTCCACCTTCTCTCTTGCGCCAGCATTTATTTGATTCTCCCCTTCTTTGCACCTCTTTTTGCATATGTGGATGGGTGATTCCTTTTTCTTTAAAATCACATATCTAATGTGGACATAAGTTACAAGTGGGGCTGCACCTTCTGCAGCAAATACACTTTCTCTAGTTTATTGCAAATAATTTATTTATTTTTAAATATTTATTTAAAATACAATTTGCATCATTAAAAGAGATTATTTAAAGCTAAGAAACAGCAAGTATATAAATACAAAAAGGATCAAATTCTCAAAGCACATTCAAAAGCGACCTCAAAAACATATTCAAAGCAACAAGGCACAAAAATCCATTTTAAAAACCCTCTCAGACAGACATTAACTAAGGGAAAGCTTGTCTGAAGAGAAAGGTCTTTGCCTGCTTGTGGAAGGATAGTAACAATGGGAGGGAATAGCAACAGAGAAGGCCCTCTCTCATGTTACCACAAAACATGTCTGTGAAAACAATGGGACTGAGAGAAAGGCATCCTCTGATTATCTTAACACTTGAGCAGGCTCATAAAAGTATGGTCAATAAAGTTACAAAAATCTTATAACAGGAACATTTAAAAACCAGAGGTTTTTCAGTTCAAAATATTTAGAGAACCGTGAAATGAGCAGCCATAGTAGGAATTCCCCCCCCCAAACAATAATACTTCCCAACTGTGGAAAAGGACAGTATTATTCTTATTCTTAGCACTGAGAGCCAACAGCTTGACTTAAGACCAAAAGACTGAGAGACTCCATGAGAGTACTTCTATGATATATTTTTTAAAAATGTAATCTTGAATGCCTGTTGAAAAATCACTTATATGCATGGTGTCGCACACCCCCAGCTCCCCTGTTTGTTTTCTCTAATACCCAGGTTTGCCTTTGGGCACGACTTTTTCTTTTCTTCCTTTTTATGCTGCCACCGGAGGATCTTCTCCTCACTACACCAAATATGAATAATGGTTCAATGATGTAAAATATAACAATGTTTATTTATAGGTTAATAGGTAAATCACATAAGGAAAAGCATGGATGGTCTTGTATTATTCATTAAATGTGCTTTGGACTTTAGATATGTTTACTTATATAGATTCACTTTAATCATGGTGTTACACTATTCAAATCATTTCTTTTATTTCTTATTACTTTTAACTCCTTCAGTTCTCAAATACACCAACTTTCCAAGTCCTTGTCCTAATCCTAACCTAACTGTCTTAACGTTTTTCACAATCCCTCTATCTCTGTCTCTTCTTCTCTCTAACTCTCCAAATGCCCTAACTGTCCCAAACTGTCTTTTTTTCTCCCCTAGTTCTGTTGATTCCGCCCCTCCTGTCCTGTCATAGGCTCCCACACCAGAGCTCTAACCTGACAGACAGGAGTGATGTGTGAGCTGTCCGTCACACATGGTAAACCATTCGTTAGTCCATGAGGACTAAATTGCCTTTCATGGTTGGGATTAGCAATCTCCATATACTGAAACTGGGTTATATTATTAATGCATCACTTGCACAAATAGTGTCATTTTCTGAAATGTTAATAGTTACATCTTAGAAGACCTCACATTATGTGAAGTTTCAACAAGCCTGCTCCCTACTCTGCATTTCCCTTTCCTTAACATCATCAGGCACAGACTCCATCCTGATACCAAAAGTTGTATTTGTTTCACCATGCATTTGTTCTTTTTCTTTTTCAACAACAGATAAACATAAAGCTTCCCACTTGGGGTTCCATGGTTCCTTTTAAACACTTTCCAAACTGGTCTCTTCATTCTTAATCAGTCAACCGGTAGCAACATGTTTCCCACTAACAGCATGGAAACCACATCAACATTTACAGATGGGTTCACTTGTGAAAAATCCACTCCATCTTGGGTTCCCAAACATGTCAGCCCAGGTCTTTACAGACTCTGTGTGGAAGCTAGGTCTTTCCAGGTCTGCTTGGAGGGGAACTTAAACATCTCCTGTTTTCCAAGTAATTGACTTCAAGAGCAAACCTCTCTCTTTTTCCCTTTCTTTGTTCTCCTTCTTCACTTCTCCACTCCCTCTGTTTTACCTCTTTTGGCACCTTGAGGGTTACCCACTCCCTGGAATGTGAGTGGTCTTTTACGATTCCAACCCACTCTTCTTTTTCAGTTGTCTCCTCTGACACCCAACACTCTTCCGCCATTGCCTCACCTTCCTCTCCTCCCTTTTTATGTTCCTCCTCTCCCAACTGCCCCTTCTTCCAGCCATTTGTTTCCCGGATTTTTTCCATATTTAAACCAAAACTCCCTGACATTCTGCCCATTAGTTCTTTTAGTCCATCAGTTGTAATGTCTGTTATTTTCCTAGGAGGAGATGGCACATCTCCTTTCTCTACTTCTGTCTCACACATTATTAAATGTTCTAAAACAGTGGTTCCCAACTTTGGATCCCCAGATGTTCCTGAACTAAAATTCTCAGAAGCCTTCACCACTAACTATACTGGCCAAGATTTCTGAAAGTTTATTTTTATTTATTTATTTTATTAGATTTATATCCCGCCCATCTAGACAGATAGTCTACTCTGGGCGGCATAATAAAGTTTAAAAACAATAAAACCAATAACATACGAAAATCCAAGATGTAAAAATATAGATATTAGAATACAGCAGGAGGGAAAGCCTGCCTAAATAGCCATGTCTTTAGTTTACTTCTAAAGACACCCAGAGAAGGAGCCAGGTGAATCTCTAGGGGCAAGTTGTTCCAGAGGCAAGGGGCCACTGCCGAGAAGGCCCGGTTCCTCGTTTTTTCCTTTCAGGCTTCCCTTGGCGTTAGGCCCCTCAATCGACCGGCCTGGCTAGAACGAGTGACTCTGGCAGAACTGGGTGGGAGGAGGCGCTCTGCCAGATATCAAGGTCCTAAACCATTGAGGGCTTTATAAGTACAGTGGGGTCTCGACTTACGAACTTAATCCGTATTGGAAGGCAGTTCTCAGGTCGAAAAGTTATTAAGTCGAATCTGCATTTCCCATAGGAATGCATTGAAAACCATTTAATCTGTATCTGCTCTTTTTGTCCATAGAAACTAATGGGAAGCTGCTATTCCGCCTTCTGCCACTAGAGGGGGATATTTTTTCTTTTTTCCTTTTAACCTAAGATGACTTAGCTTTTAAAAAAAGGAAAAAAAGAGTTCGTAACTCGAATCTAAGTTCGTAAGTCGAGTCCATATATTCCTATGAGAGCGGTTCGTAAGTCGAAACGTTCGTATGTCGAGCCGTTCGTAAGTCGAGACCCCACTGTAATCGTAAGAACTTTGAAATCAGCGCGGAAACAAATGGGCAACCAATGTAAGGCAGCCAGCGTGGGGGCGATATGTTGGTGCCTCTTCACCCCAGTTAGAAGTCTGGCCGCGGCATTTTGCACCATGGTCTAGAAGGGCGTGGTAAAAATCAAATAAATAAATAAATAAAAATACAGTGGTGCCCCGCATAGCGACGTTAATCCGTTCCGGATTAATCGTCGCTATGTTGAAACATCGCTAAACGGATCAAAAAAACCCATTGGGCCCCAAACTCACCGTTCAGCAATGTTCCTCCATAGGAGGTGCCTCTAAAGCGAGGCAACACAGCGGGGCGGCCATTTTGGAACCGCCGACCAGCTGACCGAAAATGGGGCTGTGGCATTTTCCCCCAGCTGAGCGACGGGAGCTTCAAAGGCCCGCCGCTCAGCTGGGAGAAAATGTCTGCAGTCGGTCAGCGGTGGCTTTGGAAGGACCCCGAAGCCACCACCGACCGCCCGACATTTGCCTTCCGAGCTCTCAAAGGGCTTTCCCCCCAACATTGGAGAAAGCCCTTTGAGAGCTCGGAAGGCTCTCAGCAGCGGCGGGGGCAGGGTAGGGGGTGTCCGGATGGCTTCCAGCAAAGCACTGGAAGCCATCCGGAATCCCCCTGCCCCCGCCCCCGCCGCTTGGAGCTGCCCCGCGCCCGGCCAGCGGCGGTGGAGAAGCCTTCCCCCGAGGCCTCTCGGAAGCGCTGGCCCCGAAAATGCCGGCCAGCGCTTCCGAGAGGCCTCGGGGGAAGGCTCCTCCTCCAGCCCTCAGACACACTGGCCGGCATTTTCGCGGCCAGCGCTTCCCAGCTGCGGCGGAGAAGCCTTCCCCCGAGGCCTCTCGGAAGCGCTGGTCGTGAAAATGCTGGCCAGCACTTCCGAGAGGCCTCGGGAGAAGGCTCCTCCTCCAGCCCTCAGACGCGCTGGCCGGCATTTTCGCGGCCAGCGCTTCCCAGCTGCGGCGGAGAAGCCTTCCCCCGAGGCCTCTCGGAAGCGCTGGTCGCGAAAATGGCGGCCAGCGCTTCTGAGAGGCCTCGGGGGAAGGCTCCTCCTCCAGCCCTCAGACGCGCTGGCCAGCATTTTCGCGGCCAGCATGTCCGAGCGCCCGTGGCGGAGCCTTCCCCTTCCTCCCGGCTCTGAACGACCCACCCCTCACCCTCATCTCCGCCGCCGACGCTGGGCTTGGAAGCAGCTTCCAAAGCCCAGCAGCGGCGTCGGAGAAGGGGTGAGGGGTTGGGAGGAGGGCGGCCGTGATCCACGTCGCGGCCAGCTACCCCATCCATGGACGGACTCCTGAGAGTCCGTCCATGGATGGGGAAGCCGGCCGGGGGGGCGGATCCAAGCCCAGAATGCCTGAAAGGCATCCGGACCCCTCCCACCCTGCCCCCGCAGCTTGGATCCACATTGCGGCCAGCTATCCCATCCATGGTCGGACTCCCGAGAGTCCGACCATGGGGAGGGTAGCCGTCCGGGACGCGGATCCCGGCTGCGAGGGCAGGGTGGGAGGGATCTGGATGCCTTTCAGGCATCCGAAGGGGAATCCCGGCGGTGGCCTCAGAAGGACCCTTCGGAAGGGTCCTTCCGAGGCTACTGCCTGCATTTCCCCCCAGCTGAGTGGTTGGAGTGGTCCTTCGGAGGCTCCCGCCGCTCAGCTGGGGGAAAATGGTGCCTATGGGGAAAAATCGCAAAGCGATTTTTCCCCATAGGCAAGATCGTAATGTGATCGCAAAAGCGATGGCAAAAAAGCCATCGCTATGCGATTTCATCGTTAAACGGGGCGCTCGTTATACGAGGCACTACTGTAAATCTGAAGTTTCTGTGTCAATTTCAAAGGCAGCCCCACGTAGAGCGCATTACAGTAATCTAATCTTGAGAGTATGAGTGCATGGACCAAAGTGGTGAGCGCCCCCACATCAAGATAGGGACACAGCTGGGCAATCCTCTGAAGGTGGAAATGTGCGGAATGGACCACTGACGACACCTGGGTCTCCATGGTGAGCGCTAGGTCCAGATGTACACCCAAGCTGCGATCCTCACTCTTGGTGGTAAGAGTCACCACCACCCCAAAAAGAGAGGGAGTTTCCCAGACCACCCGAAGGACCTCCGTCTTGCCCAGATTCAGCCTCAGTCTGTTCTCCTGCATCCATTGCTGAACAGCCCCTAGATAGCGCTCAAGGGACGAGACAGCATTCACTGTTGTTGGAAAAAAGGAGATGTAGAGCCTGAGTATCATCAACATACTGATGACACGAAGCTCCACACGAAGCTCCTTAATTGCAGTCTAAGGTCATGTGGGGACCCAAGGTAGGGAACCACTGCTCTAAAACAGCTGCAGCCTTTTTGTGATTTACCTTATACTGTTACGTAGTCAGGGATGTTGCAAATCTTTGGATCTGAGTCTTTGGTATCAAGCCCTAAGCCCAAGGCCCTATTAAAAACAAAATTTCCCCAGAAAAACTGGAAGGGGTGGGTGCGTTCCAAATTGTGGGTCAAGTCCAAGTCATTGAAAAACAATGAATCGAGTCTGGATTGAGTCGCCAGTGCGGCTTAAATCTGATTTGACAGTCCCACAACTCAAGTCTCCATCCCTGCATACATCACATGTGAGGACCACCACAATTCATGGATTTCATTTACTTCAGTGAAAGTTGCCTGATTGTATAAGGGCTGGTGTCACCTCACTACATTCTTGGTCTCCCTCCCTCCCTGCTTCTTTTCTTTCTCTTTCTGCTAATTTTTCCTTTTAACCCCTTCCCTCCCCAGCTGCCTCTTCTCCTTGTTCCCTAAAACAACAAGACTTTACAAACATTTCACAGGAGTTACAGTGCCTGGGAAGAGAAAGAGAAGGAGTAACATTTCTCCTTCTAGCTATAGCCTACCTCCCCCAAAGACACCATGTGTTGGTGTTTTTAAAAAAGGCTAATTGCTAAAAGGGAGGGTACCCTTTCCCAGTTCTACATTACTACTCCACCCCTGAGGGTGGGGAGAGTTGCCTGAGGAGGAGGGGAGGTCCAAGGCCATGGGTTCAATGTGGATGCAGTACTTCTATGGTGGAAGAAATACTATTAATGTCAGTGGGGTTTGCTTCTCTGTGGACAAAATACTGCCCTGTAGTTTCTCTAAAGGCATACATAGATTCATGTAAGTTATTTTCAGTCATGAGATACACTGAGAACAGCCAAATTCTGAAAACAGTTTAATATTTTCATTTCTCATTTCTTCCATCTCTGAGCCTTGGTTTCAGAATGTTGTAAAATGAAACTATTCCAAGAATATGCTCTTGTGACACAAAACATATCCATGTTATTTAAGATTTAGCCAATTAGACACCACTTCCTGTTGCTGATAAGGTCACGTATTTGTTTATTTATTTATTTATTTTATTTTATTTATACCCCGCCTATCTGGTCATTGCGATCACTCTAGGCGGCTTCCAGACAATATAAAAATATCTATACATATGCCAAAATAAGAAAAGTAAAACAATATTAAACAATAAACAATAAATAGTAGACAAATTCCTCAAGATGGGAAAGTACCAAAGAATGTGAAGGAGAAAAAAAATTAAGTATTGACAGAGTGGGAGAGATATGATGATATTTTCTCACTCCACTAAGGAGTCTGGCCGCCGCCTTCTGCCCCACTTAGAGCTTCCACATCAGCCTTAAAGGTAGCCCCACGTAGAGTGCATTACAGTGGTCTAATCTTGAGATTACGAGCGCATGCACCAAGGTAGTCAGCGCCCCGACATCGAGATAGGGTCGCAGCTGGGCTGTCCACTGAAGATGAAAGAAGGCGGTATGGACCACCGACGCCACCTGAGTTTCCATAGTGAGCATCAGGTCCAGATGGATCCCCAAGCTGCGGACCCCACTCTTTGCGGCAAGGGTCACCCCCCCCCGAAAGAGAGTTTCCCAAACCACCTACTGTGGGGGTGCCTACCCTCAGTACCTCCGTCTTGTCCAGGTTCAGCCTCTACCCATTTTCCTGCATCCATTGCAGTACAGCCTTCAGGCAGCGCTGAAGGGACAGAACGGCATCTCCTGCAGTTGAAGAAAAGGAGATATAGAGCTGGGTGTCATCATCATACTGATGACATGATGCCCCATACCCCCTGATGACCCCACCCAGCGGCCTCATATAGATGTTGAACAACATTGGGGAGATAATCGACCCCTGTGGAACCCCCACAATTGAGACTCCACGGGGCCTAAACACTCTCCCCAAGCTGTACTCTCTGGGGACGGTCCTCCAAGAAGAAACGGAGCCAGTCACATACGCCAGGCCACCAATTCCCAACTCAGAGAGCCTCCCCAGGAGGGTACCGTGGTTGACGGTATCAAAGGCTGCTGAGATGTCAAGGAGGACCAACAGAGACATTTTGCCCCTGTCAGCCTCCCTCAATAGGTCATCGTACAGGGTGACCAATGCCATTTCTGTACTGTGGCGCAGCCTGAAGCCCGACTGAAATGGGTCCAGGGCATCTGTTTCATCCAAGTGTGCCTGGAGCTGGTCATCCACCACTCTCTCTACCACTTTCATCATGAAAGAAACATTGGCGACAGGCCTATAATTGCCAATTTTGTCCGCCGCCAAACTAGGTTTCTTCCTTATGGGCCTAATTAGCCCTGAAGGAAAGACCCATTAATTATTACAGTGGCCCATTCCATTGTTATAGGCCTGTCTGCTTTGATTAGCCAGGCCAGGCAAGGGTCATGGGAGGAGGTGGTGGCCTGACAGTGATAAAGCTCCTTGTCCACAGTGTCCGGGGTCACAGGCTGAAAGCAATCGAAAGTCACTAGGCAAGACTGAGCGCTGGACATCTCAGCTCGACTCACTGTATTTAAAAAAGGAGAGAGGTCCCGGTGGATGGCCTCCACTTTAGATTTTTAAAATGCTGCAAATTGGTCTGATGAAAAACTAGGAGGAGGCCCATCACTCAGACCAATTCCAGATAGGTCGCACACTATACGGAATAATTCCACCTGCTGATTTGAAGTTTCGCTTATTCGGTTAGCGAAGTATGGACGACTGGCAGCCTTTACCTTAGCCAGGTAAAGGTTAGTTGCAACCCTGACAGCTATCCAATTATAATCCATTGGGTTCTTCCTCCACTTGCGCTCTAGCCTTCTCCTAAGCTGCTTCATCGCTCAAGGTTCTGGTTAAACCAGGGTGCTGGCCAAGCTCTGCGCTGGAGAGGGAGTTTAGGTGCGATCATGTCTGCAGCCCTGGTGGTGGCGGTGAACCAGCCATCAACCAGTGCCTTGACAGGAGTGCCAGCCAGGTCAGCCGAAACACCTCTCATGGCATCCTGGAATCCAACTGGATCCAGTAGCCTTTGAGGGCGGACCATAGAAATAGGTCCCTGCTCCCTGCAAGGGGGGAGAGCCACTGAGATGTTACATTTTATTAGGTGGTGGTCTGACTTTCCTCTAGTACCTTAATAATTTTTTCTTGTTCCCCCATTTTATTGTTTTCTGGAGAAAAAAGTTGATGATAATGGATTTATATCTTGTCTCAATAAAAAAAATGCCTGGAGGTAGCATATCAATTTTTTTTAATGGAAAAAAACATGGGAAAAACCCACAACTTTTAAAAAATTGAATGAATAGAAATCTGCTTTTATGTTAAAACAAGCATTAATTCAGAAAGAACTTTAACATACAAGTTAAAAGACTATATGAATAGTCTTACATGCCTGCAGACAGACACAAGATTTGGCCTAGATTTTATGGAACTATACACCTATGGAAAGCCTTCTATAGAGACTGTGCAGTCACAGAGAGGATTCATTTAGGAGGCTGCGAGCAATGACACTGAGATGCTGGTATTCTGGGATTGGGGCAAGTAGCACTGAGCTACTAAACTCATTTTTGATAGCACTCTCCCATTACACACAGCCACACTTTAATTTGGGTGACAACATTGAATACAGACAGTGACTGATGCTTTAAGAGCCTTTCCTTTTCCTGTAGTTTATCCTAAACTGATAGCAGTACTGTTGATGTCTCATTTATGCTCAATAACATAAGGATTGTACTTCAGACTCTAGTGCCCTCTCAAGAGGAAAAAATCATGGGTCTGTCATGTTTTCAGAGACATTCTCTGATGCCCCAGCCTTAGTGACAAGGCATACTTTTCCCATGATGGTAGTGGAATCTGTTCACTTAAAGGGACCAAAAACCATTAAAGAGGTTACTATATTTGATTACATACTGTCCAAACAATTTACTGTTAGAGTTAGCAGAGTTCTTGGTTATCCCTAGAACCATTTGACTATTTGATTTCATCAAGCTAAGAAACTTGTATTTTACTCTCCCATTTGTCTTTTGGTCTGTTTATACAGTCTGACACACTTATCCATGTGATCAGTATCAGAATTGACTTATCCATGGTCTGAAATGTTAAAAATATTAAAAGAAAAAAAAAACAGAACCCCCCCTATTTTACATATCGCATAGACCAGATGGACGGGATATAAAGAAACAAACAAATAAATAAATAAATGTATTATCATAACTGGCCGCTAGAGGGAGCCAGAGACTGTGATATGAATACAGTACTTGTTAGTGAAGAATACATACTGTGGTCTCTGGTACCCACTTGTGGCCAATTCTGGTAATTCATGTGAAAGTAATCCCCCCTGCCTTTTATCATATAGCATTCTATATATATATATATATATATAGCATTCACTATTATCTCCTCAGAGTTTGAAAAATGATCCCTTCTATATATATATAGCATTCACTATTATCTCCTCAGAGTTTGAAAAATGATCCCTTCTCCTGCGAAATTAAACCCTAAAAATCACAGTGAACACAACAGGGCCCTGTGGAGCCTGTATAAGTAGACATCTGAGGCAATCTGACAATGCTAATGCATTTTATTCTTACCTTGCATTTTAACTTATCTCATTTCTTCTAGCACACAGCAGCTGGTGCTGAAGGAGGGGGACAATCACTTGTTTCTCCAGGTAGCTGCCTAGAAGACTTCAGAGCAACCCCATTCATTGAGTGCAATGGTGCTCAGGGGACCTGCCACTACTTTGCAAACAAATACAGTTTCTGGCTTACTACCATTGATCGCCAATTTCAGCATTCACCTTCATCAGATACACTCAAGGCTGGACTAATTCGAACACACATAAGCCGATGCCAAGTTTGTATGAAAAACTTGTAAAAGAAGAAGAAGAAGAAGATATTCCTTTGTTTTGGTTGCAAGGAACAAATCTTGCTGGTGCTTATTTATCTTATTACCTCAATAAATTAATTTTTTGGAGTAACAAGCCACTACATATGCTTGTAACCAAAATGTAGCTCTTGTATCAATAAAAATAATAGACTTAGTTTTTGGAGTTGAAACAATAGACAAGAATTAAATATTGAACACATTATTTGTCTGATGGGTGTGTGTTAGAATACTAATTGGACTTTAAGTAGAAATTACTGTGGGAACTGTTCTGAGAACTGAAACACGTGTCATATTAAAGTTTAAAAGCATTCAAATGCAGCTGTATTTTCTAGTTGAAAGACTTTGACTATAATCCAGGACAGAGTTAAGTATGTTTTAAGACAGTGGTTCTTAACCTTGGGTTATTCAGGTGTTTTTGGACTGCAACTCCCAGAAGCCTTCACCACCAGCTGTGCTGGCTGGGGTTTCTGGGAGTTGCAGTTCAAAAACACCTGAGTAACAGAAGGTTAAGAACCACTGTTTTAAGATTCAATGATTTCAGTGTAGCACCTGTTTGCACTTTACGTTGCAATTCAATTTTGAGTTTGTTCTTTCTTACATATATATTTTTCATTAAATAGCGCTTCATATCCATAATACTTTTAATAACTTAACTGTACATTGTTTCACACGTATAATTCTTTCCATAGTCTATGGAACATGAACAAGTATGCTTTGTGCACTTCCCCAACATTGACTCAATATGCTGGCAATTTGGAGAAAAAGTAGAAATTGCTGTGCACACAACCAGCAGATGGTCAATATCCTCTTGTGGAGCTCCACAGGCATAGTGGAAGTGATGTCACCAGAGGCAGCAGCAATAGCAAATTGCTGCTAATTAAAGAGTTCCTTTTACATTTTCAAGATGCACAAAATTCATGAAACAACATCATATGCATCATATACTCCTTAATTAGCAGGAATATGTCACTGTCAATGATGTCTTTCCTGCTGTGCTGGAGCTCCACAAAATGATACTATCCAATGTATTAAATTAAGTCTAGAGAACAGATGTACCTCTGTCAAGATGAAGAGAGTTGCAGACCATGAGGGGCAATTTATATTCCACCAGATGCTGGATTGCAACACCAGAAGTTGTGATTATAACATTTGGAGGGCCACATGTTTTCATACACTAATTATACTTCTACACTTAGGTTAGGCATCCTTCAGTCTCAAGACTATAACGTGCTCTGTGTGGAGGACTTGGAACAGCATCTAGTGTGGCTAAAAAGGCCAATTTGAGAGTGATAATCCCTTCCCCACTGAAGACAGGACATGATGGCGCCGTGAGCGGACGCATTTCTGTACAGCTCCGATACAATCACTATTACCTGGTAGATTACCAACCCAAACAGAAGTCTCTCCCCTGTTTTTCTGCTTCTGTTTCTTCCTTTGGATAACATTCTTTGAAACTATGGGGAAAAGGAGAAGATCCAAACACCCCCTCAGCCAAGAGAACTCGCCGATAAAGACATCAAAACAGAGGCGGCTGGAAGACTGCCCGGCATGGTCAGACGCTGCAGAACCAGAGGGTGAGTTTGCTAGACCTGGCTCTCCCGGTTCCCTAATCAGAGATTTTGCAGAAGACCAGTTGTTATCCTCCTTGACTTCACAAGATAAACATTCCTCACAAACTGAGAATGCTTTTAGCAATTTCTTTTTAACTCTGCTTGGCGAACACTGCGTAATTACTGGGGAGACAATTATATATATATGTCAACAGCTTAATGCCATTATAGCTCACCTGGACAAGCTCAACAAGACTATTCTGCCCATATCTTTATGTCCCGGACTAGACACAGGACCTCACTCTAGTTGCCTAGAGAGAAACAGAAAATTAACCGTACCTGATACTCGGATGTGTGCAGAGGTTTCCAAGGGGACATGCCGCTCCCTAATGAGAAATCAAATTGTGTTGGAGGTCTGGGACACCCCGTTAAACAAAGGTAGATGGACAAATAAGCAACATGTGCTCAATTCACTGGGCAGCCTCTTATGCTTGGATAGTCATAAGATTGATTTATTAGAAATGACATGTCTTCCGCGGTGCTCCCGATGGCCGCGCTGCCTCCGTGTGCTGCTGAAGTTCAAAAGTTTCAGAATTCCTCGTTTACTCTATGAGAAAAAATATCTTCTCGAATTCTACAATATATTCTTGCGAAGAGTGTTCAGCGACACGCCTTTTAAACCACTGATATCAAAGAACATGCTGAAATGCTCTTTATCAGCTTCCTCTGAAGCTCCAAGGACAAGACCTGGACAGCTGCCCAGCTCTCAGTTAAGAGGTAACGGCCTTCAGAATACAATCATTAGAGCTGACTCTCCATCTGTTAAGAGCCCAGGCGTTCCTTCTCTACTATCTGAACTAAAAGCAGCAACTAACAATATTGGAAGATCCTTAGCGAAGCTAAAATCAGCTCATCTTGAGCCTCGCATGGAAACACACTTGTCTTGTCCCAGTCTAAGTAGTGCCCAGCACATCGGAAAAGGCAAAGGGAAGAGGAAAAGCAAGGAATTATGCAATGATTCTCCTCCTGACCCTTCAGAATCCAAGTCTACAGCTGATGCATTGGGAATTACTCTCCCTGGGGCAACAGCACCAAGCCCCTTGTCCAAACATAATACCTCCACTATGGACCTGATCATTCCTGAACCAGACACATCAGCAGATCTGATGTCACTAATTTCGCCAGCCAGACCCTCAAGTGAGACACCAGGCCAACTGGAAACAATTGGCATTTCCTCAAAAAAAGTTCCATCGGGGGAGACACTGCCTAGGACGAAGCCTAAAGCCACCCCAATCTTGGAGCACCTCTCTTGGAAGCCCATTGATGTGTGCCCTCAGACTGAACCATTGTCCACCCTACCACATATACAGCCCAGTTTCAGCTCCACCAACGGTCCTGACCCAGGAGAACTTCTACTGCAGCTTGATATCGATATAGACAGCGAGATTTTGCCTAGCGAGGCCATTGATGGGTTTAAAGTGCTACCACGAGAAAACCAGAATCTGGTGCTCAAGAAGGTAGAGGCCTTAAGGCAGGAGCTGAGGACTCTGGTCGAATCCTCCCAGCCCAAGAGCACCCTTGAAGGATCCTTATCCCCTCGGGGGACGAACGCCTCTATCTCGTCGATCTCCAATGAGCCTACAATAAGGTTAGAAGCCTGCAAGGGCAGGACCCCTCCACATAAGGAATACACCCAGGCAGTGTTGCCTACAACTACCTGCACTCCAGTGGGCCCCTTGTCACTAACCTCCTCACCGTCTACTGGTGCCCAGTTCACCAGAGGAGCACAAAGAATGCAGGATGACCAGCCAGGACACGACAACAGAGGCTACAGTGATCTCTCTCAGCCCCCTACTCTCAGCAAGGAACCACTGACATCACTGCAAGTGCCCTGCTCCTCATCTAATCCAGCTAAGGTGAGCGTGGACATTCACAACCACGAGAATCTCAGTGACTGCCCTACAGTCCCACTGGTTCTGCTCGAACCCTCGGCTACCTTGGCTGCAAACAACCTATCCAGGGTGGTCCCATATGCAGACAGTCTGCCGCTGAAGCCGATGATGTGTACCCCACTGCTGTCTGCAAACTGACATACTGCCAACTTGCCCTCCGTTGGCCCATCTGTTGACCTCAGACTGATTTCCTGGAACGTGGCGGGGTGGTACAGGAAACTGCAGGACCCTGAGTTCAGCGATTTCCTCCGAGGCTATACCATTATCTTACTCCAAGAAACGTGGGCAGCTCATTCTATACTACTATCAGGATATGCCTCATACTCCCTTCCAGCACAAAGGCGTATGGCAAAGGGCCGTCCATCTGGGGGTCTAGCAATATTAGTTGCTGACTCCCTATCTTCAGATTTCGTGCTCACAGTTGATGGCAGTTGTAAAATCCAGGGTATTAAACTTAAAACCAGGAACCAAGAACTCTTGATAGCCAATGTCTACATGCCCCCAGTCTCTTCTCAGTCTCACAGGGCCAGTCAATGGGAAGCCTTGAGCCATGCCTTAGACAATCTGGATCTTAGGTTTCCAGGGATTCCTTTGCTGTTAGCAGGCGACTTTAATGCCAGAGTAGGCCAGGGCGAGGTCGTATTCAACCGTGTCCTGGATACATTTAGTGATGCTTCCCCCTTACATCTATATGTTGCTGAGAGGCAGTCTAAAGACCACCAAATTAACGACGCGGGAATTCATTTGGCAAAACTCTGTCTACTTAGAGGTTTGATCTGGCTAAATGGCCTTACAGAGTCCGACAGCGAGGGTGAGTTCACATACATCTCCCCCCGGGGATCCAGCACAATAGATTATATCTTGATCCCTGTTTCCCTTTTACCATGCGTGGCTGAATTCAGGGTGGGTGAGCCCTTAGCTAGTGACCATCTCCCCTTATGTTGTAGCCTTGCTCTCAATGCAGACTCTACTGCTCTGACCAACATCGCCCTCGAGGAGTGCCCATTGATCCTACCTAGAATCAAATGGAACCATAGAGCAAAACATCTCTTTGAAAAAGTAATTAATCCAGAGATGTCACCGCAAGGCTCCCTCAATTGGTTATCTTCATCAAAGCCCGAAGATCACATCAAAGGGTTTGAGAATCTATTAGACACCATCTTAGCTAGCCTTGGCCAACTTCCTCAACAACCTCAGAAAAGACAGGCTCCGGCCATATGTCCTAGGTTAGACAAGGAATGTCTTGCCCTGAAGCATGACATGAGAAGGATCTACAATAACTACAGATCCTCAAGGGCCTCCAAGCTCCCTTCTCAATATTTTGAGTTGGAAAACCACCTCAGAATAGCCATTAAGAAGCTACACCATCGCTCTATAATGGACCGCTGGTCTCATTTAGCTCAGGCTATCAACTCAGGTAGCAACAAAAAATTCTGGGAGGTGGTTTCAGGTTCTTTTATTTTTAATAAGAACCCACAGGACCTCCCCTATATACCAGCTGGGACTTGGGAACAGCATTTCTTGGCCATTCTTTACGACAGCTGCAAGCCCACACTGCCAACCGACTCGCTCCCACCTAGCGATATTCCGGAATGGGCCCCAGTCACAACTAGTGAAATAACAAAACTTATAGGACACCTTAGATCTGGTAAGGCTCCGGGTCCCGATGCCCTTCCTCCGGAACTGCTTAAGGCCTACCCCGACTGGTGGGCGCCTGTGCTTGCTACTTTATTTACTACCGTTAATCGATCTGGTATTATGCCTAGGTCTTGGACTCAAGCCATAGTGATTCCCATTTATAAGAAGGGTGATAAGAAATCCCCTGCAAATTACAGACCAATTAGCCTTCTCGCTATCACTGGGAAGATGTACGCCAGTTATCTACTCTACAAATTACAAGACTGGCTATTAGATCAAGATATTCTGGGACCTGAACAAGCGGGTTTTAAGGCAGGAAAGTCTACATTAGACCACTGCCTGATTTTATCCCATCTGATTTCTAAATATACCTCTCAGCGCAATACTCGCTTGTATGCAGCCTTCCTAGATCTAAAAGGGGCCTTTGATTCCATCGATAGAGATATCCTATGGCTAAAGCTCGCCAGGCTGGGTATTGATAGGAGGCTCCTCTTCTTAATCCAAAAACTCCATGAGGGCTCTACATGTCGCATAAAAACGTCGATGCTGGGGGCCCTTTCCAATCAGATCTTTTCCAACAGAGGAGTGAAGCAAGGCTGCGTTCTGGCACCAACTCTGTTCAATCTATTTATCAATGACCTCGCCCCACTCCTACATAATATCAATGGTCATAGCCCCAAATTGGGCCATATACAGATTCCAGTTCTATTATATGCGGACGACATGGTTATCCTCTCCCGCACAAGGGTTGGCCTAAAGCGGTTAGTTATCGGTTGCTATGACTATCTGCTACGCAATAATCTCCAGTTAAACTTTGAGAAATCTAAAATTATAGCTTTTGGCAAAGCTTGGAAATCCTTCTCGTGGTCTTTCAATGGCAACCATATTCAGCAGGTTAGAGAGTTTAAGTACCTGGGTGTCTTTTTTCATTATCGACACTCCTGGACAACTCACCAACGGGCAGCAATTAAGTCTGCTAAGCTCTCGGCACAGGCTATTTTACGTTTCCACCATACGTGGGGCCACTCTTACATCCCTGCTGCGCTGCAGATTTTCGATGCTTCTATATGGTGTGCCCATCTGGATGTCTGCATTACACAGTTCTGTGGAAAGAGTCCAATCCACATTTCTGTATAAAATCTTTGGTCTTCCCCACTGTGTGCCCTATGCTGCTCTATGCCTTGAAGGTGGCCAGCACAAGATCGAGACTCAGGCCTGGCTCAGATGTCACCAGAGGCAGCAGCAATAGCAAATTGCTGCTAATTAAAGAGTTCCTTTTACATTTTCAAGATGCACAAAATTCATGAAACAACATCATATGCATCATATACTCCTTAATTAGCAGGAATATGTCACTGTCAATGATGTCTTTCCTGCTGTGCTGGAGCTCCACAAAATGATACTATCCAATGTATTAAATTAAGTCTAGAGAACAGATGTACCTCTGTCAAGATGAAGAGAGTTGCAGACCATGAGGGGCAATTTATATTCCACCAGATGCTGGATTGCAACACCAGAAGTTGTGATTATAACATTTGGAGGGCCACATGTTTTCATACACTAATTATACTTCTACACTTAGGTTAGGCATCCTTCAGTCTCAAGACTATAACGTGCTCTGTGTGGAGGACTTGGAACAGCATCTAGTGTGGCTAAAAAGGCCAATTTGAGAGTGATAATCCCTTCCCCACTGAAGACAAATACAATCTGTCCCCTGTCCAGCTCCCTGATTTTGCTACTTTCGTGACTGCCTCTTCACCTTGGCCTGCTGGACAAGGGTATCTTCAAATTGGGAGAGGTTGTGATGCACTGCCTGCCTCCAGGCTGAATGCTCAGATGTCAGGGTTTCCTATCTGTTCAGGTCCATTCCTAAGGCCTTCAGGTCATGCTTGCAGTAGATGCATGACTTCAGGGATCATGCCATGCAGCTGCTGCAGAAGCAATTCAGGCTGTAGTCCAAAACTGCTATTATATTATATATCTTGCTAAGCACTTAGGTTTGTATTGCCAGTCTTTCTCATCATTCCTGCCTGGTGGTAAGAAAGATGAGGGGGGGCTAATTTAGAATTTCACTACTGAAAGGGAAGTGAGGCAAATTACAGGGAGAAGTCAGAACCCAGTGAGATGCATGACTTTTCTTAAAGCAGTGCAATTCTGAAGTTGTGGTTCTATGCATATCTACTTGGCAAGTTGCAGTGACTGAAGCTGGCCTGACTTCCAAATAAACATAAATGGATTTCAGAGCAAGTCAATTTCCATCCCTGGACCTTTTCCCATTGTTGAGAAGCAGAAGAAAGAGATGGCGCAGAGTTAGAATTACACCATAACTTAGCCAGCTGTCTGGTGTAAATATTTGACTACAATGAGGCAGTGCTTTCCTCTTTTGCTTAGAGCCTCACAAAACCCCTGAATCAAGTATTGATGCACTTTAATATGAGATCTCGTTCTCTATTCTTGTGATGAAGTTTTATTTTGTACCATAAATAAAAAATTGGCTGGAATCCTGTTTAGCAAGTTATATCACATAATTTGTGTGATGTCGTCAGCTGCAGCCATGCCATGGCCATTTGGGTAAATTAAAGGTTTCCTCTCGTGCCTCCAGGTTCTGAGAATTCCTTTGGATTCCCTTTAACCAAGGGAAGCTTTTAGGAACCACAGGCCAGGTGGAAGAAAATACCTGAAAATCACTGCCACAGGTCCTGAAGGTGGCAGGACAGACTCTAGATCACCCTTAATAAGGAACAGCTGACCACACCAAGCTCAGAGCAGTTTCTTTGGTACCAGAATCTTCCCTAAACAGAATAATAATAAAATACATGTGTATATATTTTGAGCATTTTCATACAATACAGGATTGAAATGTAGGACAAAAGTCATGACTTGTTCCTGTTTGGCATAGTAGAATGTTGGACTCAGGTGACATGGGCTTAAATCAACATGTAATCTGTTATATGATTGTGGCTCAGCCACACCTCTCAACCTCATCTCCATCTCAGGGCTATTTGATGATAAAGTAAGGGGGTGATAGATGCATATGCTGTCTTAAATATATTAGAGATCTGGGATATAAACATAATAAATAAATCAGTAAGTTTTAGACACACTGGCCCCAAATATTTTAGAAATTATAAGTTACAGAAATTGTTGATATTTTTGCTTAAAGTGATTTTAACTGTTAATTAACTCATAAAATTTAGAAAGCAGCAACAATTACAGATTTAAAGCACCAAAAAAACAAAACATTTCATGCTGCTTCTGAATGCTAATAGTGAGATGCTCTGGCAGTGTTACCTGGGATACTGATTTCAAACTCTCTAGAAAATGTCTTACCATAAATGCTATCCAATGGATTTTATTTCAGTAAAAGTTCCCTTGTAGAACTTGAAAACGAATAAGCCATATTCCTGGCAAGGTAAAAGTCATCTTCAAAGGTTGAGTATCTTTTTTTAATGCACATTTTAAAAAAACATATGTTTTTCCCAATAGCATTATTGCATAGTATCAAGGACTGGTATCAATGGCTGATAGTCTTCAGGACATACAATTCCCTTGGTTATTCAACAAAACGTTTCCCCTTATTTGCATCCATTCCCATCCTACTACTGTTCATGTCTATTTCATTAAAAGAGACAAACCCACTTTTGAACTCCCACCGATCATATCCTAACTGGGATCATGTTTGGTGCCTTCATGACAACCTAACACTCTGATTTCCTTGCCACTAGTGGATGAAGTCCTATACCCATTAGGATAGGGAAGAAAAAGGACTGGCTTGAAGCCAGAACTGCTGTGAGCATAAGACTTTCATTTTGTAGACATGTGTACAAAGCAGCTACCATATACTTGCCTTTTTCCTTAAAATGGACATTTAAAGAATTTAGCAACCCTTGTTACCTAAAGGTATACATAAATCACATCCTACTTCTGAAGAGATAGTGAAGTCACATGCAAAAAAGAGCAGGAAGATAACTCCCACAAAACAAGTCAGAATGGATGTTAAAATTTCAAACTTTTGTTGGAGATGTAAACAAAAAGACGGTTCTTTTTACCATATGTGGTCATCATGCAGGAAAGCCAAAAAATATTGGGAAAGGGTTCAAATGCTTTTTGTAACAGGTTCTAGAGATTCCGATAATTGTAACCCCTGAATTCTTCTTTTTAAACATAATTCCGGAATCAATAGAACCAATGAAAAAATATTTAGCCATCCATATCTTGATAGCTGCAAGGATTCTCTTTGCTAAACACATTGGAAAGATCCAGAGAATCCATCTCAAAATGAGTTAATAGCAAAAATTCTGGATATAGCAGAAATGGATAAATTATCAGAATGGTTAGATCCGACAAGAAAGAGGAATGATGACGATTGTTGGCATAAATTTTATGACTGGCTCAGAAACAGAATGCAAGTTAATATAAACTTGATAATAGAAAGCCTAGGATTAATTTAGAAATAGAATGTATATCATAACTAAGCAATACAGGGAAGTCATGTATCTGAAATGTAACAGGTAAGAAAGAGTATTTTAAATTGTTTATGTTGATTTGCACCCCATTTATCCCATGTCCCCTTGTTCCCTATCCCCACACATAAACCATTAAAAAATATCACAATGAGCTTGATTTAGAAATCTTAAACCACTGTCATACATGGAAGCTTTACTTAAAAATCAACTTCTATACCATTGCATACTCTCCTCCTCTTAAGGCTGCCTGTTATTCCATTCTTTTACTAAACTCCAGTTTCACAGAAGAGCTGTTTAAAAAAAATCTATTCTTGTTGATCTTTATGTTTTTGTCATTGCATCCTTCACCTACTTCAAATTAGTGTGGAAAAAAATTATCTGCAGCAGACAAACTGTGTGTTTTTAGTTGTCTTGTAATTATTCAAGTCTACAGTTTGTGGCAATCCTTCAGCTTTTTGTTGCAAAATTACTGGTACCAACATATCAAAAACAGTTTCAAAGAGGTAGTCTACTTTATACCCTGTTTTTGCACTGGTTTCAAAGCACATTTTTTCTGCTGCTGGAGCATTCTTCTCATCCAACATTCTGTATTTTAGAATCTTCTTATAAAGTACTATGGCATCATCCATATGAACTTGTTTTTTCATCTTGGGAGAAATGGAAGTATTGATGGGCGTCTCACACTGATATTTGTCTTTTGTTTCAGGGGGGAAAGCATATGCATCTGTGAGGTCAACTTTGTTCCCAACAATAGCAAAGATGCAGTCTGTACTGGCTGTGTCTGTTAATGCGAGGAACCTGTCCTCAAGTTCCACCATGCTCTGCAAGTTGGTTACATCATATGTGAGGATAACAGCTGCTGCTCCTCGGCAGTACATAGACCCCAAGCCATGAAACTGCTCACGACCTAGAAGAGAGGATATAAAAAAGATGTTTGGGGCAAAGGCATCATAATTTTAGAAATATAAAAAGAAACAAGCATCTTCAGTAAAAGCTATCACAAAAGTTAGGTTTAGTTCTCTAATATTCTACAACAGTATCACAGGAGAAGCATATGGAAAATACTTTTAACCATAAATAACATGAGCAAATGAATTCACCACTGCCCTGAGGAGACCAGCTTCAGATCACCCTGCCTCTCCTAGTGAGCCAGAGGAAGCAGACACCATGCTCTGCCAAATCAGAAGACTTCCGGTCTTAATTTGACAGTGACTTTGCTATTATTTATCTGTTTATTTATTTGATTTACACATTAGCACAATGTTAGGAAACGGTGAAGGTAGCAGGGGAAGAACACGACCAAACATGATATGGGTTACAGGTTCTGTAAAAGAACCTCAACTTTTAGTCAGGCTGTTTTAGAAACTTCATTCGCAAGGTCCCTAAGTCGGAAGCGACTGGAGGCCACATCAACAACAATGCTGAAGGGTAACATTTCAGGCCTCTCTTGACGTCGTCCTCAACCCCATTGTAACTTTTAACGCTTTGGTCAGCGACTGAAGACGCCACGTGGGGAGGCTTCAGAGGACACCTTTTCCGTTTCCCGGCTGGGAATGCGGAGACCGGGTTGGCGGCCGAAGCGCTTCCCTCAAACGCCCCCTTTCCCGTTCCAGAGCCAGGCCGGGCGCCGGAGGTCCCGCGGGAGGCGCCCAGGCCGGCGAGGAGGGCGAGGCTTCTGCTTCATGCGGCTGTTTCGGAGGAATTCGGTGAGGTCGACAAACCGACGAGGAAGGGAGTTCAAGCGCCTCCGTTCGTCCACAGAGCCAAAGTCCCTTCGGAAGGGCGCTGGAAAGCCACTCCTGTTCACCCTTGGAGGTTGGGCGGGGGGGGGGGGGGGGGAGAGAGAGAGAGAGAGGAAGGAAAGGGACAGTCTCAAACTAGCCGGCAACCAAGTCCCGGCGGCGTCCGCTCACCTGCGGTGTCCCAGACGGAGAGGTTGTGGGGGCCCCATTGCTTGAGGTAAAAAGCGCCGCCGACGGTACTGACGGTATCGTGGAAGCGCCGCTCCATGTAGCGGTGCAAGAGGGACGTCTTGCCCACGTTCATATCCCCGAGCAGGACCACCTTCCCGTCAGGTTTCATGGCGCCCCCGAAGGCCCCGGCGGGACGGCGTAGCTTTCGGAGACTCTCGCTCCTTTAGGGGAGTCAGGAAACTTGGGGGAAGGCGGGGCTCGCCTCGCTGTTGGCGCTTTCCCCCCTCCCTCTTTCCTCCGAGGCCGGGCGGCAAAAAGGAAAGGGCCGCGAAACGCTGCGGCCACAAGGGGGAGAGAGAGACCGCGGGAGACGTCGGGAGGGTCCCAGGCTCCAAGCAGCCGGTGGGCGCGCTGCTCTTGCCCGAGGAAACACACCTTGCTGGGCCCCTGCAGGTGGGAGACTGGCCGATTCCCAGCTTTCATATCTTAACCGTGGCTTATTGGGCAAACAGCCTGGATGGGTTGGATGACTGGGAGGACACATTTCCTTAAAATTCCAAATGTGTCCACCGAACCTAAAAGGCTATTCTTATTTGCAGTTAGCACATTGTTGGGATGTGTGTGAAGCGCGCATGACCTAATTTGGCAGGATAAACCACATGCCTCTTCACTGATTACTCCTCATCTGATAAGTTACCAAGAGCATCCCTCATGCATGGATGAAGTATTGAGACTGACTGATTCCCAAAGGATTAAACAACTCTACAGCATTCTGTTGCAAAGATATCTGCAAATGGATCTTGGTACATTATTGCTTTAAGGCAGGAAAGTTAGCCAGAATCCTGTTTGCTTATGTGACTTTGTGAGGATGTAATAATACAATACTGTCATTGTGTCAGCATTTCCCTCCCTCCCTACAGGCTCAGCTTTGGACGCCTGATCTCACACTGCCTGCAGTCAGGCACCCAGCATGTGACCAGTCAGATAAAGAGGAGCTGATGGGGGGGGGGGAGGCTGCTACTTGATTTTTCTTAAAGGTGTGGGGTTTTTCCAATTGGATTTTGGCCATTACTTTTTGAACAAAATGTTGCAAAGCATACAGTGGTGCCTCGCAAGACAATGCTAATTAATTCCGCGAAAAATGCTGTCTTGCGAAAACATTGTCTTGCGAAACGCGGTTCCCCAATGGAATGCATTGAAATCTATTTAATGCGTTCCAATGGGGAAAATTGTCATCTTGCGAAAATCGTCCATAGAAAACATCGTCTTGCGAAGTAATCGTCCTGCAAGGCAATCATCTTGCGAGGCACCACTGTATAGGTCAGTGCCTTTAGAATTGCTAGAATAGGTCATAAAAAGGTATATTTCCTATTCAGCTTTACCAGTTAGAAACCCCTCCCATTCCAGGGGCACTACAAGCTTTTCTAGTATCTGAGGCAGAAAGAGAAATGCTGCATGCCCCCTCCAGCCATATCAGTTCCCCTTGATTTACTTGCGTTTAGTGCTAATGTCATATTTTGGATGGAAGAAATATTGAAAGGAACTGTGAGGAAAAGGTACAAAACCCAACAAAAATACCTAACTAATCATTCAATATTACAGTATTTAAAAAATTTCTATTAAGTAGCTAATGATGCAATGATTATGAAAAGTGCTTCCATTACAAGACACATCACAGCAGTTTCACCTATGAAATCTAGTGCTTGAGTCTGCCTGTTTGTCTATGTGTCTCTCTCCATTTGTTCTTGAATTATATGGGAAAATATTTATTAATTAATTAATTTAACACATATGCCGCCCACACTATCCAAAGGTCTCTGGGCGGCTTACAACAATTAAGATACAATTAAAAAGATAAAACAATTAAAATACTGTGGTGTCCGCCCTAGGTTATATGCCTTATTTATAAGATAGATGTTAATATGGTTGTGAGACAGGGCCAAAGGGGTGCTGAAGAGGTGGAGCCTGGGAGAGAAGTTCAGTCCGAGTCAGAAAGAGCTAGAACAGAGGATAGTTTGGGGTTTTGGAGGCAGAGAGTGTTTAAGGAGTGATTAATCAGTGATTAGTCAGTGTGACCTATGTTAATTAATATAGAAGAGATTAAACAAAAATATTGAAGCTTTGTGGAACTTTAAGAATGTACTTAAGAATTATATCTGAAACCCTGTGTAATCAATAAACTTGTTTCTTTATTTTAAGTTCAGTACTGGATGGACCTTAGTCTTTCATAAGAAAAGTTAGTTGATAGAGAGATAAACTGGTGGCAGTGTATTAAAGGCCATGTTGGGATAGCTCTGTGTTTGGTGAGACAAGCAGGGGCCACTAGAGCAAATGCCACAAATACAATTAAAATATATACTCTAAAAATTGCCATCAGGACCCACAGTTGATATTATTTCAATTAAAAGCCTCCTGGAACAGGAAGGTTTTGACTGGCGCCGAAATGTCATCAACATCAGCGTCAGATGTATCTCAATTGGGATGGCGTTCCACAGTCTGGGGGCAGCTGCCTAAAAGGCCCTCTGTCTACAAGTCGTCACTCTTACCTCCTTGAGGGACGGCTCTTTCAAAAGGGCCCCCTGGCTAGATCTTAACTGCCGGGTAGGCTCATATGGAAGGAGGCGGTTCTTCAGGTGTCCAGGGCCCAAGCCGTTTAGGGCTTTATATGTTAAAACAAACTCTTAGAATTGGGCCTGGGCAGCAACTGGTAGCCAATGTAACTTATACAGAATCACCTTGATGCGTCTCCTAGCGGCCCCACCACTCGCCAGCCGCGCAGCTTGATTCTGGACCAGGTGCAGCCGCCAGGCCATCTTCAAAGGCAGCCACACGTAGAGCGCATTGCAGTAATATATACGAGATGTTACAGTGCGTATGTAACTGTAATGAGACTCCACTCGTCCAGGTAGGGCTGTAGCTGGTACAATTTCCGCAGCTGAAGGAAGGTGCCCCTCGCCACCTGGGCTTCTAGAGTTAAGACTAGGGTCCAGGAGCACCCTCAGGCTGGGGGCCCTATCCCTTAGGGGGAGTGTGGTGGCGCTGAGGGCTAAACCGCAGAAGCCTGTGCTGCAAGGTCAGAAGACCAAGCAGTCATAAGATCGAATCCACGCAACGGAGTGAGCGCCCGTCGCTTGTCCCAGCTCCCGCCAACCTAGTGGTTTTAAAGCATGCAAATGCAAGTAGATAAATAGGGACCACCTCGGTGGGAAGGTAACAGCGTTCTGTGTCTAAGTCGCACTGGCCACGTGACCACGGAAGATTGTCTTCGGACAAACGCTGGCTCTATGGCTTGGAAACGGGGATGAGCACCACCCCCTAGAGTCGAACACGACTGGACAAAAAATTGTCAAGGGGAACCTTTACCTCATTCAGGGCAGGGAAATGGCCCTCCAGCCTGTCTGTCTTGTCTGGATTGAGTTTCAATTTATTAACCTAGTTGTAAGGAGGACAGGAGTCATGGATGCCCTTGTCAGCATGCCATTATGCTCCAAACAGGGAATCAAGGCCCCCATCCAAATTGCTGCTCAGATAACTTCATCTACTCTGCTGGTAGCAGAGAGTCTGCAAGGTGCCACGGCCTTGGTAGATACTCTTCCCAAGAAGCCAGAATACAAACTGAAGCCACAGTGGTTATGTCAGTTTTGGGAGATGGGGGATGGTTCCTAGGGGAGTGGAGGGAACTATTTTACCCCTGGTGGATGTGAGATATCAAAGTAGCTTTGCCATCAGGGGAAGTTGAAGTGGAGATTAAGAGAGAGGGAGACAGCTGTTGGGCTGAGGAAGAACCAAAGAAAGAGAGCCAGTCAATACAGAAGTTATAGATTTTGCTGTGCGAGAGGGATAGATAGATACCCCTATTCCAGAGTGCGATGAAGACTGCTAAAGGAAGCTGCAAAGGGGGAAATAGAGATGCTTTCATAGAAGGGGAAAACCCAGTCACAGGAAACAGGACTAGTGAGAGAGGAAAAAACCCCAGGAGATGAAGACTGAGGAGTGGAAGGCCAGTTGGGTAAATATTAGGTGAGGAGTCCCCTGAGGAATAAGTCCAGAGTGAATGGGACTATGTGTATAAAAAGGATTGCTGGAAAGGGGTCTGGATCCAATTTCAGGCGCTCATAAAAAGGCCTCTAAATATGAATATTGTGACCCTACTATTGGGAAGAGAGAGGGAGGAAGAGACGAAGCAAAGAAAGGGAAGTGACTCTACCCCATCCCTGTGTAGACACTAGTGTAGAAGGAGACTTTGCAAATGCCAACGTCAAGAAGTGAGGAGACAAGTGACATCAAAGAGAGAATCCTGATGTACCTGTCCTCAGCATGGGCATACTGCCCCTCGCTCCAGGGAACACTCCTAGGAGGGAAAAACCTTGGATATTAGATGAGACTGGTTGGTCATACTGGGGGCTCAGTGAAGGGAACAGAGTTGCTCCAAGGGACTTCAACCTTCTCAGTGAACAGATCCAGGGAGTGGCAGACCAGTGGAGAGAATGTGGGACTAGTCAGGGAACTAGGACTGTTGACTCTGTATGCACTAGTTTATTATCTGTTTTCTGGATCCAAGTTTCTGTAAATCCTGTTGAGCTTTACCCACTGTCTACTTACTGTGTGGAACGAGAGATGGAAAGTGGAAGCCCTGCCAAGACTACTGGTGTTAGCAAGGCTCAAACTAGTGCAGAATCATAGAGAAAACTGAGTTGGAAAGGGCCTATAGGGCCATCAAGTCCAATCCCCTGCTCAATGTAGGAACCCAAATCAAAGCAAATCGATTTTCAATTTTTTTCTTGAATGCCTCCAGCGCTGCAGCGTTTTTGCTTAAGTATTGATAAAGCAATCAAAATCACATATGGAAAATGTAGAGGAAGTTTTCCTGCATTGTGTCTACCTTGTCTTACACAATGATTTGAACTAGGTGACCTACAGTATTCCTTGGAACTGGTTGCCATTTGGGTAGTTGCAACATGCAATAGGAACTTCAGCAGCATGATAATTTCAGTTGCACTAATCTTGTGTGTCTACTGCAGTGCACAGACTGCGTGGGATTTAGGTTCACTGCTCTGCCAAAAGCCGTCTAGCTTCAAGTTATGGTCAGGATAGGACTGACCACACCATTGAATATCATATTGTGTCTATGTTGCTGGAATGACATGTGTGGCGATCTCCTCTGAAGCCCCTATTCCCCCAGGCTTTCACGAGATTCTCACTCTTCTTCTTTCTTCGCTGCCATCAGGTATTGCTGCTTTAATACTATTCAATCATGGAGACATGTGTGCTTTTAAAACTTAAGTCATTTATTAGATCAGGGAAGTTAATATATGATTTTCAATAGGTAAATCACAGGTTGATAATCACTAGTATTTGAATTAAAACTGCTATAACTTTAAACCTCTTTTGACTCTCTATTCTATTCATCGGTCTCACAGATCTCTAACTCACTCTTAGTTCACTTTTAAGTTTCACACTGTCTTACTACCAGAATCTCTCTCCTCAGGCTCTACACACCAGCCTTTATATCCAGCTCCCTCCCCCCTTGGCTCCGCCTTCCATCCTCTCATTGGCTCCTTCTCCACTGTTCTGCTGTGACGGACAGGTGAGGGCAGGGCTGTTCTCTACAACAGTGGTCCCCAACCTTGGGTCTCCAGATGTTCTTGGACTTCAGCTCCCAGAAATCCTGGCCAGCAGAGGTGGTGGTGAAGCCTTCTGTGAGTTGTAGTTCAAGAACAAGGGTGGGGACCACTGCGCTACAACATGTCTCTGTTAAGGATGTGAATGTTGCTTCTTTTTTTAATTTCTAATTTATTTTATTTATTTCTATAACTATAACAAATGTTGCTTCTTGATAGTTGTAGTTTCTTCTCCCTCTCTTTTTAGTTTTAGTGACAATCCTTGAAAATAAGAAAAAACAATAAAAAGGATTATAATACAAGACTAATAACTCAATTACTCATGCACTACCATACACAATAATTTTATCTCTATGAATAATACAATCCATTCCTATAGTCCATTAATGCATGCATTCTATCGAGCTTGAAAGACCCAGATTAGTTGGGTCCTCCAACTGACTTCTCAAAATCTCATCCTCTCTAATTCCAAATCAAAAACCAACAAAGAAAACCAAATGCTTATGAAATTGTTTATGAGAGTAGTCAGTTTTTCCATCAGTGCTTTTGCCCATGTCCTATGCAAATGTCTTTGAAAAGGAAGTTCTTGAGTATTTTTCCAAGCTTGGGTGACTTCAGTTCTCACAGCAACTACAAGACCTGCCACCTACTCTTTATTAGATAAATTCCCATTCTCTCCAGTGGAATATTGAAAATAGCAAAAGTTTCTTTTGGACCCATCTCTTGCTGTGTTAACTTACCCATCCACTCTGTAATATCATGCCAGAATTATTTAACCTTCAAACAGGAGATCAACATATTTTCCTATGCTTTTTCTGAACCATGATTTCTCTAACACCAATCTGGTATATCTTTATTAATTTTATTAAGTTTTATTGGGTGCAATTGCCATTTATGAACTGTTTTTAATACAATTTCCTTAGACTTGGCAGATACTGATTTATAAGGCTGCATAGTCCATTTTTTGCCCAATATTCTTCTCATATTTTAATATTCTTCTAGATAACAGAGTAATCCTTTGTTTTACTAAAATCATCTTCCATAAATCTAGTGCTAAGCCCTTATGTACAAGACCTTTAAAAATAATAAAAGAAATTGGAGGATGATTGGGGGAGAGGATGTCATGTTTCCTGGGTCCTGGACATCTCACCCACATCACCAAAACATCACCTAAAGACATGCCACCCCATCTTTATAAAAACATATCACAACTAACTGCATAGGGGAAAAAAGGAAATTGAAATTGTTCTAGCTTAAAAAAAGTAGAATGCCTCCCTCCAGCAGCAGAGAAGCTGCTTTGGGAGCAAAAATGGACGGATTTGAATCAGCCTTTCTGTCATGTGGTCAGTAAAAAATACTTTGAATTCACCCATTTATGAGGAGCAAACCATGCTGTATTTGACAGTGTAGTTATAGCCTAAGTAGAAGTTAGCAGCACTGCCTCCATTTGAGTCCAGTCAAGGGTCTTTATTCACTTGTACAAGTGTAATAGCTTCAAATGCTGCATAGTATTTTGTTAAATGTGGTATGGGCGATCTCTTTTTTATGGCTGGTCCTTCAGTTGTAGTTTCTTGACATTCTGAAACTTAAGAGCCCTCGACACATCATTCATTTTAAAAAGAAAAAGAGTTGTTGATTATATCTTGATTATATTTTGAGAATTTACAGCTTTACAGCATATAGAGGACAGCTTTCAATTGGGCTAAGGGACATGGTGGCACTGCGGGCTAAACCACAGACGCCTGTGCTGCAGGGTCAGAAGACCAAGCAGTCGTAAGATCGAATCCACGCGATGGAGTGAGCTCCCGTCGCTTGTCCCAGCTCCCGCCAACCTAGCGGTTCGAAAGCATGCAAATGCAAGTAGATAAATAGGTACCACCTCAGTGGGAAGGTAACAGCATTCCGTGTCTAAGTCGCACTGGCCACGTGACCACGGAAGATTGTCTTTGGACAAATGCTGGCTCTATGGCTTGGAAACGGGGATGAGCACCACCCCCTAGAGTCGAATATGACTGGACAAAAATTGTCAAGGGGAACCTTTACCTTTACCTTCAATTGGGCTACCTGAGCCAGGAGGTGGTACAGGCCATTGTAAAGGATCACATTTCAGCAGTGGAAGTGGGTTTGACCTCAAACGGCACTCTTACATCACAGAAAGAAGCACTTTAATGTGCACTCTGAAACACACATTTATTTCAATAAAGAAATTGTGTCAGAGTTTTGAATTTTTGGTAAATTTACTTTTTGCAACATAGTATAAGTACAGAGACCCACAGAGTAAAATACTGTAGCTACAAGTTCCCCAGAGTCCATCCTTTCTGATTAACCAGCACTGAAAGTCTCAATAACTCACTTCAAGGCATTTGTAATAGAAAGAGTAAAAATATTTAAGTTGCTTGAAATTACAGACTTATGCATACTGTTTCTTTACTGCACACATACTTAGAAACCAGTTAAAGAGCTCAACAGCAAATAAACAGATTGCTTCCAATAAAGCAAAGTAAAGCAAAGCGCGCTGTTTATATACCGCCCCATAACACTTCAAGCACTCTTTGGGCGGCTTACAAGTTAATTATGCAGGCTACACATTGCCCCCCTCCCCCAGCGAGCTGGGTACTCATTTTACCAACCTCGGAAGGATAGAAGGCTGAGTCAACCTTGAGCCGGCTACCTGGGATTGAACCCCAGGTCGTGAGCACAGTTTTGGCTGCAGTACAGCGGTTTAACCACTGTGCTATGAGAAAAAAGCACTCAGAGAGGCGGGGCTCTCTTTGAAATCAAAAGCTTGAAGGAGCAATTGGTTAGTTCTGGATAGATAACCCCCAGCCTAGAAAAACCCTTTCCAGTCATACAAACTATAGTCAGCATTTGAGGTTGCAAACAAGACTCTAACAGAAATATCAGGTTGCATGCATGTTAACATAAAATTATGATTACTGTTTTGGAAAATGTAACACAACTCTTTAAAATGTCCAAAGTTCAAATGATTACAAAATCCTACTGGTGATTTGAGATGTAAACTTATAACCTTAGGGAGAAATTATTTATTCACATAGTATTTTAAAAGTCAGTAGTGGAAATGGATCTGTTCCATTTTTAATAAAATCAGTATCTCAGCTTGTTTGTTTTTCTTTCTTCACCTGTAACCAGTTGAGTGACCTGTACACATGAAAATGTGGGGATCTCCTAGTTCTGCAGCTTATTTTCAAACATGAAAGACCAGGTCCAAGCCTGTCTAGAACTGAATGCTAATCCAGAAAATTAATGTAGATACTCTGCCATTATTTTAAAGATTTGATAATGGTGAAAACTTTAATGGCTTTCTGATGAAATGACAAAAGCGCTCTGCACATGCTGAAAGACGTCTTCTTTGTTAAGACTCACTGGCTGAAATTCTCTTGTGCAGTGGCACTATTGGAGGTGATTTTCCAATATTAAAGTCTTTCCCCACGCCCATCCAGCTGCATACAAAAATCAATACAAGCCCCACAGAACTTTTTTCAGCATTGAAAAAAAAAGATATTTTATTTACAGAATGGCATTGGCAAAAGGGTGAGAACTGATTTGGAGGTGAAGGGAGCTTTTAATTTTGTACATAGCACATTGGATGCCAAGGATTATCTGATACACTGTAAGAGGTACTAAAACTCAAAGCTTTGTAGGACACATCGGTTCCAATGCAGTAAAATGACATTTCCCTAATAAAGTTAACATTATTATCCTCAGGCACCACATTATTCTTTACTGTTGGTTTTCAAATCAGATAAGATCACCAGTCAATTATTGGTATGAACAATTAATTTAGCTGTAAAACAGTCAAATAATTCTCTTTCTAGGATCTGTTCTGGCCAAGAAATAATATTGTAGGAAAGCATCCCAGGCAATGTATAAGTGGGCCAAACTAAATCAATTTGCCATTTACACATAACTAGAAAAGAATAATGTAACATCAAAATCCAGAGATTTGGCTGAAGAAAAAGACATGCAATGCCAACTTTCCATTTAACGAACTTAATTAAAATAATGTCTTGACCAGAGAGAAAAGCTACAGGACATGTTTTTATCTTTCTTGTTTATCACAAGAAAAATAAAAACATGTCCTGTAGCTTTTCTGACTCTTCTGTAATCTTTTCATTGCATGGAAGTCAAGGAAGCCACTGAATGGAAAGAGAAAGTATTTAAATAACAAAATTTACCACTGTCATTTGACATTACTGCTAGGGGAAGACTTTCAATAATTAAAGGCTTCCTCCTTCCATCCTGCAGCTTCCATGTAGTGAAAAGAATTACATTGGAGTCAGAAAAGCTAAAGGGCAGGAAGATGTTAATCACAGAAAATTGCTGATGACATCATCACGCTTTCACTGGAATATATTATGTAACAGGATTTCTGCCAATAGTGTTTCAGTGAATAGAGAATAATATGCAATGCCAAGTTTCCTGTAGCATGGTTAGAGACTACAGTGATCCCAGTCTTTTAAAAAGGCAACAGAGAGGAAACTTCAAATTATAGACTTACTCATTTATTGTCAGTAATGGGGAAATTATTGGTCAGTTATTTGAATATTAAAGTTGGCACCTGAATTAAAGAAGAGAGTATTTTTGGGAATGAACAGGCAGGTTTCAGGAAAGGCAGCTCAACCCTTGACCAGTCTTTAGTACTTACCCTTCTAGCAGAGAAATATATGAGTGCTAAGGGAATGGGTTGTTTGTACCCTTTATAGACTTGAAATCGGCTTTGACTCAATTCCAAGGACTAACTTATAGGTCAAACTATATCTTCCTTTGATTGATAAAAAGATGTGTTTTACCAACAAACTAAAATTCAAATAAAGTGTGGCCTAGGGTAATTTGACAAATCTTATTACCATTAGAGGGGACCACCAAGGCTATATACTAGCCCCCTCATTATTTAATTTTAGCTTGTGTTGAGGGCTGATTTTCAATAGATCAAGAAGTGCTTAGCATTAGAATTTTACGTACCATAATTGACAGAGACTAAGACTCATTTGTTGCTACATGCAAACAACACTGTACTTATAGTTGCTCTCTAAAATAGGTCTTAAATGACTTGCATCTTTTCATGGGCTATTGTAAATATAACAATCGGTTTCAGGAAAATCAAGTTGTTTCTTAATAGATGCACTCAGGTAAATGAGTGGATAATTAATGGCCAGCATATTAAGCAAGTTAAGAAGTTTACATACGTGAGCATTGGTGTTTTTTAAGTTGCTTGATCCTGGTTTGCGATGTACTGTATTTGCATCTTCTTCGCCACGGCAACTAAATAAATGTATATCCTTTTTTGACGTAACACTTCTCATGTGAAATAAGAAAAGTTAGGAAGCCCAGAAATTCCTATTTTTCAAGTATCCCGAATTCACAGGGTGTTTTTTATTACCATTTCCTCTACAATAACGTCACTTCCGACGGAGTACTGCGAAAACGAACCAGCACTTACCCTTGTCTTTAGTTTTCGGTTGCGAGGCTAAAACCTTACCTCTATGTGTTAAGTGGTTGCGTGAAATACAGCGCGCGGCTTTTTGTACGCATGTGCGGGCGAAGAAGTGGAAAAAGGGGGGGGGATGTGAGCGGTGGCCTTTCGGAGTGCGGCGAGATTGTGACGGGGCTGGCGTGGAGTTGGACTGAACAGGAGCCTCTGCAGGAGTTCAACCCGGGGCGGTGGGGCAGAGTTTGATGCGAAGCAAAGGGACGTTTGTCGAGTAGGACGCTATGGAAGGTAGAGTGTTGTGTCCCCCTTTTTTATGGTGTCCGCGTGCGAGTGAGTGGAGGAGGAGGAGGAGGAGGAAAGAGGGCTTGTGGTTCCAGCCCCGTCCCTGGGTCAGGGCTACCCTCTTCCGTGTCCTCACATTGTTCTGAATCAATTGGGAGGATGCCAGGTAAACTGAAAAATCAAGTCAGCTCTTCAGAAGATGTGTGCTTGTCAAGATCTGTTTGAAGTTTGATTTTTGTCCTAGTCTGGCAAAAAATCGGTCCGAATGGTGAACCCACTTCTGGAAGTGAGTTCAGGTTGATGAAGAGAATTACGAGGATATTACCGATTTGAAAATAAGCCTCGTTGTGTAGATCGCACTTACATTTTACTAATGTAGTGGGCTGTTCTGTGTGTTTAGTATACTTTTAAGTGTACAAAGTACTGAACAATTTATCACGTTCCTCAGGCATCTATCAGGGCCATAACACAGTGGGAGAAATGAGAACTCTTCATATCACGGGTTTTTCATGTATTTTGTAGTGAACAAAGCTGTCTCCCTTTCCTTTTAAAAAAATTAAAAGCATGCAGTCAATATATAACACATACAATTAAGCATACACAGGTTAAATATGTAGTTTTGAGATGCTTATCAATAAAGACCACTTTACTGCTTTTTGTAATTATTTACATACAATAGTGTTGTTATGTGCTGTCAGGTTGTATCTGACTTATGGCAATTCTATGAATGAGAGATATCCAAAATGGCCTGTCTTCAACTGTTGTACGCAGCTCTTGCAAATGCAAATCTGTTGCTATTGTCAGGGAATCAACCTATCTCATATTCGGTCTTCCTTTTTTCTTGTTGCCTTCAACATTTCACAGCATTATTTGTCTTTTCCAGAGACTCTTGTCTTCTCATGATATGCCAAAATAGGAGAGGCTCAGTTCCACCACTTTTGCTGCCAGAGATAATTTAGGCCTGACTAGTCTAGTTTGTTTGTTCTTGCAGTCTGCAGTGCAATCTTCCAGCATCACTTTTAAAGCAGATCAATTTTTCCCTTTGGGCTTTATTTACTTTGTAGCTTTCATGACAAAAACCATTTCAACAAGGTTAAATACATATGCTCTATGTCATGTTTTGTTGAGAAAATGTGTGTTTTCTGTAGGAAACTGACTTCCATTTAGTGCTAAAAAATTCCTTTGCTATTGTTAAACATATTGTGTTAGTTCTGAATGCACAGTTTGCACAAAATTTTTGAAGAAGTAGAATATATATATATATATATATATATATATATATATATATATATATATATATATATATATATATATATATATATATATATATATATATATATATATATATATATATATATATATATATATATATATATATATATTCTGTTTACCTGAAAAACTACATTCTTCCTAAACTGCTAGCTTTTCTACACTTAGATCTATTTGTTAATCAAATGTGCTTTACCCTTTATACATATCCACCAAAAGTTACTCACATTAGGATTCATTGTTCTTAATTAGAGGTGGGATATTTGTGCTCATATATGAATATCTTGGATCCAGGTGGTTGGGAAGTGCAGTCCCACCATCTTGAACCAACCCGTCATGCTAATCCTGGATGTAGCCCAGCTAATGCTTCTCTTCCCTGCACTGCTGGTCACTCAGCAGCTGAGTGGGGAGACTTATCATCCCGCCCCCTAGCTGGAGTGGCCAACAGCACAGGAAGGCAAAGAAGCTACGTCTTGCACAATGAGGCAACCCACTTGGGCCCAGGGTATTCATATACAAATACAAATATCTTATCTCTGTTCCTAACTTCTGTGGAATTCTATATCAACAATCTAAAATAACTAGTTGCTTCCTTCTTTTATCTAATAAACAAGGGATGGACACTATAGCTCTCCAATTTCCAAAATTCCAAGTACTTTGTAAAAACATTTGACATTTAAAAGACAATTTAAAATTACCATGGAATTTCTGAGATCTGAATATTGCCTCCTGGACAAGTCAGATGAGATACAGTGGTGCCCCGCTTGACGATTACCTCGTTGTACAATGAATCTGCTGTACGATGAGGTTTTTGCGATCGCTATTGCAATCACAAAACAATGTGTCTATGGGGAAAATCCACTTTACGATGATCGGTTCCCTGCTTCGGGAACCAATTTTTTGCTTAACGATCAAAACAGCTGATCGTCAGGTTTCCAAAATGGCCGCCCGCTGTGTAAAATGGCTCCCCGCTGTGTTAGGGACAGATTCTTCACTCTACAGGGAGCAGAAAATCGTCGCCCTATGGAGGATCTTCGTTTTACGATGAGGTATTTTGCCCATTAGAATGCATTAACCAGTTTCTAATGCATTCTAATGGGCTTTTTACTTTCGCTTGATGACGATTTCGCTCTACAGGGATTTTGCTGGAACAGATTAATGTCGTCAAGCGAGGCACCACTGTACATGTGTCCCGCCATGTTGTATGGCAACCGTAGGATACTTATCAAAGTAATGTAATATGCCATATCTTTTTGACAACTAGCCCTATAATGTCTGAGACTTTAGATAATAATTTATAATCTCTTTAACTTTATATTTAGCATCCATCCGGAGTAGACTTTGTCTAAAAGGGCGGGATAGAAATCAAATAAATAAATAAACAAATAAATAAATGTTGACTGTAGTGATCATATGTTTTCAGTATTAAAAGCAAGTAAGGTAAAGGTAAAGGTTCCCCTTGACAATTTTTGTCCAGTCGTGTCCGACTCTAGGGGGCGGCGCTCATCCCGCTCTTCAAGCCATAGAGCCAGCGTTTGTCCGAAGACAATCTTTCCGTGGTCACATGGCCAGTGTGATTTAGCCACGGAACGCTGTTTACCTTCCCACCGAGATGGTACCTATTTATCTACTCGCATTTGCATGCTTTCGAACCGCTAGGTTGGCGGGAGCTGGGACAGGCGACGGGTGCTCATTCCGTCGCGTGGATTCGAACTTACGACTGCTTGGTCTTCTGACCCTGCAGCACAGGCTTCTGTGGTTTAGCCCACAGCGCCACCACGTCCCCAATTAAAAGCAAGTATATTTCATTTAATATTTTAGAAGTGTATTAGCAACCAATTCACAAGTTGCACGCATCCTCCTGACACTGTATGATAAACTCTGTGCATTTCCACATTGTGGCTTGTGCAAATGTCCTTTACACAAACCACAGGAGCTAAACAAATTACTAAAATTAAATTAGTGTTTAGTTATTGTATTGTCTTGCAACAGACACTTTCCTTTCTCTTGTTTCTTGACAATGAGCTAGGGAAGAAAGCCAAGAACAATCCTTTTTTTTCCCTTTGCCTTTTTGAGAGGAGCAGATTGCAGAATATAATCTCCCCACGAGGCCTGTTTATGTTGTTGCTCCCACTGCTTCAGAAGTGATGGAGCAGTGTGCATGACCCAGGCAACCCTTCCTGAAGTTACAAAAATGTCTGTCTTCCGCTGATCTATTGCTGTACACTAGTGATTCTCAACCTTGGATAATCCAGGACTGCAATTCCCAGAATCTAATAGGAATAATGTCCTCTCTGGGAACCATTGAATATACTGTTCCTTATATTGTACTGCTTACATCAGGAGTATACCAAGATTGACCATTTGTTCTCTGGGTGATTTGTAGTAAATCAACATGGATGTCTGCATTCTTTCTGTTTAGCAATAGCAGTAATTAGATTGCTCAAAGGAATATGTGGGAGAATAGATGTGTTTTCTGCATGCAAAGGAATTGTGAACTTGATTCTGTTACTCATAATAAGATAATTGTTACGTTGTTTCTTAGTTTGTAGCATACCTCCCCCATCTGAGTCTGTTGTGCAGCTGGGTTGGGTTTTCCAAGTTTGGGGTGGGGGGGTAGAGAAAAAATAGATACAGTATCTTGTATTTTACGGTACCAGAGCCCAGGAGGAAGGAATCTGTAGCAGATTCAGAAGCTTTTTCAAATGGCAAAAGGAGATTGTAAGGAGAATTTTTCCTTCCCACAGGTGATGCAAAAATATTTTGGAGACAGTTAAAAGGCAGCACAGTGGACCTGATATTTGAGCAACTACAGAAATTACTGTTGTCTCTGAAGGAGAAGATCAAGAATGGAACAGCAACAGAAGAAGGTTTGAGGAGATTTTATTGCCAGACTTATACTTGTTGTTTTATCAGATTCTAGCTGAAATCCAGTAACATCAAGTTACTCCGCAGAAGATAGGTAATGTTTATTGTCAGACATTTAAGGCTGTCCCAAGGCAGCGTGAATTTGATTTAAATCACTGCAAGGTGATTTATCAGATTTAAAAATTAAATAGGATTGTTAATTTTTTTTTAAAGATTGATTTGATATAAATCATTGTTTAAATTGATTTGACTTGAATCAAATTGATCCTGCCCCAAGGGGGCTAGGAACCTGGTGGAGCAAGGGGGGTTAGGAAACTTTATGTTAACAAAATCCAGTCTCGGCTAATGCTTACCCATCAGCAGCACTTAAGGTTACCCGATATCAGCCTATGATTCATAGAAGTTTCGGCTGTGGAACACCCTCCCAACAGAAATTCGGCTGGCACCCTCGCTGGGTGCTTTTAAAAGGCAGTTAAAAACTTGGCTATTTAGGCAGGCCTTCCCTCCAGTCAGCTAAGTCTTTTTAAATTTCTTCTTTCCTTATCCTACCCCATCTTGGTAATCCTTTCTTAAATTAATTGTTTTTAACTAATATAGTAGTTGTAATTTTTATGATTATATATTGATATATTTTATGTTGTAAGCCGCCCCGAGTAGACATGGTCTAGAGCAGTGGTTCTTAACGTGGGCGATAATGCCCCCCAGGGGGCGATTTCATTTTTCAGGGGGGCGGTAGAACGAAAAGGGGTGGTGTGGGGGTGCTGGAGCAGTAGGGGGGCGCTGGAGCAAGCCAAATCTGTTACGATGGCTGCAGCCTTTTTACAGTGTGCATGAATATATATTTTTCTCCAATCTTAATTTAGTTTCAGAGTTTTCATCTTGAAATTTTTAGTTCCTGCATTGTGGTTTGTTTTTATGCCCTTTTTATATTTCTTTTTGCGTCTTAAAATTCGCTTGCAACTAAATCATTAAATGTTACTTTTTTGGGGCATTTCATTTTCTTGGAATTGAATTTTGTTCTTCATCGTGGTCTTCTGTGAATGCACACAAAGGGTTAATACCAGCGCCAGCGTTGGTCCTCTCGGAACATTCTCTAGCTGCAAGAGAAAAGTAACAATGTTTAGGACTACCCCTACTGTGCACGCCCAGCCTAACCGTCCCTCAGTTCCATTTTTCCGCCTGGCGGTTTGGAGCCTCTCGTTCTTAGCTGCTTTCTTATTAGAAATCTGGCTTAGATCTAACGGACTACCCTTGCGCGCTTTTCCTTCAAACTAGGCGACATCGGTTTACTCTCTATTCTCCCTCGGCTTTCAATCGGACTGTTTACGGACTTCTTTGCCTTCTCCCTTAAACTGGTCGACGTCGGTGCCTTACCACCCTATGTCCCCGTCCGGACCCTTTAGCAGGTGTGTGGTGTGCAATCGCAAAATTCCCCACCAGGACGGCCACGATACTTGTTTGTATTGCTTGGGGGAATCGCACAATTCCAAAACTTGCCCACACTGCAAAGCTTTCACTAAAGCCGCCCTTAAGGCTCGCCAGCAGCGCCTTAAACTTCACCTGTGGGAGTCAACATTATCCTCCACAGCGCCCTCGGAGGGGGAGATGGCCTCCACTTCCAGAGCAGCCCCCGTACAATCTGTGGTTTCCAAAGTTTCAAAAATGTCGAAGAAGTCCGCGGCGTCGAAGTCGACCACTCTTGTTTCGAATCCCGAGCCGCCGGCTCCTGCTCCACCGAAAACTAAGCCATCCAAAACGTCGAGAACCAAGGCGTCTGCCAAGCCTAAGGCGACGTCCCTTCGACTCTCTCCAAGCTCCGGGTCGATACCTTCTCCGATCCTCGAAGGTTTGTCGAGGCGCTTCGAAGCTTCGGCCGACGCACCCGTTCCACCTCCTGTTCGACGCACTGAAGTCATACTGTCGGTGGGAATGTCTTCCCCGACGCCGAGCCAGCTGGTTGGAGCCACTACTGGCCTGACTTCTGCCCCACATAGCCCATCTCCTGCGGGCCAGGGGTCGTCTCCTTTGTCGATCTCGTCGGTGCACTCGGACTCGAGATCCCCACGAGACAAAGCGCCTCGCTCACCCGTGCGTTCGAGGTCGAAATCCCCTTGAGACAAACGCCCTTGCACGGAGAAGCATCGCTCCCCGAGTCGGTCCCCTTCCACCGGCCGCTCGAGATCGAAGTCTCCTCGATGAAAACGATCGAAGAGGAAGCATCGGGCTTCATCCCAGTCCGACTCTTCCCGTCGTTCGGACTCGAAATCTTTGAAGCGCAAACGTTGTAGGAAGAAGCGCAGATCCCATCGACGTCGTAGTAAACATCGACGTCGATCCTCTTCTTCCTATTCGGCAGACTCTGACCGACCCAAGCGTCGTAAACACCATCGATGTCGACATGGTCACTCGAGGTCTTTTTCCTCATCTTCGACGTCCACGTCTCGAGACCGGTATCATAAGAAGATCCGGTACATTTACCTGTCTTCTTCGTCGGAGTCCACCCGTCCTCGACGTCGGCGTTGAGTTATCCGTGTCGGAGATAAACCACCTTCACTACCGGTTGCCCCTGCACCACAACCAGTGCCTTCGACGTCGGCATCGACTGCGGTCCCGTCACAACTTCCGACAGCGTCAGTCGGCGTCGAGGGACCACCTCCAAAAAAGAAAAGAGATGTCTTCTCCTCCGATCCAGATGAGGTGTCCACAGAACACGCTTCTGACTCCGATCAAGAACAACTCCTTCCCCTGCCACCTCAGGGGTTACCTCAGGGAGATGTCGTGGTTTCCGACACCGGGGACCCTCACGCATCTTCTCCATCTGAGGACTTCTCTTGCTACTCCCAGATGATGTCACGGTTGGCTAAAACCTTGAAATTGGACTTGAATCTCCCTTCACCTCCGGGAGAAGACTTATTCTTCGGGGACATTAAGAAGGATAGTACCGCTCCTCCCAGTATAGCCTTTGTGCCTGTGGTTATGGAGGCCATTAAGGAATTCTGGGCTCAGCCTGCGAATACCCCAAATGTTCCTCGTCGCACAGAGAACTTTTACAGAATTCATGGGGCTGACACCCATTTTTTGCTCAAGCATCCAATTCCAAACTCTCTCATTGTAGAAACAAGTTGTTCAAGACCATCTGCCAAGGCTCACGTTACTCCCATTGACAAAGAGGGTAAAAAGCTGGAAATCATAGGCAGGAAAATATACTCCCTTATCACCTTGTTGCTCCGGGTCATCAATTATCAGACTGTGTTAGGGGCGTATCACAAGCAGTTGTGGCTTAAAATTTTGCCAGGGCTGAAAATGATACCTGAAGACACCCGGCAAGCTTTTCTAAACTCTTATGAGGAGGCTCAGACAGTATCCAAACATGAACGTCTCTCCATTCGACATGCAGCAGAGATTGCTGCTAGGGTTCTTATGTCTGCCATCACCATTCGAAGACATGCTTGGCTCCGTTCTGCAGACATACTGGATGATGTTAAATCGAAAGTTGAGAGTCTCGCTTTCGACGCTAGTGGCTTGTTCAATGAAAAAACTGACTCCCACTTAGAGGACCTCCACAAAGCCAAGAGGACTGCAAAGTCATACTCTGTCCAAACTCAGTCTAGACAGAGGAGACCCCAATGGCGTAAATCCTACGGCCAATACCAACAACCTTCTCAACAATACCATCCTTATAAACACTTACCTCACCAACGCTCCGGACAGTCCTCCTCCTCTGTTCAGGGATACCAGGGATACCGGCCTCGTCCGTCTCACCGTCGTCAAGCCTTTAAACCACCCGGAAAAAAGCAAAAACAGTATCTTTGACTTTCGGCCTCCCATACTTACCCATTCACCACCCACCACCCGTCTTCAGCCGTTTCTCCACAACTGGTCTGCTATCACAACTGATACTTGGGCTCTAAGGATCATTCAACACGGTTACCAGCTGGAGTTTATAAGATCTCCTCCGCTAGGCTTCATAAATCATTCCTCCTTCGATCCCTCGCTCGAGGAAGAAATCTCATCTCTCTTGGAAAAGGATGCCATCTATACAGTACCACCTCGCGACATACAACACGGGTTTTATTCCCGTTATTTTGCTGTATCAAAAAGAGGAGGAGGCATAAGGCCCATCCTCGATCTAAGACTCCTAAATACTTACCTGCGACCCAGACGGTTTCGAATGCTCACCTTAGAGTCCATCATGCACCTGCTAAAGAAAAACAACTGGTTCGTCCTTATAGATCTAAAGGACGCATACTTTCACGTCACTATCCACCCCGACCACCGCAAGTTTCTTCGGTTCATTTTTCAGGACACAATTTACGAATTCCAGGCCCTGCCATTCGGCCTGTCCACAGCTCACCGAACTTTCACCAAGGTCATGGCCCCAGTGGCAGCTTACCTTCGTCTCAGGGGCATCCACGTCTATCCTTATCTAGACGATTGGCTAGTGGTCGCCACGTCACGAAAACAATCCCTGAAAGACACAAAATTCATCCTGTATCTCCTTCGCAACCTCGGTCTCACTGTCAACAAAGAGAAGTCTCAGCTCATCCCCTCCAAAACAGTACAATACATAGGGGTCTGCTTAGACGCCGTAAAGGATCGTGCATTTCTCCCCCCAGAGAGAATACACAAGATTCGACGAGCCATCAGAAAATTCCAGCCTCGAGGTCGGGTGACAGCCCATCATGCCCAGCACCTTCTCGGCCTGATGTCCTCTACCACACCGGCACTAGCCCACGCTCGTCTCAAGCTACGGTCCCTCCAGTCATGGTTCCTCGCTCTCTTCGATCCCATGGTGGACAGCCAGAGGAAACGTCTTCGTGTCACGCCGGAACTAGTCAGACAGCTCCAGTGGTGGACGTACACACCTCACCTCATGGTTGGCCGTCCCTTTCGTCCACTCCGTCTCACCACCCAAGTCACAACGGACGCCAGTCCATCCGGCTGGGGGGCGCACTGCGGCCATCACATCATTCACGCCCTCTGGACTCCGCAGGAAGCAATGTTCCACATCAATCACCTGGAACTGCTTGCGGTCATCAAAGCGTTCAGGTCCTTCCTTCCGCTGCTACAGGGCCGCGGAGTTCAACTAGTGACCGACAACACTACCACAATGCATTATGTCAACAAGCAGGGAGGAACTCGTTCTCAGTCACTCCTATACCTCTCCATCCTCCTCTGGGAGTGGTGTTACCGTCATCAGGTCTACCCAGTAGCCATCCATGTGGCCACAGAGGACAATACAGTCGCAGATACTCTCAGCAGACTTCAACATCAGACACACGAATGGGAACTGAATCCTCTGGTCTTCCAGGACCTTTGCCACTGGTGGGGGACCCCCGTGTTGGATGTGTTTGCATCCCCTCAGAATGCGAAATGCCCCAGGTATGCGTCTCGGGCCGGCCTCGGCCTGCACTCTCTCGGCGACGCATTCATGATCCCATGGAACCAGGGCCTCTTATACATGTTTCCACCTCTTCCGTTGATACAGAGGTCCCTAGTGAAACTCCGACGTTCGATGACTCCAGCCATTTTCATCGCACCTTTTTGGCCTCGGCAGGTGTGGTTCCCCACTCTAGTCCAGATGGCTGTGGAATCCAGAACCCTCCCGTTGTGGCCCGACCTGCTGACCCAGGAGGCGGGCAAAGTCCTTCACCCGGACCTCGAAGCGCTCCATCTGACAGCGTGGAAGATCGTCCCGAAATCAAGGAAGTCTTGAATAACGCCGTCAAGCCTTCCACGTCTCGTTTGTATGCGTACAAGTGGAAAAGTTTTTTGAAGTTTACCCAGCAGAGGGATCTCGTTCCGTCCCCTGTATCTGTTGCCACACTTCTACAGTACCTCCGTTATCTGTTTGATTTTCACCTTTCTATTTCTACTATCAAAGTGTATCTCGCAGCGGTTGTTTTCTTCCAACCCAGAAACTCTCCCTCTTCCCGGCTTTTCTCTCACCCTACAGTTAGAATGTTCTTGAGAGGCCTCTCTAATCTTCAACCTCCTATTCGTCCACCACTTCCACAGTGGTCCCTGCACTTGGTCCTACATGCACTTTCTAGGCCTCCTTTTGAGCCCATGGCTACCTGTGACCTTAAGCTACTCTCTTTGAAGACACTGTTCCTGGTGGCTATCACGTCCGCTCGCCGGGCTAGTGAATTAGCAGCGCTTTGCTCTGATCAGCCATTCCTTCAATTTTTCAGGGACAAGGTTATGCTCTACTTGGACGTTTCGTTTCTCCCTAAAGTAGTCTCGGACTTCCATGTCAATCAGCCACTGATTCTGCCAACCTTGTTTCCGTCTCCGGCTACCGATGTTGAGTGCATGCTTCACATGCTCGATGTTAGACGATCCCTCGCCTTTTATGTATCTAGGACTAAGGACTTTCGACAGGCGAACAGGCTTTTCCTCTGTTACTTTGGTCCTAAGAAGGGCTGTCCGGCCTCGCCGTCGACACTCTCTAGGTGGCTGGTATCTACCATCGCTCTTGCCTACGAACTCAACCGCAGGGACCCTCCAGAGGGGCTTAGGGCCCACTCCACCAGGGCTATAGCCTCATCAACTGCCTTACTCCATGGCGTCGACCTGCCCGACATCTGCCGGTCCGCTACTTGGTCCAATGCCTCTACCTTCATAACCCACTACAGATTGGACATGAGGGCAAGAGATGAGACGAGGTTCGGGAGGGCAGTGTTAACATCTGTTCTTCAGTGACAGCCCACCATCCGGTTAGTAAGCGTGCTAATCACCCTTTGTGTGCATTCACAGAAGACCACGATGAAGAAAGAAAGGTTACTTACCTGTAACGATGGTTCTTCAAGTGGTCATTCTGTGAATTCACACAATCCCGCCCGGCCTCCCCTCTGTTTCTCTGTCACTGGTATCTCTATGACTTCAGGTACCTGTGGTGGACAAATGGAACTGAGGGACGGTTAGGCTGGGCGTGCGCAGTAGGGGTAGTCCTAAACATTGTTACTTTTCTCTGGCAGCTAGAGAATGTTCCGAGAGGACCAACGCTGGCGCTGGTATTAACCCTTTGTGTGAATTCACAGAATGACCACTTGAAGAACCATCGTTACAGGTAAGTAACCTTTCTTTTTCAGGGGTCATTGGATTTAAGTGTCATAAACAAACAAACAAACAGACAGACAAACAAACAAGCAAACAAACAAATAAATAAATAAATAAATTAAATAAATAAAAAGATATCATCGCCGCGGGGAGGGGGCGATGATAACTTCCTCAATGGCTCAAGGGGGCGTTTCTTTCAAAAAGGTTAAGAAACACTGGTCTAGAGGGGCGGGGTATAAATTTAATAAATAAATAAATAAATAAAGTTTGGAGAACCAGATCCACACTTCAATTTATATGTAACATGTGATGGAAACTAAGATATGCTATGCAATATTTGTGGATTGCTGTGGTATTTATTCCTGTTTAGCTAATATGTATATGCTTGAAATGCCTCTGAGCACATGCAGATTGTCACTGAGAAAGTGAAGTTTTTCCCTGCCCTGGATGAAAAAGAAAAAGTGGAACCTTTTGTTGTTGTGGGCTTCCTTCCTTCTAGAGTAATCTGTTGAGAGCTAGGTGCTGTTAAGATTGGAGCCTGAACCAACATAAGTACAGCAGGAACCACAAGTGTGGGGTCCGCAGCCTGGGGTACACCTGGACCCGATGCTCACCATGGAAACGCAGGTGGTATCGGTAGTCCACACCGCCTTTTTCCACCTTTGGCGGATTGCCCGGCTGCGACCTTACCTAGACACGGGGGCGCTCACTACCTTAGTACTTGTGCTTGTAATTTCTACATTAGACTACTGTAATGCGCTCTACGTGGGGCTTCCTTTGAAGCTGATGCGGAAACTTCAAGTGGTGCAGAATGCGGCGGCCAGACTCCTTACTGGAGTGAGAAAATATCAACATATCTCTCCTACTCTGGCCATGCTGCACTGGCTGCCCATCCGTTTCCGCATTGACTTCAAAGTGTTAATGCTTACATATAAAGCCCTAAATGGTTTAGGACCTCGATACTTGGCAGAACGCTTACTCCCAACTAGTTCTACCCGTGTCACCTGCGCCACCCGCTCGAGCCAGGGGGTGAGGCTGAGGAGCCTGGCGCTGAGGGAAGCCCGGAAAGAAAGAACTAGAAACTGGGCTTTCTCGGCGGTGGCTCCTCGTCTCTGGAATAACCTACCTCCGGAGATTCGCGCTGCACCCTCGCTGGGTACTTTTAAGAACCAACTAAAAACATGGATGTATAGGCAGGCCTTCCCTTCCAGTTAATTCCTGTCCTCTTTCCTGTTTTTCTCTTTATTTGATTTATTTTTATTTTTCCCATCTTATAGAATCATTTAATTAATTAATTGTTATAAATTTTTTAGAACTTGTTATCCTTATGTTGTAAGCTGCCTAGAGTGGTCGAAATGACTAGATAGGCGGGGTATGTATAAATAAATAAATAAATAAATAAATAAATAAATAAATAAATAAATAAATAAATAAATAAATAAATAAATAAATAAATAAAAAGTGGGTGGTGTCACCTCTCTTTCTCACTCTTATCTTCTCCGTCCCTTCCTATTTATGAGGCTGGTTTAGGGCCACTAGATACCTCTTGCCAGAACACTGATATTAAAGAGGGCTTTTTAAAATTAGGCTGAGGGTACTGGAGATCATGTGCCCTATGTAGAGCAGGTATAGAGGCAGACCTGAACATTGCTCAAGAGACAAAACACTGCCTCTATTTTCTTTTCAAGTATACTGCACACCAGGGTCCTCCAAGCTTTTCAGAGTGAGGGCCACAACATACATGTTCCACATTTTCGAGGGCTGAAGGAAGATGCGCACACATGCATACGCACTCACGCTGGGCTGGATAAAAAGGCAGGGCGGGCTGGATGTGGCCTCCGGGCCATAATTTGGAGACCCCTGCTGTACACAAATAAGGCATGTCATCTCAGCTTCCCAACCCCCTTACTGCCTGCCTGCAAAGGGTCCATTCCTGATTCTTCCCAATTCCTATACAGCAGATCTTCAGAAACTTTGCTTTTCTCCTAGGTACATCTCTACAACTTCCTTGCTGTTTGTATGTTTTTTGTGCTGACTTCTCATTTCTGCCTGGACACAACCCAGTCGAAATCCATTTCACTTCCAAAATAGAAGTGCAATAAAGCATAGCCATACTTACCCCAGATGTCCATTTCAGGTTTTCCCGCTGCCCTTTGTGCAGCAGTAATTCTTCTTACTTTCCGACCAGTGAGGGCAAAAGGGATATAGTTTGTCTCTCTCATGTCCCTTCTCTCCCCTAAGCTAAACATACCTAGTTTTTTTAGTCTTTTTTTCATAGGATTTAGCCTCCAGTCCCCTTATCTTCTTTGTTGCTCTTCTCTGCACCCCTTCCAGGGCCTCAGCATCTTTTTTTGTATTGTAGTGACCAGAACTGGGCACAGCACTCCCAAGTGTGGCCTCACCAGTGTGGTATAGAGCGGTACTATCACTTCCCATGATCTTGGTGCTATCCCCCTGTTGATGTTGCCTAGGACTGTCTTGGCAGCTGCAGCACACTGCTGACTCATCCTTAGGTGGTGGCCCATCAGGACAACAAAATCCCTTTCACAGGTACTACTGTCGAGCCAGGCACCACCTATCCTGTACCTGTGCATCTGGTTTCTCCTGCCTATGTGCAGGGCCTTACCTTTCCCACCACTGAACTTCATCTTATTGGATAGGGCCCAGTGTTCAAGTCTGTCTATGTTGAGTCTATCTTCCAAAGTATTAGCAGTTCCCCCCAGCTTTGTGTCTGATGAGTGCTCCTTCAATCCCCTCATCCAGGTCTTTTATGAAGACGCTGAAGAGCACTGGGCTCAAGACAGAACCTTGAGGGACCCCACTGCACACACTTCCCTGCATGTAGATGTGGTTCCATTGAGGACCACATATTGAGTGCAGTTGGTCAGCCAGCTGCAAATCCATCTGGAAGTTGTACTGTCTGTCCTACTTTGTTCTATCTTACACAGAAGTAGGTTGTGGTCTACCTCATCCAATGCCTTACTGAAGTCTAAGTCTACTATATCCACTGTGTTTTTTGGTCCACTAATTTAGTCACTCTATCAAAGAAGGCAATAAGATTTGTTTGGCATGAACTGTTCTTAACAAACCCATGCTGACTTGTAGCAATCACCTCACAAATCTGCTACTTGATTTCCCCCCCCCCCCCAGGATTTCCCAGATATTGATGTCAAGCTGATTAGTTTGTAGTTTCCTGGATCCACTTCCCCCCCCCCTTTTTTTGGAGATTGGAACCACATCAGCTCTTTTCCAGTCCTCTGGCAGTTTGCCGGTGCTTCAGGACCTCTCAAAGATTTCATTCAGTGGTTTTGAGATCACATCTGCGGTTCAATCTTGTCTTTGATTAGCAGTCTGCCCTTAATAAATAAACAAACATGTATCTTATGCAGTATACAACTACTTGTGTACATCTTTTTTTAAAAGAAAAAGCAAAAGTGCAAGAATGGGAATAATGGCCATAGGTATCACACTAAGCTTTTAAACTCCGGATCTGTTGCATGCCAGATTTCAAGTAACAATGGTCTTGACGTCTGTAATGATTAAAATGTGTGCTACTATTGTAAAATATGTGCTACTATTGTGAAATACTATTTAACTGCATTTTAATATTATAATTTATGGGGAAAATCCTATTCTTGTAGTTAAGTTGTTGTAAATCAGACATTAGCACCATAAATGATAAATATAAATGAATCAAAGCTTCCTACACACCCCTCCAGTTTCTGAAGCTCACTAGAGTGAAACATCTAGAGTGAAACATTACTCACTAGAGTGAAACATTTCCCTAGGGAAACATTTGGGAACCTTCGGATTTTGCCTATTATGTTTTTAGTTGTATATGGTTTTCATCCTTTTGTAAGTCAGTGTGGGTCCTTGCTTTGGGAGAAAATGATATTCAAATAAAGTGAAATAATGAGGAAAAATTTTAGAGTTAACCTATTGTTTTAAGAGATGGGAATCTTAAGCACAGACTTTTTGTATGTAATTTTCTTTTGTTTCCCTGTCTTTGCTGCCCTCTTCCGTACCTGCCACTTGAATGATCCTCAGCCAGCCATCCCCCAAATATTATGAATTTTATACATACGCAGGTATTAAGAACAATATAAATTAACAGTTTGTGTTTAAAAATATTTTTGTTTCCTTAGTTAACAAAAGAACTGTCAAAATGTTTGTCCTGCTCAGGAAGCAGTACTGGTGAACAAGAGAAGAGAGTTAGGGAACTGTGCATATCTTACTGCCTACATCATGCAGGAATAGAATAGAAAAGTATAGATTGATATTTGGCTGTAACAAAGCAGGTCCAAAAAATTAGCCCAATGATGAAGTCCCCTTGGGTACCCTTATTAGGAGAAAGGCAGCTGATCAAGCAAGCAAGCGAATGAATGAATGAATGAATGAATGAATGAATGAATGAATGAATGAATGAATGCTCAGCTAAACTCAACTGCTGGTCCTAATTAGAGTGTACCTATTGAGTCAAATGGGACTAATCTTATAAGTTCAAATCATTCAATGGTTCTATTCTGAAACATAAAAAGTTGTTGGAATGACAGTTGGCTAGCTACCTCTTTTCTTAAGAATGCCTGCTTTGTACTCCGCAGATAAGAATAATATGGAAATAGAGAAGCATTGCAGTGTTTGTTGAGTTGGAGCTTCTTGTTTGCAGATCTTGGATCTGTTTTTCATATGAAGGGTACAGCTATGTATCCAGTTCTAAATCTTATTTCAGATTATTTTATACTTTGAAAAAGATTGTGTTACAGACCTGGGGAAACTCAGTGCAAATGTAGAGGCATCGCTTCCCGCTTATGAATTGTTCTGCAATTCATAATTCACAATTCGTAATTCACAATTCGTGGCGCAGTAGTTAAACTGCTGTACTACAGCTAAAACTGTGCTCACGACCTGGGGTTCAATCCCAGGTAGCCGGTCAAGGTTGACTCAGCCTTCTATCCTTCCGAGGTCAGTAAAATGAGTACCCAGCTCGCTGAGGGGGGGGGGGCAATGTGTAGCCTGCATAATTAACTTTTTAATCACCCAGAGAATGCTTGAAGCGCTATGGGGCGGTATATAAGCAGTGCACTTTGCTTTTAATAAGCTTTTAAATGTTTTTGGTACTGTCATTTCAACAGAGTGCTGCCACGCTTTGGCACTTCTGAATCTCCCGGATATGAATGAACTCTTGCAACTAATAAATGGTATGAAATAGTTTTATGTTTCCTACTGTGTATGTCTTATCTCTTGCTGTGTATGTCTCTTGTTGAGCCAGGAAAAATAACTTATTAGGAGGAGTTTGTTTGGTTTTTTAAATATTGGAACTTTTCTGCTTTTTCTGCATGAGGCACTGCTCTAGAAACCTATTTCAGATCATGTATTGCCTCTATACCTCTGCAGCACGTAGATGGTATTTATAAAATCCCATCTTTTTGGCATTCATGTTTGAAATGTGTCCTGTGTGTAGGACTGACTTGTGCAGTTCTTGAGATTTTAGAGAATTGTATTTTATCAGATGTATGCATGTGAGACTCTGAGGCTGTAGGCCCATATTCAAACCGATTAGCCAACATGTGGAAATCGGAGGTGTGTGTTCCTGATCTTCCACTGTATGTGAGCTAAGCATAATTCTAGCAGTTTCTTAATTGGTCCACACAGCGGAGAGAACCCTTTAGAGGTGTGGGCTACCTCTGCATCATAGAAGGCCGTATCCAGTCCCATAATCCCTGTGCCAAAATATTTTTCTTAATTATTTTTCAGTGAGAAAGCCCCCTTGCCCCTCTTTTTCTGGCCAGTTTTGGAAATTAAAAAATCAAAGACATTCCAACTGAAGCCCCACAAGCAAAGCATATCCAGAATACAAGGGGTTTTTCTGAGGGAAAGATTTTAAAATGTGGTTGAATTGGGGCCCTGTAAAGGGCTGTATTTGGGTTCCTGTATAACCCAGAGGCCAAACTATGCCTACTCTGGTGTATTATATAAACCACTGGAATAATTTGGTTTCATTGTAATGAGTCCAAAGCTCTCTGGTGAGAAATGTCGACAGTTGTTGTATCACACACACAGGAAGTGTTAGGATGTTTGGGTCACATCACACATGGGACCATTCTGTTCCTGAGAACCGGAAGAGTTTCCCCAAGATCCTCACTCTTGGGTTTTTGTGGCATGGAACATTAAAATGGTTCTTGCAGAGATGGTGGTTAATGTTGCTGATGGCTGAGTATGTCAAATAAAGATACAAGAATCAGAAGTGTGTTTTTTGTTTTTTACTATTTTGTGTTATTGATTCTGGCCACAGAATCAGAAATTGATTCAAGAATTGATACATTTCCTGGCTCAATGCTTTTTTACAGGTCAGCGACAGCCTATTGCAGTTAATGGTCCTAGTCATGCCAGTATGTTTATTTAATGAACACTTTCAGTGCTTCTTACTGGTGCTTTTGTGTTTATTTTTAATTAATTAATTGTTTGTTTATTTCTATTTTATCCCACCCAGCTAGTGGCAAGGCCACTTATTCTGGACATGAACAAATAAAAATAGCACAATATACATAACAAAACTAATAATAAAATTTGCATAAAACAGACAATGGACATAATCAGAGGGTGTGAGGCTTTGTGTCATCAATACACTGATGACACCTAGCTCTACATCTCCTTTTTTCCAACAGGAGTGGATGCCATTGTAACGACCAAGGTCCCCCCTAGAGGTTACCTAGTCGGCGGACAGAGAGTAATTAGGAGTTTGCCCACCCTTATGGTGCTGAGTGAGTCCTGGATCTCAGCAAGGCGTGAGCCAAACACCTGCCTACAAGTCTGTCCTAATAAGCACACTCCTGTACCTTAGGATATTTCAGATAGAAAACCATGTGCGTTTTGTAGTCCTTGGACTTACTAAGTTCCACAGGTTAGGATTCATTAAGTAACATTTGGCCGAGGCAATACCATCATGGATGACCTATGACAGTTTACTGTTCAAGAGACCAATTGATTTTTATAATCATTGTTTTATTAAAGAAAATAGAATATTCCATAAAGAAAAAGTCAGTTTATGCAAAAGCATGCAAATGATCATTTTTCAGTTAGTTACAAAATTGTAATGAAGTAAAGAATCCATGAAAAATATAAAAGTTCCAAAAGTCTAAGAAATCAAGTAAAAACTGGTTAAGACGGCAAAAAGGCAGATGCCTCCCCTATAATCCAAAAAGGTAATCCATAAGGAAAACAAAATAAAGAAAATAATCCAAATAAGTGTAAAAGTCCAAAGTCCATCATTGTCCTGTAAAAAGAAAAATCCTGTAAAAGAAATATCCTATTCTATTAATTTTACTACAGCTAATAATCACATCTCTCTAAAAACTAATCCAAATTGTACTGATCATACTAAGCCATACTGTCCCCTCTCTACCACCATGTCCATAAGCAAAAGTTCCTTTTTCAAGCTTAGCTGGCATATCCCTTATCTTCCTCTTCTCACGGTGTCATCCAATCACGGTACAACGTTGGGTAAACAGTCCTGTTTTTCTGCTCCATTCTTTTCCCATGGGTAACAGATGTTATTTGGGTTTGGTGGTCTGCAATAAGCCACAACAAAGTCCATCTATCTTATTGTGGAATGTTCTTCTCAGGCCTTCAGAAGAGCATTCTCCCATCCTCCTACTAGCAGATACTTTGTTAGCATTGCAGAAATCATTTATGCAGAGAACCAATATGGAATCCCTCTTACATTGTTCACTACTACATAATCAATCTTCAGTACAAGATCTCAACCATATAACCCATATCATCACAGCCATTCCATCCCTTCAGCACGGTCTGGTTGCCGTACTGGGATGGATGCAGGTGAATGGTCTGAGACTGAACCTGGACAAGATGGAGGTCCTGAGGGTGGGTGGCCCAGACATTGGTGGTTTGGGAAACTCTCATTTGGGGGGGGGGTGACTCTTACCACTGAGTTTCGCAGCTTGGGGATACATCTTGATCTTGCGCTTACCATGGAAATCCAGGTAATGTCAGTGGTCCGCATCGCCTACAGTACTTCCATCTTGGCGGATCGCCCAGCTGCATCCCTGTCTTGATGTTGGGGCCCTCACCACTCTGGTCCATGCGCTTGTAGTCTCAAGATTAGACTACTGTAATGTGCTCTACATGGGGCTACCATTGAGATTGATGCGGAAGCTTCAAATGGTTCAGAACACGGTAGCCAGAATTCTCACTGGGGTGAGAAAACATCAACCTATCTCCCCCACTCTGGCGGCCTTGCATTGGCTACCTGTTCGTTTCCACATTCATTTCAAAGTATTAATGATTACATATATAGTGGTGCCTCGCAGAGCGACGTTAATTCATTCCGCAGAAATCGCTGCAGAATGAAAACGTCGCTATGCGATATTAAAAAGCCCATAGAAATGCATTAAAATGCTATTAATGCGTTCCTGTGCGCTTAAAACTCACCTTTAAGCGAAGATCCTCCATAGCGCCGCCATTTTCAGTGCCTCTAAAGTGAGGAATCTGTGCGAAAACACAGTGGGTGGCCATTTTGTTTACCCGGCGGCCATTTTGAAACTGCCGATCAGCTGTGCGAAAATGGACGCTTTGCGATGATTGCTTCCCTGCGATCATTGCAAAGCGAAATTCACCCATAGGAAACATCGCAAAGCGATCGCAAAAAATGCATCGCTAAGCGATTTCATCGTAAAACAGAGCGATCGCTAAGCGAGGCACCACTGTAAAGCCCTAAATGTTTTAGGACCTCAATATATGGCGGAACGCTTTCTCCTACCTAGATCTACCCAAATCACTCGCTCTAGCCAGGAGGGGCGGCTGAGGGGCCTAATGCCGAGGGAGGCCTGAAGAGAAAGAACAAGAAAGTGAGCCTTCTCGGCAGTGGCCCCTCGGCTCTGGAACAATCTTCCCCCAGAAATTTGTCTTGTTCCCTCACTGGATGTTTTAAACAGCCAGCGTAAGACCTGGCTCTTCAGACAAGCCTTCCCTCCTGTCGATACCTAACTTATTTCATCATCCTATTAATATTGTTGTTTTATTTTACTTTAATATTGTTTTTAGCCGCCCAGAGTAGACTTTGGTCTAAATGGGGGGGGATATAAATTAAATAACCTGTTTCCTGGAAAATAAGACCTAACTGAAAACAAGCCCTAGTATGATTTTTCAGGATGCTTGTAATATAAACCCTACCCCAAAAATAAGGCCTAGTTAAGTGAAACCCGCCCTTGACTATTGTGCAGCATTGTGCAGCAACTGGAAGAAGATGGCATGACTGTATTTGAATAATTGTAAATGGCTGTATGTGAAAAAATAAAATAAAACATCCCCTGAAAATAAGCCCTAATGTGTTTTTTGGAGCAAAAATTAATATAAAACCCTGTCTTATTTTTGGGGAAACAGGGTAGGTAAATTAAATAAATAAATAAATAAATAAATAAATAAATAAATAAATAAATAAATAAATAAATAAATATCATCATAATCTCTAAATATAAAATAATTAATACAAAAAGGATAATAATGGTTGAAAAATTATAGATCCAGAATACGGTAATAATAGATGGCGGAACAAGTTCACAGGCACAAAAAGAAAATCCAGTTACTCAACTAAAATTACTTTGGGGTAAGGCCATAAAAAGCTTTGTGAAACTGCCAGCTGTACCAGCAGAGCTTCAACAAAAAAGAAGAAAGTTTAAAACTCAACAAAGCCTGGCTTCCAGCACTGAAAAATACAGCCTGCAAAAGGTCAACAAACTCTACCCAGCCACAAGGACCAGTGATCACTGCACACAAAAGACCAGCTAACGACACCCATCAATCACAGTGACAGATAATCTCTCCCCCTTATCACAACAATACACCCACAACAAAAACACACTGATCACCATAATCACCCAATCTCCTTAAAAGGACAAAAGCTTTTCCCACAGCAATAAATACTCAACTATCCAACAAACTGCAACAGAGCACAGACAGAGTTCTGACTCCTGTCCTCTGAAGATGCTGGCCACAGACTGGCAAAACGTTAGGAAGTAAAATCTTAAGAACACAGCTAAACAGCCTGGAAAACCCACAACAACCACTTTTATTTTTATTTTTTTCTTATATATGTTGAATACAGAATACTTTTATCAGGTGGGCAATAAGGATCACTAATGCAATGTTAGCATCATCCATTTAAAAGCATTTGGGTAATTTGTGTTTGTTTATACTTGTATTTTTGATAGACTGTATCTGTAGGATGTTTAACAGTTGTCGTTGTATGATACTGAAGCTTGCATTTCCCTCTGTAAAGTAAGTGTTGTCGCTGAAGAACAAACAGCCATGTATGAACAAGGTTTACATTCTTCTGCCTCAAGTAAAATGGAAGAAAGTCCTGGGGATGTTACTTCTTTGTGAGTAGAAGACTGTATAAAAAATTACATAATTTTAATCCTGCCTTTTTTCTTCAGAGGGATGGACTGTTAATTAGAAATAATGTAAGAAAGTATAGCCCTCTAGTCAGGAGCTGGCTGCGTTTGAAATCAGGACTTGCACTTTTCCTCATCACTGCTTATTTCTGCTTTGCTCATTTACTCTTTCTTTTTTATTATTTTTAATTCTTTATAAATTTTTTAAAACTAAACAGATTAATCAAATACAACATAAAGTTTACATTCTATCCACGCAAACTATGTACAAACAATAATAACAGAAAAATGTAGTGCTCCCTGCACCCTGGGGACCATCATATCTTACATAATTTTTAAATCTCTTTATACCTGAACTTCAATCCATCACTTAACTGTGCCCATATCCCTTCCAAAAATGCATATAATCTTTGTTCTGCTTTTTCCCTTACTCTTTACTCAATACAACATTTATAAATTCATCCCATATCTCATTAAATCTAGTTGTCTTTAACTCTCCATTTTTGAACTTACAAAGTCAATTTATCTTTAATTGCAGTATTCCAAATTTCATTATGCTATTAATGGAAGACCCAATTTTGCTTTGTTTTTGCAATGAGCAGTTGAGCTGCTGTTATCTCTTTTTTTACATTATTTACATCATTGTTTTCTATTAAAAACAATAATGCTATTTTTGATTACATTTCAAAATTAACTTCCAATATTTCTCTAATCTCTTCAAAAACTTTACACCATATCTTTTGTACCACTTCACAGTTTCATCATAGATGCAAGTATGTTCCCAATTCTTTATCACATATCCAACATTTCTTAGGATACAATGGTGCCTCGCAAGACAAAAGTAATTCGTTCTGCGAGTAGTGCCATCTTGCGAAATTGTTATCTTGCGAAAAGCGGTTTATTTATTTATTTATTTGATTTATACCCCGCCTATCTGGTCCGAGAGGACCACTCTAGGCGGTTTCCCATAGGAATGCATTACAATGTATTCCTATGGGAAACCTCGCAATATGAACAAATTATTTTCGTCTTGCAAGGCATCGGTCTTGCGAAAAAAATTGTCTTGTGAAGCACAGCCATAGAAGAAGCCATCTTGCGAGTCACCAACACGATAGCAAAAAGCTTTCGTCTTGCGAGTTTTTCATCCAGCGAGGCGTTAGTCCTGCGAGGTACCACTGTATTTATCATTTATAGTATTTAGTTTTACTGGAGTTAAGTACGATCTCCATTTTCTTTTATTCTAATTGACATATTTTTTTAAAAAATCGTTTTTAAAATTTTCTTCCAGTCTTCGATCTGTGCTCCCAACATCTGTATCCCATATTGTATTTTAGCCTTCTAACTGATCCTCTTCTTCTTCCATAAACATCTGTACAATATACAGTGGTGCCTTGCTTAGCGAGTGCTTCGCTATGCTATGAATTCGCATAGCGAGGGGGTCCGGGCCATCGCTGGAGCATTCGCTCAGCGATGGCCCCTATGGCGATTTTTCGCTTTGCGATGATCGCTAAGCGATTCGCTTAGCGATCTTCGCAAAACGAAGCGGGGGAGAACAGCTGATTGGCGGTTCCAAAATGGCCGTCGGAAGGTCCGCGCCGCATTTTCGCGCCCTGCCCTCGCTTACCGAGGGCGCGAAAATGGCGGCGCTATGGGACAACATCGCTTAACGGTGAGTTTTCAAGCCATAGGAACGCATTGAATGAAGTTCAATGCGTTTCTATGGCTTTTTTAGTCCCGTTTAGCGATGTTTTCGCATAGCGAAGGTTAATCCGGAACGGATTAACCTCGCTATGCGAGGCACCACTGTACTTATTCTTCCTTTGTCCGTCCTTTCATCTTTCACATTCTCCATATTATTCATAATAGTTTTTTCAAATGTTGTCAATTTCCTATCTGTTAATCTAAATATCTCACTGTTTCATCCATTATTCAAATTGCATTAAATTTAACCAATTTAATTTTTCTCCTGTGAATATAGTTCTTAATTGTTTCTTATTTTTCATTTTTTTTCATTCAGAATCTTCCCATTTATATATCTGTTTTCTTTTAACATATTTTTCATTTCCTTTATCCCGTATCTTGGAAAGCTCTCCAGCTCCACTACTGGAGTTATTCCAGGACAAAATACTTGTCTCCATTTATTCCAAGTTTCTAATACATTCTTTATAGAAGAATTTCAGATCTTTTTAATTATTCCTTTAACTTTTTTCTTTATATCAAGTTTCTTGTAACTCTCCTATTTCATATACCTCTTGTAACTGTATATTACTCCATGTTATTTTCTTATTACATGTTGTAATACAGTGGTGCCTCGGTTTCCGACCGTCCCAACATATGACCATTTCGAGTTGCGAGCAGCTCTGGCCACAAAATGTTGCTTCAACTTGTGGCCGGAGCTTCGACTTGCAAAAAGAAAAGAGGCAGGGAAAAAAGGCGAGGAATTCAAATGTAGGTCCTAACGGTTGGTTGGCGAAGCGCTTCTTTATAGTTCTTTCGCCCCAACGGTTAGAGAGTGTGCATTGGAGGAGGCTTCGGACTGCCTGGTGCTGGTTTCTGCTCCTGAGTAAGTATATTTACTTTGTTTATGCTTTATCTTGATTGTATAATTTCAGAGAATTTGCCTCAACTGTCTCTTTAATTTTGTCTGACATCCCTTCAAATGGCTTAGTATTTTTCCATAGTTATTCAATCTCTCATGCCTCTTTTAAATATATTTTGAAGTTTCATCCACCACTACTTTGATAGGACCTATATCACATATTATTATTCAATTCAGCCATAATTTGAGAATATTATGATAGATATTTTTCTTTCTGCAGTGATTTTTTATCCATGTCTTGATCTTGTTGAAATCTTTGTAGCCTTCAATCTGAGGGTTTCTTCCTCCACCAGACTGCCTCTAGGCTTTTACTTTTCAGTTTTGACATCAATCAGCCAATGTGTATACCTTTAAATCATTGACACTATATTAACAAAATAAAAACGTAGTCCTTTTAGCCTTCCACCTGTTATGGTCTTATATGTAGCAGATGGAGACACACACACACACCCCGTTGCTCTCTATAGTTTGTTGAAACCAGAAGCATTTAGCAGGTCCTCCCCTTTCACCTCCTTTCTTATCTTGTTTTTAAATCTCTGAGCATTTGATGTCTCAAGCAGCAATCTTTATCTGTTTTAAGAGGAACAAAATTTTGTCTTGGTGCTTTTTTAAAATTCAACATATTTCTCTCACTTCCGAAGCAATTAAAATGTGTATAGTTTTTCATTTTCTCACTTCTTAGCTCCACACATTTTCTGCCAGAAGCAGATTCCTGCAAGAGGGAGGATCATTCTCTAATCTTTTTCCACAATCCAAAAGAAAATACCCTACTCCTCTTGCCCAGACATTTAATCTAATTAATCTAATCTCTTATTTCTCTTTCCTCTGCCAGCTCGAACTGTTGAGTGTCTGCCAGCTAATTAGTAGCTGTCACTTCCTTTTCTCCCACCTTGTCAGTCTTCAAGAGATATTCAGTTGTGGTCTGAACTTCTTTCAACAGGTTGCTGTGTGTTTTTATTTAATTGAAGGTTCCAGAGAAGAGTTATTAACATCTGGCCATCTTGCCTTTTTGGCCCCTCCTCTATCCATTCATTCTTTCTGTTTGCCTGTCTTGCACTCCTCTCTCATTCTTCTGGACTGTTCCCTCCACCTGCTTCGCCTCTCTCTTAAATTGTAAAAGTTTATCTCTCTTATCTTCTTCATTCTCACTGATTTTAAAGTTCTTTAGCCAGTGACTGCCATTGTTAGCACTAGAAAAAGAATTGGTAGACCACTGAATTTTTTTAATTTTAAAAATTGTTAGAATGTGTAGATCACTTAAAAAAACAAACCAGTTCTTCATAATCAGTACAGTGGTACCTCGCAAGACTATTACCCCGCAAAATGACGAATCCGCATGACGATGAGGTTTTGAGATCGTCATTGTGCTTCGCAAAACAGTATTTACTATGGGCAATTTTCACTGGACGATGTTTCGGTCCGTGCTTCGCAAGACTTTTTTGTTTTTTTTCGGGACCGATGCTTTGCAAGACGATGGTTTTAACAGCTGATCGACGGCTTCGCAAAATGGCTTCCCTATGGGCAATCTTTGCAAAACGAGTTTTTTGGGACCGATACTTTGCAAGACAACGATTTAAACAGCTGATTGGAGCTTCGCAAAATGGCTTCCCTATGGGCGAGTTTCGCAAAATGATGACTATTTTCCCCATTGGAACGCATTAAATGGATTTCAATGCATTCCAATGGGGAAACACTTTTCTCAAGACGATGTTTTCGCTACACAGCAATTTCAATGGAACAGATTAACATCGTCTTGCGGGGCACCACTGTATCTGTTTTAGGCTGAATTTTACAGTTTGATGTATCCCTGTATACACCAGCGAGGAGAAAAGCATCAATATGTGAATATATTTCTTATAAGATCAAAAATAGTTCCTGTTAGTTTGACTTTTGCCAAGATGGGCATGAACCTTGGTTTGCAGGTTCCTGCCAGTTCATCAGTGTGGCACCATACTCTGAGGCAGCACTGCAGTAATCCCTGCCCCACCTCATCATCTGAGTGGGCGACTACTGGAGGAGGAGAAGTAGGGAAGCATGAATTCCTGCTGAGTCTGCATGATAGCACAAAGAGCAATGTGCACTGGATGGTGACTGGGGGAGCCAGCCAGGGGGTCGGGGAAGGGAACACGTGGCTTCAATGGTGCTGCACCAACACAAATATGTGAACCAAGGTTGGTGCCCATCTCTATTTGTGACAAATGCTTAAAATAATGTATTCATGTTCTAAAATTTTTTACAGACTTTTAGTTTCTTTTAAACTAACTTGCAGATTCAGCTGTGTCAAGACCTGAGTTTAATGTATGCATTTCCTGTTGTCATGGCTGAAATCCTGTTGCATAGCTACGCATGTGTAATACAGAGCCGCAGAATTAGTAGAAGAATCACTGTAGGAGGAAGTGCTATTCATGAAGCATTTCCACAGATGTGTTATGCAACTGCAAGGTTACAATGTGAACTGCTAGGTTGATTGCATTTGTCAGATTGTGTGATAATGACTGCCTGGGTGTAATGCACAGTGCACTTCCGCAGGCATAATTTTATGCTGTGCCAGTTTTAACAGTATTTCAGGCAGGGTGTTAGAGGAAGGTCCCTTCCTTGATGGAATAAAGCTAACAGCAAATGCCCAAACATCTGAGGCTTTTTGCATACAAATGTTGTCGCATGAGTTATTTGAATGGCTGTGTCATTGAAGAAATCATCACATATTGGTTGCTTTAATGTTTTGCTTTTACTTTTGCATGTACAATTTTCAACAGAAAAATGGAAATGACAGAGGTAATGAATTCTAGAAATAAAGGTGAAAGAACAGCGAAATCTTTAAAATTCTGCTATGAGGATCACACTTGTTCTAAAGACTGTCTTTCCAAAAGACCATGGAACTCCTACAAGGATGAAAACCCTCTTAATCTACCATTACTGCATCACTTCCAGAGATGGCATGCAAAAGCAGATTCTATGTCAAAGTCACATGATGTGATATACAAGACTCCTTGTGGAAAGAGTCTGAGAAATTTCAGAGAAGTTCAAAATTATTTGTTTCAGACAGAATGCACCTTCTTATTTTTAGATCATTTTTCTTTCAATACCTATGTGCAGGTTTTTAGAAACAATCCTCGTCGTCAAGCATTTTTATTTGATTTTGATATCAGCAAAGGGGCAGAGACTGTACCAGTTTCTCTTTGTAATGAAATAAACCATGAGCAACTGCCTTATTTCAAATATCGGAAGTCCTCCTGGCCCCATGGATACTTCTTAAACAACTTTTCCACCATGTTTCTTGACTCATGCAGCTGCACAGATGGCTGCACTGATACGTAAGTATTTAGAATTTACTGAATCAAGGATTTGCTTTTAAAAGATGTCCATTTTGTAATGAGCAGAGTGCTATCAAACCTATCACATAGAAATAAATTTAGAATTGCAATGTATGTTGAAAAACTTAATAACTAAACTGAAAATAATTCCTTTGTTATTTGTAAATCTGTTCAGTATGCCAAAACTCCAAGTTAAATGTCTTGGAAAATTACTAAATAAAATAGTTTATCCTGAAAATTTTGTAGTCAAACTAATGTGTATACAATAAATAGGCCATGTTGCTTTATTGCATATCCTTATTTCCATTAGATTATTGTATGCTTTTTAGGACAAAATGTGCATGCCTGCTTCTTACTGAGAGGAGCTGCCGTGAAGCTTCAGGAAAAGAAACATGTCTTGGTTATAATTATAGAAGGCTAAATGGACCTATTTCCAATGGGTAAGGAATCCTAAGTTTGTTCTTATAGTTAGGCTTTGTTTAGTGATTGCACTGCATCCTTCATTCAGTAAGGTAAAGGTAAAGGTTCCCCTTGACATTTAGTCCAGTCGTGTTCGACTCTAGGGGGCGGTGCTCATCGCCGTTTCCGAGCCATAGAGCCAGCGTTTTGTCTGAAGAGAGTTTCCGTGGTCACGTGGCCAGTGCAACTAGACATGGAACGCTGTTACCTTCCCACTGTGGTGGCACCTATTTATCGACTTGCATTTTTCAACCAGGTTAATCCAAATAATCCACCAAGATCAATTGGGTTTTTTTTTAACCAAAAAGACAGATGACAAACAATATAAGAATAATATTAAACATCCTAGAATACTATGAAACATATACGGAAAAACAAACAGAAGTGGTGATGGAAGACCTCTTCTTCCACCATCAATTCTTGTCTTTTTAATAGCCTTAAAATTTAAATATATTCTTTCTAGGAGTATATTTAAATATATTCTTCCTAGGAAAGCTGATCGGCATTAGGTGTGCGCTCATCTGAATTTCCTTACCTTCATAATGTACTGTTTCTTCTTCATTGTCAGGACCCTTTACTTCCTGCTTTTCTCCAGGTCATAATTGAATTCCTTCCTTTTTTGAATACTCAGATATGTAATAGTGATATCTTGCAAAAGTATAATGACTGTACTTTTTCCATACGTTTCCCAGACACCTGAGGATATTGCACAGTCTTATTTGTTCTCTTCACCTGTAATCTGCAAAAAAATATTTTTTTTTATGTAACAGAATTTATGAGTGCAACCTGTTATGCAGCTGTGACAAGATTATGTGCCAGAACAGAGTAGTCCAGCATGGCCTCCAAGTTCGGCTGCAGGTCTTCAACACTGAAAAAAAGGGCTGGGGTGTCCGTTGCCTTGATGACATTGACAAAGGAACATTTGTTTGTACATATGCAGGTAAAGCAAAAGTAATTTAGGAATGCATGAAAATTCATTATTATTTAAAAAGCAAAAAATAATAATTACAGTAATTTTGGAGCAATAAATACAGTTGTTAATTAGTAGGACTTATTGAATTGACACCTATGTAAATCCCACTAATTCTGTGATTGAAGTCCTGTTCTTTATTGCAACTAGAGCAGGCCAATTGAATGTCTTGCTGCAAGGATTTGGTGAGTCAGCTCTGTAATTTTTATTGATTCAAATGAGAATTGATGCAGTACTCTAGTTGCAGCTAGATTAGGCCCATTTGAATCAGTGGGATTTATGGAGTAGTTGACTCACCAAATCTCCACTGCTTCAGTAGGTCTACTCTAGTATAACTTGCTACACTGAGCAACAGTAGTTCTGTTACTAGGTTCATTCCAGTTTGGTCTGACAGTTGAATTTACATTTAAATAATTGTTGCCATAATATGGTGAGGATTTTTCCCCAGTGAACTTTCTGAGTTTTACTTCTTATTTTTACTTTGTTATAATATTTTTGAGGCATTAAATTTTACTTGTGTTCTGTTGCCATACATATCCTTGCATCCAACCGGCAGATGGAATTTTTCCGTATAGTTCGCGGTCTATCCGGAATTGGCCAGGGTGAAGGGCCTCCTTCTATCATCTCACCTGACCAATTTGCAGCGTTTTTAAAATCTAAAGTGGAGGCCATCCGCCGTGACCTTTCGCCTTTTTCAAATACAATGGATCGAGCAGAGATGTCCAGCGCTCCGTCCTGCCCGGTAATTCTCGATTCTTTTCAGCCTGTAACATCAGAGCTGGTAGACAAGGCGCTTGATCGCTGTCGGGCCACCTCCTCTTCTCTCGACTTTTGCCCGGCCTGGCTAATCAAAGCAGCCAGGCCGGTAACAACTGAATGGGCCACTGCAATAATTAATGGGTCTCTCCAGGAGGGCAAGGTACCCCTTGCCCTCAAGGAGACACTCATTAGGCCCATCAGGAAGAAACCAAATCTGGCGGCGGATGAAATTGGCAATTATAGGCCCGTCGCCAGTGTGTCCTTACTCAGCAAAGTGGTTGAGAGGGTGGTGGCAGACCAGCTTCAGGCGCTCTTAGACGAAACCAATGCTCTAGACCCATTTCAGTCGGGCTTCAGGCCGCGCTATGGTACAGAGACGGCACTGGTCGCACTGCTGGATGACCTGTTGAGGGAGGCCGATGGGGGCAATGTGTCCTTGTTGGTCCTCCTTGACATCTCAGCTGCCTTTGATACCGTCGACCACGGTATCCTCCTGGGGAGGCTCTCTGAGCTGGGAGTCGGTGGCCTGGCACTTGCCTGGCTCCGCTCCTTCCTGGAGGACCGCCCCCAGAGAGTGCAGATTGGGGAGAATTTCTCGGCCCCGTGGAGTCTCAGTTGTGGGGTTCCACAGGGGTCGATCATCTCCCCAATGCTGTTTAACATCTTCATGAGGCCGCTGGGCGGGGTCATCAGAGGGTGTGAGGCATCATGTTACCAGTACGCTGATGACACACAGCTCTACATCTCTTTTACTCCAACTTCAATGGATGCTGTCCAGTCCCTCCAGCGCTGCCTGGACACCGTACTGGAATGGATGCAGTCAAATGGATTGAGGCTGAACCCGGACAAGACGGAGGTCTTGAGGGTGGGTGGCCCTCCCGTCAGCGGCATAGGTGACTCCCTTTCTTTTGGAGGGACGACCCTTGCCACAAAGAGTGAGGTCCGCAGCGTGGGGATACATCTGGACCTGACGCTAACCATGGAAATCCAGGTGGCGTCCGTGGTCCGTTCTACCTATTTTCATCTATGGCGGATTGCCCAGCTGCGGCCATATCTTGATCGGGGGGCCCTCACAACTCTAGTCCACGCACTCGTAATCTCAAGACTAGACCATTGTAACGCACTCTACGTGGGGCTGCCTTTGAGGCTCATGCGGAAACTCCAGATGGTCCAGAATGCAGCAGCCAGGCTTATTAGTGGGGTGAGAAAATATCAGCACATCTCCCCCACTCTGGCTGCGCTGCACTGGTTACCTATTCATTTCCGCATTGACTTCGAAGTATTAATGATTACATATAAAGCCCTAAACGGTTTGGGACCTCAATATTTGGCAGATCGCCTCCTCCCACCCAGATCTACCCAAGTCACCTGACATAGCCAGCAGGGACGGCTGAGGGGACTGACGCCGAGGGAGGCCCGGAAGGAGAAAACAAGAAACCGGGCCTTCTCGGCGGTTGCCCCTCGGCTGTGGAACACACTTCCCACTGAAATTCGGCTGGCACCCTTGCTGGGTATGTTCAAAAACCAACTAAAAACATGGTTCTTCAGACAGCCCTTCCTCCCAGTCACCTAAGTTCTTTTCCCCCCTTTTTTCCGGTTCTTAATGTTGCCATCTTGGATAATATTAATTATAATAATTGCATTATGGTAGTTATTTTTCTACATTGTTTTAATGTGTTTTAATTTTTGTAAGCCGCCCCGAGTAGACATTGTCTAGAGGGGCGGGGTAAAAATTGAATTAAACAAACAAACAAACAAACAAACAAACAAACAAACAAACAAACAAATAAATAAATAAATAAATAAATAAATAAATAAATAAATAAATAAATAAATAAATAAATGAAGGAATAAGTTTCTAATGAAGTTAGTAATGCAATTACATTTTTATTCTGTCTTTCTTAATTCAGCTGTGTCCGTGTGTGGATGAATCCATGCCTTAACTCCTTTGCTATTTTGTGCTTTAAAAGGGGAAGCCAAGGAATGAGGTAGACATCATGTACATGTGGTGTTCTGTAGCATTAGCATGGAAGGGTGCCTTTAGCTATGGGAAAATTAAGGATATTTTTTAAAATTTGAAGTATCATCTCTGCCATGAATTGCATATCATGTTGGAATTATTACCCACTTCCGCTGAGCCCTTCCTTGCTATGCTAGAAATGTCATGTTGAAACTCTGTGCCAGTCCCATATATCCTTTCCTTTTTTCCTGGCACACTGCTCCAGAATACAGGGAAAGGAATTGTAATGTCTGCTACCTTGTTCTACCACCACCGATGCCATACCATTCAATATATCCTGGGAGTGCATACTTCCATGTATGGCTATTTCCTGAGCAGCTTGTTTTTGTTTCTATAAATTTTGTTTTTATAAATGTCATTTGTGCACCTAGTGAGTCCACAGAGTATGTCAAAAACATTATTTTATTTTTTCGTAGTCCAGTTTAATTTCTCTACTGAGAGTCAATTAACCGCTCAAGTTGACTATTAGAAAAAAGTAGTGTTTGCAGCAAAACATTGCTGTACAACCTCACAACATAACGAGTGGTTCTGGTCAGGCAAACAGGATGCCATGCTCTCTGTTAGAAAATTCCATCAATTTCTCCCTCTATGCCTTCTTTTCCAGTAATTCTGTGACTAGTGAGAATGCTCATTTTTCTAGTGACTGCTTTGGGGAGGGAAGGAGAGTTGCCCCTTTAGGATGTGTGACTTTTTAAAAAAGTTTTTCATTTTTTAAAAATAACTGCAGATCTTGTGGTTCCTTTGCCTAATACCTTATCATGTTTCTCAGATACCCCATTATCTGGATTGGTTTTGCTCTCTGAATTTTCTGTTTGATGGAATTAGGAGTAAAATAAATACTGAACTTTGGAAAATAGTGCTGTCCCACAAATTCTTCTCAAGACTCAAGGAACTAAAAAAAAATGCAAATATTAAATTCACAAGACAATGGAGAAATGTGCTGATAGTAAATGTTACAGATATCTGATATGTGCTTGTGCCTTCATTGCTCTTCTTACAACCTTAATGTCATCTCTATCACTTCAGTTATCTGGCCCATTAATCTACATAAATACACTTCCAGAAATTCTGCTTTTGTTCTAGGCAGACTGATGAGTAAAAATGAATCTCAAGAAGCTCAGGGTGGTGGCAGTGATGAAGTTGGGGAGGAAGATATAGAGAACAACAACAAAAACTACACATTATCAAAAAAGAGAAAAGTGGACAGCATATGTTCTGATTCAGAGATTGAATTTATCCAAGCCACTGACAGACAACATTATTTGTATTCAAAACCTGAAGATGAACCAAGCCTGTAAGTAAAGAATAAAACAGTTTTAAAGTTCTGCTTGTGGAGACTCACTGTGACTATTTAAACTCTCGCAGGGCTACTGAGCAATGCATGTCTGTATTTATAAGTACACAAGAAATATGCAACATGCTTTTCCAACCCTCCCAGGAATTTTATTAGCAATGCTATAATTTTGTTTCTTTTTGGTCTATCAATACCAATAGTAGAGAAAAATTAGACAAAATATAGAAACAGTTGTTCGGCTTTTTTCTACCACTGATATAGACAGAACTTGCTAGTAAAGTTCTCACTGGGACAGGCTTTTGAGGACCTGTCTCTGTACTTGGATCAAAGACACAGATGGGGCCATTGATGGTGTGCTGCACATTCTGACACCTTGACTGAAGGAACTGAATTAGTCTTAAGCTTTAGACAAGTTTTGGATCTAAGAAATGTGTTGATTGTAGCATCATTTGAAGCCCACTTCTGATTAGTTTTGTCTTCTGATGTCTGTTTCCTTCTGGTGTAGGGGATACATTAAGGCAGTCCAAAATTCCTGAATCGTCTGCAGTTTCCAAAGCTACTTTGGTCTCAGCATGTTGAGAAAAGAATAATATATACAGTGGTGCCTCACACAACGAGCGCCCTGTAGAGCGATGAATTTGCTCTACAGGGACGTTTTTTCGATCGCTAATGTGATCGCAGAGCGACGGCCCCAATGGGCGAAAATCGCAGAGCGAAGGTCGGTAAGTGGTTCGCTTACCGACCTTCGCTTTGCGACCCGCCGATCAGCTGTTCCGCGGCTACAAAATGGCTGCCGTTAAGCGAGGGGAGGGCGTGAAAATGGCTGCCGGCCATAGAGGAACATCGCTGTACGGTGAGTAAATCAGCCGATTGGAGCGCATTAAACTAAGTTTAATGCATTCCAATGGCTTTTTTCTTTCCATACAGTGATGTTTCATACAGCGAGAGTTAATCCGGAACGGATTAACCTCGCTGTGCGAGGCACCACTGTATAGTAGAACTTCAAGACTAACAATTTTATTTCAGTGTGAGCTTTTCTGTACTTCAGTATCTGAGGAACTGGACTTTGATCCACAAAAGCTCACACTGAAATAAAAGTTGTTAGTCTTTGGAGTCCTACAATGTTTTGTTTTGTTTTTTACTTCATTTACTTTTCTTTTGCCAATAAACCGAATGGTCTTGGGGTTTTACCAATAGCTAAAACTAGTAACACTGTTGGAGCTCTAGCTCTGCTTTGGAATGGACAAGATAGTAAGAGACACTGATGCTCCTGGTTATCCTATCTGACCGTTTAGCACTGTGCTTGTTCCAAGTGAGGAAAAAGGGTGGAGAACAGATGCAAGCAAGAAAAACAAAAGAGAAAACACATGAGCTTTGGAGTCTGCAAGAACGATCAAAGCTCAAGCAAAAAAAGACTCTAGGATTCTGTGGCCTAACAACTCTTCTGGAAGCAGGCTCAGCAGTCTTGCTGTTCAAAAGACCATTCTTAAGGATTTTAAGAATAATTTTTATTGAAAAATAAAGTCTTTAAAGATATTCAGTTTGTTGCATAAGCAAAGCATTAGTTGCATTTCCAAAAGATATTGCAGTTAAAATCATAACAAAATTCAACTAGGAAAAATAAAATAAAATCCTAAAAAGCTTCTTTAAGGGTAGGCAAGGGTTAGCCCCCCCCCCTCTATACTACATTTTAGCATAAAGCATAAAAAATGGCTGTCTGGAATCAGGTATCTGGAAGCTCTCCCATGTGGTACCATCCTCCATTTTCTATCTCCTTGGCACCACCCTTCTTCATCCATCGAGGTGTTGACCAATTGGTGTAAAGGACAGTCCGTTCACATCACACCTCCTTTTCCCATGAGAAGTCCAGGTGTTGTTTTCCAAGTCCTCGTCTCGGGTCTAGGTCCAGACAATTGTGTTGTATCTTTACTCCTTATCGTCTCATAACGTGGCTGTTTACATGGAACTTTCCCATCGCCTCTTGGTGAAAACATTCCCATCATACAAAATCATTCTAATACAGAACCAATATTAATTCATTTTATATTTCTCCACAACTACATATCCCATCTTAGTTCAGATTTTAACCTTAATATTCATAACCGTGACAACAGCTCTACATCTCCTTTTCTCCAACCACAGTGGATGCCTTTCCGTCCCTTCAGCGCTGCCTGGAGGCTGTACTGCAATGGATGCAGGAGAATGGACTGAGGCTGAACACAGACAAGACGGAGGTCCTGAGGGTGGGTGGCCCCTCCATCGGTGGTTTGGGAAACTCCCTCTCTTTTGGGGGAGTGACTTTCACCACAAAGAGTGAGGTTCGCAGCTTGGGGGGTCCATCTGGATCCGGCGCTCACTATGGAAACCCAGGTCAACTCTGCCTATTTCCATCTGTGGCGGATTGCCCAGCTGCATCCCCATCTTGATGTTGGGGCCTTCACCACTCTGGTCCATGTGCTTGTAGTCTCAAGATTAGACTACTGTAACACACTCTATGTGGAGCTACCTTTGAGATTGATGCGGAAGCTTCAAATGGTGCACAATGCGGTGGCCAGACTTCTCAGTGGGATGAGAAAATATCAGCATATTTCCCCCACTCTGGCTGCCTTGCATTGGCTGCCTGTTCGTTTCTGCATTGATTTCAAAGTATTAATGATGACATATAAAGCCCTAAAGGTTTTAGGACCTTGATATCTAGAGCATAGGTCAGGGAACAGGGGTAAATTACCCCAAATGGGGTAAAAGTGAAAATCCTGGGGGTAATGAGCAGAGTGCTAATACATTTTCTAAAAATGGAGAGCATCTGTTATGCAACTGTGTTCCCTAACCATTATAGAACTAAAAGCCATGCCTTGAGGTGAGCAAAGTCAAATTCATATATGATTTTAAATATGTTTGGGCAATAGAAAATTGTCTCAAAGGAGAAATTGTTATATGTGGCTAAATTCTGAACTTCCTACATATCAGATTGCTTTTTGAAATTCAGCATTTTTTTCTGAATCATTTGCTAATTATTTGAAAGAATTCTACTTCACTGGATCTTATATAATGCCCTGTTTCTCTTTCTTACCAGAATTCAGAGCTACAGCTGCAACAAGAGTTGGAATAAGCAAGTTATCACAAGACGAAAAACCAGAACATCTCTTCTTCAAAGCTGCTGGAGACAACTAGTAAAAATTCCAGATTTATTTTTAGCCTTCCTTACAGGCTTCTTACTTCATTTCAGTTTGTGTTCCTTGTCCTTTAATATCTAATCTGCTCTTGCATATAATGCCCGTGTCGACTGGGGTACAATTGAATTTGTTGCTAATACAGAATTGTTAAGCCCTTTTCTCCCTCCCTTTCCTCATGTTTCAGATACATTCCTCTGAGCAGCACACAGATCATGCTCCTCAGTGTACTTTTATCCTTGCTGTTGTAACAGAAGGTCACTTTCTTATGGTGGGGTGTCTACAGATGCCCACCCAGCATCTCTGTCCTGCTTGCCGAGCCCCACATTGTTTCTTTCACACACAGCCAAGTAGCCACACACTTCAGTCTCTCTCTCTCTCTCTCTCTCTTATCTACATGATGCCCATGGTGTGTGCCTGCATGTACATAAATACTACATAGCTAAAAAGGCTCTCACTGCCTCCAAAATCCATAATGTCCATGCCTTCCACAAAACTCTATGACAGCGATGATAAACCTCTGGCACATGTGCCACAGCTGGCACGAAGAGCCCTCTCTGTGGCCATGCAAGCAATAAGTCATCATTGAGAAATACTTACCCGTCCTCTGATCCTGGATTTCGGGAAGAATTATTGGGCAGGGAGGGAGAGCCAAGATGGCAATGGCTACCACCACAAACACACACACAAATACATATTTGACACCAGGCATGGAAACACTCAACTCCTGCCGCCTGCACCTTTAAGGATTGCAGCCAGAGGCAGAGTGGGGGAGTGTCACTGGCAGGCACTGGAGGTTGTGCGGCTGGAGGAGTGGGACTCTTTGGGACAGTGGTGATTGGTTTTGTGTTCCAGTTTGGGCACTTGAGCTCAAAAAGGTTCACCATCACTGCCCTATGAGCTAAGCTGTCACGCCCTTGCACAAGTCTGATGCCCAGGATGTTGATGTCTATTCTTGCCATCTCCTGCTTGACCACCTCCAGCTTACCAAGGTTCATAGATCTTACATTCCAGGTTCCTATGCAGTATTTTTCTTTGCAGCATGGGACTTTCCTTTCACTTCCAGGCATGTCCACAGCTGAGCGTCCTTTCAGCTTTGGCCCAACCACTTCATTAGCTCTGGAGCTACTTGTACCTGTCCTCCACTCTTCCTCAGTAGCATGTTGGACACCTTTCGAACTGAGGGGCCCATCTTCCAGTGTCATATCTTTTAGCCTTTTGTTTCTGGTCATGGGGCATTCTTGGCAAAGATACTGGAGTGGCATTGCCAGTTCCTACTCCAGGTGGATTGCTTATTGACATATAAAACCTTAAATTTCATGTGATCAGGATATGTGAAGACTACCTTCTTCTTTATGTGGCTATTGAACCCTGTACAGCAACACACAAACACATGTGAACTCACAAAGCCATATCACTATCATCTACAGAGACAATTACAATCATGCCTGTGCAACCATATTTAAATTCATGCAGGTGCACACCTCATCTGGGCAGTGCAACTACATGCAATCACTGCCTTCCCACCCACTTACTGTTTCAGGATAATTCCTTGCTTCCCACCATCTCCTCAGACATGAACCGTGCATCCCATTCATCCGTCACATTAATAGCATACCTTTCTTGCACTTTCACTGGTAACCACTCTTAACTTGCTACTTCCCCGATTTGTCTTTTCTAACCCCTTGCTGCTTTTATTGGTGGTGGCAAATCAGCTGCAATCGTATCTGGAGGAGCAGGATTGTCTTGACCCATCCCAGTCTGGATTCAGGCTGTGACTGAGTACTGAGACTACATTGGTCATGCTGCAGGATGACCTTTTAAAGGAGGCTGACAGAAAGATGCATCTTTTTGGTATTCCTAGATCACTCAGTGGCTTTTGATACCATCAACCATGGTATCCTTCTAGACAGGCTCTCCGAGGTTGGGATTGGAGGCTTAGCATTGAGCTGGCTCCGATCCTTCCTCAGGAATCATGTCCAGATAGTGCAGCTAGGCTTCAGCTAGGAGATAGTTTGGCATCTTTGACCCTTTGGTGTGGGTTTCCTCAGGGATCGGTGTCAGCAAACACGGGTCCAAAAACACGTGTAAGCCTGGACAGAGAGCAATCAGGAGTTTGCACATGCTAAAATGAGCTGAGGGAGTCCAAACTCAGCTAGCCAAGATACAACACTCCTTCTCACAGGTCTGCCCACATAAGAACACCCTTGTACTCTCAGATATTATTGTGAAAAGGTCAAGTGGGCTTTGTAGTCCTTAGACTTAACTTGCACCACTGACAGGACTCTAAGTAAGCTAGGCCGAGGCAGCACTCTCAGATGACCCTATGACAAGTGTACTGTTCAGAAAACCAATTGAGTTTTATAATCTTTATTTTATTAAAGAATAAGCATGTTACTAAGTATCGAAGCCAAATTAAACCAACACAAATAAACTAGCATTGTGCTGTTTAGTTACAAAGATGTAGTGAGGCAAAGAAAACATGAAAAATAGAAAAGTGTTCAAAAACCTTACAAAAACACAAAAAGCCATTAAAAAGAATAAAAACAGTTCCAGTCCAGGAAATCATTAGTAAAAACAAAATAATCCAAGTAGGTTATAAAAAGGCTATAGTCCTCAGTGATACTATAGAATAAAAATCCCTTAACAAAGGTAAAAATCCATTATATGTCCCATAGTCCTTAGAAAAGAAAAATCCAGTAAATATACCATAGTCCCTACAAAATTACAAGAGCATAGTCCATATGGAGTATTCCAAGAAAAGAAGTCCATAAAGAATATTCCATAGGTAACAGTCCATAGAAAACAGTCCATGCATAGTCCTTAAGAAAAAGCCCATAAATCCATAGGTAATCCAGTATAGTAAAGGTTAGTCCATGTGTCACGAATGACTGAAGGATCGGTCTTGAAAGACAATGTCCATAGGCAAAAAGTTCCTTTTTCAAGAGTAACTGGCAAGGGCTCATCGCACCTTCCCACGATGTCATCCAATCAGAGTTCGTTACTAGGCAAACAGTCCTGTTGCATCACATGACTTCTTTCTCATACGCACCAGATGTTATTTGGGTTACGGTGGTTTATCAAAGAGTCACAACAATTCCCATCTATCTAATCACACCGAGTCCTTTCTCAGGCTCTCAGAATAACATTCTCTCTGCTCGCCTAGAAAACAACCTGTCAGCATAGCAAAGTTACTGTATACAAAGAAACAAGATAGAACCTCTCTGGCTCATTTCTTAATTACAAAACCCATATGCCTTAAATGATTTTAACTCAAAAACCCATCTCATCACAATCGGCACTATCCCTGATGCCATTTAATACCTATGTTAAGCTGTTGGGGGAGGTCATCAAGGGTTTTGGAGTAAGGTGTCATCAGTATGCTGGTGAGATGGAACTCTATCTCTCCGTTACCACCTCTGCAGTGGATGCTATTCAGATGCTGAAGCGTCACCTGGTTGCAGTACTGGAATGGACCAGGCCTAATACGCTGAAACTAAACCCGGACAAAACAGAGATTTTGTTCCTAGATGGGAACTATGGGGGGATGATCCCTAGACTGGATGGTATTCCCCTCCAGTTTAGGGTCCAAGTGCGTTCTTCTGGACCCAGCTCTTTCTCGGGAGTCGCAGATTGCTGCTGTGTCCAGATCAACCTTTAGCCAGCTTAGACTAATCGCCCAACTTCACCCCTACCTAGACCAGGACTCCCTTAAGACTTTGGAGGCAACCCTGGTCATCTCCCAGTTCTTCTTTGTGGCCTCTGTGAATCACACTGTGGGTAATCCGCGCATGCACGGAGCCTCATTGGAATATTCTAGAGCTTCTGCGGTAGCAAAAATACATTAGTGCAGAACCCTCCCCCTTGGTATATGTACCTTGGCGGCAAGGCTCTCCCTTGAGTTTCTTTCAACCACCATGTTGAAAGTCTCTATCGCCACTTGTTTGAGTCCTAAAAAAAAGTTATTGTTCTTCTTCATGGCCTCTGTGAATGCACACATGAATATTGTCTGCGCCTGCGCTGACTCTCTCGGAAGATTCTAGAGCTAAAAGTAACAATTTTATGGTGTGATCCTTATCACGAGTTATATGCTCCTCCCACCCACCATCTTCCCCAGCTCCTTTTTTCCACCAAGCTAAACGGTTCTCCAGAAAGATAGAGTGCTTCGCTATTGCCTTTTGGCTCTTTTTCCAGGCTCCTTTGAGTTTTTGCTTACTTTATCTTTTAGTTTTATTGCCTACTTAGTGATCCTCCGCGTCTTTGATTTGCTTAATTGGCTCTCCGCTATTTTATTCCCTCTCCTTCCTCCCTTCCCCTTCCCTCCCCCCCCCCCGTTCCCTTCTTATGGCTTCACCAACTCCTTTCAAACGTTCTACTACTTGTGTGAATAAAATCGCACTCTCAGACGGCCATGGCCAATGCCTTTTTTGTCTGGGCGAGGAACACCCGATCCATTTGTGCCCTGCTTGCAAGAACTTGACCAAGCCAGCACTTAAACAGAGGCTCCAAAGACTTCGGTCTTACCTTTGGCAAACGGCCATGAATCCTCCTGCCCCTTCTTCAGAGGCAACCAGATCTCCTACCCTCTCTGCGGATAGGCTTCCAGCCGGCCAAACTGCCTCTGACTCTACGTCCATGCTGCCAGCAAAGGACACTGCCGAAAAAGCAAAACCATCTGGTAAGCACAAGCTACCTTCCTCTGACAGATCTCGAGCGCACGATCCAGGCTCGAAGAGAAAGTCAGCACCCATTACTAAAAAGCCCAGGAAGGATAAGCCTCCCCACGTAGAGCCGCCTCAGCCTTCTCTACCCTTTCCTGTCCTCGAGGAGTCCTCTAGAGAAGCCCCAGATCTGGCCTCCGACGGTATCACACCCCCCCATGATGCCGCTCCAAACCCCGAGCTTTGGCCTCATCGCGGCTGCGCCACAGTCCAGCCCGACCTCAGCCCATTCCAACCCTGATTCAGGGCGGGCAGTTGAAAGCTCGGCATCGGATCCAGAGATCCCCCTTCTCCATGAAAGAGAACGGAGAAGCGAAAGTACAGTGGTGCCTCGCTTAACGAGTGCACCGTATAGCGATGTTTCCGTATAGCGATCCCTTTTTCGGGATCGCTATACGGAAACATACCCGATCTTCGCAATGGGGAAAACCCGCATTGCGAAGATCAGGTATTGCGGCGGCCATTTTGGAGCCGCCGAACAGCTGATCGGCGGTTCCAAAATGGCCGCCGGAAGCCCGGAAACGGCTGCCGGCAGCCGTTTTCGCGCCCTGCCCTCGCTTAGCGAAGGCGCGAAAATGGCTGCCAGCACCTGGAATCCTCGCTGAACGGGTAAGTAACGAAGGTATTGGAACGCATTAAACGAAGTTTAATGCGTTCCAATACCTTTCCCCTACCCGTTTAGCGATGATTCCGTATAGCGAGGGTTAATCCGGAACGGATTAACCTCGCTATACGGGGCACCACTGTACCTCTCTCCACCAAGGTCAGTGGCGTCGCAAGGCAAACTCTTTACGAACGGTACCAGTCTGACCAGCTCAAGCGGCCTTGAATGACACCGGACCCTTCTCAGGCCACCCCGTTTAAGGACTCAAACCGCCTCCGTATGCCCACTTCTGCCCTGGCAGTTTCGGCTCCATCTGCACGCCCTTCTGCTCCTTCCAAGTCGGCTCTGCTATCCCAGAAATGAGGCAAGGCTCATAAAGTTCTGTCCTCACGTTCTGCTCCATCACTTCTGGACTCAATGCCATCTCAAGACCCATTCGCGATCCTACCAACTCAACACCACCATGCCCCCTTAGCAGAGGGCTTCTTTCAATCAGACTACCCTTCATCCCTGGGCTCCCCGGCATCTTTGGAAGCACAGCACTCCGAATCTTCTCACAAGCCCGACTTGCCTCTTCTGCCTCCAGATATGAGGGACAACCATCCCTCCTCTTCCTCGGACGATTTTTCCTCCTACTCCAATCTTATCTCTCAGATGGCTCAAGCCCTACATCTCGATACCGAACAGCCTCCGTCTACTGATGCCGACCCCGTGTTCGACGATATCAACCAGGAACGGCCTATTCCCTTGAGCCTTCCTTTTAACAAGTCCATTCTTCAACTCATTAAGGACACTTGGGGGAAACCTCCTTCCACCATGTGATTTCTCGTCTTACCGACAGCCTCTATAGAACCCATGGCGCCAACGCCGAGTTTCTCAACAAACACCCGGTGCCCAACTCTATCATCGTCGAGTCCAGCCAGGCTCGAGCCTACACCAGGTCCAAGCCTACCCCCGCCAACAAGGATGGTAGAAAAATCGACACACTAGGGGAAAGAGTCTACTCCCTGCAGTCCTTCCTGCTTAGAAACATAAGCTATCAGGCAACTATGGGCACTTTTCAATGCCACTTATGGAATTGGGTTCTTCCTCTACTGGACACGGCCCCAGAACCTACGAGGTCTGAGCTCATCAATATCCACTCACAAGCCATCTCTTTGGCCAAGTATCAACGAATTGCTGCATGCCATTCCGCTAAAGCAGGTTCTAAAACTCTAGTCACCTCTATATCCATTCGACACCATGCATGGCTTAAGTCCTCCACGATCTATGATGACACCAAGTCCAGGATCGAGGATCTACAATTCAATGGTGCCAGCCTCTTTAAACAAACGACCGATGACACCATGGAGGACTTCCATAAGAAACGTAAGACAGCACAGTCTTACTCGGCTCAACCAACTACCTCTTACCAAAGTCTTTCTACCGCTCAGGCCAGTTTCATCCCAAGCAATACCAGAACCAAAGATTCCAACCCTATAGGCAGTACCGTCCTCATCAAACTGATAGGTCTCTACCTACCCCCCCAACCTCTGATGGCATCATGCCAACCTCAGAATCAACCCTGACAACGCCAATCCTTCCATAAAGGACAGCGAAAGGGTAAGCAATATTGACAATCACTTTCTTCTCCCTTTCCTGATGTTCCTTTTCACTCACCGCACCATACCAGATTGGCCCCATTTTTTCACCACTGGCAAGCTATCACATCGGACAAATGGGTTCTGTCTATTGTAGCGTCTGGCTACCTCATAGAATTCTCCAATTTGCCCCCTTTGGGGTTCATCCACTACACTCCTTACTTCTCTGCCCTCCAGGACGAGGTTACTAAACTCCTCCAGAAGCGTGCCATTCTACCAATCCCAGCATCAGACTGTCTCAATGGTTTCTACTCAAAGTAATTCACAGTCCCTGAGAAAGATGGTGGCCTCTGTCCTATCCTCAACCTTACTCATCTCAACCGTTTTATCTCTCCCCGCAAATTCTGCATGCTTACGCTGGATTCTGTTGTCCCTTTGCTTTCACATGGAGACTGGTGTTGCGAGCGTGCTGAAGCCCCTATTATCTCAGGCCTCCAGGAGGTGCTCACTCTTCTTCCTTAGTTGCTGCCACCAGGTGTTGCTGTTTCAATACCAATTATTCACTGAGACATGTGTTACTTTGAAACTTAAACTTGTTTATTTGATCAGTAATATGTAATAGGTAAATCACAAGTTGATAATCAATCTCTCTCTCTCTCACTTGATACAAAGAACCCTACTCTCACTGACTTACTGGCTCACTGACTCACAGACTCACATTTTTTTCATACTCCATACACCCCCCTTTTTATCCAAGCCCCTCCCCCCTTAGCACCACCCTCCATTCACTCATTGGCTCCCTCTCCACTGCTCAGCTGTGATGGACAAGTGAGGGCAGGGCTGAACGCTACAACTGGTTCATTATCATCGATCTGCAGGACTCCTATTTCTATCAAAAATTCCTCTGATTCCACTTCAACGGCACCGCTTTCCAATTTTGTGCCCTCCCATTTGGGCTCTCTCCTGCCCCCCCGAACTTTCACCAAGTGCATGGCACCGGTCGCCGCATTTCTTCGCCTGCAGGGAATAAACATCTATCCCTACATCGACGACTGGCTAATCGTGATGACATCGTACCACGACACCATACGAGCATGAGACACAACACTCCACACTCTTCAAGGTCTCAGTTTCAAGATCAACTTCGAAAAATCCCACTTGATCCCGAGACAAACGGCAAAGTTCATCGGCATAGAGATCGACTCTCTGCCTTGGGAACAAATCAGGAAAATACAAAAAGCTGTCCGTCCATTCCAACTTCATCACTCAGTTTCAGCGCACCATGTCCACACCTCCTCAGTCTCATGGCATCCACAACATCCATCGACCAACACGCCAGGATTAAGATGAAGTCCCTGCAGGCATGATTTCTTCCCCTGTTCAATCCAGTGACAGACCCCCCCCCATTTTCGTTACTACTTGTGACACCGGAACTAGCCGCACAACTCAACTGGTGGACCAGTCCGCAGAACCTCATCATCGGCAGACCCTTCTCCCTTCTGCGCCCAATGATACAGGTCACAACCGATGCCAGCCCCACAGGTGCTCACTGCCTCCACGGCCTGTGGTCAAAACAAGAGCTACCACTCCACATAAACCACTTGGAACTGTTAGCGATCATCAGACCCTTCCACGCCTTTCTTCCCCTCATCAAGGGACAAGTAGTGCAGCTGGCAACAGACAACACCACTGCACTCTTCTATGTCAAGAAGCAGGGCGGCACCCACACTCCTTCCCTCCTCTACCTAGCTGTCGACCTATGGGAATGGTGTTATTCCAACCATATCTTCCCTATTGCTGTCCACACCTCTATCAATGACAATACCCTAGCCGATCACCTCAGCCGGCTACCAGCGAGAACCCACGAATGGACACTGAGCGATGTCATATTCCGGCAGCTATGCCGGCATTGGGGCATGCCTTCCATAGACCTCTTTGCCTCTGATGCCAACAAGAAGTGTGCCTGGTTCTGCTCCAGAGCAGGAAGAGATGGCACCTCTCTGGGAGATGCATTCCTGATGGACTGGTCTCACAATCTCCTTTACATGTTCCCCCCTCTACCTACTCCATAGAGTAATTGTCTGTCTCTGACAAGAGCCAATGCGATCCTAATAGCCCCATATTGGCCCCATCAACCATGGTTCACTCACCTGGTCTCCATGTCGTCGGACATGTTCCACCTTCCTCTCCGCCCAGATCTCCTCTCGCTCGACCACGGCCTTGTCTATCACCCCGACGTCGCCTCTCTCAGTCTTGCAGCTTCGAGGATACTCCCGACGTGATGCAGGTTCTCCTTCAGGCTCTTAAACCTTCTACCACTCTCCTGTATGAAAACAAATGGAAATCCTTCCTAAAATATACTCATGGCAATGACTTACCTGCTGTACCTGTCTCCCTGAAGACCCTGTTTACTTACCTCCTTCATCTCTTCAGTTTCGTTCTCTCCATATCCACGCTGAAGGTCTACTTATCAGCCATCATGGTTCATCAACCGGATGACTCCCCCTCCTCCAAGTTGTTCTCCCACCCAACTGACAAAATATTCCTCAAAGGGCTTAACAACGTTCACCCTCCACAACAACGTATCGCCCCCCCCCCGTGGTCACTGCAGCTGGTTCTTAATGCCTTGATGCAGTCTCCATTTGAACCAATGGCGTCTATCGACCTCAAATTCCTCATTCTCAAATCGGCCTTCCTAGTTGCTATCATGTCAAACAAGCCAGCGAGCTCACAGCTCTCCGAGCCGATCCTCCCTTTATCCAGTTTTACCCCAATAAAGTGACTCTCTACTTTGACGTTTCCTTTCTCCCGAAGGTTGTCTCTGACTTCCACCTCAACCAACCCATTATTTTACCTTGCTTCTTCAAATCTCCATCCTCATCACTGGAACATATGCTCCATAATCTCGACATCAGACGTGCCCTGGCCTTCTATGTTGAAAGGACAAAAACTTACAGAAAATCCAATAAACTCTTTGTATGCTTTCATGGCCCAAACGAGGGAGCTCCAGCCTCCTGTCAATCAATAGCATGTTGGATAGTGCAGACTATCTCCCTCGCTTACAAGCTGTTGGGGAAATCCCCACCAGAACATTTGACAGCTCACTCAACCAGGGCACTGTCCACCTCCACTGCCTTTCAACATGGCACCAAGGTTCCTGACATCTATCGTGCTGCTACCTGGTCCACACTGTCCACGTTTGTCAAGCACTACCGGCTGGATGTCGGAGCACGCCAAGATGCTGCATTCAGCAGAGCTGTCCTGTCATCCTTCTTACTGTAATGACCCACCAACCGGTAAGTCCAGCTTGCTAGTCACCCATATGTGTGCATTCACAGAGGCCACGAAGAAGAAAAAGGTTACTTACCTGTAACCATAATTCTTCGAGTGGTCCTCTGTGAATTCACACAACCCACCCATCCTTCCCCCTCTACCATCATGGGTCAATTACATACTTAGTTCTTTCCTTCATACTCGGCGGATAAAATTCAGGAACTGGGGAAGATGGTGGGTGGGAGGAGCATATACCTCGTGGAGGATCACACCATAAAATTGTTACTTTTAGTTCTAGAATCTTCCGAGAGAGTCAGCGCAGGCGCAGACAATACTCATATGTGTGAATTCACAGAAGACCACTCGAAGAACTATGGTTACGGGTAAGTAACCTCTTTATTTCCTTTAAACCCTTTCATTTATAACGAATCTTTAACTATTGCTTTGCTTATTAATCTTTTAGAATTAGCCGCTCCAGCCTTAGGACCAAAGCACACACACCCATTTTCTTTCTGAACTGGCTTTTTGATTCCTTGTCTCTTCAGGCCCGTTTAAATGCTCCATGGCCTGCGATAACAAAATTCCACTCTCTGACGGCCTCACTAAATGCCTTTTATGCCTCGGTGAGGCTGACCAAACCTCCTTGTGCCATCGCTGCAAAAACTTTACTCGTCTCTCGAGACTTAAGCTTCAGCTTTGGGAACAGTCCCTCCAGCCTACTAAGCCTATGGCTCAGTCTTTATGCAAATCCATGCTGCACACTAAAGCCATGGACAAAGCTGTTTCCAAAGTGACAAAACAACATACTTCGGCCACTCCATCCTGTTCCCATCACCAAGAGTCTGCTGCAGGCCCAACATCGACTGCTACAGGGGGTACACAAGCCCAAACAGTCGACATTGAAACCTTCAACATTGAAAGCGGCAACTAAACGAAAGCCATCCACCAACACTTCGTTGGCTCCTGAACCTTCACCACCGAGAAAGGTCTTACAGGTCGAAGCTTTTCAAAACTGTTTCCCCAGCTCCACAGCCTATAGAATCCAGAGACTTGATATTTGTGGATTGTCTCTCAGATGAGGAGGGACTTCCACCTCATCAACCATCTCCATCGCAGTCTCCAGAATGGGAACGAGTCGACCAGCTCACATTCTCTCCTACCAGCCCTCAACAATCCTTGGCCTCTTTGAGTGAATCTTCTCTGGTGGCTTCACCTGATATCCAAGGGACTGAAATGCAACCTGAAACCGTGCCTTATTCTGCCCCAGTAGGCCTACCACTTTGGCCTCCACCACTTCAACAAAGACACCAATCATATAAGAGCATCAACTTGCCTTTTCACGTGGAAACAGATTATGCTCAGCACCATCACTGGGATGTCTTTTGCCCCTATCGGTGCCCAACGGAAAAGCCCGCCAAGCACTATCAACCAGTTGCTTTGTCTGCTCCAGCGGCAGTACCACGTGTCTCTTACACATGGGAATCTTCAGTGTTGAAGTGATCTTATCACCATGATCACCAAGGACTACTTGGCACCAGAGATGAGAGTCTGACTTGAGAGTCAAAGCCTAAGAAATCCAAAAAAGGCAATCACTACTCTTCGGCTTAGGGTGCGTTTGCAAGATATTATTTCCCCACCCAGCAAGATGACTGTGATCGTTCATCTCGCTTGGCATCCATCACTGGCATCCATCTATTCCACCGTGATCCTGTGTGGTCCATCAACGCCTTTACCATCCTGACAGCTCTCTCGACACCGACAGCAAGTTCCATTTCAACACCACTTCGACACTCACCCTTTTGATGCCGACGATCCAACGGTATCGACCTTTGTCCATTGACACCTCGGCAATGTCGATACCCTTCAATGACCCTCAACATCGATCACAGTCCACCGACGAACTATCGGCATCAACATCCCAACGTCAACACCAATACTTCGAGGACCAGCCTCTCAAAGTCGATGTCGATTGAGAGTCGGTTGATTCATGGAATGATGTCGAAATGCCTGACCCCGAATGCCATCTGTATTACTGACATCTCCAGACTCAGACCTGGCAGATGCAGACTCTCCATCACTGACAGAGGAGTTTCAAACTTATGCACAGCTAATGGTGCGCATGGCTAAATCTCTTGACCTCCAAATCCACAGGCCCACAAACGAACCAGTGGACCATTTTTACAATCCCATTTTGAAAGACACTACAACACTAGTCCATATTTCCATGCTTCCATCTCCTCAGCACAGTTAGGCAGTCTTTGACCAAACCAGCGCCCTCTCACTTGGTGTCGAAGCACATTGACAGTCTCTATCAGGTACATGACCTGGGCACTGTTTTCTTACAAAATCAGCCGGCCCTAATTCCCATATTTGTCGAAGCATCACAATCCCATTCTTGACACAGACAAGTCCTGATACCGCCTAATAAAGATAGTAGTTGCATCGACTGTGGGCAGATGATTATACTCCTCCGCTGCCTTCACCATGAGGGTGGCCAATTATCAAGGGGCTATGGGTACCTATCAATATTTTCTTTGGGACAACATGTCTGCCTTTATTGATGCATTCCATGAAGACCAAAAGGTGCTAGCACAAACTTTCCAGCAGGAAGATCTTTCTGTCGCAAAACAACAGATGCTGGCAGCCAGACATACAGTCAACACCACTTTGCCATTTCTCCTGGCTCAGGACTGCTGACTGCGGAGGATGCACGTGTGCGCATTGAAGACCTCCCATTCGATGGGGTAGGTCTCTTTAATGCCGAGACAGATGACATTCTTGAGAATGTCCAGAAAAAGAGGACAGCTGCCAGGCACTGGGACGTCTACCACACATACCAGCAATGCCCTCAACGCACCCAGTGGCGTCAACCTTACAGCTCTTACCAGAAGTTCCAGCATTAACCTCAACAGCAAACATCTTACATGCTGTGGCGATCACCCTACTTTGGCTCATGTAGGAGGATATTTGCATGTACCAATGGAAGCTGGTGAGGTGGAGCCAGAGAAACCAGAAGGGAAGAGTGAAACAGAAAAGAGGAGTTTTGTGAGTGGGTTAGTGAGCGGTTTTGAGTCAGAGATGAGAGTGACTTGAGAAGTCAGTTAGGAAGTTTGAGTCAGAGATGAGAGTCTGAAGTAAAAGTTACTCAATGGGAGAGAGTGTGGTATAGTGAGGAGTTAAGGTAGGCAGTTAAGAGTGTGGAACTTATAGAAAGCTAAGAGAGTTAAGAGTGAAACAAGTTATAACTAATCTAATGAATACTTTAAAGTTTGTGAAGAACCTGTTTAAGTGAACTGTAACCAATAAACTTGTTTTGTTCAACATTATACTCAGCTGGGACCTCAATTTTTCTAATTAAAGGGTGTTGACAGAGGTAAACTGGTGGCAGCAGAAAGAAAAGAATGTGTTGTGGGCCTCAGGCTATTGAAATAATCTGGGGACACGCAAGGTGCACATCACACATGCCTTATTACAAACAGCAACTGTACAGAGCTAAACCTTGTCAACAAACTATAACCAGGCGCAATGACCGCAAACCCAAACATCAGGTTTGACATTCAGCTGGCCGAGATCCACATACAATCTCACACCCTCCTTTGGAAACACCTCTGTGGGAAGACATCAAAATGGATGCTTCGGTCTTCTCCATCATATGAAGCAGTTACTGCATAGAATATCACCACTGTCCCCAGCCATTCCATCCAGTCACACCTCCGTCACAAACCCTGCAAGACAAAATTCGAACACTGTTACTCAAAGATACCATAGAACCAATACCACCTCATCAGACAGACAAGTTTTTTCTCTCTGTGTATTTCACTTTCCCCAAAAAAGATGGAGGCCTCTGTCCCATCCTTGATCTCAGGGAATTAAATCAATACATCACTACTACCAAATTCCGCATGGTTACCCTTGAGTCCGTCCTCCCCCTACTCTGCAAAAAAGACTGGTTCGCAGTCATAGATCTCAGGGATGCCTATTTTCACATATCTATCCGTCCTTCTCACAGGCCCTTTGTACATTTCCAACTCGAAACTCAAGCCTATCAATTCAAAAGGCTTCCATTCGAACTTGCCACAGCTCCCAGGGTTTTCACCAAATGCATGACCCTTGTGGCAGCATACCTTAGGCTTCAGAAAATTCACATTTTTCTGTCCATTGACGACTGGCTCCTCATAGCTCCCTCCTGTTACAAGGCACAACAGGACATCTCCTTCACCTTGTCTCTCCTCCAGGATCTCGGCCTTGCAGTAAACCTGCAAAAACATGTATTGAAATCTGCCTCTGAAATTACTGTACAGTGGTGCCCCACATGACGACGATAATCCATCCCATTGTAATAGCTATTTAGCAGAATCGTCATGCGAAAACCCTTTCCCCATTGGAATGCATTGAAACCTCGTTTAATGTGTTCCAATGGGGAAAATACCTCGTCGTCCAGCGAAGATTGCCCATAGGGAAGCCATTTTACGAGTGCCGATCAGCTGTAAAAATGACTGTCCTGCGAAGCATGGGTCCGGAAAACACAGGGTAGCCATTTTGCGAAGCCGACAATCAGCTGGGGGAAAATCATCGTCTTGCGAACAAACGGTTCGCGAAGCACAGACCTAATCAATGTCCAGCGAAAATCCCCCATTGGAATGACTGTTTTGCGAATCGCTATAGCGATTGCAAAAAGTCATCATTATTCGGATTCATCATTTAGCGGGGTCGTTGTATTGTGAGGTACCACTATAATTGTATAATTTGCTTTAGGATAAGGTATAGGGTACAGTCATGGACAATGAGAAACAAATGAAACAAAAAAATCAATAAGTGGTCTGTTTTTTCTCCTTATTTATGATTTTCCCATATCTAAGGGAAAAAATAGTATCAGTAAAATACTTCCTTATTTCTACTAAATTAAATGCTGTGTTGAACTAAAGCTGTTCTTCCAGACCACATTGTCACACTTTTCTGTATTGCAGTATAAAGGGCATTAGCTTTATTATTCTCATTCTGTCAAGAGTAACTGCACAAGATCAAAATATCCTCAGTAAGCCAAAGGGTAGGCATGCAACAAAGAGCAAAAAGGCAATGATGAACTTGTCTATTTGAAGGAGATTGCTGATGCCAGCTCAGATGAAGATGAGAGTCCCATGTGCCAGAAACCACCAAGAAGAGAGACTCCTGTGGCCAAGAAAGCAACTGAAGGTAATTGATTTTTAGTGTCTTGTTCACATAACCAAGTACAGTGGTGCCTCGCTTAACGATGTTAATTCGTTCCAGCGAAATCGCTGTGGAGCGAAAACGTTGTAAAGCGAAATAAAAAAGCCCATTTAAACGCATTGAAAACCCCTCAATGCGTTCAAATGGGCTGAAAACTCACCATCCAGCAAAAATCCTCCATGGGGTGGCCATTTTTGCTGCCTGTAAAGCGAGGAATCCGTCCAAAAACACAGCAGCCGGTGCCCATTTTAAGCAGGTGGTGGCCATTTTGAAACCCGACGATCAGCTGTTTTTGATCGTTGTAAAGCGAAAATCGGTTCCCAAAGCAGGAAACCGATCGTTGTTAAACCAAAAAAAAAAAACCATTTAAAACATCATTTTGCAATCGCAAAAACTTAATTGTACAGCGATTTCATCGTAGAGCAGGGCAATCATTAAGCGAGGCACCACTGTAGTGTTTCCAAATCGCCCAGAAGCCCATTTCAAATTTTTAAGAGGTGTCTGGGGTGCTTAAAAAAATGTCCTATGGGTGGAATATAGCCAATAGCAAAATGTTGAGAAACCAACCCACCCTTTTTTTCTGTGAGTGAGCATTCTCTCTGGTTGCTTTCTCTATATTTTTCTTTGTATCTCTATCTGCTTTCCCCACCCCACTCCTTATCTCTTCCTTCCACTTGCTCCCCAGTTCTCTTCTCTTTGGCTTCCAGGTTTTCCCCTCCTCATCATTTTACTTCCCCACCCCCAAACTTCTCCCCTCCACTTCCTTTCCCTGAATTCTGCCTCTGTTTCCCCAGGATTTCTTGGTAAAACCAGGTCTTGAAAATTAAAATAAAACTAGCAGGCATGTGTACAAAAACTGCAGTACATAAAACTCTACATTTTGTTGCTGCAGAGTTAAATCTGTAAATTAAAGCAAGAGAAAGATCTTGAAGCACTAAAAGCATTTGTAAAATGGCTGAGGGAGCAAGAAGGTCTTCAGCTGCCTACCTTTTTGGCGGGACAGTTTTCTTGCTTCTGCTGTCAGAGGAACTTGGCTAGGTATTTTGGGAATCTTCAACACTCATGCAATAGCCACATTGTCCAGTGCAGCTCTGGATTTCATGGTTGACAACCACAGGCTTCTTTCATTTAGTTTTATATCAAGTTTTGTATATTAAGCCATCAGCGTTGTTTCTGCTTTCCAGATTACCTGTGGCTAGAAAATTTAGTGAAATTCCATTGCTTTGATGGCTCAGAAATAGTCCACTGTGGAAAATTTTTTTGAGTGGGAAACGCGTTCACCAGGCGCAATAACCTACCGAAAGAGATACATATAAAATTCTTAAGGAGAACAGTTAAAGAAAAGCTGCTTCAAGTAAACAGAAAAAAGAGCTCACAATAAGAGGAACCAAAATTAATATACTGAAACAGGTACCTTGGAGCATGCAAAAGAAAACACAAGAATACAGTGATGCCCTGCTTGACGATTGCCCCGTTTGATGCTGAAATCGCTTAACAATGCCTTTTTTGCGATCGCTATAGCAATCGCAAAACGATGATTCAATGGGTTTTTTATTTTGCGACGATCATTTCCATGCTTCGGGAACCGTTGTTTCGCTGGACGATGATTGAAAACAGCTGAAAATGGCTCCCCGCTGTTTTCAGGACCGATTCTTCGCTTTACAGGCATCACAAAATGGCCGCCCTATGGAAGATCTTCGCAAAATGAGCAGGTATTTCCCACATTGGTGTAAGCAATCCCCCAACTCCAAGGAGATTAAGGGGAAGCCGGAGAAGGAGAGATTCCAGAAAATTAGTCAGTCCTTATGAGCTAAGACGAGCCCTAGATCTCAGCCAGGCCCTGCACTAATTTTCCTTCCTCAAGTCCATCCCCTTTGTTAAGTAAAAACAAGAAACACAGACAATCCATGAGTTTACACTCAGGCAAATCTGGGCTCTATGTGGTAGCAAATACACATGGCCAATTAGATAGGTTAGTCTGTTCAAGAAACCAATGCATGCAATTCCAAAACATTACTGCTTTATTAAGACATATGGTTCAGAAAAGAATTCAGATTATAATAAAGCATTCCAGTTAGAAACATTTTCATATCAAGGCTGACATATCACTCCCACCACTCCAGCTATAAAAATAAAACAAGAAATGCATTCTAAACTAGGATAAAGCATAAGCGTAGTCATTCTTATGTATCCTGAGACTTCACAGTCCATAGTCCAACAGGTAAGGTAAAATCCAGTTGTAATCCATTAGTCCATGTTGGCAAAAAGGCTCCATTCAAAAGTTATAATCCATTTTGGGAAAAAGCACATGTCTGTCCTTTCTCAGTCAAACTCCATCTTTTTTCCCACTTCTACCAACTTCCTTCTTCCCAGGATGCCTCATATGGAACACCCCCTCCTGGGTCTTGTCCCGCCTAACTTTCTCATGGGAGCTTGAGTTATCATGTTTTGTAGCAGAATTATTATGACTACCAGGAATGTAACTCTCTGGCTCTCCTTAGCAACTAGATAACCAGAGAACGAAGCTTCTCTGACACAGAATGTAAAATTTTCCTACCACAGACACAGACATTAAATCAAGATGGATGCTATTGGGACAATCTTAGGACTACATATCCCATTCTAATACCCATAAAAACACAAATCATTACAATTGGAACGCATTGAACCGGTTTTCAATGCATTTCAATGGGTTTTTTTTCGCTTGACGACGATATTGCTTAACAGTGATTTTCCTGGAACGGATGATCGTTGTCAAGCGAGGCACCACTGTATTCTTTTCTAACCAAGATACTACTAGATAGGAAAATACCATTCCAGTGGTGAATCCCAGAAGGACTGCTTTTGAAGTGGCAATCCAGAAGATACAATCTTAATAGTAAAATGAAAGCCAGAAACTTCACGATGGAAATGAAACAGGAATTGAAACTATCAGAAGAAGATCTATAATTCTCGAGTGAAGAACCAGAAGAAGAAGAGGAGGAGGAGAAACAAGAAGCGATAGGAGATGGAAGACAAAGGAAGTTGTCTCCAGTGGGGAGAACCTAGGGAAAGGAACAGAGAGATTTAAAAGGTAGTAAAAATCGTCAAGATGTCTAAACAAGTTAAGCGTCTCTCAGTGAATGTGAAAGGACTCAATTCACCCCAAAAAAGAAGGAAAATATTCAGCAAACTCCTCAAAGCTAAGGTAGATATCATATTTATCCAAGAGACTTATATTAGAGAAAAGGATGAAAAACTGTTAGAAAATCCAAAATTGGGTAAAGTCTTTATAGCCTCAAGAAAACAAAAGAAAAAAGGAGTGGCTTTGTATATTAAAAAAGAGCTAGATCCGGAATTGGTGTTTGCTGCTGAGGATGGGAGATTACTGATAGTAGAAATCTCTAAGGAACATATACGCACCAAATGAAGCCTGAGGTAAATTTTATCTCCAACTGAAGAATCAATTAATACAAAGGCCAGAACAAAAATATGCATTATTGGAGACTTCAACGCAATAGTCAACAAAGAGAAGGACACATCCAAGGCAACTGGAAATGGGAGGAAAAAGACGAGGAATATGATACCTAAGGTGTTCCTAGAAACGGCAGAAGAATTAAACTTAATTGACCTATGGAGACTCAGAAATCCGAACAGAAGAGACTATACATTTTACTCAAATAGACATAAATCATGGTCAAGAATAGATAATTGTTGGATATCAGCGGAAGCTACACATCAAGTAGAGGATACTGAAATATTACCAAATACATATGCAGACCACAATCCAATATTGATGACATTAGGACAAAAGACAAGGAGAGGCTTTTGGAGACTTAACACACAATTATTGAGAGAAGAGACCTTCCTGAATAAAATTAAAAATGAGATGAAATTTTTTTTCCAAATCAATAAACCTCAGGATACAGGGATGACAGCGGTATGGGATGCAGCCAAAGCATATTTTTGAGGTTATGCAATAGGATATAATACACAAAGAAAAAAGGAAAGGAATAAACAATATCAAACCCTAATAACATCCCTAAAAAAAGAGGAAGTGGAGCTGAAGAAGGCACCAACAAATAAGGGACTACTTAATAAAATATATTACAGCATAAAATTAATTTACTAGAACACGAACAGATGGAGAAGAAAATTAAATTTGCAAGGCAAAAATTCTTTGAGAATGTAAATAAACCGGGAATATGGCTAGCCTACAAAATAGAGAGAGAGAAAAAAAACAATGATCACAGCAATACTTGACAAGCAATGAAAGGAAATACACAAACAAAAGTAGATTGAAAAAGAAATTCATGAATTTTTCACCAAACTTTATAGGAAAAGAGAAGGAGAACAAGAGAGATGAAAAAATTATCTGAATAATATTCCAGAATGGAGGCTAAATTATCAACAATTGGAGAAATTGAATGAACCAATTAGAATAGAAGAGACTGGAGAAGCATGGAGGAAACAAAAAAGTGGGAAATCCCCTGACTTCCAGCAAAATATTACAAGGCATTTGAAGAAACTCTGATTCCACAATTCAAGAAACTGATTGAAGATGTTCAGATTAAAGGGGAAATCCCAAACTCATGGAAAGAGGCATATATCTCTCTCATAAATAAGGACGGGACAGATAAAAAGCAAATTAAGAATTACAGACCAATCTCTCTCTTGAAGGTTGATTATAAGATCTTCACAACCATTTTAGCAACAAGATTAAAGGGGATACTTGAAATAATAATGCATAAAGATCAAACAGGCTTCATACCTAAAAGGAAACTGTCATCAAACATAAGGACGATAATAGACATATTGGAATACTATGAAATGCATCCGGAAAAGCAGCTGATGTTAATCTTCCTAGATGCAGAAAAAGCCTTTGATAACATTAATTGGGAGTTTATGTTGTCACAACTAGAGAATGGCCTTTGAAGGAACATTTTTGCAAACAAGTAATACAATATATACTAAGCAAGTAGCCAAGATAAAAATTAATAGTAACTTAACTGAAAATATACAGATTGAGCAAGGCACAAGACAGGGATGTCCGCTATCTCCCCTACTATTTATTTTAATATTGGAAATACTGAACAGACAAGTTAGCGATAATGAGGCAATTAAAGGACTTAAAATCAGAGGAGAAGAATTTAAGCTACAAGCGTACGCGGATGACTTAGCGATAATACTAGAAAATCCCTTAGAAAATCTGGAAGATTTATTGAGAGTCATAGAAGAATTTGGACAGGCAGCTGGTTTAAAAATAAATTACCAAAAAACAAAATTTATGACAAAAATATAAAGAAAGATGTGGAAAAATTAACAAGGAACTCCAATTTTGAAGTGGTGAAAAAAACCTAAATATTTAGCAGCTGTTATCACCAAAAACCAAACAATTTAATGAAAGAAAATTATTTAGCAATACAGAAAGAAATTCAGAAAAATTTTGAGGAATGGAGCAAATTACAACTCTCATTTGTGGGAAGAATATCAACAGTAAAAATGATGGCTTTACCAAAACTATTATTCTTATTTCAAAATCTCCCAATACTATTGAACTTTAAGTACTTTAAGGACTTGGACAGCTTTACATCAAATTTTGTCTGGAAGCCTAAGAAGTCAAGAATAAAACTTAAATTGCTACATGAACTGAAAGAAATGGGGGGCAGGATTACCAAATTGGTTGCTATATTATAAGGCTTGTGCTATGACCTGGATAAAAGAATGGATAACTCTCGAAAATAAAATACTTATGAAATTGGAGGGACATAATCTAAAAATGGGATGGCATGCATATGTATGGTATGGGAAACATAAGAAACATTCACATTTTGGAGAACACATTCTCAGAAAGGTTTTAGGGATAGTATGGCAAAAATTTCAAGCACAAACCTATAAGAAAATTCCATTGTGGGTGGCGCCTATAGAAGTGTTCACGCTAAAAGTGTTAAGCCAGAAAGGAGCACTGACTACATATACAAATCTGTTAACTAAATAACAAAAGATAAAGGATAAAGAAGAGTTAGAAAAATTGGGTGTGGCTGCTGATTGGTGGTCAATGGCGAAATTAGAATCATGATACAAAAAAGAAAAAAAAAAGATAAAACTGTGGGTGACTTCCGGTTCCGGCTCAGCCAGGCAGCACGCTCATGGCTAAGCAGCGGTGATTTTATCTTTATTCTATATAATTTTATATGCTTTTATCATTTTTGTTTAGCCGAAGCTCCTATTTTACTCCAGTTGGAGACATGATTTTAACCTTGGCAAAAGTAAACAGAGAGATAATGACCACTGGAGCTGCTGAGAGAAATTAGAAATACTTCCTGCCTCTGTATCACAAAATTTAAACAACTGAAGCCTGGGAAGAAAACAGAAGAAAATAACACCAGTACTGCGGACATAAGCACCTGCTTGAATCAAGTCTGCGAGAAAAGCATTTACTTTGTTTGGGAAAAGCCATGTGCCTTTGAGGGGTTGTTCGGCTTATAGCAGGGGCCTTGATCTGCTGTCTTCGTCAATCTACAATTGGCTTACAGTGAGTAAAAGTACTCCAAGGAACAGGGTGGAATAACCTGCCTTCTGAAGGCCTATGTTTGAAGTGTTTTACCGGGGCTAAGAAGTTTTTTTTTTTTTTTTTACACAGCTGCTACTGACTGTAACTGTGAAACTCATATTCTTCTCCCTTTGAGCGGAAGTTTGTACCTACAGAAGTAGAAGGGGTTACTAAATAAGCTAAATTTCTGGAGTATAATTATGGTCACTACCAGGACCAAAAAAACCTATGGCAAGATAAAAAAGGCTCCTAAAAAGCCAAACCAGGTATCAATAGCAGACTTCTGTGTGGCCTCAGATCTTACTAGTCAACGCAAATATGCTTCCTCTTATAATCAAAGACCACTGAGGGAATTTACATCAAGTACTCCACTCACTCTGGACAATGTAGGCATAAATAATGGAGAGACATACCAGGAGGTTGCAGTCGGAACTCCGCACTCTGGAGGAGAAATCGGAAATTGGTCTCTGGATCCAGAACTCCTAGAGAAGGCTCCCTCTGCCTCTGTGGAATCACTCTATAAACATCTAAATCTATCAACACCTGGACCCATGGAGAACCTTATGGAAGAAAAAATAGGTCTCCAAGATGCTCAAGGGCCCGAGAGTGAACAAACTAGGAGTATTTATACCCAACTGCGTGATCAGTGCTTTCTCTCAGCTAAATCCAACCAAACAATTTTCAGCAACCTGCATGATCTAAAGAAAGAAATCGCTGATATTAAAGCAACACTACAATGCATTGCTGACATGATAAAGTTGGGGATTCTAAAAGCAGCACCTCCCTCAAACCCTCAATACTGAACAGAGAGGACTTCAGGGCACAAAAGATCAAATACAAAAAGATAACTCCCCAGCCTTTAAAGGTCAGAGTTACCTGCAGTTATCGGAAAAAACAACTCAGGACCGAATGCCCATCTCTGGGATGACCGCAAAGGCCTGGGCAGACCCATATGACCGAAGTAAGGACACAGAGGGACCTGACCTGATATCCTCCAAACAAGAGCTAATAACCATAGATGAATGGTGGGGAAACACCCCAGAAGAATCCTATCCCCAGCATCCACTTGCTGTGACAGCATGCAAGGAAATTATACAGAGAGAAAACCCCCAACCGTCAGCAACCTCAGACAGTGAAGAGTCCATTCCGATTGAAACCCCATCACTCAAGCCCACGAACCATATCACCATCTACAACTGGCCACTAAGAAAATCAAATGGCACCTGGGCCTCCAATTCATAAGTACTGCAGATAATAACAGAAACTCTGGGCGAAGAATGGGATGCTCAAACGAACACAAAATGTTACTGTATTTATCCCAGTAAGCCCAGGCAACTAAGAGGTAGGGTGCACATGATCTTCACCAATAGTAAACAGGCCCATCATTTCTGGAGCCTGTTATACAAGTTTGAAAAAATAGCACTATCATTCAAATGGGGAATACATACAACTTACTCAAATATCAACCCCCGACCGATCACAAAATTGGATGCCTATAAACTAACAAATAAATCCAGAGAAACTCTGGTCCCAGAACAAAGAGATGGCCCCTCAGCCGCTTCCATAAGGACGATAACAGCTGAAAATCCCAGCTATGACCTGCACAGATATAGGGCTGAAGCTCCCATCATATACAACAGTTCACCTTCCAAAACTAAATCAGATGGCAGAAGAAAGGAAATGTACACCAATTTTGCAACCTTTCCAAACAGTATCCCAATTAACAAGCCCCGTGACTTTAGAAGCAAAAGAAAAAACCAGAGAAATCAGGTGAAAATGCTCTCAAGGCCAAGGCATCTTTCAAAAGGTATTATATCCCCCAGAAATGACAGAATATACAATCTACACAAAGAAAAGACACATCCAGCTTGCTCAATTGGAACTATTTCCGATTCCACCTCCGAGTGGCATATGGGCAATAGATATGCCCCTTTAGCAGCTTTTCCCCAGAACTGACTATTGGAAGGCAAAAAACAAAAACATTTGAAGAAGCCTTCACCCTGGAACATAGCAGGGGGAAAAAACAAACAAAAAGTTCAATTTCACAAAGATCCCATAGTTCCAAACTTAACGACTACCTACCCAGGTAGAGCTGAAAGATCCTCCTTCAGTAAAGAGACACAAAGAAATCAAAACAATAAAGACTGGGCCCGTAAAGATTATCCTTTACCCACATCAGCTACTCGCTTCACCTACAGAGGATGTCAGTCATCAGATGTATCCCAGCCTACTCTGGAGAAGCTAAGGATATACAAGGAAGGGAACCCCATTAAAACTCTCCCTGCCACAAGAGGGGAAATGACCTCAAAAGCAGAAGAACTGATCATTCAGGAGCGAAATGGGGCACCAGACACTCAAGTATGGCGTTGTGCCCCAGAAAGTAACCAAAAATCTGCATCTAAAGTTGAACTTTTATCATGGAATGTGGCAGGTTGCTTTCTTTTGCAGCAAATATGACATCATTCTTCTGCAGGAAACATGGTCTGACAAAGATATAATACTAGATGGTTTCAATTCTTTCATCGTAAAGGCAACACCAGGGCACGGACCGGGGAGACTGAAGGGGGGACTGAGCATTCTGGTATCAACGGCTCTGAAAGTGAAATCTACGATGAAACCCCCCTTGAGACAGCTGGCCATGGCAGTAGTACTCACAGGAAGTATGAAAACCCTATTGATCATTAACATATATTTACCTCCTACATCTAGAAAAGCAGAAGTAGAAGGAAATTGGACAGACCTTGAAAACTGTGTAAGAGAGCTTATCATGGAACATCCGGATGCTTTGGTCCTGGCTGGTGGGGATCTAAACGCCCGTATGGGACCAGATGACGACTATCTGGGAACCAAATTCAAGATGATAGCCAATATAAGAAACGATAATGTGAGGACACTGAGTCAGGAGAGGGCATCTAAAGATCAACGTGCAAACTTTGCTGGGGCCTGTCTGTACAAATTTGCCTACAGATTGGGCCTCTCAGTTCTAAATGGCACAATCACAGGTGATACCCCAGGAAAATACACATTTATGGCAGCATCCAAAGCTAGTACAATTGACTACATCCTGGTGTGTAGGGGGCTCCTTTCCATGGTTGAAACTCTCCAAGTACTGCCTTACATGGAGGGGGATCATTTCCCCCTACATCTAAGTTTTCACCTAAACATTAGAAATCTAGACACAGAACCAAGATATCATACTGAAATCACAGCATTAGAAAGAGTGGGTTGCCGAGTAAGATGGTCACCTAAACTGGCACAAAATTTAAAACAGTTTTAACCTCGGAAAATCTGATTGATGCCCTTAATCCAGTAGGAAGCCAGACAGCCCACCAGAATCCTATAGATACATATGAAACTCTCTTACAACAGCTAAATCCGCACCTTGTCCACTCATACAGCAGAAACCTTCAGAAATCATATAACCGATCCAAACCTTGGTTCAATCAAAACTGTAAGGCAGCAAAACAATTAGTAAATCAGACATACCAGGAATACCTGAGAGCAGAAGACCATGTCAAAAAAGAGGCCCTCCTAAAACTATTGATACATAAAAAAGAATACAAACAGCGGATACAATACAGTAAAAGAAAACACACGAGAGAACTATGGAGGAAGTTGATAGACGCAGCAAAAGACAAAAATCCATCCCCTTGGAAACTAATCTCAGGCAGACTATCAGAGCCCAAACAACCTTTATCCTCTTGTATTCCACCAGATAAATGGGTATCCCACTTTACAAGTATGTACGAGGATGTCATTGTACCCCCTTTTTCACTAATGCTTGGAAGCACTCCCAAATGGCCCCCGGTGACCCCAGGTGAAATAATAGCTCACATAGATCAGCTAAAAAATGGAAAAGCCCCAGGCCTTGATGGCATCCCACCAGAACTCCTAAAAGAAAACAAGATATGGTGGGGCTCTTTTCTAGCACCTCTCTTCACCCATATCAATGACACAGGCCATATCCCAATATCATGGAAAACAGCCATAGTGGTCCCATTTTATAAGAAGGGGAAAAGGGAAGATCCAGCCAACTACAGGCCAATAGGTTTGCTGAATATTATAAGCAAACTATATGCAAGGCATCTCCTAGACAAACTCCTGGAGTGGCTCGAAGGAAAAAATATCATTGGGGCAGAACAAGCAGGCTTTCAGCCAGGGAGATCCACAATAGAACAATGCCTAATCATACAACATCTTATAGAAAAATACTCAGCCAAAGGAGTAACATCACTTTATGCCGCCTTTGTGGACTTTAAATCAGCATTCGATTCTATATCGAGAACACACCTCTGGGACAACCTAACAAACTCATCTATAGACAAAAGACTTCTATATCTAATCAGGGCCCTACATGAAGAAACATACTTGAGAGTCAGGTGCAGCAGACAAGGACACCTCACGGAATCTGTGCAAACGCACAGAGGTGTTAAGCAAGGCTGCCTATTGGCACCAGCATTATTCATCTTTTACATAAATGATTTATCTAGCTGGCTTAACACCGCTGATCTCCATTCTCCTAAACTTGTAGATAGAACAGTGCCAGCTTTACTCTATGCTGATGATACAGTAATTCTATCCAGAACCCCCATAGGGCTGAGGAGAGCACTTAAGAAGCTTGCCTCATACTGTGAATATAAATCCCTAACCATCAAATATCAGAAGACCAAGATAGTCGCCTTTGGACAGAGACCTGAGATTCGGTCATGGCAAATAAATGGGCACAGTATCGAGCAGGTGAACAGCTTCAAATATCTGGGGGTAGTACTACAGGCCTCGGGGTCTAGGCTTCAGCACAGTAAATTTGTGGCAGATCAGGGAGAAAGATCGGCAAATAGTATAGTAAAATTCCATCTCTCCCAAAGAGGGTCCTTTATACCAGCAGCCCTCAAACTCTATAAAGCAAAGGCTCTAGCTCAGCTGCTGTACGGCTCATTCATGGGGCCACCCAGCTCTCACTTTGCATCACAAGAAATAGTTCAATCTAAATTTTTAAGAACAATACTCCAGGTCCCCAGATGTGTGTCAAATGCAAGGATAAGGCTAGAAACAGGATGCCTTAAAGTAGAAGCCTGGATTAGGATTCAATCTATATATGTGTGGCTAAAGGGACAACTAAACCCAAAAGGCCTATTTTCCTTGATATTCAATGATAACTACCAATCTGAGTGGGTTAAATTGGTCCAGGGATACTTGGGGAAAATTGGCCTCTCACCTCAGGCACTCTTTTCTTCTGGAATAGAGCAGGCAAAACAAATAGTTAAGCAAAGAATAGAGGACAATGAATATCAAACAAACCTCTCTAGCATTCAAAACATGGCGGTAAGGACTTATATCAAAAACTGTATGGAGCCGGCCAAATACCTAACATCGTTGGAAATTAAAGGAACTAGAAGAGCCTTTACTTTGGCAAGGTGTTTGGCCCTCCCCTCTGCTGTACTAGAAGGGAAGTATAAAAATACCCCTTTTGCTGAAAGGTTATGCTCCTGCCACCTGAGGGAGATCGAGACCATACAGCATATGTTCTTCACCTGCCCGTTGTATGAAGCAGTGCGAAAAGAGACTATAACCCCCTTAATAGATAGATTGCCAGGACGTTCGGAGGGAAATAGGCTTGAGTTCCTCCTTTCAGATGTTAATGTGCAGATCACCTGTCGGGTTGCGAGGTTCTGTGTTGCAATACTTCGGATGCGGAAGTCAAATATCAAATAGATTGCAGTCTCCAGTTGTGTGTATGCCATCATGTTTTAATGGAATACTGACAGTTAAAAATTCTAGTGTTTTATAAGGTTTTATACTTATGTGACTGGTCTAAGGACCGTAAATAAAATTCTATTCTGTTCTAAAAAAAAAACAACAACAACTGTGGGTTTCTTTGAAGGCAGGGTGCAGGTGGACAGACTGTGGATATATACTGATGAGAAAATAATCAAAAATGTATACATATTTATTAGAATATGATTTAGAGGATGAGAGGGTGAAAGAGATGATGGTAAAATGGGCAAAAAAATTTGGATGTAACATAGGTATTGATGACTGGACTAAGATGTGGAAAGAAAGTTATAAAACCAGTAAATCTTAGAGAAAATATCCTCAAAATGTTTTATAGATGGCATTATAAACCTGTAAGACTGGCAAAAATATCAGAGGGTAACAGCAATATGTGTTGGAAGTGTAAAAAAAATGCAGGAACATGCGAAAAAGTCAAAAAATATTGGACACAGGTGTGGGAAATAGTGAAAGAAATTACTCAGCAGAAATTAGATATAAAACCTGAAGTGGCATTATTGAATATCATGCCGGAAATTAATGATAAGAAAATGAAATACAGTGATGCCCCACATGACGATGACCCCGCTAAATAACGAATCCGCAGGACAATGACTTTTTAGCGATCGCAAAACGATGTTTCCTATGGGGATTTTTGTTTGACGACATTAGGTCCGTGCTTCGCAAACCGTTTGTTCGCGCGATGATGATTTTTCCAGCTGATTGCCGGGTTTCTAAAATGGTTGCCCTGTGTTTTCTGGACCCATGCTTCGCAGGGCAGCCATTTTAACAGCTGATCGGCACTCAGAAAATGGCTTCCCTATAGGCAATCTTTGCTGGACGACGAGGTAATTTCCCCATTGGAACGCATTAAATGGGTTTCAATGCACTCCAATGGGGAACTGTTTTTCGCATGATGACGATTTTGCTTAACAGCTATTTCAGGGGAACGGATTATCATCATCATGTGGGGCACCATTGTGTTGTCTAATGTACATACAGCAGCCAAATTACTCTGAGCCCACAAATGGAAAAGCGAAGAAACCCCAACGATAAAAGAGTTGTTAAGGAAGCTATGGGACATAGCGGAACTGGACACACTCTCAGGAGCATTACGGGAACAACGAAGAGACTATGTAAAACAAAGCTGGAAACTAATATATATTTAGGCCCAGAGGAGAACAGGAGTTTAGGGCAAATTTGATTAGATATGTATATGTATTCAATTCACACTGGAAACCCAGCCGGATAGAACAGAGAATCAATGAAGCTGGAGTCTCTGACTCTAAAGGGGGGAGGGGTTAGCTTAGTAGGAGGGTATTTCTTTTTTGTGTTGGTCTTTTAGTTGTATGTTTAGTAGTATGTTAAACGAATTAAAAAAGAAAATACAGTGGTGCCTCGCTTAATGAGCGCCCCATTTAATGACGAATCCGCATAGCGATGAAGATTTTGCAATCGCAAAAGCGATCATATTGCAATGTTTTTAATGGTAAAAAATCGCTTTGCGATGATCAGTAAGCTGTTGCGCTTACCAATTTTTGCATAGCGATGTTTTCAGAACAACTGGTCGGCAGTTCCAAAACGGCCGCTGGAAAAATGGCCGCCCGCTGTGTTTTCGTGCCGATTCCTCGCTTACCGCGCAGCGAAAATGGCGGCCATATGGAGGATTTTCGTTTAAAGGTGAGTCTGAAGCCCATAGGAATGCATTAAACGGGTTTTAATGCATTCCTATGGGCTTTTTCTTTTTGTATAGCGACGAAATCACTTTGCGGCGATTTTTCTGGAAAGGATTATCGTCGCTATATGGGGTACCACTCTAGTCCACTTTAGAATGTGATGAATCTAAATTATGTTCTGATAATTATGGGCAAATGTTCTGATGAAGTACTGTAGGTCATAATTCTGTTAATACTTTAGTAAGTCTTTGGAATCTTGAGGTGACTCAGATAGTTGACATGAGGTAAAATACTGCAAGGCCAAGGCTGGGGAAATGTTGCCCATGCCTTAAAAGCGGACTGGTCCATCTGATGTTGGTACGTCACAAGAGATTGGAACAAATCATTAAGCTGTCAATTTAAGAATATTCGGGGGGGGGGGAAACTTTGATCAAATGTAACTACTGTGTTTCCCCGAAAATAAGACAGGGTCTTATATTAATTTTTATTCCAAAAAACGCAGTAGGGCTTATTTCAGGGGATGTTTTATATTACAGTCATGTCATCTTCTTCTGGTTGCTGCACAATGCTGCACAATGGTGGAGGGCGAGGTTTCACTTAACTGGGGCTTATTATTGGGGTAGGACTTATATTACGAGCATCCTGAAAAATCATACTATGGCTTATTTTCAGGTTAGATTTTATTTTCAGGGAAACAGGGTAGCATGGATTTCTTAAGCACAAGTCATGCAAGAATCTTATCTCCTTTCTTTAGAGAGTTATTAGTTTGGTACATCAAAGGAATACTGTGGGTGTACTATATATATTTGATAAGGTTTGTTGGCAAGTTGGTGGGTGGTACCTGGTTGCTAGATCTCGCTCATAGGGTTATTATCAGTGCCTCTGACAGCTGGACAAAAAGGGCAAGGATTGAAGCTTACCCACTGCTTGCACTGCTAGGGTATTTAAGTGACCATGGATAAGAGAAGTCTTTGATTCAGAAGAGGGCCAGTTTGGTGGTAGCCTGCCAGACGATGAGTTAAAAACACTTTGTGTTACAGTAGATGCAACAACAATACAGATTTATATATTTTTTTAAAAGAATATTTCTTTCATGTACAGTGGACCCTCGACTTACAGACAGCTCGGCTTACAGACTTTTCGAATTACAGACTTCTCTGGCTGCAAAATGTAGGTTCGACTTGCAGCCTGAGAATCGACCTACAGACCACAAAAAAACCAAAATGGAACAAAAATGGAACAAAAACAGCCGGTTACGGGATTAATCGGTTTTCAATGCATTGTAGGTCAATGGAGACTTGACCCACAGACTTTTCGACCTGCAGCCACCGTTCCAATATGGATTAATTCCATAAGTAGAGGGTCCACTGTATCAGATCCCTATAACTTGCAGCCTAAGACTGCTAAAAGAGACTGTTGAAAGTTTGGGGCAAGGTGTGGACATCTGAAAGAACTAGAAACATAGGGAGACACACACATCAACATTCAGCTCATCAATGTACTACCTCACACACATCAAATACCAATAAAAATCATTTATTTATTTATTTTATTTATTTACAATATTTTTTAGCTGCACCATTGCCAGTGGCTTCATGTAGCAGCAAAAGCAGCAGCAGACAAGGACAGCATGGATTCCCACCCACACCCCACACCCCACCCATGGATTCAAACTGGCTTTTCACATGTATCCAGACATATGCTTGCAGACTTTTAAAACTAATTTTCTTTAATATATTCTTTCTTTTAAAAACTGTGATATTTTAGAGTTGTATTCTATGTCTTTTATTTTGCTATTTTAGGCTTTAAACTCCTGCATTTTTATAATATATTTGAAACATTCTCATTGTTCTTTTTACTCTTAAAATATATTTCTACTGTATTTTGGATTGACTTCTGAGTATTTGCCTGCAATTTAAGTTTAGTTTTCATAATTTTTTAGCATGCGTGCCTAAAAATTTTCTCATAGATGTTTTCTTCAGCTCCACTTCTTACAGTGGGCATAAAAATATAAAAATAGAAATATTGGTCTTTCTGATGAGAGAGAGGAGAGTATAAGCTTTAGTAATTCTGTTGGATAGAAGAATCTCTAAACCAGTTCTCAGTCTTAAGATCATGTTGCCTTCTGACTCCATATTCAAAGCAAGACAAAGATCTGAATAAAACAGTTTATTGAGATATTATGAACAGCAGGGAAAGGAAAAGCCTTTTCAACAAATCGTGGGATAAACTAACATTTATTCATTCATTCATTCAACAGGAGCTTGTCTCTATATACTTTGTGCTGGTTAATTTAAGAGTGTGAATGTGTAGTATCAGTTTGACTGTTGGCTGAGTCTTAACTTGAGGCTTATGAATCTTATGCTCTCTTGAAATGTTTTATAGAATCCAGCCTCCTAGAAGAGTTTGAGGGACCAACAAGCACTTTACAATCTGAAGTTAATACAGACTGCAAGAAGGAACACCCTTTTTCCAGTGCCACTTTGAACAGTGGAAAACAGTGCAAGCACCTATTCTGGATTGACAAAACACTTATGGAAAAGATTGAGAGAGGAGGACAAGAATCTATTTGCAACAAGAAGGCCACAAACTGTAGTGAGGCACCTGTGAAGGATAAGGAAAATCTTTGTTTGCTGGATGCCACTAAAGAAGGCAATGTGGGCAGGTTTCTTAATGTAAGTATCAATGATACTTGTTTCCTTGTTTCAAAAAAGTTAACGTTTTGCGAACATTGGGGTATGAACTTGCTCTCAGTCAGTGTGTTAATATCGTGAATATATGCAACACAGATCCAGCCTCTGAGAGCACTGCTTATGTGGTGTCCCCCTCTTATGTATCTTTGGGCTTTCATATTTCAGTCTGTTCATTTACCCAGAACAGCATATTTTAGGCTTCTGTTGGAAATGCAAACGTATAAATATGCTGTTAAATCAAATTTAAATGTACCTGAATACCAGAGCTTGAAATGTTAGGCTGGAAAATCAATTAATGTTAAATTAATGTTAAATTGATTAGTGTTAGAAGTGCAAACATTATTTATTAATATTTAGAAGTGTTAGTGTTTTAACTATTTGAATTATCAGTTTTGGGACTGGTGTATTCTCAAGCATGTCATTTCACAAGTCATACATGTACCAGAAGTGGAGAATCATGAAGCAGACTTCTACAGCAGGATGACACACAATGAGTGGGAATTACCATCTCAAGTTTTAACACTTATAATGAATTGTTATTGCACTGAAAGAGATGAATAAACAGATTGTTGCTGGGTAGTCAATAAGAGCTATGATGAAGAAATCACCACCAGCACAAGTGTAAGCAAACAGCAAAGCATGCCTCACTTCCACTCCCTCCCTTCCTCCCTTCCTTCCTTACAGCAATAAAGTTTTCTCTCTCTCCATCATTCAGTTCTTTACTTTGCAGCATGCAGCATGTCCACAGAAAGTGTGCTTACTTTTATCAGCTTTTTGCAGCTGATCCTCCTGTTTCCTCCACTCTCTAATCATTTTTTCAGATGAGGAGGCCCAAAATGTCTCTGCACTGTTCACTGTTTCCATACTCCTTAGCATATTTTACTACCTCTAGTTTAAAAGGAATGTTATATGCTAGCCTTTTCTGCTTTGCACTGGTAGAATGAGTTCTCATACTCTGCAAGAAAAATGTGCCCCTTATTCATCACCACATCTACTGCCTGCTTCCTTTTACAAATATAATCTCAAAACAGCACAGAATCATAGAATAATGGAGTTGGAAGGGGCCTATAAGGCCATCAATTCCAACCCCTGGTTCAATGCAGGAATCCAAATCAGAGCAGATCTGACAGATGGTTGTCCAATTTTAGAGACTACAATAGGATAAAATGCAGTAGCTGGGAATCACAATGAAAAGATAAAATCTACCAGCAATATTGTAGAACAACAATGATTAAGAAAAACCAATAAAAACAGGGGGAGCGACACCATGCAGCTTTTGTTAACACAAAAATACTACAGTGGGGTCTCGACTTACGAACGGCTCGACATACGAACGTTTTGACTTACGAACCGCTCTCATAGGAATATATGGACTCGACTTACGAACTTAGATTCGAGTTACGAACTCTTTTTTCCCTTTTTTTAAAGCTAAGTCATCTTAGGTTAAAAGGAAAAAAGGAAAAACTATCCCCCTCTAGTGGCAGAAGGCGGAATAGCAGCTTCCCATTAGTTTCAATGGACGAAAAGAGCAGATACGGATTAAATGGTTTTCAATGCATTCCTATGGGAAATGCAGATTCGACTTACGAACTTTTCGACCTGAGAACTGCCTTCCAATATGGATTAAGTTCGTAAGTCGAGACCCCACTGTACTAAAATTTTTGTTTCCAGTTGTGTGTGTGTACGTGTGAAATGCTATTTATGAAATGTTGGGTTCTTAAATCAATTTTCAAGATTTCAAAGCTTTACTTGGACATATTCAGATCTGTGATTCAGATCTGCCCTCTGCAATTCAAATTGCCTTGCTCCTGATAAGTCCATAAAAACTGTGGCAAGCTAATACACGAAATAAAACCTGTAGCCCTAGTGGTAATATATTAAGGAAAGGTGTGTTAGGTCCCTTTTGGTTTCCCTTTTGAACTTTATTCTGCATGTGCTCAGTGCCTTTTTAATCATTCTGTGCTTCAGAATGAAATTTGGCTAACAATACACATTAGCCTCCCCCCCCCCCAGGTCCCTTAATGTTTTAAATATCTGCAAAATTACTTCTATTTAGGCTTAATTTATGGGGAAGTGATGCAGCTTACTACCAAGCTCTGAACTACAGACAGCTATATCTAGCCAACTTTTCCCCATCTAGCAGGCTCTCAGTAGTAATTTTATCTTCCCCTCACCATTCTCAGGCCTATTAAACTTACTAGCAATTTTAGAAGCTTTTGTTTCTGTCCTCTCTCTCTCTCTCTCTCTCTCTCTCTCTCTCTCTCTCTGGTTCTCCACATGTCTGGTTGGTCACATGGTCTAACTTCTCTGCAGAAGGTGAAGGGAAAGAGACTCCTCTTTCCTGCTTTGCTTCTCCAATAGAGAAGCCAATTGGGTGATGCAAGCAGGCAGATATGCTAATATCTGTGCACTGAAGGATTGTGGGAGGAACATCCAGCCCCTGATGGGGGTCCTGCAGGGCACCCCAAAACACTGAAGAGCTCTCCTGGCCTCTTTTGGGATTGGGGCTGTGCAGCCCTGTTCTGATCAGGATGTGCAGCCAGGGGTCACCATGCCTTTGGAGGGTAGGGCACACAAAGGGCCAGGAGGCTTAGGGGCCCTTTAAACTCAGACCTGGCAGGGGAGATACCATTGTTGTAAGTGGTTTTCCCAGGGTAAGGCTCATCTATTGCACTTTGGATGAGCTGACCCCTGTGATTTTCCCAAACATGGGAAAATCAACTGCTGGGGGTCTGTGTTTCTTTTTTTTCTAGAATCACTCTTTCCCCTTTGGTCTTTGGCTGTTTGCATTGCTTGCTGCCATAGGCCTGTTTGCCTTGCTGGTTTTCCAGGTGGGCTGCAGGAAGCAGATCCTGGAAAGCTAGCAGTGCAGAATGGTGAGGTCCAAACAGCAAGCAGTCTCTGCTGCCAGTTCAGAGGCCTCCCAGCATGGCAGTGGGAGGCTTTTGGGTGGTGGTGGCTGAACCCTGGGTTAGTGCATTCACTCCATAAGATGCATGTACTTTCCCTCCCTCCTTTTTGGAGAGAAAGAGTGTGTCTTATGGAGCGAAAAATACGGTATATAAAAGCTGCTTCTTTTATGCACTCACTATTTTATAAACATAAGTTGACTATCTAAAAATGATTTTACATTGTGTTTTTTTCTTTAATGGATTTTTTCCTAGCTGAAAAACAGCTGTGGTACCCAATATAACAGCCAACTTTTTATACCCTTCTCTTGGAACCCAGTTATGATAAACATTAATATTACTTAGATTCTGAAATGAGTCCATTCTACTTTAAAAGATCATATATGTCTGCTCCCTGGAAATATGCTCTCAGTGTGATTTTTTTTAAAATTAGTGATGGCTAACTGTCTTGCTTTGCTGTATTTAACCGTATCACTTTTAAATCAGTACATCACATAGTCGGTTAAAGAGATATTGCCTTAATCTTAGAATATTAGAACTGCAAACCTGGAAAGGCCCTATGGACCATCGAGTTTGGTCCCTGTTACAGAGGCACAGTGGGGAATAGAACTCCCAATCTTTGGCTCCACAGCCAAAAACCTAAATTACTGACCTATCCAGCAATGCTTTACTTATTATCCAAGTTCCCTCTTGTGTCTCATGAAGCATAATTGCTTTATCAGCCATCTCTGTTCTGGACATGGATCCTCTTTGGTTGAAGCAGGAAGTAACTTACCAAATCCCCACTGATTCAGTAGCCTGCTTGAGTTGAGCTTATTACTGGATTTCAGCTGTCATGTCATAAGTTGTTCACATCTACTTGTTGACCCATTCCACCTACTTATTGTAATCAAATAATGCCATTTGTTTGACATAGCCCTCTTTCTTCTTGTATTACTTAAGATTTTATTGTACAAAAAGAAAGAACTTTTGTTCATGTGGAACCCAACTACTCATGTGCTGAAAATTTCTTAAACTATATATATGTGATGTGTGTGAGGCAGTACAGTGGTGCCCTGCTTGATGATGATAATGCGTTCCAGCAAAATTGCTGTTAAGCGAAATTGTCAAGTGAAAAAAAATCCCCATTGGAATGCATTGAAAACCGGTCAATGCATTCCAATGGGGGAAATACCTCATCGTCCAGCGAAGCTTGCCAATAGAGAACCGCCGATCAGCTGTTAAAAATCACTGTAATGCGAAGCTTCCGTCCGGAAAGCAGCCATTTTGAGAAGGGAGGGAAGCCATTTTGCGGAGGGAAGCCATTTTGCGGAACTAGAAAAAGCATTGTTTTGCGAACAAACGGTTCGCAAAGCAGGCTCCCAATCAACGTAAAGCGGATTTCCCCTATTGGAACCATGCGATCACAATAGCAATTGCAAAAATGTCATCGTCAAGTGATTTTGACGTCATGCGGGGTAAGCGTCTAGCGGGGCACCACTGTATATCAAAAGAAAAGTAACCCAATCCATTTTAACATGTACTTGTTTTATTTATAGCACAGCTGTTCTCCTAATCTCTTTGTCCAGAGTGTATTCGTAGAAACTCATAACAGAAATTTCCCTTGGGTGGCATTCTTCACGAACAGGTTCGATTTTTTTTTTTCAATTAACAAGAAATAATTATTTGAGTAAAAACGTATCTTCCAAGTTAGAAATTATGTATAAAGCCTAACACTACTTCTGTTATCTTCTTGTTCTGCCTAGCATTTCTGTGTGGAAATATTAATAATTTTTCAGGCGCTTACCCCGTATTTTTAAATTTTCAATATCAACAATGTACTGGACAACCATATCCCATGCCACATTGTTTGTTGCAGGGACTACAACGTATACTATGTATAGAATGTATGCTGTGTGCTACATTTCTAACCAACAGACAGAATCCAGTGGAATATTTATGCCCGCATAAGTGCAATGATATACCTTGGAGCAGCAAATAACCGCTAATAAATGAGTCCCTGACTGAATTCCTCGTAATGAGCCTATTGTGTGACTTGGAATTCTTCTACAGAAATATGTCTGAAAGATATCTAAATAGATACTTCCTAAATTTTTTTAACTTGCATATATTCAAACAGTTAACATCTGTATTCCATTTAAACCCCAAATGTCCCCCTGCACCCAGCAGCATAAAGATCTGATCTCTATAAGTGCGTTCAGCTGAGCTCCTGACCTGGTATTATGTTAACTGTGTGATATGTTTCTTTCCTAGGCATGTAAAAGCTGGAACTGAACTCACATGGGATTATGGTTATGAAGCTGGAAGCAGGCCTGTTGCTGAGATTGCCTGTCAATGTGGGACACATAAGTGCAGGAAAAAAATATTATAACTTCTGTATGTGTTTTAGGCATAATTAAGTAAGTAATGGACAGGATGGAATGACCAAAATCCTGTTACTTCAGCCCATTGGCATAATACCGTAGGAGTGAATCCCTGTGGTGAATTGCTGCAAGCTATGGAGTCTCTACTGTATGTATTTATTTATTTATTTATTTATTTATTTATTCATTCATTCATTCATTCATTCATTCATTCATTCATTCATTGATTTGATTTGATTTGATTTGATTTGATTTGATTTGATTTGATTTATACCCCACCCATCTGATCTTCCGACCACTCTGGGCGGTTGTATAGGTATTTGCTGTTGGGTGACAGCAAATGCCCATGCTAACCTCTCAGTTTGTGCCAATTTGTCACTAAGATTTATGCCAATTGTAATACACTGCCAAAAAAATGCAATAGGATTTTGGTCATTAATTTTCAAGTGAATAATAGCAAATGCAACTTGGTAGCTTAGCTCTGTGATTTATTTTTTCTTCTTTGTGGCCTCTGTGAATCACTCTTTGGGTGATCCACGCATGCGCAGAGTCTCATCGGAATATTCTAGAGCTTCTGCGATCAGAAAAAGACTTAGTACAAGCCCCTCCTCCCTAGTTTATGTACCTTAGTGCCAAGGCTGTCCCTTCAGTTTCTCTTGAACCGCTGCATTGAGAGCCTTGTTCATAGTTTGTGAGTCTTTTCTCTGGGGGAGAAAAGCAAGAAAAGCCATTATTAATTTTAATTTATTCCTTTACTGTTTGCTAACAGCTTCAGCCTTCAGGCCAGGGCTTCCCCCTGCCCCCTTTCCGCCCCCCTAACTTCAGTTCTTGGCCTCTTCAGGCCCATTTAAACATTGTGTGGCCTGTAATAATAAGATCCCTCTCCCCAACAGCCATGCTAAGTGCCTAGTTTGCCTTGGAGAGACTCATCAGACCTCTTCCTGGGTGGAGTTCCACCCAGTTGCCTTTCCAGGCTTAAACTTCGACTTTGGGAAGAATCCCTCCAGCCAGTGAAGCCTATGGCACAACCAATGTGCAAATCCATGCCACAGGCCAGAGCCATGGAAAAGGCTGTCTCCGAAGTGGCAAAGCAACATCAGTTGGCCACCCCTTCCTGTTCTGAAGAACAAGGAGGCCCTTTGACATTGACTTCAGACTTATCTCCCGCCTCCTTGTTTCAACAACAATCTCACCACCATCTTTGCCTGGCCTTAACTGACACCACATTACGATTTGCACCTAAGAAGCCTTGGCAACTGGACAAATATTCCTCGGCCTTGACTACTTTCTTGGCGGCAACAAGTTATTGCATCCCTCCGCAGCTGGATGATGTCGACCATTCGTCCCACTCAGCATCACCAGCGTCCATCTACTCCACAGTGATTCAGTGTGGTCCATCAGTGCCCTTACCAACTTGGTAGTCCCATCAACACTGACAGCAGGCTCCACCAGCTCCATATTGAATATGCTTCCACACTGATCTCATCTATGTCAAGGATCCTTGACACCAACTTCTTACCATGGAGGCACCTTCAATGTCAACAACTCACCATCAACAGACCTCTAGCTCCCAGTATGAAGGTGAGCCACTTTACAACTCCAGTGTTAATTGGCAGTCAATCAGATTGCCTCACGGTTCTGATCCCTCTGACCACGGCTCACATCCCCAAACACCATCGGTGCTCTTAACATCACCTGATTAAGACCTGGCAGATCTGGACCCACCGTCTCTGGCTGAGTACTTTCAGACCTATGCCCAGTCAATGGTTTGCGTGGCTAAGTCTTTCGAGCACCAGATTCATGGACCCACTGCAGAATCCTCGGACAATCACTATGATCCAATTTTTAAAGACACTACCACTCTGGTCCATATCTCTATGCTTCCTTCTCTTCTCAGCACAGCTAAATGCGCTGAAACAAAGCACATTTAGCTTTGGACAAAGCTAAATGGACCAAGCTGGCCTCCTCAGATACTATCTCCCAATGGATCAACAACCTCTATAGAAGTCATTATCCTGATGCTATTTTTCTACAGAAGCAGCCCACGTCTAACTCCATTTTTGTTGAAGCGTCTCAGTCTTGCTCTCAACATCAACAAAACCTGATTCCACCTAACAAGGACAGTCAACACATCGACTCCATGGGCCAATGGCTCTATTCCTCAGTTGCCTTTACAGTGCGAGTCGCTAACTATCAAGGGGCCATGGGCATGTATCAGCATTTCTTATGGGACAACTTGTTTGCCTTAATTGAAGCACTGCCTAATGCTAAGAGGATGCTGGCACAAACATTTCAGCAAGAAGGCCTCTCGGTGGTCAAACAACAAATGCTAGCGGCATGCCACACTGTTGATGCCACCTCTAAATCTATGGTGACTTCTGTCATGCTCTGCTGCTTCGCCTGACTCAGGACAGCAGGCCTCGCAGAAGACGCTTGTGTTCACATTGAAGACCTCCCCTTCAGTGTTTGACCTTTTCAGTGCTGAAACATGACATTCCTGAAAATGTACAAAAGAAGTGAATAGCTGCCAGATGCTGGGGAGTTCACCCTACATACCAACAGTGCCCAAAACACACACTGTTGTGTCATCCCTACACCTCCTATCAGAGGTTTCAACAAGAACCGCAGAGGCAAACAACTACTGTTCCTTATTACAAACAGCAATCTTTCTGTCCCAGGACTCGCTGACAAAGTACTATCAGTCACATGACTGCAAGCCCAAGCATGAGGTTTGACATCACACCAGCCGAGACCTTGCTACCACCTGCCAACCCCCACCTCCACCCACTCTATGGCAACACTTACCTGTGTAGAGGAACATTACCACAGATGCCGGAGTCCTCTCCATCATAGAGTTGGAGCACCACATAGAATTCCACCACCTTCCCCCAGTGTCTCGCCATCACACTTCCGTTGGTAACCCTGCAGGATGAAATACATTCCTTACTACTCAAGGAGACCATAGCACCTGTACCCCTACAGCACACAATCAAAAAAAAAATTCTCTCGCTATTTCACTGTCTCCAAAAAGGACAGGCATCCACCCAATCCTAGAACTCAGAAGTGGTTACATTACCACCACCAAATTTCACATGGGTCCATTCTTGAGTCCATTCTTCCACTACTTCAAAAGAAAAACTGGTTCGTGGTCATTGATTTACAGGATGCGTACTTCCACATTTCCATCAATCCAGCTCTTATGTCTTACCTTTGCTTCCAGCTAGGGTCTGGTTACCATGCAGGCTGGCCACAGTGCCTCGGATGTTTACCAAATGAGGTTTGCTGCCGCCGTGGCAGCATACCTCAGGTTACAGGGCATCCCAAGTCTTCCTTGATAACCTGGCCAACATGTCCTTGTTTTCAAGTTCTCCCTGAGCTTTTCATGAAGTCACACTGGCCTTTTTTTTTTTTTTTTTTTTTGGCTGTCTCCTAACTTTTTTTCTTGTTGAATTGTTTGTAGTTGTGCTTTAAGAATTTCTTTTTTTGAGAAGCTCCCACCCTTCTTGGACTTCTTTTCTTGTTAGGCTCTTGTGATTGGGTTCTTTAGAAAGAGTAGGCAGGCCAGGGGTTTCGGCGGGAAGAACTGATGGAGACGAAGCAACTGGTGCAAACAACGGTTGTTTATTATCTTTAACTTCAGAAATACCTAAACGAAACGGATCCATCATTTCCACCTCCGGCAACAGCTTATAACTCTTAACTCTAACATTTTCAACACTTCTCGTTTCCTTTACATTCTCTTCACTCCAGGGATAGAGCTGGTTACTTGGTTCTGCACCGGTGCACTTAGAACTACACAAACCGTCCCGCAACAAGGGTGCACCACTCGAGATCCCTCCAATCTGGAGAAATAGGGACTGGTACCACAAGGGATCTCCTTCTTCCCCAAACCCTGTGTAGGAGATGTTGGTTCCCATATCCATTTTCCACTTTGTTCACCAACCCCCTTTTTGCTCCGATCAGGTGGCTTTGTTAATAATCCTCCTCCCGTCATCAGATTAGGAAAGTCTTTTACCAGTTTTGCGATCCTATCTTTCTGCTCACCAGTCTCACCCGTCTGTACACTTCTCTCTTTCAACTCCTTTTTTCCCTCTCTCTTCTCCCTCCTCTTTTATATCTTCCCATTTCCACCCTCCTAACTCCTCCCTTGCCTGCCTCCCTTTTTCTTCCACCAGAAACACTTCCAGTGCTTTCGTAACCTCTGTTTCTTCATCGTCCAACTTTATCAACTCCCCCACTGCACAATCTTCATGTTCTTTCTGTGGTTCTCTTGTGGAGGACGGCACACTTTTGTGCTCCTGTTCACACACCCCCCCCCGATGAGTGGGCCAGCCTCTCTTCAGAGCCTTTCACCTCGTCTCCCTGTTGGGAAAACTAGTCCGCATTAGCATGAGCACTGCCTTTCCAATACTTTATAGTAAAAGTAAACAGTTGCAAATTTAAATACCACCTCGTCAAGCGAGGGTCTACATGTTTCATCCTGTTCAACCATTGTAAGGGTGCATGATCGGTAGCCAATGTAAAAGGAGCACCTAACAAATAATACCTTAAAGTTTGTATTGTCCACTTTATTGCAAATGCTTCTTTTTCTATAGTGAAGTATTTTTGCTCCCTCGGACTCAACTTCTTACTGAGGTACATCACCGGAAATTCCGTCCCATCTTTCAACTGTGAAAGTAAAGCCCCTGCTCCTCTGTCTGATGCATCAGTTTGCACGATGAAGGGCACCTCAAAATCAGGGGCATACTTACTTGGTAATTCTGCTAGAATATTTTTCAGTTTTTCAAAAGCCTTATTCTCAGCAACACCCCGTAACACTTTATTCATTTTTCTCTTTCTGGTTAAGTCACTAAGAGGGGCCACTATGTGGGCAAAATTAGGTATAAACTGTCTGCAATACCCCGCCAACCCCAAAAACTGTTGTACTTCTTTCTTAGTTTGGGGTTGGGGCCATGTCTCCTTTGTCTGATACTGGTTGTATTTTCCCTTGAGTAACATGGAACCCTAAGAATTGTACTCCCTTTTGAGCAATCTTACATTTTGTGGGATTTACTTTGAGTTTGGCCTTCTGTAACTCTTGCAATACCTTTGTCAGGTGTTGCAAATGCTCCTCCCAGCTATTACTGTAAATGAGAATGTCATCTATGTACGCCCCTGCAAAATTCTTTACTGGTTCAAGTACTTTATCCAATAATCTTTGAAACGTAGCAGCCGCCCCATGTAAACCAAACAGCATTCGGGAAAAATGGAAAAGGCCTTTGGGTGTCACAAAAGCAGTTTTTCTTTATCTTCCTGTCTCAATGGTATCTGCCAATAACCTTTCGTGAAATCTAGCGGGGTCAGATACTCGCCCGTCCTAATCTGTCTAGCAAGTCATCTATTTTAGGCATAGGATAAGCATCAAACTTGGAGACCTCGTTCAACTTCCTATAATCTATGCATAATCTTATACTACCATCTGGCTTTGGTACTATACTACTCCATGGACTCTGAGATGGTTCTATTACTCCTAATTTTAACATGTCATCTATCTCTTTGTTTATAGTCTCCCTCAAATGTCTGGGCCAATTTTGGCTTCCTGATCTAACTATCACCTGTGGTTGTGTATTAATAGCATGTTCTACCAAGTTAGTGTTTCCAGGTGAACCTGCAAAGACTTCCTGATATTGTGGTTCTAATTCTCTCAATGGTTGTTTCTGATCTTCTTCCAGTTCTGTACTCAGTTCAACCGGTTTACCTTCCCAGATAATCACTAGCTTCTGGTCTGAACTCTTCATCTCTTACTTGCCCCCATAATGCTTCTCTCTCTTTCCATTCTTTCAATAATATGAAAGATCCCCCTTTTCTTTGTCTTGTCGGGCATCAGAATTTCATAGTCTACCACTCCAATTTTCCTCAACACTTCATAAGGAACTTGCCAGGTGGCAAACAATTTAGCTGATGCAGCTGGCATCAATAAGAGCACTTTTTGCCCTGGCTCGAATTGTCTGACCTTCACTTTAGCATCATATCTTCTTTTTTGTCCTTCTTGCACTTTGAGTAAATTCTCCCTAGCTATACCTGCTACACTTTGTAAGTGTTCCCTCATTTCTAGGACATATTTCACTATAATCTGGGCATCATCCTTTCCACTCTCCCACTTTTCTTTCACTAGATCCAAGATGCCCCTGGGATTCCACTCATACATCATCTCAAAAGGAGTGAAACCTGTGGCACTTCTCTAACTATAAACATTAGTGGAGCTACTAGCAAATGCCATCTCTTCGGTTTTTCCATTACCAATTTCCTAAGCATCCCCTTTAAAGACTTGTTAAACCTTTCCACAAGCCCGTTGGTTTGGGGATGATATACTGCAGTATGCAAAGGTTTTACTTGTAACAACCGCCACATCTCTTTCAAGGTTTGACTCATGAAGTTTGTACCTTGATCCGTCAGGACCTCCTTTGGAAAACCTAGCCTGGTAAAAACTTGTAGTAATTCCCTAGCCAACACCTTGACGGTAGTAGAATGAATAGTAATACACTCAGGGTAACGGGTCGCATAGTCTATAATTACTAATATGTGGGTATGTCCTCCAGCTGATCTTAACAACGGCCCTACAATATCTATCCCTATCCTCTTAAAGGGCTGGTCTATCAGAGGCATAGGGATTAAAGCCGCTTCTGGTTTCGGTTTTAACTGGGTCTTTTGGCATTCTGGGCAGGTCTGACAATATTCTTCTATTTCTTTATCTAAGTTTGGCCACCAAAATCTACGTTTGATGTGCGACCTCATCTTATCTTGGGCTAGATGATCAGACATTGGGACGTCATGGGCAAGATGTTAAACTTTTCGCCTCCATTTCAGAGGAACGGCTAAAGCCCTTTCCCCTAGTTCGTCAACAAAATACAACAATCCTTCATCCAATATCATACCCTTATTTCCTTTCCCCATCGTCCCCACCTCTTTTGCTGCCTTGATGTGTTCTTGCAGCGTCGGGTCATCTTGCTGCCACGCTCGCGTTTGTTCTCTAGAAGTCTCCTGTAAAAAATCATCTATGTCTTCAGATTGTGCACACTCCCCTTGCAAACCTTCTCGGTTGTTGGACAACATTTTATCTCCCGCCCAGTCTCTGCCCAATAACATTTCTCTCGAGAGTCCCGGTACTATCCCCACCTTCATCCTTTTGGATTCTTCTCCTACTTTCACATTTGCCCATGTGGTTCTATATGCTTTAGTGTCTCCATGAATACACCTCACTACAAACCCTTCATCCAACCCTTCTGTCTTTAAGTCTTGTATCAAAGTCTTTCCGCACCCCGTTTCAATTAAAGCTTTCTTCTTTTCTCCGTTTACCCATGCAACCACCTCTCAACCTGTCTGGTCCCCTCCTTTAACCGATTTAGAATTATTCATGCCTCCTACCCATAAACAATCAGTCCCTGGGCAATCCTGACTTAAATGCCCCGGGGGTCCCACATCCGTAGCACACAAGCCCCCCATAAACGCGATCATCCACCGTGTTGGGTCTCACTTGTCGTAGACCCATAGGCTCAAAAGAGCGACCGCGTGGTCGAGCTGCTCCTGGAGTCTCCATACTCTTCCGAAATCCACCACCAAGTGCTGGAGCCACCGCCTTCTCACGCAGATGACCACGTTCCCCAACAGAGGCGGGGCTCTCTTTCCCGGTCTCTTCTTACATGCAATAATCTTCCACTAGGTGAATTGCCTCCAATTGCTTCGGGTTATTCTTCTGTACCCAACCCTTGATATTCCCGCTCAGCATAGTCACCAGTTGTTCCAAAATAATCATTTCTCATATTTGCTCTTTGGTTTTCTCCTCTGGTTTGATCCACCTTGTCAAATTAGCTCGCATGCGTTGCACTAAAGTCCATGGGTGTACTCCTGCCTTTAACTTCAGCTCTCTAAATCTTTTCCTATGTACCTCCTTGGTTAAGTTAAATGTTCTGAGAATAGCTGTTTTTACCACGTCGTATTGGGCCGCTTCATTAGGGCTCAGAGTATCTACCACTTCTTGCAATAAGCCAGTTAAATAGGGTACTAGAATCAATGTCCATAGTTCCTTTGGCCAACCCGCGGATACTGCCACTCTCTCAAATGTATGTAAATACGCTTCGGGATCATCACTGGCACTCATCTTTTGAATTCTTATGGGCATGGGTCCCGCTACTAAGCCATTCTTAATAAGTAGATTATTTTTAATTCCTTTACAGTGGGCCCTCGACTTACGAACTTAATCCGTTCTGGGAGGACGGTCGTAGCTCGGAAAGTTCGTAAGACGACCTACCATTTCCCATTGAAATGCATGGGAACTGAATTAATCCGTTCCAGCATTTAAAAAAAAATACAAAAATAAAAATAAAAAGAGCAAGTCCCACGTTGGGACTGCAAACACACACACACAAACCACAGAAACATAACCCCCCAGTCCAAACCCACCCTCCAAAACCCACATAGAAAAGTTTTTTAAAAAGGACTTACCAGTCCGAAGCCTCCCGGCTTCCGCATGGCCGGGGGCGAGTGGCCAGGCGCCCGGCCTGCTCTAGCTGCCCATCGTCCGCTGGTTCCGCGCCGCCGGGGGCAGGCGGCCAGGCACCCGGCCTGCTGTAGCTGCCCAGCGCTCCGCTGCCTTTGGAGATTTCAAAGGGCTTCCTCCGATGTCGGGGAAAGCCCTTTGAAACCTCTGAAGGCACCAATTGTGGCGGCGAGGACCCCCAGGGAGGTCTCCCATGGTGACATGCAAACCCTGGGGGCCCCCCCTGGGGGTCCCCACCACCGCAGTGGGCAGCTTCGGAGCTCTCTGAAGCCAAAAAGGCAGGGAGAAAATGTGGGAAGTTCGAACTTCCTGTGCTTTCTCCCTGCCTTTTTGGCTTCAGAAGCAAGCCGGCGGGCCAGGGAGGAATCAGCTCCCTCATTCCACCTGACGGTGAGCCCCCTTCGCGCCGGCTGAGCTCAGCCCAGTTGGTTGAAAGGAGGGAGCCGATTTCTCCTTGCCCGGCTGGCTTGCTTCTTGTTGGAAAAGCAAGCCACGTGGCCAGGAGAAAATCGGCTCCCTCCTTGCAACCGATGCAGAGTCCGCTTCGCGTCCAGCCCGGCGCCAAGCGGACTCTGCATCAGGTGCAAGGAGGGAGCCGATTTCCTCCTGGCCACGCGGCTTGCTTTTCCAAACAAGAAGCAAGCCGCGCGGCTGGGGGGAAATCGGCTGCCCGGCTTGTTTCCGAAGACAAAAAGGCAGGGAGAAAGCACGGAAAGTTTGAATTTCCCGCCCTTCCTGCCTTTTGGGTTCGTAACCTGATCCACGTTCGCAAGTAGGGCGATGAGATCGGGTTCGTAACCCGAAAAGTTCGCATGTAGGGCCATTCGTAAGTCGAGGGCCCACTGTATCTTCATCAGTCTCTTGTCTCATCATCTCTCTAGTTAACATCATCTGCTGCTCTGTTAAATTCTCTATCATCTGTTCTTGCCTCTCTATAGTCCTCATCATTCTGGTTATCTCTTCCTGGCCTTCCCATTGGCCCGCCCCACGTTGGGCGCCACTGTGATTGGGTTCTTTAGAAAGAGTAGGCAGGCCAGGGGTTTCGGCGGGAAGAACCGATGGAGACGAAGCAACTGGTGCAAACAACGGTTGTTTATTATCTTTAACTTCAGAAATACCTAAACGAAACGGATCCATCATTTCCACCTCCGGCAACAGCTTATAACTCTTAACTCTAACATTTTCAACACTTCTCGTTTCCTTTACATTCTCTTCACTCCAGGGATAGAGCTGGTTACTTGGTTCTGCACCGGTGCACTTAGAACTACACAAACCGTCCCGCAACAAGGGTGCACCACTTGAGATCCCTCCAATCTGGAGAGATAGGGACTGGTACCACAAGGGATCTCCTTCTTCCCCAAACCCTGTGTAGATGTTGGTTCCCATATCCATTTTCCACTTTGTTCACCAACCCCCTTTTTGCTCCGATCAGGTGGCGTTGTTGATAATCCTCCTCCCGTCATCAGATTAGGAGCAAGATATCTTTTGGAAATTTCCAATTTAACCCATTACCTATGATACTATTTGTTGAGTGTATCTCCTATTTTACGTTTACTCTGATCATCGCTTGGCTTGTACCTATGTTTTGTTGTTGTCCGTTTATATGCCAATAAAGGTTTCAAAATCGAAATCAATCAGATTAGGAAAGTCTTTTACCAGTTTTGCGATCCTATCTCTCTGCTCACCAGTCTCACCCGTCTGTACACTTCTCTCTTTCAACTCCTTTTTTCCCTCTCTCTTTTCCCTCCTCTTTTATATCTTCCCATCTCCACCCTCCTAACTCCTCCCTTGCCTGCCTCCCTTTTTCTTCTGCCAGAAACACTTCCACTGCTTTCTTAACTCCTGTTCCTTCATCGTCCAACTTTATCAACTCCCCCACTGCACAATCTTCATGTTCTTTCTCTGGTTCTCTTGTGGAGGACGGCACACTTTTGTGCTCCTGTTCACAGCTCTCCTGCGTTGGGACCTTACTCATCCTTGTTCTGAGATTATTAAAACTGGCTTTTTTAAAATCCAGCATACGTGTGTGGCTGCACTCTGCTTTGGTTTCCTCTGAAAATCAGAATTCCAGAATTCTAATAGAACATAGTCACTGTTGCCCTTACTGCCACTTCTTCCATCAAGTAATCTCTACTGGTTAGAACTGAGTCAAGGATAGCTAGTAATCTAGTGTCTCACTCCACGTTTTGTAGGAGAAAATTATCAGCCACACCAGCCCGGAATTTCTTGGAAGGACCATATTTAGCAGAATTTGCCTTCCAACATATATCCGGATAAATGAAATCTCCCATCACTACTACATTGTGCCTCTTTGACATCCTTGGAATTTGTTTTTCAAAAGTTTCATCCGCTTCCTCTCCTTGATTAGGCAGCTGTTAGTAGACTCCAGCTACCATGTTCCTTTTGTTTTTTGCCCCAACAAAATGTCAGACAGGCTCTGGCTTTTTTTGTAGCCCGCACACAGCCTTTTTGGCATCTTCCTCAACTGTTTATCAGTTACCAGCCCCCATCAAAGGAGCTCCAAGTCACCTCCCAGTGTATCTCCAAGTGGGTCAACTCTGCTGTCCAGCTTGCCCATATTCCAGTGCCACAGCCCCTTCGCCCACACTCTACCAGGGTATTGACATTATCTATGGCTTTCCTCCAAGGGATCCCTCTCCAGGAGATTTATGTGTCTGACATCTGATCACAGCTTTTATCTTTATCAATCACTACCAGCTAGATGTTCAACAGAAGTCTGATGCCCCTTTTGGACATGCTATACTTTCTTCTACCTTGGCATTACACCCTCCTCCAGCTATGCCAGCTTTTTATTCACATAGAGTTTTATTCACAGAGGCCTCATTTGCAGCGGCAGTTGACTTAACTGAAGTGCCAAGGTACATATACTAGAGGGAGGGGCTTGTGTTATTGTTTCTTTTTCTGATCGCAGAAGCTCTAGAATATTCTGGCAAGGCTCTGTGCATGTGTGGATCACTTAGATTATGAATCACAGAGGACCATTCAAAGAACTAGAATTACGGTTAGGTAAGCTGTCCTCCTTCTCAGAGATCAGTTTTTATACATGGAGGGTTAGGTTAGCACTGGTATTATTAGAAGCATGTTTATCATGTGGTACATATGTCACTTGACAGTAATTGGATCATCTGTCCATCTGAACTGATTGAAGTTATTTTGCAAAAGAAGCAATCCTGTGACATATCACATATCTTTTCAGCAATGTGTCATAGGTGCATTTACCCAATGTAAATGTATACTTGGTGCACCTGTACATTTAAGAATTCTTTAAATTGCTCTATCTAGACTTCCAGTTGTCAAACCTGAAGTTCTCCAGAACAATGGCATTCCGGTTTCAGGGGCAATAGTCTGAGGCCTTTTACAGGGACAGGGTGAAGGGTGTAATTCTGTTCTTTAATTTCTCAGCAGTCTTTGACACTTGGATCAGACAATACATTGCTACTCTTTTTCTGCCCCTTTTATTACTAGAGCCACAAGACTTACCTGGATTTACCATGATTTCCAAGTAGCAGAGAAGAGAATGGAAACAAAATGCAAGGGAGATAGGGAAAGTTACAGAATATTGAATGCCGACTTCCAAAGAATAGCAAGGAGAGACAAGAGGGCCTTCTTAAATGAACAATGCAAAGATATAGAGGAAAATAACAGAAAGGGAAAAACCAAAGATGTGTTCAAGAAAATTGGAGATATTAAAGGAATATTTTTTGCAAAAATGGACATGATAAAGGCCAAAATTGTAGGGACCTTACAGAAGCAGAAGACATCAAGAAGAGGTGGCAAGAATACACAGTAGAATTATACCAGAAAGGTCTGGATGTCCCGGACAATCCAGATAGTGTGGTTGCTGACCCTGAGTTGCTGATCTGATAGTGTGGTTGCTGACTTGATCCTGGATGGCAAAGTCAAGTGGGCCCTAGAAAGCATGGCTAACAAGGCCAGTGGAGGTGATGGGATTCCAGTTGAACTATTTAAAATCTTAAAAGATGATGCTGTTCAGGTGCTACACTCAATATGCCAGCAAGTTTGGAAAACTCAGCAGTGGCCAGAGAATTGGACAAGATCAGTCTACATCCCAATCCCAAAGAAGGGCAGTGCCAAAGAATGCTCCAGCTACCATACAATTGCACTCATTTCACACGCTAGCAAGGTTATACTCAAAATTGTACTTCAGCAGTATGTGGACCAAGAACTCCCAGAAGTAGAAGCTGGATCTCAAAGGGGCAGAGGAACTAGAGACCAAATTGCTAACATGTGCTGGATTATGGAGAAAGCCAGAGAGTTCCAGAAAAAACATCTACTTCTGTTTCATTGACTATGCAAAAGCCTTTGATGGTATGGACCAGAGCAAACTATGGCAAATCCTTAAAGAAATGGGAGTACCTGACCACCTTATCTATCTCTTGAGAAATCTATATGTGGGACAGGAAGCAACAGTTAGAATTGGATATGGAACAACTGATTGTTTCAAATTTGGGAAAGGAGTACAACAAGGCTGTATATTGTCTCCCTGCTTATTCAACTTATATGGAGAATACATCATGCAAAAGGCAGGACTGGAGGAATCCCAAGCCAGAATTATGATTGCCAGAAGAAATATCAACAACTTCAGATATGCAGATGATACCACTCTGAAGGCAGAAAGTGAGAAGGAATTAAAGAACCTCTTAATGAGGGTGAAAGAGGAGAGCACAAAAAATGGTCTGAAGCTCAACATCAAAAAAACTAAGATCATGGCCACTGGCCCCATCACCTCCTGGCAAATAGAAGGGGAAGATATGGAGGCAGTGTCAGAGTTAACCTTCTTGGGCTCCATGATCACTGCAGATGGTGACAGCAGTCACAAAATTAGAAGACGCCTGCTTCTTGGAAGGAAAGTGATGACAAATCTTAAAAAGCAGGATCATCACCTTGCCAACAAAGGTCCGCATAGTCCAAGCTATGGTGTTTCCAGTAGTGATGTATGGCAGTGAGAGCTGGACCATAAAGAAGGCTGACTACCGAAGAATTGATGCTTTTGAATTATGGTGCTGAAGGAGACTCTTGAGAGTCCTCTGGACTGCAAGGAGAACAAACCTATCAATTCTAAAGGAAATCAAGCCTGAGTGCTCACTGGAAGGACAGATCCTGAAGCCGAGGCTCCAATACTTTGGCCATCTGATGAGAAGAGAAGACTCACTGGAAAAGTCCCTGATGTTGGAAAAGTGTGAAGGCAAGAGGAGAAGGGGACAGCAGAGGATGAGATGGTTGGACAGTGTCATCGAAGCTACTAAAATGAATTTGACCCAACTCTGGGAGGCAGTGGAAGACAGGAGGGCCTGGCGTGCTCTGGTCCATGGGGTCACGAAGAGTCGGACACGACTAAACGACTAAACAACAATAACCATGATTTCCAAGGATTCATGGGTCAGAGTTAGCAGTGAGACAATGAGTCTGTGTTCTATGTATGGTTTATTTATACACCACAGACATGCATGGCATGGAGGAAGGAATCAAGCAAACAACTGCTGGGTTGAAGCACTCTCATTGCTTTTTCAGCAACATTCAGCAAGCCTCAAGACTAAAAGAGGCCCCGAGGTGGATTTCCCTTTACTAATTAGCATGATTGTGGTTGTCTTGCAGGTTCAGGAAATTGTGCTGTGTTTTGGCAGATGAACAAGCTGGATTTAGATCTGGTAGATCTACACAGGACCATGCCCTTATTCTAAGGCACCTAGTAGATAAGTACACCAAGAAACCCCGAGGGTCCCTATTTGCCACTTTTATTGATCTTAGATCGGCTTTTAATCTAATTTCACGAGATAGGCTCTGGAGTAAGTTAGAGTCTTCCACAATATATCGACGCCTTCTGCTGCTTATGTATAAGCTGCATGAAAATACAACGCTCAGAATTAGATGCAACAAGGAAGGACACTTGTCTGATAAAGTTCCAACCTATAATGGTGTGAAGCAAGGGTGTATATTAGCTCCATTGTTATTTAATTTCTATATCAACTCAATGGTAGCAGCACTCAGCCATCCAGAGTTCCATCCCCTCAAACTAGCCAATCGACATATATCACTTCTGTTATACGCAGATGATGCAGTCCTAATTTCACAGATACCAATAAGACTTAAGAGAGCTTTATATGCTCTCGCACAATACTGTAAAGAAGAAATGCTACAGATAAATTACTCGAAGACCAAAGTTTTAGTGTTCGCTCAGAGGCCCAGGATCTATAAGTGGTTAATAGATGAGCATGAGATTGAACAAATTAAGGCCTATAAATATTTGGGCGTTGTTTTCCAATATAAAGGAAACCACAAGGCCCATGTTAACAACGTGGTACAAGCAGCACAAAAATCTAGCCTTACTATACTAAAATTCTTCTATTCTAAGGGAGGCCAGTACATTCCAGCTGCACTAAGATTGTTTCAGGCCAAATCCCTTAGTCAGCTCTTGTATGGGGCACAATTGGGCCCCTATTCTTCGTTTATCCAGTTAGAAGTAGTTCAGTCCAAATTTGTGAGGGCTATATTACAAGTTCCAAGAGGGGTATCTAATGCAGCCCTCAGGCTTGAAGTGGGCTACCTGAAGGTTGAAGCCAGAGCTTGGCTGGCTATTTTTAACTTTTGGCTAAAACTAACCTTTCAACCAATTGGACTGACTTCACTGGTATTACAGGATAACCATCAGTCACCTTGGAAGACAGCAATATACTATAAAATCAACAGATACGACTATTCAGTAGAAAGTATCCAACAAATGGGATACGTTAAGGCCAAGAGTAATCTTAGGCAGCGTATTATTGAGACAGAAAGGCAGCAGGATCTTGCTATTATCAGAAATAGGTTTACAGTTGACAACACATTGCTCCCACTGAAACCAGCAAAATATCTCTACTTACCCCTAACACCTAAACAACACGAAGCTCTTACTTTGGCCCGCTTCAATGCACTTCCGTCAGCAGTCCAGGAAGGGAAGTATAACAACAACCCCTACACTAAGCTTTTATGCCCCTGTAACTCTGGTGAGATTGAATCTTATCTCCCATGTATTACTACATTGTGCTTTTTATTCTGACATTCGAGAAGTCCATGTTAACCCTTACATAAGGGCATTTCCTGGACGATCAGAGGCACATTACACACTGCTTTTGCTGACAGGGCGATGCCCTGACAGATATACTGGGCTAAATTCAGATATGCTGACAAAAGTAGCTAAATTCTGTGCTGCTGCAATCAAAATCCATGAAGGAAAGGTTCCACCTAGAGCACAGCTATAGAATCTGTAAATTGGTGTATAAATTGGTAATGTTCACACGGGCTCTATGAGCAACAATTTTGGCATTCTATGTAAGCTGTAATAGCCCATAGATAAGGCCTATGAAAGGGAGTAGGAGATATTTAGTAAGATGTATGAATGTGGTTTTATATATATGTATATGGATGTTTTTAGTGCTTAGGTGTTTTAGTGTTTTTAATGTTTTTAGATTGTTTTTATGTCCCCAAATTTAAATAATATATCTTAATTTTGCTGGTCAATGACCGTAATAAAACATTTCTTTCTTCTGCTGTGGGAGAAAAGTTAGCACTTTAGGTGATCTGACACTTCCCTAGTGATAAATTATTTGTCCCCAAGGTGTCTGTTGTGGGAGGGGCAAGTTGAACAAGGAGGCAGAAAGGTAAAGGTAAAGAGAAGCTAAAATCAAATTCATTTTCTGCCACCCTACCCTACATTCGGAACAGCTTGCAATGATACGATAATGTAAGAAATGCAAAGAGACCATATCAATTTCAGGTCCCTGTTATTGCTGTATTTCCTCTGCTTCTGCCATCTAGCATCTTTACTCCTTTTATGCGCTTATGTGTTTTAAAGTGTGTGGATGCACCATAAGGATGCAGGTACACGGGTTATATTTTAAAGAAGAAAGAAGAAAAAAGGAAACTTTTCAGCTGTGAAGGGAGGCAAATCAAAGCAGCACAAAAAAAACAGTGGATTGGGAGGTGCACAAAAAGCTGTTGGAAGCAATGTTCCCTATAAAGTTGCGTAGCCCTGCTGCCCTGCATTGCTCCTGTTTGGTTCTCATTGCAGCTGAAACTTTGCACACACTGAGTGGAGTTTTTTTCTGGTGGAAAATGGAATGCTGTTCATTAATTCCATTGAGTTTTCCACCAGCACTGAGCAGAAACCCCACCCTGCGCATGTGGGGTTCCAGCTGTGACCAGAAGCAAATGGGTGGCAACACTGGCTGCAGGTACATGAGACCAATGCAGTGCTGCATAGCCATGAATTGTTTGGATACAATATATAAATATATACAACGGTGCCTTGCATAGCGACGATAACCTGTGCAGCAAAAATCGCTGCAAAGCGATTTCGTCACTATGCGATTTTTAAAAGCCCATAGGAATGCATTGAAATATGATGGGACAAAATCTTGGTTAGATCTGTGCTTGATGGGGAACAATGTTCCCTCTGAGCTGGTGGCTGTGCAGTGATGTATCAGGCACACAAACACAGAGCCAGTGTTTCTGCGCCTTTGGTTTTAGGCATGGCTAGAGCCGCATGTACGGAGGGGGGAGCGCTGACCAGTGGGGCTGAAAATTAGAGAGAACACTGATGGGAAATGTGACATTCACCTCCTTGAGGCACCTACGTTTTGTGCCCTCACAAAGGTTCCAGTCGTGTTTTCCTTTCACTGCTGCCAGTGGATTACCTCTATCCACAAAATAAATGCCATTTGATCAGACACTTGTATGGTGAGTGCAAACAAAACTTATTTATTGAAGTGAAGCCAATTTATTAATCACAAAAGTTCTTCAGATGTACATACTATTCTCTTGCCATATAATTTCCACCTTCTTTATCTATTTATCTTAACCAATCTCTAACTCTATCTCTTCTGACTCTATGACTCTCTCCTTCTGACTGACTGTTGACTAACTCCTTCTCTCAGGCTCCGCCTTTTAACCTCTCTCTCTCTGTCTCTCTCTCTCTCTCTCTCTCTCAACATTATTAGCATACAACATGAATAATACATGACTTATACCTAACAAACGGTGACCCACTACAGGGAACTTAAAGGAATACAATTTACCATTTGGAAAAGTCCTCTGTTGATTATGTGTCACTGTGATTTGGAGGTGGGTGCTTTGTTTTTTAGTGGCTCTTCTGTTTTCAGGATCAGCACAGCATGTAACAATGAATGAGTTGTATTTGCAATTACTGTATGTCAGAGAGAATTTCAGAAGATGCCGTACTATTTTGTCCCTAGTGTCATCTAACTATCTAAATGAAGATGTTGGGAGTGTTTATTAGAAGGATTGCCATTAATATACTGATGTCAGCTTAATCTCTGTGTCACTTCTGAATTGGAAGGGGCCATGCAAATCTTAGCTCAGTGTCTAGAGGTGTTTGTGAGTGGGGGTGGGGAGGATGTCATTAAATTGAAATTGAATCCTGGTAATACAAAGGTTGTTGGACAATTCTCCTTTTCTGGACAGAGCTACATTCCCTCTGAAGAAACCAGAATATAACATTGGGAAGGGTGTGCTTATGAAATCACTGTTTCAGTTGATGTGCTATTCCTAAACAGTGATACCTTGGCTCCAGTAACCCTAGCTTTGGTACTGTCATTTCTCCACTGTATGTGGGTCTGCCTTAGCTATAGCCCAGTGCTGCGGCTGGTACAAAAGGAAGCAGTGATATTTATTATTATGTAATTGGTCTAGCCACTGCCACATAAGAGCACTGCTGCTGAAGGAGTGGCACTGGCTATTAATTCGCTGCTGGGTCAGGCATAACACTTTGAATCAGGATACTGGAGAGATTCTCTTCATCTGCATAAATCTGCTCATCTGCTTTTAGTTATGCCACATCCTGCAGGTGTCTATCTGACAAAAACCAGGAAGGGGGCCCTCACTGTGATGGCAGTTACTCGGGGATACTGCATTCACAACTTAAATATGCACCAGCCTTGTTAAAATTTTGAAAATAACATTTTTATTTGCCTTGATGTTTCATCATTAATTATGCCTATTCGGTATTTAGCTTGCCCACTGATTAAGTACATAACTGCTCTGGTTTTAGCTCCGATTCATATTGCAGCATTTACTGTTGTATACTACCTGGTATAGAGGACAGATGCTGTGAACTTTTAAATAAAGAGAAAAGAAGCATAAACATGCTGCTGCTATGAATAAAATAAACCTTAACCAATATTCAGAGTATACTGTACAGTGTTTTTGCAACTTCATTTTTTTTTGCCGTAAATGTTTCATTATAAATTGACTTATTACTTATTGCTGTAAATTGTATTTACAGCAACTGCAGGCTATGTGGGCAGCAGGTTGTACACACCTGCATTAGATGGGTGAAGGGGCAATGGACTTACTTATTTGAAAAAATCCCATACCGCGTTTCTCCCCAAAAGGACCCTGGGTGGAATATGGTCGCTTTGGTTGCCTTCCCCCATCCTCGAATCACTTTTGGGGAATGAGGTGAGGGAATGCTTGTGTGAAAGAGACACGCCTGTGAGTAAACAGGACAACCCTAAATATACACGGATGCGAATTTATGTTAAACCGTATAAGGACAACCCAACAGAAATTAAAAACATTCAAGCAGTTTTCTTGGGGAGCCAACACTGGGCAAGGGCAACGGTGCCCCCCCCCAGGAGCAGGAGCGTCCCCTCACCATTGGGGGGGGGAATGAACGGCTTGGGCTCACGGGAGCTATAACGAAGCGACAGCCGGATAGCCTCCAGCCGCTGCCCGCTGCCTCAATGCCACTCCCCGTGGGATAAGGGCGGCTCTTCCCGGGTCAGAAACCCTGCCTGGCGCTTGGACTTCCTTACTCCGCGCGTTCCAGCGGGACAAACGGCAGGCGGAGCGTCTGTCCGCCGCTTCCCTACCACGCAGGCGCAGTAAGCACGGCGCGGGAGTTGCTCCTTGCTTGAGGAGCGGAGTCTGCGGCTGGCTAGGCGTCTGCTTCCAGTAAACGGTAGATAAACCGGGGCGGAGGGGAGGGGGAGGGGAAACGAACGCTTGAGCCTGTGCCTTAGGAGGCCATTTCCCGCTCCCGTGCCTGAGAGAGCAGTTCTTAAGAAACGAGTAAAAAGTGTGTGTGTTTGGGGCGGGGGGGGGTTGACGGTCGTAGTCGGGCGCGCAGAAGGGAAACCTCCTAGAAGGTCGGCCCATCGGCGTGCCCCGGCCTCCCCCCCCCCCCGCTTCCCTGCTTCTCACGGAGGAGAAACCTCGGACCGCTGCCCGGTTGGTGCTACCGCTGCTCTGCCCTTGTATGGGGCCGCGGCTGTTTGTCTGTAGGCGCGCCAATGTAGTGGAAGAGGGCTTCCGGCCGGCGAGCCCCGTCGCCATCTCCAGTCGCCGGAAGGCTGGGAAAGGTTTTTTAACTCTCGCGGGACGGTCGGGTCCTCAGTGGCCGAGGAGCCTGGGAGGCCTCTTGCTTGGTTTATGCTTTTGGGGGGGGGGGTGGTGGTCGGTGGCAGCTTAAGTTTTGAGGTGAACCCACCCGGGGGTGGGGGTGAGCAGGTCCGTGTCTGATCCTTACAAGAGCCAGGTATTTCCTTAAAGGGAGGAGAAAGGAGGGTTGCCCTTGGCTCCCAGTTCCACTGTGGCGCGAACGATAAAAAGCTGTGATTTTGTTTACCTGTTTTGTTTGGCTTAAAAAAACAACAGATCTGTGAGATGGGGAATGGCATTTGACTATACATCCCTGAAAATAAAGCCTGATGCCATCATACCTTAAACTGATTCATTAATCTGCAATTTGCCTCTTGGAACTTTAGTCTAACTGCAAGTTCTGTACCTTTAACTTATTATTTATTTATTTAAAATATTTTTAACTTGCCTTTCTCCTTAAAAAGGACCCAAGGTAGCTTACATCATTAAAAGACAATATTTAAATCTAAAAACAGTATTCAAATGCCACACTGAAAAACAGTAAACAGACGCAACACCAAGAATACATTCAGAACAGTAAGGTACAACAATCCATTTAAGAACCCCACTCAGGCAGCCAGTCATGAGGGATATAACTTACCTGAAGAGAAAGGCCTTCACTTGCTTGGGGGAAGATAGCAAAGATGAGTCCAGTCTTGTCTTCTGTGGGAGGGAGTTCCAAAATCTGGGCGCAGCAGCAGAGAAGGCCGTTTCACTTGTCCCCACCAAACAGACTTGAGAAGCTGGTAGGACTGAGAGAAAGGCCTCTTCTGTTGATCTTAACACTTGAGTAGGTTCATAAAAGCAGGAGACGTCCTTGAGATAGCTTGGGCCCAAACTATTTAGGGCTTTTAAGGTTAGAACAGCACATTGAATTGTACCCAGAAATAGATCAGCAGCCATTAGAGCTGCTGGGACAGGGGTTATGTGATCCATGTGACCAGGATGGTTTGAGAATTTTTTTCTCTCTTCTATAATACCCATCCTGATGAAGAACACTGGAAGACTTGAAAGCTTTCTCTTTTTTTATGAGGTTTTAATAGTCAAATAAAATTATTATTTTACTCTGATTTGGAATTTCCTACAGAACTTCTGCATCTTTTGTTACCTCTGCCACAGACTTTGACAAAGTTTCCCCATGAGAAACAGCTTTGTCTTTTAGGGTCTTTTCTTGGCAGGCACTGAAAAAGAAGCCTATTCCCCCATCTACCCCCTTTTTTCTCTAATGTAAATTGTCTACTGATCTGTTGCTTAGATATCTGTGCATTGAATTAAAAAAAATGAAATGCAGATCAGACAAACTGCAATGAGAGCCTTCTGAGGATTGCAGTGCTGGCAGGAGACATAGTCTAGCTGTTTTTGTCTGGTGTCCCCGAGTGGAAGGGTGAGTTGATGCAGTCCTTCTTGAATGAGGCATATGTTTGAATGAAGAGTGTGTCCAGATCAACAACAACCAAATATGTATATAAGTGTACTTTGAACATTGTAATTTACTTTATGGAATCAGTTATTTGATGTGTGGCTTTGTTTTAGGCATGACCAGGCTGTTTCCCTTCTTGTAACATTACAGTATTAGCATCAAATTCGAAACTATCAGAAACTCTCCTATATCTGTAGCAAAGGTCTTTCCCAGGTCTGGTATGAAGATGCTTGAAAATGAAGTTTGGACTTTTGCAGAGAGGGAGTGTTTCTTACCAATGAGCCACAATTCCACCCCACAGCTTAAGGGGCACCTTATATTGAATCAAACTGTGGACACATTTAGTTTAGCAATGAGCCTTGAAAATCTGAAGCAGAAAGAAACACTCCTGCTTAAGAGCCTTTTAAAGTGAGGATGCTAGGATTTTTGTCAGTCTTTCCCCTGGAGTATAAAACGTCTTGTATCCAAAAAGCCCCGTGCTTTAGATTTTTCTCCTTACCCAAAGAGGAGCTCCTGCTGTAGCCTAGCTTGCTTCTTAACTCCTACTCCCATGGTATATCACTGCTGTCAAGCAGTTTATGATGGAGTAAGAGGGAGGTGGGGTGATGGTTAATTGGGAAATTTGCAGGAAATACCTCATGAGCAGATGTTAAGGAAGTTTATCTGGGACCATGATGTTTTGAAACATGCAAGACTTTAAAGGAGACTGAAATGCAATGTTTGGGGATTTCTTAGTAGTTTATTGTGTTCATGCATTTTAATTTGTTGTTACCCTGCTTGACCTATGAGACAGTGTGTTGTGTTAATCCTTTTCAAAGGTTACTCTCCTTAGCTGACTTCATAATGGCAAAAATGATCAGAAGAAAGTGTGCATTTTGTCCAGAAGATGAAGAATGTGCAATTATGTATGTTGCTAAAGAACAGAACCTTGCGGCTCATCAGGACTGTTTGGTGAGGTTTGCAACAACATTCTGATTGCCGCCTAGAGTGGTCACAGTGACCAGATAGGCGGGGTATAAATGGAATAAATAAATAAATAAAATATTGCACAAAATAATTGAACAGCCCCTTTTCAAGCAATTTCATAATAATTACACTTTTTTGGTGTATGGCTCTAGAAGAAGAGATTTGCTGTTACAAATAATTTATAAAATAAAATAATCAGGTTTGTGTTCAGGTCCCAAACACTCATGATGTTTTAATGCAAATTTCATGGCTTGATCATCACCAGTTTTTAGGGAAGGGGGTTTAGTTATCATTTCACTTGAGGACTAGACAACTTAAAATACTGAAAGCTGTTTCATGAGCTTGTTGTGGTCTAATAAAGCTATTGCCCTAATGTGGATTTTACTAGTATTTATCATTTGTAAAAATAATCAGTTATATGGCACATAACCAATTCTGTACTTCATATATAAGAATTTTGAAAAATACCATTTGAACTTTCTTGGTAGTAGATTTCATCTGTCCCTAGGCGTTCTATCCAATACGTACAATGATACCTCGACTTATGAACTTAATCCGTTTTGCAACGACACTCGTACGTCAAAAAGTTCGTAAGTTGAAGTACCATTTCCCATTGAAATGCATGGGAACGGAATTAATCCGTTCCAGCATTTCATAAGGCAAAACGGCAGAAGGAAAGGGCTGGGAATTCGAATTTCCCGCCCTTTCTCCCTGCCTTTTTGGCTTCGGAGGGCTCAAAGGGCTTCCTCCAATGTCTGGGGGAAAGCCCTTTGAGAGCTCCGAAGGTGCCGATTGCGGCAGCGGGGACCCCCAGGGAGGTCTCCCAGGGCTTGCCCAGCACCATGGGAGACTTCCCTGGGGGTCCCTGCTACCGCGATCGGTGCCTTCTGAGCTCTCAAAGGGCTCCCCCCCCCCGACATCGGAGGAAGCCCTTTGAGAGCTCCGTATGCAGGGAGAAAGGGTGGGGAATTCGAATTCGCCAAAAAAATGGCATTGACTTGCCAATGGAGCCTCCACCTCGTTCGTAGGTTGAGCTCCGTTCGCAAGTCAATGCCAATTTTTGCCAACTGAGCCATTTGTAAATTGAAAAGTTTGTATCTAGGGATGTTCGTAAGTCAAGGGTTGACTGTATTTGTAGTATCTACACAACCATAAATTATTCAGAATTATAATAGGTGTGCTAGCTGTGGGAGAAATTGCTTTCCAGGTATCCCAAAGGTCACTTGGACATGCATGGAAACTCCAAAAGATGTTAAGGGGGAAGAACATTGAGATGTCTGCCATCCTATGTCCCAGACTGGTGGTTCTATGGGGGGGGGTAGGGTTTTTTTGGTTTTCTTTTAATATGTTTTATGTGGTTTTAATATTTTAGCTATAGGTTTTATATTTTGTAAGCAGCCAAGAGTAGTGGCATGTTCACTAAATGGGTGGGGTATAAATAAAAATAATTAAAGATAGTAGAAGTGAATGGTTTCTTCTTTTCTAGATTTGGAAACAGGGAAAACTGAGGAAAGAAAGGCAGTGACTCTTACTTATTCAGCTAAGGTAGCTCTTTCCACTTTTTCGCTGCCTGATTAGCTATAGATTTTTGGAAGAAGGATAGATGCCTGAAAGATTCCTTTGTGAACAAACATGACCATTCTTTTATCTTCAACTGCCTCATTTCTGTGTTGAGTAGAGGTTCTTGAACCATCCTTTATCTTCTAAGATTAAAGGACAGCAGTCAGGTATTGTGCTCAATTCTGGTTAAAATAAAATTTTAAATTCTGCATAATTTAGAATAGTTTTTACTTATGGATAGTGGGATGTGGTGGCGCTGCGGGTTAAACCGCAAAAGCCTCTGTGCTGCAAGATCAGAAGACCAGCAGTCGTAAGATTGAATCCACATGATGGAATGAGCTCCCATTGCTTGTCCCAGTTCCTGCCAGCCTAGCAGTTCAAAGGCATGTAAATGCGAGTAGATAAATAGATACCATCTCAGTGGGAAGGTAACAGTATTCTATGTCTAGTTGTGCTGGCCACGTGACCACCAAAACTGTCTATGGACAAACGCTGGCTCTACGGCTTGGAGACGGATATGAGCACCGCGTCCTAGAGTCGGACACAAGTAGACTAAATGTCAAGGGGAACCTTTACCTTTACTCATGGATAAATAAATATGCAGAACTAATATGCAAGTCTAGGAAAGAACACTGAATACAATTTCATTTGCTGATATTCATTGTTGCTTTAATTTGATATGCTCTGACTTTCAGAATAAATAAATCTTGCCATATTTATTTTTAGTTATATTCCTCTGGACTTATGGAATCTGAAGAATATAGTCCTGACAATGTTGATATAAGGTTTGATGTGACTTCAGTTCTGAGTGAAATAAAGAGAGGAAAAAGGCTGGTGAGACATCCATTTACTGTGATTTTTTTAAAAACTAATTTACTCCTACAATGAAAGAGTTAACACAAAATAGCTTCTTTTCACATTAAGAATCTGGAATCTGTACAGGTTGTACAATGCAGCATTATTCACAGTCTAGATATTCTTTGGTCACCCCTGTCATTGTCTTCTGGCTTGAATCTATGCATGGTTGGGGGGAAAATTAATGTGAAAGGTATTGCCAGAAACTTTAATATTATTAATAGTGATCATGCACGAAACTGATGCTCATGACACAAATATCTTAGTATCAAGTAAGCCAGTTGTGTCCTAAGAATCCATTAGCTGATTCAACCCTTGTTTGACAGATCGGAGCATCCTTATGAATTAATGGAACATGCTAAACAAATCAGTGTATTGGTGTATGATGTTGCCATAGCTGTAATTTACCCAGAATCATTTCACAAACTATGTCAGAATAAGATTGAGATACTGTATATGGAAATGATGGCTAGAATCCTGTTGGTAAGTTTGCATAATACACTGTGGCTAATTGACAAAATGTCAGGGCGCATCTTAGCCGCCTAGAGTGGTCGTATAGACCAGATGGGCAGGATACAAATCAAATAAATAAATAAAAATAAATAAAATTAGTTGCAGTCAGGTGTACAGCCAGTCACACAGATACAGTACATCTTGTCAGTTAGCCCTAATTAACCACAGTAGTTTATACAAACCTTATACAAGCACTATTAGAGTATGAGTGTTCAAGTACTGTAAGAAGACAAGATTAATTAATTTCATGGGTAATGGGAGTATCTAGGAGGTAATTATAATAGTTGTATTGAGTAAAATTGATTAAAAGCAAATAATAAACAGATCTAGACAAAGTTTAATTGCTTGGTTAGGGAGAGTCAAAAATGGTAAATGTAGCAAGAAGACCATGTACAGAGATAAATAAAAAAGTAGCCCTGGAATAGATAATACTAAATCATGCTATGAAACTTTTCAACTTCACCAACTGATGCAGCTCTGCGAAAGACCAGTGCTGAAATGGAAAACATGAATCCCCAGGGAAATTAGATACACTCTGTTTACAACAAGCAGTTAAAAATAATCATCGGCTTTCATTTTAGTGTTTTTAATTGTCTGGAAAGAAAAAGCAAGATACTTTGTCCTGCCTGTCTCATGTGTTTGGTTGTGTCTGTTAGGCATCCTTCAGTCTTGAGAGACTATGGTAGTGTGCTCTGTATGGAGGACTTGGAATAGCATCTAGTGTGGCTGAGGAGGCCAGTTCAAGACTGACAATCCCTTCCACACTGAAGACAAATACAATCTGTCCCCTGTCCAGCTCCCTGATTGTGCTGGTTCCAGGACTGCCTCTTTGCCTCAGCCTGCTGGACAAGGGTCTCTTCAAATTGGGAGAGGCCGTGTATCTGTTAAACCATTGCTTAAAGTCACAATCACTGCATAGCTTCATATCTTGGTTGATAAATTGATGTTAATTGCAGTTCCTCGTTATTTATTTATTTAATTTATATCCCGCCTATCTGGTTGGTTAAGACCACTCTAGGCAGCTTACAACAAAAAACACACAGAATAAAATACATTTCACAAGATGGGAGCAGACAATGGGGAAAGGAAGGAAAGAAAGCATCAGGAATTGACTGAGGGGGAAGGCCTGCCAAAACATCCATGTTTTTAATTTTTAAAGATACCCAGCAAGGGAGCCACACGAATCTCGAGGTAGGTTGTTCCAGAGGCGAGGAGCCACCACCGAGAAGGCCCGATTTCTTGTCTTTTCCTTCCGGGCCTCCCTCGGCGTTAGACTCCTCAGCCTTACCTCCTGGCTCGCACGAGTGACATGGGTAGATCTTGGTGGGAGTAGGTGTTCCGCCAGGTATCGAGGCCCTAAACCGTTTAGGGCTTTGTACGTAAGCATCAACACTTTGAAGTCGATGCGGAACCGAATGGGCAAAACAGAGGGGGTTTGTTTAATCAGGATCATAGCATTGAAGATGGGGAAGATGAGGAACAGACCAGGAATGTGTAGGCCTACTGTTCATTTTTAGCTTCCTGAATGCTTCTCAAGAAAGTTAGGATTGTATTCTCGAGGACTTTCATGGCCAGGATCTGATGGTTGTTGTGGGTTTTTCAGGCTCTTTGGCCATGTTCTGAAGGTTGTTCTTCCTGACGTTTCGCCAGTCTCTGTGGCTGGCATCTTCAGAGGACTGGAGTAGGAGCTCATTCCAGCTCCTACTCCAGTCCTCTGAAGATGCCAGCCACAGAGAGTGGCGAAACGTCAGGAAGAACAACCTTCAGAACATGGCCAAAGAGCCTGAAAAACGCACAACAACCAAAGTTAGGATTGTTATATCTGTACTGGAGGTTTACAGATCTGTGTTTTTGACTGCGACTCCCAAGTTCCTTAGATAGTGTAGCTGTTCTCCCTGGGGAATTATGGGACCTGTAGCCCTCACAGCTAATCCAAATCCATTGAACATAAAGTACATTTGCTTAAAATGTCATAATCTCTTTTGTTTCAGATATGCAATTTCTGTCGCAAGAAAGGAGCCACTGTTGGCTGTGAGATAAAAACCTGTCGCAGAAGTTACCATTATTTCTGTGCATTGTGTGATGATGCTGCAGTAGAAACAGATGAAATTAAAGGCATTTACCGGTATTTAACAAAGTGTTTTGTAAAACCTGTATGATTTTGGATAGTTTGCTTGAGAAGCCCTTTCTATATACGAGGAAAGTATATATACTCGTATCTTTGATTTTAGAGCCATTGTTTTGGTTTTTTACAAAAAAAATTAACCACATTATGGTAAACCATCTTTACCAGATAACATCTCTAAATGTAAACAGGTGTACAGATTTTCAAAATAAATTTGAGTTTAAAACAAACAAGATGGGTTTTGATTGCCAGGTTTACAAGGTGGCTCAGCAAAAATTGGCAAATATTTGGAAGCTTTTATTTTGACTGTAGAATGTACTCCAGCAAAAAGATTATAGACTCAATGACTTGGTATTGTCTCTGTGATGCAGACAGTGAAATAGTTACAGATATTTTAGCCATTCTGCCAACTAAATAACTCATGTTAGAAATAATAGGAAATATGCTAGGAAAGAAAGATGCTAAATCAAGATTTGGATATTTTTCCTCTTGGGATAACTTTCAAATTGTATACCATTTTAATTTTATTTATTTATTTATTTATTTATTGGACTTATATACCGCCCCATAGCGCTACAAGCACTCTCCGGGCGGTTTGCAATTTTTAATTATACAGGCTACACATTGCCCCCCCCCCCCAGCAAGCTGGGTACTCATTTTACCGACCTCGGAAGGATGGAAGGCTGAGTCAACCTTGAGCCGGCTACCTGGGATTTGAACCCCCAGGTTGTGAGCACAGTTTTAGCTGCAGTACAGCGTTTTAACCACTGCGCCACGAGGCTCCTTTTGGAAGACATTACTATAATTGATATCTAGACAGTGTCAAAAATAGCAAACATTACAAAATATATTTGGAAAAAATACTTTATGAGAAGAATATAGAAGAATTACTAAGCTTCCAAACATTACAGAAATCAGACCTTCAGGGAAATGTTACATTACTGAAGAGTAACCTGTCCAAGAGTGTACTCCTGTGCACCCCTCCTGGGAGTAGCTCTCTTTGAACTCCATGAGGCTTATTTCTAAACAGACAAATATGAGGCAGCACTGATAAGAAGTGATTCACTGAGAGAACTGATTCAAGAAAGTGATTCTGGCTGTTCCCAGATTATGGAAGCCCTTCCTCCAGAGGTCCAGTTGGTGACTTTCCTCCTTTCTTTCTATCAGCAACTGAAACATAGTGCTTTAGAAGGGTTTTTGAGGAACCAACAGACAGGGACTGATGGGGAGGCTTTCTAAAATTGGATTTATAGTACAGTATTTAAATCATGTTTTTAAATATATGTACAGTATATTATAATTTTACATTTTTGTTGGTTTGTTTTTAATTAATTGTGGGTTTTAAATATTTTCATATACTGCCTTGGATCGCCACTTGAGGAAGAAGGCAACAAACAAAGAAATTATATCCCGAAATGCAGTAACTCTTTTAATATAATTAGTCAAAAAATTTCTCCACAATTCTCCACAATGTTCTCCATAATTCATATTTCTCTGTGGCACCTGCAAATGCTAAGATCTCCACCACATGTGTGAAAGAAATGAGTAGCTCACTGATTCTCTCACATATTTTTTTCTTTTTCTTTTTGCCTTGTTAGCACATGCACATAGTGCCACATAACAGAGTTGAGGGATTCCTTATACTTTTCTCGTCTACTTTTAGAGGGACTGTAAAAACCTCAGAAGGCAAGTTCTGTTAACTTCGATTAATCTTTTTATTGTTGTTGTTGTTGTTATTATAACACAAAAAGACATACAAAACAAACATATATGTGGGGAGATAATTTCCATATATCCATCTAGCATATAATTCTGACTACATAAACCATATTACCCTACTAAACATATTTAAACCATTATTAGGATCAAAAAGTAACTTCCTAGCTATATAATGATTAACATACAGTGGTGCCTCGCTTGACGACGTTAATCCGTTCCAGCGAAATTGCTGTAGAGCGAAATCGTCAAGCAGGAAAAAACATTGAAACACATTAAAAACTGGTTAATGCGTTCCAATGGGCTAAATACCTAATCGTCCAGCGAAGATCCTCCATAAGGTGGCCATTTTCCGGTGCCTGTAATGCGAAAAATCAGTCCTGAAAACAGCAGGGAGCCATTTTGCACAGCAGGCGGCCATTTTGAGAGCCGCTGATCACCTGTTTTTAGACCATCGTAATGCGAAGAATCAGTTCCTGAAGCAGGGAACTGATCGTCGCAAAGCGATTTTTCCCCATTGAAACATCATTTTGCGATCACAAAAGCCTTGTCGTCAAGCCGATTTGTCGTGGAGCGGGGTAATCGTTAAGTGGGGCACCACTGTACATATGTACTTATCAACCATTTAAGACATTCAGCAAGTAACTTTCCAATTTTTGTTGTATTTCTTAGCTCCATATATAGACCAGGGATTTCTGATTACTTATAGCCTTGTAAATCTAGGAATTCATTTCCTACATTCTTTTTACCAGCTTTTAAGTGCCACCTATAAAGTCTCTATAAATTCTTTCACCTGCATACCCCTCTATCCAATACTCATGATAAGCATTCCTAATTTCATCTTTAAAATAACTTATCCCCACACACACAAACAAAAGCTCTGAGCCAGGTCAATACATTTCTCAGATACCTCCACTTTTGCAGGTAATACGTAATCTTGTCTATACAATCAGTATAGTAATTCATTCATACTTAACCTCTATATATGCACCATAGAAACAAAAGCATCTGATATTATTTTTCTTCATTGACCTTTCTAAAATTCATACTTACATGTGCTTGTCCACCATTTAGATTCCCATCTGGCCAAAATTGCTCATACTGTAGTATAATTGCTCATTTTGCTTTATTGCTTTATATATCTCTCAAAACAAGAATTTTTATCATTTAATCCGCAGGTTACTTTCTCCCTTTTCATTTTTGCTTCTCAGCACCAGTATCATACTTCCAAGATTCGTCTCTTGCTCTCCTTTTGCCAGTTTTAAAATGCCGTCTATGAAATCTCTTTAAGGCATTTTCTATCCGATTTACTAATTTCCTCTCGGTATAATCAATATCTTGATTTTGGAGTAACACAGATCTATCCGATCTCTGATCATAAATTTCTGCATCTAAATTCATCCATGCCTTCCCTTTTACATTCTTTCCCATCAAGGTAACTTCAATATGCTTTCCCACCCTTTCCCCACCCCTCCTTTCCTCATTTTTAAATATTTAGTTCTCCTTTAAAAAAAAAAAAAAAAAAGGCTCTCCCTCTCCGGAGGCAATCGTTCATTGAATTAGATGCAATCAATCTGTTTGTCTCCCATCTCCTGCTTCTTAAGAACAGTACTGTAGTCTCTTCCTCTCTTTCTGATGATAGTAGTTGTTCAGTAAGTTCAGTGAATTCAGTCTTTGTCTCCTGTCTCTATCTTAATGTCCAAGCCGAGAAATGTTGCTTTGATTTCTGCCTTCAATTTTGAAACTTGACCCTTGAGATGATTGATGAGATAGAATTGAAATTCCTGAAGACAGCATACAAGATAAGCCTCCATTTTAAATCCCAATAATGAGTCTCACCCTCAGTCTCCCATCCATAAAAGTCAAGCAGACTAAATTGCTCAGGTTTCCCTCATGGTTCCTTGGCCAGCCCGAATTCAGAGTCTTGCGGAGGACATTCTGGTCGTAAAAATGACTATTTGATTTATAATCCACCTTTATGGTTCAAAGTAAAGCTCCATAGATTAAATTGTTCAGTCATTCCAGATTCTCAAGCTTCTAATTTTTAAAAAAGCCAGATTTTAGGGAGGGAGGGTTAAGGTGGAAAATACAAAATTAGTTTCACTTTCTCAGTTCTGTCAGTTGTGACGCTGTAAAAAAAACCTCCAACATTGCCAAAGAGTCTCTGCCGCTTAGAGATCTTTCTCCACAATTGGCTTCCAAGAAAGAAAGAAAAACCTGGTCTTTAACTTCAATTAATCTTTTAAGGGAAGATTATTCAGATTTAACAGAACTTGCCTTCTAATCGAATGGAAGTGCCTACTCCTGAAGACTTCAGAAATGCCTCGCGTGAGTCTTGGAGAACAGGGAAATACACTGCTGAGTAGGGTTCCCCCCCTAAAGAGAGGGAAGAGAGGTCATAGTAATGTGTTACTGTTTTGTTGAAGACAGATCTTTCTACTCTGTTTGCTGGTATAGTTTGCAAAAAAACCCACCAGATTCGTTCTTTGCAGGAAGTGGATAGCTCCTGAATCAAGCATTTCTCCAATATATCATATTGCCTGTACTTTCGGTTTACTGACAATGAATGTGATTACTAATGCAATGCATTAACCCATTTCCTTTTCTCTCAACATTTCTTTGTTGTGTAAGAATGTTTTGTCCAAACCATGACCCAGTCAATAAGAAAAATTTTAATGGTGAGTTTTTTTTTCTCTTGGTCTTTCTAACATTGGATCACCAGGTATTTTAAAATACAGGGTAGAACCTTTAAAAGAATGTAGCTATAAGTGCAGTACAGTGGGGTCTTGACCTACAGAATTAATCCGTATTGGAACAGAGTCCGTAGGTCGAAAAGTCTGTAGGTCGAAAATACATTCCCCATAGGAATGCATTGAAAACCATTTAATTCGTATCTGGCCCAAGAACCCCCCCCCAAAAAAATAAAAAATAAAAAATTTAAAAATCACCTTACCTTTTTGAAGTCTTCAAGGGGTCCCCCGCCGCTGCCATCGCTGCTGTTGGAGGACTCCGAGGGCTTCGGCGCGGCTGCCAGAGGCCTCTTGGAGGTCCCTGCCACAGCCATCGAGGCTGCCAGAGGACTCTGAGGGCTTCGGCGCCGTTGCCGGAGGCCTCTCGGAGGTTCCCTGCCGCCGCCCATAGTTCTTCGGAGGCACTATCGGTGGCGGGGGGGATATCCAAGAGGCCTCCCATGGTGGCGGGGAAGGCCTTCGGAGGTCCCCTGCCGCCGCCGGGAGCCAAGCCGCGCCCAGCTATCCCAGCCATGCTTGGACTCCCAGGAATCCGAGCATGGCTGGGGTTGCCCGGCGTAGCGTGGCTCCCAGCGGCGGTGGAGGCAGGGGACCTCCGGATGCCTTTCAGGAAGAAAAGCAATGGAAGGCATCCGGAGCCCCCCCCCCCGCCCCACCCTGCTCCTGCTGTCGCTGGGAGCCTTTGGAGCAAGGACTTCCTTCAGTGTCGGGGGGGGAAGCCCTTTGAGAGCTCAGAAGGCAAACAGGCAAGGAGAAAAGGCTGCAAATTCGAATTTCCCACCTTTTCTCCCTGCCTTCTTGCCTTCCGAGCTCTCAAAGGGCTTCCTCCGATGTTGGGCTCCGAGATGCCTCCCATGGTGGCAGAGAAGTCCTGCAAGGCATCCGGAGGCACGACCTACAGCCTACAGATTGGAAGGGGGAGGCAGGGAAAGCGCCAAATTTGAATTTGGCGCTTTCCCTGCCTCCCACTTCCGATCCGTAGGTCGATTCTCCAGCCGCAAGTCGAAGTTAAATTTTGTGGCCGGAGAAGTCCGTAGGTTGAAAAGTCCGTAAGTGGAGCCGACTGCTGCTGACAGTGATTGAGCTGCAGTTAAAGTAATATCAGTCTCTCAACTGAACGGTAGATCCTTCTCCAGAAGGTAATCCTTTCAGTGATAATGTGCAAATGTCACTCTAAAATGTAGTAAGCCAGCCCTGCTATGGGGGGGGGGGGCGGGTGGCTGGAATGTCCTGTTCTTTTGGCTGTGTGGGTTCTGGATGACTGACCAAAAGTCCTATTATGATGGAATCCGTGATAGTGAACACTCATGCTGGTTGCCACAGGTATTGATTTCCTTATCTTTCTGTTTCTGAAATTTTGATTCCATAAAGAAAGGTGTCTTTCCCCATATACCTTTCTCTACCTCTGTATATTTTATGATTTTTTGTGAATTTCCCAGTTCAGACTCTTGTCATGCCACAGAAAGCCATTTTGAGCATATGTATTTAAAGGGAGTACACATACAGAGTATTTATTTATTTAATTTATTCAATTTATACCCCACCCATGTAGACTGAAGTCTACTCTGGGCAGCTAACAACAATGCATAAAAGTAAACATAATATATTAAAATAAAAAATGTAATAATATAATTCAAGATGGCAAAAGAAATTAGGTGATGAGAAGAGGGAAAGCCAGGTCTTAAGTTTGATCTTAAAAACACCCAGTGATGGCTGTGGGCAGACTGTTCCATAGGTGAGGGGTCACTGCCAAGAAGGCCCAGTTTCTTGTTCTTTCTCTCCAGGCCTCCCTCGGCATTAGGACCCTCAGCCGCCCGTCTTCGTTAGAACGAGTGATTCAGGTAGATCTAGGTGGGAGGAGGCATTCCACCAGATATCGAGGTCCTAAACCGTTTAGGGCTTTATATGTCATCACTTTGAAATCAATGCGGAAACGAATGGGCAGCCAATGCAGGGCAACCAGAGTGGGGGAAATATGCTGATATTTTCTCACCCCAGTAAAAAGTCTGGCTGCCGTGTTCTCCATCATTTGAAGCTTCTGCATCAATCTCAAAGGTAGCCCTATGTAGAGCGCATTACAGTAGTCTAATCTTGAGACTACAAATCCATGGACCAGAGTAGTGAGCGCCCCAACATCCAGAGATGGAAATAGGCAGATCGGACCACTGATGCTACCTCAGTTTCCATGGTGAGCGCTGGATCCAGATGGACCCCGAGCTGTGAACCTTACTCTTTGCGCTGATAGTCACTCCCCAAAAGAGAGGGAGTTTCCCAAACCACCAATGGAGGGTCCACCCACCCTCAGGACCTCCATCTTGTCTGGGTTTAGCCTCAGTCCATTCTCCTGCATCCATTGCTGTAGAGCCTCCAGGCAGTGCTGAAGGGACGGAAGGGCATCCACTGTGGTTAGAGAAAAGGAGAAGTAGAGCTGGGTGTCATCAACGTACTGATGACATAAAGCCCCACACCCCTGTTGACCCCACCTAGCAGCCTCATAGATATTAAACATTAATTAATACATTCTGTATTACAAAAACTATCAACAATTGTTAAATAGTGCTATATAACGCCTCCAAAGCCCATGCATATTTTTCTCTACTGTTACAGAAAAAAGGTGAGGAAACAGAGCCAGTTTGCTTGAGGCAAGACTTCAAATCTGACATCCAAGTTCATTGTAGAAATTACCTATAGGATTGTTTCTGGCCAGTTCTTCAAAAACCCACCGAAAAATCCTACATCTCCTTTTGCTCCCATCAGCAGAAAGCTGTCTTTTACAATGCTCTCAAGATATTCTTAGCACTGATGCCAATTGATATCCATGATGACTATGAAAAGTAGCAGACACATACTACCTACTGTCATATAAGGGACCCATACAAATTCCCCATGAGTGAGCTCTATATTGGGAATGGATGTGTGTAGAGAAACTGTCCTACCTTGAGTCAGACCCTTGATCCATTTAGCCCAGAGTTGCTAACACTGACAAACGGCAGCTCTCCGGGGTTTCTGGAAGGGGTTTTCTCTGTTAAATCTGGGGAGGTCAGGACTGAGACAGCCAGACTCTGCCTGGGAGGCATGGGCTCGGTCACTGCTTTGTGTCCCTTTTCAGTTTTTTGTTTCTGGAAGCAATGCCAAAGCATATTTGTTTTTTACACTCCCAGCCTTGGATAAAATTCCAGTTGTGCATTAGAATTCTATTGGAATTGAAACCCATGTTTGAAAGCAGGTGTCTTTTTCTTTGCTTCTTTTGGCTTTTCAGGAGATCAGTAGGCTTTTGACCTGATTCAACATGGCTTTTCATGTTTTCTTGTGACCTCCTGAGAAGTGATTTTTTCCTGGTCAAAAATACCCTGGAAATACTTTGATTACTTTATGACTAGAATGTTAGTTACCATAGTCTCTCGAGACTGAAGGATGCTTAATCAATAAATCAGAATGTTAGAAATATTTCAGTGTAGTTTCGGTGTTTCATGGCAAAAAAGTGACATGGTAGCAAAACAAAAACTATATCATAATTTCTTTTTAAGGTTGGAGTTGAGAACATGGGTAGTTGTTTAACATGATTTTGGAAGTGGGGAGGAGAAAGCATGGGAGTACCAACAATATCTGGATTAAACTGCAGTAAATATGCATAGAAATGTACATGTAATTTAATTAACATAGAAAGGAAGAGATTTTGATGTAATATGTTTAAATCACAGTTTTGTGATCATTTGAATTTAATAAGTGTTTCTGAGCCCTTGCTGATACAGTTATTTTGTTTTGGATTTTTCTTTAAAGTTATAACATACCCTGGGACATTTCAGGGAGGCTTACTCAATTACAGTGGTGCCTCACACAACGATGTTAATTGGTTCCAAAAAAAATCAACGTTGTGTGAAACATCGTTCTGTGAAACACCATTTCCCATAGGAATGCATTGAAAACCGGTTAATCTGTTCCAATTGGAACAGATTGCCGTCTTTAAGTGAAAAAACCCATAGGAAACATTGTTGAGTGAAACAATGTTTCCTCCACTGGAATGTATTGAAGCCGACTCAATACATTTCAATGGCTTTGCGAAGTCCGTTTTTGCTCATTTAAAAGTGCCTTACAATGTTTGGAACAGGTTTTAAATGCTTGCATTCGTTAGCCCACCTCCTGAACCCTATGCTAACTTAATTTGGTGTTGTTCTGAGTCGTCTTTAATTTTTGGTGATTTTTTGAATTTTCTCTCATTGGAATGCATTGGACGGAAAGTTCAATGCATTCCAATGAGAGAAAATTCAAAAAATCACCAAAAATTAAAGACGACTCAGAACAACACCAAATTAAGTTTGCATAGGGTTCAGGAGGTGAGCTAACGATTGCAAGCATTTAAAACATGTTCCAAACATTGTAAGACCCTTAAAAATGAGCGAAAACGGACATCGGAAAGGGCTCTTTGATCTCCGTTTTCCTGCTTTTGAAGCTCTTTGCAATGTCCATTTTCGCTCATTTAAAAGTGCCTTACAATGTTTGGAACAGGTTTTAAATGCTTGCAATCGTTAGCCCACCTCCTGAACCCTATGCAAACTTAATTTGGTGTTGTTCTGAGTCTTCATTAATTTTTGGTGATTTTTTGTTTTCCCTATTTAAATGCATTGAACTGTCCATTCAATTGATTTAAATGGGGAAAATAAAAAAATCACCAAAAATTAATGAAGACTCAGAACAAAACCAAATTAAATCTGCACATGTTTCACAAGGTGCACTATGGAATCCAAGCATTTAAAACAGGTTTCAATCATTTTAAGACACTTTTAAATGAGCAAAAAGGGACATCGTTAAGTGAAATTCCCCCATAGAGAACATCGTTAAACGATGGGGGAAATTCCTCAAAAAAACCCATCGCTGTGTGAATTCATCATTGTATGAAGCAATCGTTGTGCGAGGCACCACTGTACATCAATTTTTATTATATATTACATAAATTGTAATAAATTTAAATTTATATTGATGTGATTAAGCTTTCCCAAAATATTATAAAGCTGGTGGTTTTCTTGTCTGCTTCTTTAGTGTGGATTACACATACTTATTGAAATACTGTAAGAAATTTTATGATAAAGTACATTGATTATATTCAATCTGTTGACTTTGATTTCTAGATGAAGACAATAAGAGAAGCAAGCCCCAAATCCTAATGAAACCTTCCTCTGCTAGAAACAAAATGGTAATGGAGAGATAAACAATTACTGCCTGTTCATTGTCTAAGACTTCAAGGAAAATCATTTAAAAATCCTCCAAAGATCATGTTTTTGAGCAGCTTCTTCATAGCATTTGGCCTATATGGCCTCATATGTCAAATTGCTTTGTAAAGCAGAATTCTAAATTTAAGTTCTTAACATATCTAAAATGATAGGTCTGTATTACTTTCTGATTAAAAACTACCACTCTTGCTACATAACATTTTGTATACTGCTACCAATATACAAGTACTAAATCTTTGGAACTAATGGCCCATAATTTGCCTCCAAAAGTGATACTGCTTGCATGAGTGAAGTGCATAAGCACAGTGGCTTCCATGGGGTTAGACCCAGGCTTTGGTCCATGCAGCTCAGCAGGCAGAAGTAGATTTCCCTGCTTTCCTAAGTGCTACACAGAGGAGGGTTGGGAGTCACTGTTTAATAGTATGCATGTAAGGGGGAATTCTCCCCCCTCCCCCAGTCAGAGGGGAGCCATCTTCAGCCATCACAGTCTTTTGCAATGATAGAAACTTCCATCTGAGGAAAGGTGATTTTCAATCCAAGATATGTGTTGCCAAGTTACTTCCAATTTATATTCACTATGAATTACTGATTTCCGGGTGAGCCTGTCTTTAACAGCCCTGTTTATATCTTGCAAACTAAAGATTTCTGCTTCCTTGAGTCAGTCCATGTCATGTTACCTCTTCATATAGTATTTTATAACAAAACATCTTATCTTGTAGTGAGGGTGGGAAATTACCAGTTTCTTGGTAATTTAGATATTCTCTTAAAACATTTGGAAGGGCCAAATTCCCACTTAGTTATGAAGTTTGCTGGATGATTTGGTCACATGAAGCTTGCCGAGTCATCATCATTTCAGTCCTTCATTTAATCTACCTCATAAGAGGATAAAATGGAGAAGTGAGGGGTACTCTGATGTACCCAGGATGTGATATAATAAGCAAACAAATACCGTATTTGCCGATTGGGGGTATTAGACGACCCCCCAACATTTCCACTCAAAATATAGAGTGGAGGGCTCTGCTGCGGCTGCCCAGGGTTTTGCCTAGAAGTTCATGTCCGGCGACGAGGAGGGCGAGAAGGAAAGGGAAGCGAGTGGACGGAGGAGGAGGGAAGGAGAAGCAGCTCTCTGGTGGCGCGAGGGCGAGCGGGCAAGCTGGCTCAGCTGCGAGGGCGAGAAGGAAAGGGAAGCGGGCGGTGGCGGAGGAGGAGGGGAAGGACAAGCAGCTCTCCAGTGGTGAGCGGGCTCAGCAGCGCGGGGCAGCGGGCTCTGGCCACTCAGGCATGGCCGGCTCTGCTTCCCTCCGTCCGGACCGACTGCCTGCCTGCCTGCCCGCCTTCCTCTCCGGCCAGCGCGGCCCCACGTCACTCACTCGGCGGCAGCTCCTTCCTGGCCCAAATGAAGTACAACACGACCCCCCCACTTGGAGGCATGTTTTTTGGGCCAAAAAAGTTGTCTTGTACGCTGGCAAATACGGTCGAGTGGTTATATTTGGAAAATATTATCATTACTATTAGAATACTGAACAATGGTGATAATTCTGTCATTTTTTAATATATATTGACAGAGTAAAAAAGACAACATTTCAGAAGGAAACTTAAAAGTCCTCAGGGAAAAACAGGACCGACATAAAGGTATGACTTTATTATGTATGACTGTAGCTTGTTCAGATCAGAAAGATGGCTGTAGTTATAATCTCCTTTGTTTGAGTTCCACCAATGAATAATATGGAGATATTTCCCGTTTTAATTTGAGCATATCAAATTGAAATGCAAAACATTTATTACATCTCCACTCCTGAGAAATAAACAACTGTGCAAATTCATGTTTAGATGGAACTTAAATCTTTCCCTCTCTAAAAACATCCATACCACATTGAGACCCAGAATTTTTATTTTTGTAAATTCCTTTTTAAAATTGTGTTTGAATTATTTTAAAAAACCTGAAGCGTACATATAGATAAAAGAAAAAAATACCCCCACATAATAGCAATAAATTATCTAAATTAAAAAGTAGGGAATTGGGAGAGGAAAAGCAGATTTTGATTAAAATCTAGTAAGTACTTCCTGCAGGTAAGAGCTGTTAAACAGTGAAAAGGACATTAGAAGCTGATGGACCAAACCTTCATTGGAAGCTTCATTGGAGGCTTCATTGGGTATGCATGGTCATCTATCTGGGACATATTAGATGTGATTCCATGCTTCAGCAGGAGACTGGACTGGAAAACCATTCCAACTCTGCAACTCTTGTGGAAGGCTTGTTGCCAGTTCAGCCACCAGCATAACTAGGAAAAAAATTCCTTGCTAAACACAGCAGAATCATTGCCTATCATTTTGGGCTACCATATTTCAGAACAAGCAGGAAAAATCAATCATCTGTTATACACGGACTACCTAAAACTATATGCAAAAAGTTCCATAGAGATAGAATCACTGCTAAACACATTTAGTAAACATATCCAAATGAAATTTGGAATTGACAAATGTGCAGCTCTGTCTATACACCGTGGCAAGATCCAAAAACTAGATGGAATAGAGTTTTAAAATGTCAATATTATAAAATCAATCTCGTTTTGGTTAAAACTTGTATCTGTTATATAATATCAGTCAATGTTTTTATAATTTTGATTGACTGTGCCTGGTGTTTCTGAATAATATTAATAACCATAACCTTTGATCTGCAGAGCTGGAAGGGACCCATGGATTATCAGGTCCAGCCCCTCTCAAGGAGACACAAGCAGGGAATTGAACTCCCAACCTCTGGCTCCACAGCCAGAGACCTAAGCCACTGAGCTGTCCAGCACTTCAAAACTACCTTTCCTTGACCAGGAATTGAACCAGGACTGCGGCAATGAGAGTGCAAAATCCTAACCAATAGACCATCAGGGAAGCTAGTTTTAATGAGATCATGACAAGCCATCATTGATTAATCAAATGGACTTTCTCATCCAGTGTTCTGTCCCCACAGTGGCATTTAGCTTTTTTTCCCAGAGGATGCTATCAGGTTCTTTGCAATCTTTTTTTTTACTTAGATAGTGTGGCCCATGCTGCTTTCACTCACATTCATCATTCAGTAGCCATGAAGCAATCTAAAGAAATGGAAATTTAGCCTGGCACATGATTATCACTGGCTATCTGTTAGATACGTTACTTTAGTTAGAAACAACAACAAAAGGTCTTCATGGAGACACTGCTTATTTAGAGTCTCTCTTCCTTGACATTGGGCTTCTGATTACGTTCCTTGGAAAGAAATGTCACTGTTATTAAAGAGAATTTCACAGTATCATGTTGACCTAGAAAACTGTTTCAGTAAGAATGCATTTCTCTCTCCTTCTCCTTCCCTCTCCCCCTCCCCTCTAGTAAGAACAGATTTTGTAAGGAAGTGTAAACAGGCTGGACTTCTTGATGAAATCTTTGAAGAAATGCTAGACACTCTTCATCTGGCACAAGAAAAGCTGATGGATGACAATACCTCTGAAGCAGGTACTGCACAGAGTTTGAAGTTGACATCTGTGCAGGTCCATTGCTGCTTTAAGCTTTTGGACCCTGTGTTACCAAGGTATGCTCTCAGGCATATGCATGAACTCACTTATTTAGTGAAAAGTCCGTAAGTGATTTTTTAGTTATGATGATATTGCATCATGATAGAGATGACAGGGCTGAGTATAACACACTCACACTGAGCTATTCTTAAAGGGAACTTTATTGAACAACCAGAATTAAAATAATATACAATGATTATATTGGGAAATAGCAAAGGTTATACAATAGAATATATAATGAATGTGGGGAATTTTTTTTTCAAAAGAAGCAAACTCGCAGGGTTATGAGGGTTCTGAGATTCTGACTGCATTGCAAAGATCTGTACTACCTGAACAGACTATTTGCAGAGGTACTACAAGGCTAGGAAGAGAAAGTAAAGGAAATATCTTTTCCTTAGCCACACGCATATGCATGATACACAAACACATGCACAGAGAGTAAGAGAGGAAGGAGGAATAAATTGGGGACCCACCAATATGTGGGGGAAATTCTCCCAGAAATAGATTAGGAGTGACACAGACTACCTCTCCTGAGTCTTATTAGACTATCTTGAAGCTGGGGAGTGTTGGAATGATATGAGGGAATTTTGGGGGCAAGGATCAAAAGAGAGAATAGATTAAAAAAGATCCTGGCCGGAAACCCAGGTGAACAGGAATTCACAGGCTAGCAGGATTTTGTGGCTGAATCCTGGATTCTTGGGGGCTAAGGCAGTGATTTCCGCTTAGAAAATGAAGTCAGCACAAAGAGACTTGATAAGACTCACCAACTGAGTCTTATCAAGTCTCCCTCGATCTCAGGCAAACAGGGTTCTGTCTTGGGCCAAGTCTTCTTCAACATCTTCGTAAATGACCTGGATGAGGGGATTGAAGGAGCACTCATCAAATTTCCTGATGACGCAAAGCTGGGAGAATTGCTAATAGTGCTGTCCTCTGAAGATGCCAGCCACAGAGACTGCCGAAACATTAGGAAGAACAACCTTCAGAACATGGCCAATGAGCCCAAAAAACCCACAACAACCAGAATTGCTAATACTTTGGAAGATAGACAGACTTGAACATTGAGCCCTATCTGATGCAGTTCAGTGGTAGGAAAAGTAAGGTCCTGCACTTAGGCAGAAGAAACCAGATGCACAGGTACAGGATAGGTGGTACCTGGCTCGACAGTAGTACCTGTGAGAGGGATTTCGTTCTCCAGCTGCCAAGAAAGCCAACACAATCCTAAGCTGCATCGACAGGGGGATAGCATCAAGATCACGGAAAGTGATAGTACCACTCTATGCCACGCTAGTGAGGCCGTACTTGGAGGGCTGTGTGCAGTACTGGTCACCACAATACAAAAAGATGTTGAGGGCCTGGAAGGGATGCAGAGAAGAGCAACAAGGGTGAAGCCTCGTGGCGCAGTGGTTAAACCGCTGTACTGCAGCCAAAACTGTGCTCACGACCTGGGGTTCAATCCCACGTAGCCGACTCAAGGTTGACTCAGCCTTCTATCTTTCCGAGGTCGGTAAAATGAGTACCCAGCTTGCTTGGGGGGGGCAATGTGTAGCCTGCATAATTAACTTGTAAACCGCCCAGAGAGTGCTTGAAGCAGGACGCTTTTTAAGAGGACTGGAGGCCAAATCCTATGAAGAAAGACTAAAAGAACTAGGTATGTTTAGTTTAACGAAGAGAAGACTGAGGGGAAACATGATAGCAGTCTTGCAATATCTGAAGGGTTGCCAGAGGGAAGAGGGCATCAATTTATTCTTCATTGCACCAAGGGTAGGAAAAGAACCAATAGGTGGAAACTTGTCAGAGCTTCCTCCCTGGAAGGAGGAATTTCCTGACAGTGAGAACCATTAAGCAGTGGAACACCTTGTTCCACTGATGTTGTGGGTGCCCCATCACTGGAGCTTTTCAAGAAAAAAATGGACAACCATCTGTCTGGGATGGTATGAGCTCTCCTGCCTTGGGCAGGGGGTTGGACTACAAGACCTCCCTTGGACTACAAGACCTCCCAACCCTGCAACAATTCTATGATGATCAATATAGAAAGATGTTCCATCCCAGAACTGTTAAGTGGTAGGCATACTGTGTGCTTTTTTATGTGGTTTCTGGCTTTGAGACCTTAGGCTCTTTCTTTTCCACTGGTATTTTTAATCTATACTTGTCCTGACAAGTTTCCCAGTTAAAACAATCTGCATTGTGCACATACATGTCTTGGTAAGAGTGAAACTCTGCAGGAGCGTTGTACAAAGTTTAGCCACATTAAACTTTTCTTCTAATCGGGGTATGCAGACTATTATGCACCCTGTAATCCCTCCCTAGCAATTTAGTTTAGAAAGACAATTATAGCTGGGACTGAATCCTCTAGTTGCACCAGGGAGATAGAAATGTATTTTTTTTCTCATCCATTTTATATAAAACAAACTTCTAAACCTACTTTGACATTATTTTAACACAATTTTAAAAGTTGTGCTTCTATTATGTGTGTAGGGTGCTAAAAGCTTTATGAAATGCAAATGATCCATGAGTTGAGTTAATGGAGGGCACATGGTAGGACTAGTATATTTATTTATATCTCATTTCCCACTTTAGCCCTATGCAGATTGTGTATCATTGTTTAAAATGGTAAACACATATGGATTTTGTTAAACTAAATGCTGAAAAACAGCATTTTTCTCTTAGAGGTATGCTACACAGCCAAATTTAAAATAAATGCTTTGGATTACATTGGATTACGCGTAAGAAGAAAAAAATGGAAAACCATATATCGCATTAAAAAGCACAAAGATATACACAAATCTAGAATTCCAGCATGAGTTGTTGCCCAAGTGGTTTTTAGGATATTATTAAGTTTTCTCCCAAACATGCTGCTTTAATCAGCTTCAGAATGATTATTTTCATAGTCACATATCTGTTGTTTGTTTTAGCATGTATAATAACAACAAAACAATATGAAGCTTTATAGATTACATTGGACTTCGCACTTACTTGGCACACACCCTTCTATGATGAAGATACTTGTTCTTGGTTCTTATATTTTACATGAAATATCCTGTGAAAGCAAAACAAGTAGTTCAAATATGAATTATTTGATGTTTAAGTGTGTTCTGGTAATTTAGTCAAATAAATGATTAAGAGAAAGATAATTTACATGGAGGAATTGTGTGGATGCATATTTATTTATTTTATTTATTTATTGGACTTATATACCGCCCCATAGTGCTACAAGCACTCTCCGGGCGGTTTACAATTTTTAATTATACAGGCTACACATTGCCCCCCCGCAGCAAGCTGGGTACTCATTTTACCGACCTCAGAAGGATGGAAGGCTGAGTCAACCTTGAGCCGGCTACCTGGGATTTGAACCCCAGGTCGTGAGCACAGTTAATAATTCAGTTATTATTTTTGGGCAATATGTAATGTCCCATATGAAAGAAGTTTCTGGTGCAATTTCTTCTCTCCATCAGTTGTTCACAATATCTATGAGAAATAGTGCTGGTATCACTTTTAGTTTCATGCCTGTGGCTGTGACATTCCCTTATTATATCTGGATGAGTATTTATTATTTTTATTGAATACACTTCTTAGTAGCCTTTGAAGACTATAACATAAACATACAAATGTAGAACAATGACAGGCTCATACAATTACTATTGTTAGAGCTGAATTAAAATAAACTGGTAGCTATAGCAATATAGCTACCAGGGAGAGAAGACTCCCTGGAAAAGACCCTGATGCTGGGACAGTGTGAAGGCAAGAAGAGAAGGGAACGACAGAGGATGAGATGGTTGGACAGTGTCACCGAAGGTACCAACATGAATTTGTCCCAACTCAGGCGGGCCTGGCATGCTCTGGTCCATGGGGTCACGAAGAGTTGGACACAACGACTAAACAACAAACATAGCAATACAGTGGTGCCTCGCTTAGCGATGTTAATCGGTGCAGCAAAAATTGCCGCTAACCGAAAACATCACTAAGCGATATTTAAAAGCCCATAGGAATGCATTGAAACCCCTTCAATGCGTTCCTATGGGCAAAAAACTCACCTTTAAGAGAAAATCCTCCATACGGCGGCCATTTTCGCTCCCTGGTATGTGAGGAATCCGTCCCAAAACACAGCGGGCGGCCATGTTTTTTACCCAGCGGCTATTTTGGAACTGCCAATCAGCTGTTGGGAAAACATCGCTATGCGAAGATCGGTAAGCGAAACAGCTTACCAATCATCACAAAGCGATTTTTTCCCATTTAAAGCATCGCAGTGCGATCGCAAAAACCTAATCGCTATGCGATTTTGTCGTTAACCAGGGCGCTCGTTAAGCGAAGCACCACTGTATATGTAAAAAGTGCCACTGAAAGCAAGTTTTTAAAGTTTGTAAAAATTATCTTTAAAAACAGCAGCAGATGTGGTTTTTCATATATCGCTTGATGAAAGGATGTTTTTGCAGAGCACCACCTCTCAGTAGTGCTCAGCAGCCTTAATTTTAGCCAAGACTTTGGAGGATTTTAGGATCTAAAACAGCACTTTGGACTGAGTTTAGAAATGCACAAACAGTCAGCACAGTTGCACCAGAATTTAATATGAGCCAACAGGCTAGGTGCTCTAAGGGCTGCTCAGTTTTGCATCAGCTGCAGTTTCAGGCAGCCTGAAACTCCAACCTAATCAAGAAATGGTCTGTTCCACCCCATTGATCATTCTTCCCACTCCATTTCAGAACTCCAGATCTAAAGTCTGGCAAGTTATAGCAGGCTTGTGTGAGGCCTGCTATAATTTGAAATCAATTTTAGCCTAAGTTTTAAAGTGCCCCATGAGAATCTGGCTCAATACCACCTTTGTCGCCTCAAGAAGGAAGGCTGTTAAGCAACGGAGTGGGGAATGAGGCAGTACAGTACCCATCCCTTCTCAAATTCCTAGCACTAGATACAGTCTAAACTAGTGAAATGCTTGCCATGGAGAACATGATAAATTTCTATAGAGGAAATCACCCTGAGGAGTGATTTCCTCTATAAAATGCCGGGCTAGGATTTAGGATTCAAATCCCCACTTGGCCATGGATACTTGGTGTGTGTGTATGAAGAACTGATAAAACCACTACTTACCTTGAAAGTCCTATTAGAGTTACTATAATTTGACACAGAACACACACAAGAGCCATTTTGGATGAGGTGGAGGTTTGGATTCTTTAAGTAAATAAATAAGCCTGGCATGTATTAGCATCAGCCATAGGCTTGATAGAGCTACTGTTAAGCTTCCCACTGCTTGTGCAGCACAAGATGGCAACAAAAAAGCAGCACATAATGCCACTAAAACAGTTAAGGTGTTACCAGCCTTGTGTTCTCATTCAAGATGTCATTCTCAGATATCAGTCTTCCACATATCTACTAACTGCTCTCTCACTGGGGCTGTGTTGGTTGAAAAGGAGGGTTATACTCTACAGCTGTCCACACCATTCAGGCTCTGTGTAAACTATCACTCTCATTAGATCTGCTAGAAACAAAAGTAAAGACAATCATTTGATTAACATAACCTTTAAGCCTAACATTCTCCTCTTGGCTGCAAAGACACACACACAGAGAGAGACAGACAGACATAGAAAGGAAGAGAGAGAGAGGAAGGCAGGAAGGATCATCTTTAAGAGACTAAAGAACAGCAAAGGGAAATTTAAGCTTACTTACAAATGCTGAAGGACCAGTAGGCATCACACTATCTGACCAAGATAAAATAAAGAGAAGGTGAAAACAGGACATAGAAGACCTATACAGAAGGGGGAGGGGAAGTATGACTGATTCCTTTGATGAAGACTCCTATAATAAGAATCTACAGTTCTAGAAGGGAAGTGAAAGCTGCTCTGAAAGCACTGGAAAAAATTATCAGTGGTAGATGGAATACTGGTACAACTATTCCAAGCCACAGAGGCTAAATCTGTTTAAATCCTAACAAGAATATGGCAACAAATATGGGAAATAAAACAATGGTCCATAGACTGGAAATGTTTGATACACATTCCACGCTCCAAGAGAGGAAATGCCAAGGAGTACAGTAACTACAGGACCATTGCTTTAATTTCCCATGTAAGCAAGGTGATATTCAAGGTGTTACAACAAAGACTTTTCCCTTGTATGGAAATAAATGCCTGATGTTCAAGCTGGATACAGAAAAGGAACTGGCTGTTGGAGAGTTTCATAATAAGAATTTCAGAATAAAATTAAGTCTATGCATTATAGACCTATAGCAAAGCCTTTGACTGTGTGGATCATGAGAAGCTGTGGATTGTTCTGAAAGAAATGTTTGGACAGTCAAACATAGGGACAGGTTACGCATATGGACAATCAAGTGCCTCAGTGTGTCTTATGTATAAGCAGCTACTCTTAGGAAAGAATATGAAGAGACAGGTGGTTTGCTGTAGGCATAAGTGTCAGATGCGGATACATTTTATTCCCTTATCTGCTCAATCTGTACACAGAATATTTCGTATGAAGAGCTAGGCTTGATTCAGGATGAGGAGTTAAAAATGGTAGAAGAAACATCAGTGTAATTGGGTTCTTTCTCTAAGGGGGGCAAACCCATCTTTTCAGTGGGAAAATCGATGGAGACAAAAATAACGGTCTAAACATATTTTCTTTATTCCTTTTCACTTCTTGGTTGTCAGCATAAAAGGGATGTAAACAACTCAACTCTGGTAATAACTTACAACTTTTAACACGTGACACACTTGAACTTTTCCTCTCATTCATCTCTTCATCACCCCAAGCGGACCTTGTTCTGTTTGAGGCCACATTGGGAAGCTCAAGGCAGCACAAACTGTCCCGCAACAGGTGTGCTTCAAATTCCCCTCTATGTATGGCAGGTAATTGGTGGTACCTTCTTCCCTATATCCTGGGACCGTGGTACTGCTATCATACTCCATCCCACTTTAGGCTTTATCTTCTCTTTCTCTACGATGCTCGGGGGGTCGGGCAATAGACCTCCGCCGGTTCTAAGGTTCGGGAATTCTTGGACTAGTTCGATAGTTCCATATCTCTTCACTTCTATTCCTTCAGTTTGTCTGCCCTTGTAGAAGGGCACACAAACTGATCTCCTTGATCTCTCTCCCTTCCTCTTTTACAGCTTCATCCCATCTCATCAATTCTAGCTCCTCTCCTTGCCTGTCTGGTCTCTGCCAGAAATATCTCCACCGCTTTATTTCTTCCAGTCTCCCCTTCTTCTAACTTAATCAGTTCTCCCACAGCGCAACCAGCTGTTGTCTCCTATCTGTTTTCAATGGAGGATGAAAACAGATAGACTAGGCTGCTCTCCTTCACAATCAGTAATTTAAGATCCACAGATGACATGGCAGAAAACAGCAATGACTTGCAATAACTCCTGATGAAAGTGAAAGAAGAAAGTGTCTAAGCAGGGCCACAAAAAATTAAGAAGACAAAAATCATGACTACTGAAGAACTACACAACTTTAATGCTGACATTGACATTGTTAAAAATGTTGTATACCTTGGTCAACCATCAATCCAAATAGACTGCTTCCAAGAAATCAGAAGTAGCCCGAGACTAGGAAGGGCAGCAATGAAGAGATTAGAAAACATAAACACGTGCAAAGCTGTCTCTCTGGAGGCCAGGGCCAAGATCATTCACACCAGTCACCATGGAAATGGTGTGAAAGCTGAACAGTTAAGAAAGCTGCCAGGAAAATAATTCATTTGTTTGAAATGTGATACTGGAGATCTTAGGATACTCTGGACTGCCAGAAAGACAAACAAGCGAGTCCTAGATCAAATCCATCCTAAACCTTCTCTGGAGGCAAAAATGACAAAACCGAGGCTCTCCTACTTTCAGTGCCTTGTGAGAAGGCAAGATGCACGAAAAGACAGTGGGAAAGGTTGAAGGCAGCAGGAAAAGAGGAAGACCAAATATGAACTAGAGGGACTCTTTAAAGGAGGTTATAGGCTTGACTTTACAAGAGGGCAAGACATCACTTTAGCTTATGTGTATTATGTGTTAAAAATAGTTTTTAATGATTATGTGTATTTCCCCATTCTTTGGGAGGAAGGGAAATGTGTAAAATTAAAAACTAAATGTATTTTTGTAGCATTGTTGATAATAGTAACATTTACTTTCAGAATATGAAGAAACAGTAATATCACTTTTTGACTGCGGCATCTTTGAAAATATACTTACAGCTATTCATTCTGGTACGTATTAAACCAAGTTCTTTTAGCACCACTGTTGGTATTAAAGGATTCATAAGTGAAGATGTTCAGGCAGTATTCTTTGATGTAATATAAGGTTGATCTTGCAAAAGATGTGGATCCTTTCAGCATTACCTCATGCCTATGTGCCCAGTATATATATGCATATGATGAGCATTTTTAGTGGGGAGACTGAGTGGTGAATAAATGAGATGGCAAGTGCCCTACCACCAGTTTTGACTTGGCACTCCAACGTTATGAAGTATATCTGCTTCTGTCACCGCTCTTACATTGCCTTCACAATCTTTATTTCGATTACTTTTATGGATTTTCTTTACGGTGGGTTGCTCATGGGTAGCATTTAGACAATTTCTGTTAAAAGTCATTTAGAAACAAACCTCTCTCCCCCTTGCATTTGCTGGCAATACTAAGCATCAATTTTATTTATACAGGAACAGAAGAAAAAATTCAAGAGCTAATCAATAAAAGGAAAAGACTAGATACTCAGATTGAGCTTCTGAAAGATTTGAAAGTACTTCTTCCTACTCAGGAAGACACAGCTAGTGCATCTAACAGTCTCTCAGAATAAGGATCATCTTTCTATAATACTGTACATGTCTCAGATTTCTCCCACCTGTTTTTTGCACAAAATTAACTTTGCAGTAGAAACACTTGATTCTGAACATCAATGCTTGTGATGGATCCTTGTGATGGATGAAAGGGTTTTTTAGCATCATGGCTATAACATCCTTCCATCTGTACCAGAATCATAAGAAAAACTTAACCAATTCCCATAGTCTTTGTGGCTTCACCTATAGAAAATACTGTTGACAAACTACCGTATTTTTCGCTCCATAAGACGCACCTTTCCATAAGACGCACCAATTTTTTAGGAGAAGAAAACAGGAAAATATAATCTGTTTTCTTAGCTCCATAAGACGCACAGACTTTCCACACCCCTGTTTTGTGGGAAAAAAGTGAGTCTTATGGTGCAAAAAATACAGTACTTCCTACACCCCAGTGCAGGGGATGGTTTTCTAGAAACCCAACTTTGCATTTGAATCCCTACAGAATCCTCAGACTGTGGAAGTTTACAAATTCCAACCACATGTGTTACATTTTAAACAACTAGATATCAATTTCTTTCAGACACCTTTCAGATTTTAACATATAAACAGGGATGCTCTAATTTTCCAATGAGAAAGAGGTGATAATCCTATTCATAATGTCAGAGCATAACACTCTGCAGGTGTAGTGCCCTGCCATTTTCAAACAATTGTTGAGTTGCTATTAGAGAAGCTGGGTCTGGCCCCATTGGAAGAGACCCCCCCTCATGCCATTGACTTGTTTCGGAAACTGCATCTGCAGTGGGGCCACTCACACAAAAAGTTATAAGATTCTGGCCATTCTATAGTTTTACAGAGTCGCTTTTAAGTATATATATTCCAGGAACTGTAATTGTGCTTATCTGCTGCAGTCTCAGGTGAGCTTTGAGCCTCATCATGTGAACATGTTAAGAGATGCTTTGAAGTATAATCAACATGATTTGTAATTGTTTAAGGAATTGTAAATAATTGTTTAATAAAAGGGTTTTGTAATAAAGTATAGTAATTTAAGTGTGTTCTGATAATTTCAAGAATTTCTGTCTATAGTGGAATTAGTTGAGACGGGATACCAAACTACTGTACGTACAGTTATGAGAATTTTACTCCTGCAGACTGATACCATTTAGGGTGTATTGCAAGTTGATCAGCTAATCAGAATGTCAGTTTTGGCTGCTGAGTCAATCGTGCAGGAGCCTTTAGGAAAGGGGCAGCAGGGTTCACTGTTCCATGTACAGTAATTGCTTCCAGAATGCACCAGCTGGGTGAATGATGGTTCTAAGCCTGGAAGCCTACCACTGGAACGGTGAGGACTTTAATGAGAGTTAAAATGTATGTTGTTGCTGGGCATGTGTGTCTTCTAGTATTGTATGGAGAAGATTTAAAGAGAAGCGAGTGCAAATCTGAAGGGGAGTTCAATTCTGTCCCAGCATGTCTGTTTTTCAAAGGAAAAGCTGCTCTTTGCTACAGTAGTAAGTGCTTATTTAAGAGATTTTATATGCTGCATTTTGGGATAAAGTATAAAACAGAAAAATAAAACTATTGAAACTATGCCATCAAAGAGTTAAACTCGGCCAGTATGAAATACTTAGTTGTCATGGTAGAATCCTGTCTCTATTTATAGATAAAAAAATAGTTGAGTGAATACCTACAATGGCAGACATGAAGTGAGACAGCATTGGATAAGGGAGTGGGGCATCCAGGAGGTCATTATTCTTTTAGGCAGTCTTATAAGTTGGCTATCAGAAAATCATCTCAGATAATAGGGGTGATGGCTCGTCCGTCAGTTAACCTGCAGTAAGCCTTTTAAGTTTTGAAGGTTAAAAGAAGCACTCTACCCCCAGAAATATGCCCACATCTATGCAAATAGTATACCTATGCTGTAGGATTGTTTTGCACCAGTAGAGATGGCATCAAACCATCTCAGCTTCCCAGCACCACCCAAATTCAAGTGGCCACAGTCTGACCTCGTCAAACTTGCTGTTTTATAAGTCATCACACTGAAAAACAAATTACAGTGTTTAAGCCAGGATGTGACTAGAGCAAGGTCAGAATTAAGGTACAGTCAGAATTCTTCAGATAAGGCTTTAGGAAACACTAGTCTAATTTGATCAGACAATGCTGCCAAAAAGGCCGTTACACTGGCTTGACAGCAGAGCACAGAGCAGGAGGTGGTGCTAGGAATTGTTAGTCAGCTACAAGCTAAACCACATGTGGCAAACTCAAGGCCCACAGGCCAAATCCGGGACATCTCATGTGGCCCTTGAGGTGTTGCAGGGGCAGGGGGCAGTATACATTTATCTCAGCACTGTGCGCACTGGGTTCACTTACCAACAAAATGGCCATCACCAACATTAGCAGATAGACATCTTGAGTGCTCATGGTGGCCATTTTGGTGTAGTCCACGATCCTGAAGCTGGCTCATCAACATTAGAGACCTGGGAACTGAGTAAAGCCTCTGCTTCTGGTCCAAAATACATCTGGTCCAAAATACATCTGCCAACCCCACCCGCAGCACACCACCACTAAAGCTAGATTATAATTTAATGCTTACGCTGGGTGCACACTGGTCGGTCCGACCAGCACAGCAGCACCCAGCACTTGTTTGCATTCAGCCCTGCAGGCCGGCCGCTCTCCACCTGGCAAATGGATCATCTATGGCAGACTCCCCAGTGACTGGCCCTACACAGCCGCAAGTGACATGCGGCTGGCAAACGGGGCCTGTGCTCTGGGCTGTGCTTTACTGTGCCACAATTTTTAACTGCAGTGCGGGTGAGTATCTTTTTCTGAGGTTGAAAAAGGTAATCCCGCAGGGAACCGCAGTAAAAAACAGCCAATGTTAACCAAGTGTGCCCCTTATGAAGCTATATAAAAATAATGCACCCTGCACTTTTTACCTATTCCAACTATCCATCCCATTTGCACCACAGTGTAACTTGAAGCCCCTCTGTGTCACACCTTGACACCTGCCCATTTCTCCCACACCATGACCCCCAGCCCCTTTGTTCCTCACCTGTCTGCCCCTCCATGCCATATCGCAGCCCCTCCATGTCTCAACCTTACCGCAGCCCATTCATGCCATGTCCTGACCCACATTCCCTCCATGCATGCCCTGACCTTCAGCCTTTTCCTGGCATATCCTCACCAGCAGCCTTTCCATACATCACCCTCACCCTGCTGTCCCTCCTTAACCAGCGCCCCTCTGTGCCATATTCTGACCTGCAACCTTTCTGTGCTGAATCATGGACTGCAGCCTTTCAGTGGTGCATCCTTAGCCCTTCTATCCCACACTCCTACCAAAAATGTTTATTGTATTGCTTATTGACACTTACTGCATACCTCTCAGCCATCCCATAGTACTGAACCCATGGAGTAGCCAGCTCAGGGGCAGCTTGGGAAGGTTGATCTTATAAATTTTAAATACAGCATTCTGGTATAACCTCTTATAACATGTGAGAGTCTTGGCGTATCAGAAGCGTCATAACATTGATGAGAGTAGCATTCTGGTGTAACCTTGAATTAGCCTCTAATAACTTGTGACTGTACAAGGAATGCATTGCACACTTCCAATCAATATAGGTTGTGGAGAGACCTGCTGCACACTATCAATTACAGTGGTGCCTCGCAAGGTGAACGCCTCGCCAGATGAATGTTTTTTGTGATCATGTTGGTGACTCACAAGACGGCTTCTATGGCCATGCTTCGCAAGATGGGTTTTTTTCCTCAAGACCGATGCCTTGCAAGATGAAAATAATTCATTTGTCTTGCGAGGTTTCTCATAGGAATGCATTGCAGTTCATTCCTATGGGAAACTGCTTTTCGCAAGATGAAAATTTTGCAAGACAGTGCTACTCGTGGAACAAATTACTTTTGTCTTGTGAGGCACCACTGTATTATTTTTGGGATGGACATCTGTTGCACTCTACCAATTAATTTTTTGAGGGTGATCTGCTACACCACTGTGTCAGGTAATTTGGGGGGTCTCTATTTAATTACGGTGGGGAGCAGAGAGGAGGACAGAACTCTACCTACAGATCCTGTGGAGCTGCAGTACCCCCTTGTCTACACCTTCCCTGGTATTATAAGAAAAATGCAATTTTATGCCAGTTGAAAAGGAGGGTTGCACAATGCTGATATCATCCACAAGAAAGGTTTTGCCATGGTATTTTGTCTCACCAGTCTCCAATTAGGTTTCGGATGATACAAGCAGTGTGTGACCCTTCTTTTCAGACTTGCATCATCTGCACCTGCCCTTCACAGCACTGTGACAGTTAATACCCCAGTAGGTGGAGCTTTGGATACACTGACCTATGTCACTTTACAGATATATAAACTACGATCAAATATTCCTAAAATGTCCAAGAAAAGAAAAGTAAATGCAGATGGAAGGCAATTTAATGACAGATGAGAAAACGAATAGAATTTTAAGCCGTGGCAGTGATGAAGGAATACAATTTATGTCAGCACTGTGAGCCAAGTATGCTAACCTTAGCAACCAAGAAAGGGTCCAAGAATTAAAAGGCAGCCTGCATTCTCCACATAATATTTGTGCAAAAATATTCTCCACATATTTTTGCAAAAATGACAGCAAAAAAATGATCCAAGGATCATACCATCATAGAAAAGTGAAGTTGGAAGGGGTCTACAAGGCTATCAAGTCCAACCCCCTGCTCACTGCTGGAATACTAACAGGTTGATCTGCGCTCGGGCAGAGCAGTCTCAGAAACTTCCACAGCTTTAAGTACTTGGTGCCGGGACCTCCCCTATACCTGGCTATATAACTTCTCCCCCGGCACCTAACCCTCAGCTCCAAAGAACCAACTGCGGCTGCCCAACATGCCATGGCACACGTGATGGACAGCAGGGTGGAGGGTGGGATGTGTGAAATCACAGAGGACCACTCAAAAGACCTCTTTTCTCCTTTGTGGTCTCTGTGAATACACACTAATGGGTGACTGGCAAGCTGACTAACCAGGAGGAGGGACGTCATGAAAGTGCAGAAGCCAGGATAGCTCGACCTACCGCAGCCTGAGCCTTGGGCCGGACATCCAGGCGGTAGTGTGAGATGATGGAGTGGCACACGTGGCAGCGTGGCAGACATCCAAGATGTACAGTACACAGATAAAAGCTGTGGAGGATGCTACAGCTCTAGTAGAGTGAGCTCTCAGTGAATTTGGAAGAGGAGCCTTTGCCAAGTTATAGGCGAGACAGATGGCCTGGACTATTCATCTAGAGATGGTCCGAGAGGAAGCCGGTGCTCCGAAGGAGGAGCCAGCAAAGGTGACAAGGAGATGCTGTGAGGCATGGAAAGTGGTTGTGCGATGCACATCATATGACAGAGCACGCTTCCCATCTAGACCGTGCCGCACTGTCTCACATGGAGAAGATGGAGTGGGATAGAAGACAGGAAGGACAGCTGGCTGGTTCAAATGGAAGGCAGAAAATACCTTAGGGAAGAAGGTAAGGTTTGGCCATAAGATTACGTTACAGAAAAGAGGATCTGCTCTTAGTGTAGCGAGTCCTCCAGCCCTGCAAGCTAAGGATATTGTCAGGAGAAAGGCAGTCTTGAGGGCTAGCAAGTAGAGCAATGCTGATGCCAAGGGTTTGAAGGGAGGCCCCATAAGCTGCCGAAGAAGTACTGTAATTGGAGAGACCACTGAGCTGTCAAGGACATGTGTCTGCCAGCTTGTGACTTAGCAGCAGCTACTTAGCAGCCAGGAGCCAGTTATTCCCCCTGAGAAAACATTGATGGCCTGACTGGATACCATCATGAAAACAAGCATCCAACCAACTCTCTGGACGTAACATGTGAATAACAGAGTTCAACAAATCCATACGGAATCTACGTAGAGTAATAAAAGAATTCAGGCCTTCAAAATCAAGAATGGGCCAGAGGCTTCCATCCTTTTTTTTTTTTTTTTTTTTTGAGGGGGATGGCAATAGCGTGGCCTATGGCAGTGGGGTATATTGAATTCTATAGCATAGCTGGTAGCTGTGATAGAGAGTACCCAAGTATTAAACATGAAGGAACACCAATTGGAAAGATGAGGGGCCAGACGGCCCAACTGGTCAATGACAGAGAAGTCAGGTGCAGTAAAGAGACCGCTCGGTTTTCCAGTCCTGCCTTTAGATCTGCTGGTCAGGGTGCAACCTGCCCACATGTCTAGGGGGTGGTGGCTGGTAACCTTAGGGTTGAGGTCTTTGACGTTCCAGGTATGCCCTAGGCTGGTAGGAGTATCACCAGGTACTTGTGGTTGTTACACTGCAAATGACCATGCCGCCTTCGGGAGCTTGGGCAGGTTGTCAAGAATAACATCAGTTTTCTGACTAAAAGCCACACACCACCAAGCATAGGTCCTCAACCCTTCAGTTGTTTGGATGCTGGTTTAAGGCATGTCGAGCAGCAATGCGTTCATGACGCGCCCACCCCATTGCCTCCTAGTGAGATGGGAGGCCTTAACTGTAAAGGTGCACAGGAGTTAACCGCAAAATTGGCAATGTCAAATTCAGTAAGTGGTGATGATAAGCATCCATGGCAGAGGAGTAGTTGGCTACATGGTGGCCAGAAAATAAAAACGCCACCCAAAGAACTCCTTATCTGTTAATGATAAAGGAGAGTGACTAACGGCGGCAACTGATATAGGAGTAGGAAGATTGGTTGGAAGTCTTTCTCCCCTTCTGACTCTTGTGAATCTCAACTAAATAAGGTAAGACCTTATTTAGGAGAGCAGTCTTTCTTAGTAGGAGCCTGACCAAACTCATTCTCAATACATTGCTGGGACAATGAAAGGGTTAACAGCGGGTTAGGTTGAACCTGCAGACACTTTGCTGCTAGAGCCGAGTTCGAGGGAGCACTACACTTTTAAGCACTCCTTAGGCCACTGGCTACTGTGTGAACAAGCCCATAGATAAAGAGGGCTGTTTTGTTTTGTGCCAAATTATGAGCCACCAAACAAGTGCTACCCCAAACAGGAATATCACTGACTACAGGGATAGCAGTGGGAGCTAGGGCTGCCAAATGTTGCCCAAAAGCTCTTGCTTTGGCACCTAGTTGATTTTGGAAATAGCAGCTGTGAGAACAAGCCCATTGATAAATGAGGGATGTTTTAAGCCAAACCACCCAAAGGTGTCACCCCAGTCAGGTAGCTGACTACCTGTCAGGGGGCCCTTTCTTTCCCCAAAGGCAAAACCAAGGCTTACCATATGTTGCCTCGGCACGCAGCTTTTTCCAGAATTAGTTACCATATGAACAAGCCCCCAACCTCACACAGAGGCTTTTACCCCATGTCAGGAGAATCACTGACAGCCAGAGAAGGCGACCGGTGCTGCAGGAGGCCCTTTCTTCTCCAAGGGCAAAGCTCAGATGCTGTCCTCCTCTTTTTGATAGAAAGAGGAAGATTGCAAACAGGTAGAAAGCCGTTCCTCCTGAGCCTGGGGGTAACCTTGCTAAGAAGGTAAAAGAGACCTTATGTCTTTAAGAGAAAAAGCCCTGACACTCTAAAGCTGGTTTTGTAAAGGCTCTGTAAAGCCTTCACAAAGAACAAATAATGCCGGCTGGTGCTCTTCCCCCAGGCAGGAGAAACAACTTGCTTTTTAGAAGAAAGAACAAGGGAGGTCAAAGAAAGGAATGATAAGAAATAGAATTTGTTTTTACTTGTGAAGTTCCGAACAGAGCTGCTACTACAGCCGCGGTCGAAAAAAAGAACTGAGGCCCCGGGTGCCGGGGCGGAGTTATATAGCCAGGTGTAGGGGAGATCCCTGCACCAAGTGCTTAACGATGTGAAAGTTTCCAAAGATGCTCTGCTTGAGCACAGATTAACCCATTAGTGTGTATTCACAGAGACCACAAAGGAGAAACAATCAAAGCATATCTGCCAGGTGATTATCCAAGTTTTTCTTGAATGCCTCCAGTGTTGGAGCACTCACCAACTTCCAATGTAACTGGTTCCACTGTCGTACTGCTCTAACAGGAAATTTTTCCTGATATTCAACCGAAATCTGACTTCCTTTAACTTGAGCCCATTGTTGCATGTCCTGCACTCTGGGATGATTGAGAACAGATCTTGCCCCTCCTCTGTTTGACAAGCCTTTCAAATATTTGAAAAGTGATATCAAGGCTAAACATGTCCAATTCTTTCATCCTTTCTTCATAAAGAGAGGTTACTTACCTGTAACCATGGTTCTTCAAGTGGTCATTCTGTGAATTCACACAAAAGGGTTAACCAAGCGCTAGCGTTGGTCCTCTCGGAATATTCTCGAGCTGTAAGAGAAATGTAACAATTGTAGGGCTGCCTACATTGCGCATGCTCCGCCCACCCGAGCCTTAGTTCCATTTATCCGCCACTGGTACCTGGACCTGAGGTAAACACAAACAGTGACAGATAGAGGGGAGGCCGGGCGGGATTGTGTGAATTCACAGAATGACCACTTGAAGAACCATGGTTACAGGTAAGTAACCTCTCTTTCTTCATCATGGTCTTCTGTGAATGCACACAAAAGGGTGATTAGCAAGCTTACTCACCGGACGGTGGGATGTCACTGAAGTACCGACGTCAGTACAGCTCTCCCAAAACTCGTCTCTCGTCTGGCTCTGACATCAAGCCTGTAGTGAGTAATGAACATTGACACATTAGACCACGTGGCAGCCCTACAGATCTCTGGAACATCGACACCGCGCGCCAAGGCTGTAGAGGATGCAACAGCTCTGGTTGAATGAGCGCGTAGTCCGTCAGGTGGAGACTTATGTTGAAGTTCATATGCCAATGTGATAGTAGAGACGAGCCATCTGGAGAGTGTAGAATTCGCTGTAGGTAGACCCTTTTTGTGGCCAGCATAGCAAATGAAGAGCCTGGTAGAAGCCCTGATATCCTTCGTTCTAGACACATAAAAGGCTAGAGCCCTCCTGACATCCAGTGTATGAAGCATGCGTTCGATGTCAGTAGTAGGTTCAGGAAACAGAGTAGGCAAAGACAGAGGTTGACTGAGATGGAAATCTGACACAACTTTGGGTAGGAATGAAACGTCAGGGTATAACTGAACCTTGTCCTTGAAAAATTGTAAAAAGGGATGGTCAGAACGTAATGCAGCGAGTTCACTAACTCGTCTTGCTGACGTAACAGCTACTAAAAACAATGTCTTAAAAGATAACAACTTAAGGTCACATGTGGCCATAGGCTCAAAAGGAGGACGGGTGAGGGCCCGGAGAACTAATTGTAGAGACCACTGCGGCAACGGCGGTTTCACAGGAGGCCGTAGGTTAGAAAGTCCCTTTAGGAAGGATTTAACCGTAGGATGAGAAAAAAGTCGTGCCGAAGCAGAATTCCTGGGTTGGAATGATACTATGGCGGCCAGATAAACCTTGATTGTAGAAAGGGATAAGTGGAAGTCGAAGAGATAACGTAAGTACAATAACAACGTGGAAAGAGACACAGGGGACGACACAAGTCCCTTGTCTTCCGTAAACTTAACAAACCCTTTCCATTTATGAGAGTAGAGCTTATTTGTGGATGGCTTTTTTGCGTGATCTAGCACCTCCTTGATCGGGGGTAGATCCTCCACGCTGTCAACTGTAATGTTTCCACGTCTGGATGAAGTACCGTCCCTGCATCCTGTGTCAAGAGGTCTGGAATCGGAGGTAACCTCTTGGACTCGATGGACATGCTTGTCAATGTTGGAAACCATGCTTGACGCGGCCAATAAGGGGCTATAATTCAAGGGGCATTCAAATGTTGAAGCCTCACCAGAGTTCTCTGTATTAATGGCATGGGTGGGAAGGCATAAAGGAGACCCAGATTCCAGTGAATCATAAAGGCGTCTCCTAGAGAGTTCTTGCCAATCCCGGCTCTGGACGCATAAGTTGTGCACTTGGCGTTGTACTCCGAGGCGAAAAGATCTACAGAAGGAGTCCCCGCTGGTTGAGTTCCCATTCGTGCATCTGATATGGGAGGCGGCTGAGGCGATCTGCCAGTGTGTTGTCCGTCGTCGACACGTGTATGGCTACTGGGAAAATCTGATGGAGGTAACACCATTCCCAAAGGTGTATGGTGAGATACAGCAGAGACTGGGAGCGGGTCCCTCCCTGTTTGGGTGCATGGTCGTGGTGTTGTCTGTTATTACTTGAACACCACGACCCGTAATGCCCGTAATGCCTTGATGGCCGCCAGCATCTCTAGGTGGTTGATATGAAGACTCAGTTCCCGAGGAGACCAGAGGCCATGTATTTTGTGGTGAACACAATGCGCACCCCAGCCTGTGGGGCTGGCGTCTGTAGTCACTTGTATAGTCAATTGCAGTGGTTTGAAGGGTCTGCCAATTTGTAGGTGAGGAGGAAAAGTCCACCACTGTAACTGGTTGGCCAGTTCGGGAGTCACCCGGAGCCGCTTGTGCTGACTGTCTGTCATGGGGTCGAATAGTGTTAGCAACCATGACTGCAGGGAGCATAGCTTGAGCCGAGCATGAGCCAGCGTCGAGGTAGTTGATGACATGAGGCCCAGCAGATGTTGAGCATGCTTTGCTGTAACACGCGCTCCTGGGTAGAACTTTCTTATGGCTCTTTGAATCTTTCTTATCCTTTCTTTGGGAAGGAAAATTCTTGCCTTGGTCGCATCGAGGCGGGTGCCTATGTAGTGTACCACTCTGGACGGTGAGAGGTGCGACTTTTTGCGATTGATGGTGAGGCCGAGTTGTGGGAGCAGTCGGAGGACAAATTTTGTGTCCTTGATAGCTTGTTTCCTGGACGTTGACACTAGTAACCAATCGTCTATATAAGGGTAGATGTGAACACCCTTGAGCCTTAGGTACGCTGCTACAGGAGCCATGACTTTCGTGAAGGTTCTGGGGGCTGTCGAAAGTCCGAAGGGTAAGGTTAGGAATTGATAAATGGTGTCCTGGAAGAAGAACCGGAGGTACTTGCGATGTGATGGGTGGATCGTCACATGAAAGTAAGCATCTTTTAAGTCTATGACTGTGAACCAGTTGTTTTTCTTTAGCAGGTGGAGAATGGAGTCTAACGTGACCATGCGGAACCGTCGAGGACGAAGGTAAGCATTGAGAAGTCTTAGGTCTAAGATAGGTCTTATTCCTCCATCTTTTTTCGACACGGCGAAGTATCTCGAGTAAAAACCGTTTTTTAAGTCTGCTGCTGGAACGGTGTGAATGGCCACCTTTCGCAGGAGTGAGAATACTTCCTCTTTGAGGGCCACGTTGTAAGAAGTAGGGTTTACGTACCCTAAAGGTGGTAACTCGGTGAACTCTAGACGGTAACCATATTCGATGATGTATAGAACCCACGTGTCGTTTGTAATAGCGCGCCAGTTTGAAAGAAATGGAAAAAGTCTTGTATTGTTTGTGTATGGACAGTAACCTGGAGGCGAGTCAAAGATAACGCCTAGTTTTCTTTGCAGGAGGTTTAAAGGATTGTCTGCGCTGAGAACGCTGGGACTTGTAGCTGGGCGCAGAAGAAGCCTGAGAGGATCTCTGATGAGGTAAGTTAGAGTACGGTCTAAATTGTTGTGATGACTATTGGTATTGCGCATAAGACCTACGCCACTGGAACTTTTGGAAGCGAGGTTGTGGTTGTATTGAGTAGGATTTGGCCGTTTTCTTAGCTTTATGAAGCTCTTCAAGGTGAGAGTCAGTTTTCTCATTGAAGAGGCCAACAGCATCAAAGGAGAGACTTTCTACTTTATTTTTAACATCCTCCAGAACGTTAGCCGCCCGAAGCCAGGCATGCCTGCGCAAAGTTACAGCAGACATAAGAACTCTGGCGGAAGCCTCCGCCGCATGCCTAGTTGCTAGCCTTTGATACCTCGACACCGTCTGAGCCTCCTCATAAAAATTCAAGAAGGGTTGTCTAAATTCCTCGTGAATTAGTTTGAGGCCAGGCAAGATTTTCATCCAAAGTTGCTTTTGGTAAGCACCGAGAGCAGTGTGGTAGTTAATAACTTTCAACAAGAAGGCAACAAGAGAGTAAATCTTCCTTCCAATGACTTCTAATTTCTTACCCTCCTTATTTGTCGGTGTAACATGCGATTTACCAGTAGGTCTAGTGCAACTAGTTTCTACAACCAAAGAGTTTGGAATTGGATGTTTGAGGAGAAATTTAGTATCGGGCCCATGTACCCTGTAGAAGTTCTCGGTACGGCGAGGTAATGGAGGCGTATTAGCCGGTTGTTCCCAGCATTCCTTAATTATGTCCATGATCACCGGGACAAAATTTAAGCTAGGTGGCGGAGACTTCTCCTTTATGTCTCCAAAAATGAGGTCCTCTGCAGGTAGTGCAGGTTGGTCGAGTTCTAACTTTAGGGCTCTAGCCAGTCTTCCCAACATCTGAGAGTAGGATGAAAAGTCCTCTGATGGAGAAGAGCCATTAGCATCACCGATATCAGACCCAACCACTTCTCCCTCAGGCAAGGGGGGCAGGGACAGGTGGCACTGGTAAATCTTGGTCAGAGTCAGAAGAAAGGACCGAGGAAGCCTCATCGGGGTCCGATGAAAAAACGTCTCTTTTATGTTTTCGGGGCGGTTTTTCGACCCCGACGATGTGGGCCGACGTCGACGGCTGTACAGGAGGAGCAGTAACAGGGGGAGCTGTAGGCTGGACGGGCTCCGGCAACTGCGGCTGCGGTGGTGCAGGCGTCTTGGCACCGACCCCCCGACGTCGATGTCGGCATCGATAATGCACCTCGGGAGAGCTCGAGGAAGATGAGATGTAAATATATTTAATCTTCCTATGCTTCTTCCGACGCGGCTCTGTTGATGTCGATGAAGACGTCGAAGAACTGGATCGGCGTCGACGTCGACGATGACGATGTTTGCGAACCGAGTCGGAGTCGTTCGACGAGGAGGGGCTCCGTCGACGCCGGCGCTTGTCTCAGCGTCGGTTGGATGGGCTGCGCTTCCTCTTCGAGGAACGCTTCTTTCTCGGTGATTTCGACCTCAAAGGTGCAGACAAGGTCGAAGGAGCCGGAGATCCCCGCCCATGAGAGGATGGGCTGTTGGGGGCAGACGTCAAGCCTGCTGTAACACTAGCGAGTTGACTCGGCGTCGGAGAGGGTTCTCCGCGCGGCAAAGTCGGCTCTGCTTGTCGAGGAGGCAGGGAATGTGCTGTCTCCGACAAGAAATCTCGATCCCGAGACAAGTCCTCTAAGATAGGCGATGGTAGAGACTGCGATATTGGAGGGAGCTGAGCAGTCGTATCTTTAGATTTTTCAGACACCTTTGCTTTTTGTTTTACAGGCATCAAGGAGGAACTCGTTTTGGCTTTCGCCAATGACTTTTTTGAGGGGATCGTCTTTTTCTGCTGTACAGCCTTAGATGGTGCAGGCTGTGAAGAGACGCTTGCCTCAGACAGGAGAGCTGTCAATGGTGAGGCCATTTTGGAATCTGTCGGTTTAGTGGCTGCGAGGGTTGATTCCCACAGATGGAATTTAAGCCGCTGCTGCCTTGCTTTAAGTGCTGCCTTGGTAAAGGTTTTGCAGTGGCGGCAAGACTTTGTCTGGTGGGCTTCACCCAGACAAAAAAGGCAGCGGTCGTGTGGATCTTGCTGGGGAATCTTCCTATCGCAGTCCACACAACGGCTAAAGGGCCCAGAAGGCATAGGCTAGATTAATGGCCGTTGCGCTAAGGGAGAAAAGAGCGGGAAAATATAGAAGCTGCTCTATTGAAGGGAAAACCGGATCGGATGGTCCAAAAAAACAGTCCGAGTGAAGGGGCACAGCAGTAGACAGAATCAAAGAACAGTCCGGGTCAAACCGTGGTAGTTTTGCATGAAATAGAGAGAAAAGGAATGGAGCTCGAAACGAGAGGTCCCAACCGCAACGCGGAAAAATGGAACTGAGGCTCGGGTGGGCGGAGCATGCGCAATGTAGGCAGCCCTACAATTGTTACATTTCTCTTACAGCTCGAGAATATTCTGAGAGGACCAACGCTAGCGCTTGGTTAACCCTTTTGTGTGCATTCACAGAAGACCACGATGAAGAAGGCTTGGTTTCCAAGCAGTCAAGGATAGGGCAGGAGGGGAGAGACATCATCATTATTCCAATTTTTTAGCATCCTTCTTGAAGTGTGGTGTCCAGAACTGGACACAATCCTCAAGGCAAGACCTAACCAGTGCTAAATAGAGGGGGACCAGCACCTTGCGGGATTTGGAAACTATACTTAATAGTTGATATTAATGTAGCCTGAAATAACATTTGCCTTTTTTGTAGCCACATCATCACACTGTTGGCTCATATTTAGCTTGTGATCTACAACAATGCCAAGATCCTTCTTGCTCGTAGTTTTGCTGAGCCAGGTATCCCCCATCTTGTAACTATATATTTGGTTTCTTTTTCCAAAGTGCAGTATTTCATTTTGTTGTTTTCAGCCCAGTGTTCCATCCTATCAAGGTCATTTTGAATTTTGTTTCTGTCTTCCAGGGTATTAGCTATTCTGCCCAATTTACAGTAGTATCTTCTGCAGATTTAACAAGCATTCCCTGCACTCCCTCATCCAAGTAATTGGGCCCAGGACAGAGCCTTGGGGTACCCCACTAGTTACCTCCTCCCAGTTACAGAAGGATCCATTAATCTTCACCCTCTGAGAATGATTCTGTAGCCAATTGTGTATCCACCTGACACTTGATCTATCTAACCCACACTTAGTTAGCTTGCTAATCAGGATATCATGGAGAACTTTGTCAAAAGCTTTGCTGAAGTCAAGATATACTACATCTACAGCATTCCCTCTATCTATCAGGGAGATGACCTGATCAGAAAACAAGCTCAAATTAGTTTGGCAGGATTTGTTCTTGACAAATCTGTGTTGGTTTCTAGTTATTATTGCATTGTTTTCTAGGTCCTTGCACAATAACCTCTTTATGATCTGTTTCAGAAATTTCCCTGGGGTTGATGTCAGGCTGATTGGCCTGTAGTTCCCAGGTTCCTCTTTTTTTGCCCTCCTCCAATCCTCTGGCACTTCCCCCATTTCCCATGATTTCAAGAAAATAATGGATAGCGGTTCCGATAGTTCATCTGGCCCTGGAGATCTGAACTCAGTCAAGGTGGTAAGGTATCCCTTGATTATTATTTTTATCAATCTCCAGCTGCAATCCTGCAATCCTATTTCTCCCCACACACTTCGAATTTGTTTGGAAGTTTATAGTCTTATGGGAAAAGACGGAACTAAAATATAAATTGATCCCTTTCCTTGTTCTCTGTTATCGTTTTACCATCTCCATTATGGAGCTGTGCCACTATATCTTTTGTTTGTCTTTTGCTACTCACATACCTGAATAATGCTTTTTAATTGCTTTTAGTGTCTCTAGCTTATCTCAGCTCATTCTCAGCTTATGCCCTCCTAATGCCATCCCTGCATTTCCTTGCTACTTGTCTGTACTCCTCCTTGGTGGCCTGGCCTGGCCTCCCTTCCACTTCCTGTACATGTATTTTTTGCTTTTTAGGTCCTCCCTGAGCTTTTTGTGAAGCCAGATTGGCCGTCTCCCACCTTTTTTCTTGTTGGAATTGTTTGTTGTTCTGTGTTTAGAATTTCTTCTTTTAGAAGCTCCCACCTGATGCAGCAGTGAAAGCCAGCTTTCTTGTAGCTGAAGAAATCACCTGAGCTTCAAAGTGCTTTTCAGAAGGTGCAGTGTATGCTGAAGGCATGCAAACAGTTGTGCCCTGAGCAGAGACAGGCTTTTAACAATGTCAGCTGGTGAAGAAACACTACCGCAGCCCAAATCAGGGAACTTGCACGTAATCTGTCAACACAGCTGGCTGAAGAAGCAAGTATTTATCTGGCATTTTCATTAGCCATGGACAAAAACATTGACAATACTGATACAGCTGATCTAACCACTTTTGTAAGAGGCATGAGGGCAGACTTATCCATCAGTGAGGAGCTCTTGGATGTGGTCACTGGGAGGGGCATCATCAATACAGTGGAGGAGCCTCAAAGTAAAATGAAATTGCCTTGGAAAAAGTTGGTGGGGCTTACTACTGATGACACACCTGCAGTGTGTGGACAAAGAACTGGCTTGTTTGGACTGTTGAAAGAGAAAATGCAGAAAAGTAACTGCCACACACCTCTAATAACTTAGCATTATCCACCAAGAAACTCTGTGTGGCAAGATTCTGAAACTGGATAACAATGACCAGTCACGAAAACTGTGAACTTCCTTCGTGCTCGGGGCCTTAATCATCATCAGTTCCAACCGTGGGCACAGAATATATGGATGTGCCATACCATACAGAAGCAAGGTGGCTGAGTAGGAGCACCGTTCTCAAGCGATTTTTTTAGCTTTTAAAAGAAATTGCTCTTTTCATGCAAAGTAAAGGGAACTGTCAGAGCCAAACTGGCTATGTGAATTTGCCATGCTGTGTGACATAACAGAGCATCTTACCCAGCTGAATCAGAGGCTGCAGGTACATAACGGCAATGTATGATGCAATCACAGCTTTTCAGGAAAAAAAAATGCATCTATGGAAGTCCCAGCTTGAACAAGGCAGTCTTTCCCAATTTCCTGTCTGTCAGAATAACCTCATTTCTGGCTACTTTTTCATGTGCTGGATTGGCTACCAAAGTGGATCGGCTGATTAATGAATCTGATCAGCACTTCTCTGACTTTAAGGAACAGCACTTAACCTTTACCAACTTTGCCAGTCCTTTCACTATCAATGCTGACAGCGCACTACATCACCTTCAGATGAAATTAATAGAACTTCAGTGCAACAGTAGCCTGAGAGTTAAGTTCCAGGATGCTGTAATCGAGGATTTTTACCACCACAGCTCTGACTTGAAGTTGCCCGTTGTGGCGATCTACAGGTACCTTGTAGCCCCTGTTTACTTGGCCCTCACAAGGGATCACGCCCTATTTCCTTCACGCTGCCACCAATTATATTATACACGTGTGCTGCCAACACTAAGGGTTATTGAACTTAGGAATCAGAGGTTTGACAAACATTCTTTTATTGTCAAGTAAATCATAAAGGTAAATCACATATGAACTGTATTAACAAGGATTGGATCATGTAAGCAATCATTTTTATTCCAAACTTCTATATACTTTCAATCAATATTGTGCTTATAATTTCATTCCTGCTTGTTCAATACTGTTTATCCTTCTCAATTCCCTCTCCTAACATTCTCAGCTCAATTCACCAACCCACTCCTTCTCTCTCCTTTAGGACTCCTAACTGCCATTCCACATCTCCAACTGTCTCTCTGACTCCCTGTCTCTCCCCTTCTTGGCTGCTCCCTCTTGAGCTTCTGTGATGGACAGGCAGGAATGACGTCACCTGTTGGCATTTCACTACACCCGTCTTCTGCGAACGAATGTTTTCAGTCATGAATCTGAACAAGACCAAGCATAGATGATCCATCACCAATGACAACCTCCACACTGTTTTACGGATTGCTACTGCACAAGACCTAAAGTCAGACATTGACGGACTGACCTCAGAAAAACTGTGTCAGCTATCTGGTCAAAAAACAAATAATTTAAAAAAATATTTAGGCATATACAAAATCACAAAATGTATTTCCTATAAGTACAATGTAACAATGTTTGCATTCTAGTTGTTGCTCTTTCATTTCATTTGTTTTGTGTTTGTTATATACAGAAATTGATCAATGGATGAGGAAGCTGTTTGATATCACCATATCAAGGTGAGGTGGGATCTACTTGTACAGGGCCAGGCAACATAACCTTATCAACTTTATATGCCACAGATTGCAGCCTGAATCAGCAGATTGATTTCCATGTTCACCTTTTTCCGCCGCAGCAATTATTTGTTTTGTCATAGTTCTCCCTGTCTCAGCTGGGACCAAACAGTTAAAGAACGTTAACATAATAAACAGTGCTTGGTAATATTTGATGATTTAAAAAATATCTTTGTTACTAAAACTTACTTTTCAATAAATTGTACAATAGTTGTACACTTGAATATCTGCTTGCCATTATTTCTAGACTTTGATAACAGGCGTTTACTTTCAGAGCTAGTTGTTACATTATTACTAAAACCAGTAATAATTTAATGAGGAGTATATTTAATATGATAAAGAGTAGATACATTTATATAGTCTTACAGATACAACTGGCCCTTTGAGTGCAACCATAATGCTGATGTGGCCCAAGATGAAATTTAGTTTGACACCTCTGAGCTAAACATAACAGAAAAAGGTAGTTTTTAAAAAACTGTCCAGTGTGATTTTGGGCTGTATCAACAAAAGTAAAGGTAAATTATTTGGTTAGATCTCACCTGGAATATTGCATCTAGTTTTGAACACAGTCATTTTAAGACAGATGACTGTCAAGGGAGAGCAAAAAAATAACATGAGCTGCATGGAGAGCAAGTTTTATGATGAAAAGTTATGTTGAAAGGTTATGTTGGTTATGAAGAAGTTATCACAAAATCTTCCATTTGCCAGGCCCCCAATAAATCAGATCCAGAGTTTAAAAAAAGTGGATTGCAAACTTTAGAAATTCCTGGTGGCATTAGCAATGGAATTAACTGGTTGCATTTCTTCTGTGAGAGAATTTTAAGCAAAGAGTTCATAATTATCCATCACCAATGCTGTAACAGATTTCCTGACTCTGCTGCTAGGATTCTAGGAAGACAGGAGAAAAGAAGCTACATGCTTCCTCTGTGGTTCTTAATTCAGAGATTCAACAAGGAACAACAATAAAACCAAGCAGGGGTAGAATCAAGGAGAAGGAAACAACACAGATCTTTAATGATGAAACTGAATGCCTTATGATAAGATGTCTTTAAAGGCAGTCCCATAAAGTTGAGTCCTGACTTTTTAAGGGTTTTTCCAATTCACCGCTATCCACTTTTATTTTCTAGCAGTGCACAGGTTAGTAAGTCCACTTTTTTTCAGGAAATGTCTCAGAAAAAAATTGTCCGTAGATGAACTGTGCAGACCATTCAGCATTCCCCACAATCCCAGAAGCAGCCTTGCCTACAAATCACACTTCTCATGTAAAAATAATTGTTAACGTAATTTTAATGTATAAAATAAAAACATATAATTTGCAAACAAGTTTATTATATATACAGAATTTCAATGCATTTTCCTGCAGTCACCTGCTTTTAACAACATTAGGGCCCTCAGGACAATGTTCTTTTTCACATAAATTTGATAGATTCAGTGTTAAAAGAGATGTGGAAACAGTAACATAATCCCAATTACATTAGTAAACACTAATAATCTTTGAGTCTTCAAAAGTTATATAGACTCAAATATATTTTATTTATCATTTCACAAGGCAGTTGAAGCCTTTGGGTACTGAGAGATCATGGAAACTTCATTAATATGCAAACAGAAATTAAGGAAAAATACTGGTGTTTTTTCTTTCATTTACACTTAATTGTGCAGTGAAGCATCTTGGTGCCAGCTATCTTAATACTGCTTGAAAATAAATCAAGCCAAATAAATTAACAGACCATTATTGGGAAAACCGAACAACAGCACCAAAAAAAATACTATTTTTTATATTCCTACTCTCCCATTTTTGTTCCTCCTATAATTTTATTTCCTCCTCAAAGGTGTTTAAAACCATAGAAGCATATCTAGAGCAACAAAAGCCAAACAAAATACATACTGCTTGATGTGGAGATCACCTGAGAGCCTAGCTGCAGGACAAGTGCCTTTATGCAACATGTTCTTGTCAGTTCTCTTCATTGGCAAGAACTGGAGAGAAGCACATGAAATCACACCAGTTGTAGTGGCGCCATTCCAACAGACTTGTACATCTTTCAGTTCTTAAATGCTCCATATTTACTGGCTTTAGCAATGAATTCCTTTAGCAGAGAACCATCCATTTGCCAAAAAGCTGCAGTTTGAGTGACTTCAGTCAAGTGATTGACACAAAACTTAAAGCAGAATTCTTCTAAATCCTAGACACAAAACAAAGTTTTAATTAACTTTGCTGATAATGAAAACGATGCTGTTAGTTTGCGGTGTTTGTGTTTTGGTATTCACAATTTAAAAAAATGTTATAGTAGAATCGAGGCTTGCAGAGTTTAATTGTCTGCACTAGAGGGACTAGTATGTCTTCTGCCACCCCCTCAGATTTCCTTGTTCTCTCTGAGCTTAGCTACAATCCTCACAATAGAAGGGAAGGGCCACATAGAACTAGTTTACCGACTCAAGGATCAAATCCATTTTGAGACCCAGCTAGAGTACACCCATTAAAATCAATGGGATGTATTAATTAACAAGTCTCACTCATTTCTGTGGTCCATTCAAAATTTAGTTTTAGTTCAAAGTCCTTCTCCCTAGTGCTGGAGGGAGGGACCCTCCTGGAAAATCCTCAGTGAATATAGATAGAGGGGGGAAGGAGGGTGAGACATACAGAGAAAGAAGTGGATCAATACAATTTCTGACAGTTTTGGATCTGTTTAGGGGTCTCAGTGTCAAACCACTGAGACTGTTGAAAAGGTCCCTTTACTTCAAAATGTAATATACTGTTGCTAAGCCATGGTAAATATAGCATTGCAACATTGAGTAATCAAGACTTAATGAATATTTTTCAGATCAGGCGTACTGCAACTCTTCCTTCCACCCACAACCAAACAATATGGGATTTCCCCCCTACCGATATGTCACAAATGCTTTCTTCTAACAGAGGCAGATTTTGATATTTTATTGTTACACCAAATGATTGGTTTGTAGTTAGTACAATTTTCAGTTCATATATTCTCTTTACAATACAAATATTTTAGAGGCTTCCAAAGTGATACTGTATAGTAGAGGGGACATGCTTTTATCCCCTTGACCCAAATGTTCAAGGTGATCTTGACACAGAAAATGAAATCAGGGAAAAATTAAGAGAAGAAAATATTGCAGTAATTGTTCCCTTCAGTTACACCCACACAGATAGGATAAATGTGTGCTCTGTTTGTAACAAAGGTAAATCTTCTGTATGCTACATGATGATGTCCTTGAGCAGCTGGCCATGGAATCAACTGGAAAGGAAGTGACTCTAGCTCTGATTTTAAGCAGCACCCAGGATATATTGCAAGTGTTCTTTACAGTTACTGAATCATTTAGAAACCATGACCACAGGACAAATTTAAAACTTAATTTAAAAGTAAAAAGTGCTATTCCATTTGAGTTTAAAAGAAAAAACTCTCTAAAATAAATTGAAAGGCGAAAAGGAGGTTCCAAGTGCTTGAGACCACTCATTGTGGTCTCTCCACAATGTTTGGGGCTTCATTAATATCACAATAGAAGTTCAGAATGTCTACTGCAGGTCAAGAAAGTGTTACAGAAATTAGAAAATATATTGATCTTTTTCTTTTCCAATAGTGAGTTTCTTTAAAAGCTTTATTAGCTTCAGAAACTCAGAATCAGCATTCTTTAAAAGTAATGCCTCCCAAAACATTGCAGCTGGGGGGAAATTGTCTCCTTCACCTACACCAGGAGTCTAAAAGGCCAAGCAAAGGTAAAGGGTGAAAGGTAAATCCTTCCAAGAGAAGAGCTGTGTCAGCATTCCAATGCATTACACCAGATGCAGCATGTGAAGATGGGGTGACCATATTTACAGAATGCCCTTGTTTGACTATTGTCCAGAGTGACAAAAAGGGTTATCAAGGCTATGCTTGTGCCACCTCAAAATAACAACAGTAACAACAACAGAACACATATGTAACTCTACATCAGGATTGCTTGCAGAAAATCAGAAGTTGTTCTGCTGTCACCAGCATTAAACAACTAGCTTTGTTTTGGGAAGAATCCTATATAGTATGTATGCTCTTCTGTATCAAATTGAGCTGCTCGTATTTTTGTTCACAGAACAAAGAGCTCTGTCTTGCAGGACTAAGTCTTTTAAATTAACCTCTTTTCCTATTTGCAAATTTATTGTGTGGGTTCTCTTCAATTCTTTTCTCTTCCATTTCAAAAAATATGTTGCACAGTTGGAGAGGCTGTATGAAAACGTGCAATAAAAGCTGTTAACAGAATGGAGCAGCTCCCCCTTGAAGGAAGGTTAGCATGTTTAAGGTTTTTATGAAAGAATGCTGAGCAACAGAGGATGTGAGAGGGTTGTATAAAATTACACACTTGACTAAGGAGACTATGTCCTCAGTCCCTCACAATTATTTTGGTCAATTGTTGAAGCTAAAGGGCGGAAAAGTCAGGACTAATCAAAGGAAGAATTTCTGCACAAGATACACAATTAAACTATAGAATCTGTAACCACAAGGTATAGTGGTAGTTGCCAAATTGGGTGCCATCAATGGCTAAAAGGTAAAGGTAAAGGTTCCCCTTGACAATTTTTGTCCAGTCGTGTTCGACTCTAGGGGGCGGTGCTCATCCCCGTTTCCAAGCCATAGAGCCAGCGTTTGCCCAAAGACAATCTTCCGTGGTCACATGGCCAGTGCAACTTAGACACGGAATGCTGTTACCTTCCCACCGAGGTGGTCCCTATTTATCTACTTGCATTTGCATGTTTTCGAACCGCTAGGTTGGCAGGAGCTGGGACAAGCGACGGGTGCTCACTCCGTTGCGTGGATTTGATCTTACGACTGCTTGGTCTTCTGACCCTGCAGCACAGCCTTCTGCGGTTTAGCCCACAGCGCCACCACGTCCCCATCAATGGCTACTAGTATATTATTCCTAAGATCAAAGTCAGTAGGTCTGTATTGTACTGGCTGTTCAGAAACATTAAAAGGAAGAGTGACTGCATGCATTCATGTTCTGCTTGTAACTGAATACAGGACTAGATGGGACTTTGGTAAAATCCACCATGGCTCTCCTTCTGTTCATTATGAAGATGTAACACATTTAGGAAATAAATTATAGAGTAAAAACTCCAGTGTACAGCAAACATGTATTGGAAGTGTTCTTTATTCCAATACAAAATATGTGTCTTATTTTGCATGCATTTGAAAATGCTGTTGAAAAATTGTCATGTTACACAGATAAAGCACTTCAAATGCCCTTGCATTTAAAGTGTGCACTTCAAATGCATACCATTTCACAATGTAAGACATTAGGCTAGCAAAATAAATGGCATAAAGCTTTAAAAAAATAAAAAATTAAAGATAATTAATTATGAGATACTAAAAATAAATCACAATACTACTCTGAATCTAAAAGGTATACATACTGGCTGAAATTATGTTGTTTAGCATACTGTGTTGCACTAGAGTCTAGTGCAACATAGTCGGGATGAATGCCGAGCTTATCTGAAGGATCCATAGATTCAAATGGGCCTACTGTGAATTACAACTTTACCACAGTGAATCACAATGAGATCAGACCTATTTGAATCAACAGAACTTATGGAGGAGTTGATTCACTAAATCTGCACTGCAACAAGTAGCAGGATTTCAGCCATTATATGCAACTTATAAATAAGTGTCCTGCTTAAAAACACAGTTCCATGTTTGTAAAACATGTGATTTAACTAAGAGTATAAAAGTGATACAGCATCTAAGGTCAAAAAGGAAGTTAATTATGTCACAATGATGAGATATATAGTCAGAGAAATGTAAGATGGAGTCAGACAGGTTCTGTGTGAAGATGATTTGAGAGACATTGGAATGAGTTTTTCTAAATGCCATGAGAGTGTTTTTCTAAGGTCTGTTACAATGTGGTTTGAGATAACACTGAAGGCCGAACTGAGAGGTCCATGGAAAACTCAACATTCTGAGCTAATTGGAGAACAGATAACACACCTGGGCTCTCATGGAAATAAAGGGACGAGGAAGGTGGTACAGCCTCTTGAGGCTAATTGGTTAACAGCCAGAATTGTCAAGAAGAAGGGAGGAGTTAGAGAAGAAAGTAGAAAATGGACGATGGGTTACATGGAAATGAATTCAATGATGCTGAATGGAGATTTGAGTGTTGTTCCGATCTGGGTTCGATTCCATGAAGGAGAGAGGGTGTAAGTAAGGACAGAGAAGCCCATTATAACCCACCTTAGTCAGCTTAGTAGTTTATTATTTTAATGGGAAATAGTTATTTTATTTAACTGCAGTGATCTTTGAATATGTTCTTTATGCTAAAGCTTGTGCAATATGAACTGATTCTAATGCAATTCTATTTTTCTAATAACAATTAAATACAAAAATTCTACAAAAGGACTGGTCTCTTGAACAGCCGGGTCTGCCTAAATCAAGGAAGTGGAGAGGGCCACAAACTAGCTATCTTTAAGAGTTCATGTGCCTGTACTTGTAAAGTACTGAGTAAGAGTAAAAATGTTCTTTTAAGGTCAGACTTATTCAAAGGGCTTACGCGAGGCGAGAGGTTCTCGCCGGAGTGTCATCCTCCCTCAAGATGAAACAGCGGGGAGTTGATACCCGGGAATTAGAGCCGGAACTGTCAAGGATGACAGTGGCCATTCAGACTGGGAGTGATTTGGTGGGAAGAGAAGAAAGAGGGAGGTCCGTCGTGGAGGCACGAATGGGAGATATAAAAGAGGAGGTGGACGTAATACTGGGGGGCTGGGAAATGATATGGATAGAGGACGCATGGACTGGGAAATGGGAGAAGGTGCAGGTCCCTAGGGAAGAAGCTGATTATAGACGGAGAAGAGGGCTGCCACAGCGTCCTTCCTACTGGGGCGAGTCGGAAGCCAGAGAGTGGAGCAGGCGGCTCAGGGAAGAGAAGGAGGCGGTAGAAAGGAAGGAAAAAGAATGTCAGTTATGGCATCTGGAGGAAGCACAGAGGAGGGGATACCTGAGGGACTGTGGGCCCCTCTTCGAGAGGAAGACCCTTACGGGTCGGAGAGCCAAGATGAAGGGACCACCCTGTTATTAAACCCTGAAACAGAGGCTGTGGAGATGGAAAGCAGTAACCCATTTTTGAAGGGACCTTGGAACGACTCAAACTGTAACCCCTTTAATAAAGATGTTTGGATGCCCTCACTGGACCTGTTGGCGACAAGAGAAAATGCAGAAGTTGAGTTTGAGCATACGGAAATGTTGTTACATGTTCCAATAAAACATAGTTATGATCTTCCAACGCGAGTATCCCCAGTGTCTCTGTTGAAACCAGAAGAGGTAAAGTTTAAACCCTCACAGCTATGCATTGCTGAGATCTTGGGACTTGCCCCAGCGCAAAGTGGTAGGTAGGCAGTCTGCCGAGCTCTCTGACCGAGTGCAACTTGCCCTCTAGTGCACCACATAGCATACAGTAGTTAAGGTAAAGTTTCCCCTTGATATTTAGTCCAGTCGTGTCCGACTCTAGGGGGCGGTGCTCATCCCTGTCTCCAAGCCATAGAGCCAGCGTTTGTCCATAGACAGTTTTCTGTGGTCACGTGGCCAGTGCAACTGGACACGGAATGCTGTGACCTTCCCACCGAGGTGGTACCTATTTATCTACTCAGATTTGCATGCCTTTGAACTGCTAGGTTGGCAGGAGCTGGGACAAGTGACGGGTGCTCACTCCATCATGTGATTCGATCTTACGACTGCTGGTCTTCTGACCTTGCAGCACAGAGGCTTCTGCGTTTTAACCCGCAGCACCACCATGTCCCTTTTACAGTAGTTAACCCCTTTTAAAAACTTCTTGATGGGCTTTATCTATTGAAGTGAAGTTATTTAATTTACTAATTATCTTAATCAGTTTTCCTTTTAATAAGAGGTAAACGGAAGTTATTGCTGCTCTCTTTCAGCTGAAGTGAAGATCTGGAACAGATCTCTTACTTACTTCCACTTAGCTGGAAGGAACTGGAGATCCACTCCTGATCAAGGACAGCAAATATCTGGTCTTTTGCAAATTGGGCAGACGTCTTTCAGGGTGAAGGCACTGCATCAATGACAGAGCACGCTTCATGTCTAGAGTGTGCAGAGCTGTCTCAAGTGGTGAAGATGGTGTGGGAAAGAAAACAGGAAGGCCAGATGGCTGGTTCAAATGGAAGGCAGAAAATACCCTAGGCAAGATGGTAAGGTCTGGCCATACGGTTACCCCACAGAAAAGAGGATCTGCACTTAGAGTAGCCAGTCCTCCAGTCCTGCAAGCCAAGGTTACCGCCAGGAGAAAGGCAGTTTTGAGGGTTAGCAAGTGGAGCGATGCTGATGCCAAGGGCTTGAAGGAAGGCCTCAAAAGCTGCTGAGGTGTAAGTGGTCTATAGAGAGGTCGCATATTCTCCAGGCTTCGGAGAAACAGCTTGCAGGTAGAACGCCAGTCTCAGGCAAAACAGGTGAAGGAGAAACTGAAGAAATGAGTTCAGAGATGTTGGCCTAGTAGGCAAATGTTGTCTTGATGCAAAGAGACAGAACGCTTACCCATTATAGGAGTAGGTCAAGGTGACAGAAGGTTTGCGAGCATGATTGAGTATGTCTGTTACAGACGGGCAAGTTTCCAAGCCAACAGGTGGAGGGACTCGAGGTCTGGATGAAATATCCGACAGTAGATGAGAGACCAGCTGCAGCGTGATGTATTCCGTGGCTCACAGGAGCAGGATCGAGAACCATGGCTGGCGAGGCGACCAAGCATGACGTTTGCATACTCATGTTGGACTCGAACGAGTCCTTTGAAGAAGGGGGAAAGGTGGAAACATGTAACTGAGGCCCCATGACCAATTCATCAGGAAGGTGCCCCCTAGGGAGTTGCAGCCGATGCCGGCTCAGGAGCAGAACATGGCCCACTTATTGCTCATCCGGGATGCGAAAATGTCTATGTCTGGAGTCCCCCATCAACAACAATGAAAGAAGGCATCGTCGAGAGCCTGGTTGTGAGAGCAGAACTGTAGTCTGCTGAGATGGACTGCCACGGAATTGTTCTCGCCCTGGATAAATGTGGCGGGCATAACATCATTCCGAAAAGTCGATGGTGTGAAAGAGAAGACATAACGAATGAGTGTCGCTCTGCTTGTTTATATAATAAAGTGCAGTGGTATTGTCCAATGTGACCTGGACCCACAGAATAGGGGCTCGGAGGCCCGAAAGGCCTTAGTAATTGACAGGAGCTCCAGCCCATTGTTACGCAGGCCGGCTTCTATCATGGACAAGCGGCCATGGGCAACATGGTGGCGTAAACAAGCGCCCCCCCAGCAAGACGGGCTGGCCTCTGCAGTTAAGAGACCAAAGGGTCTCCCAATCTGTAAGTTGGGGGGTCCCCACCAATTCAATTGTGCAGCAAGTTCTGGAGTTACCTGGAGCAACATGGATCGGTGGTCGCAAGATATCTGAAAAAAAGAAACCAGGCTTGAAGGGACCGCATCCTCAGTCGAGCATGCTGTCCCACAGCAGTGGTAGATGCCATCAGCCCTAGAAGTCACTGGCCCTGTAGGACAGGGAATCAAACGCCTGAAGAAAAGAAGCATAACAAATCATGCATTTTCACAGGCTTGTTGTCAGGGGGGAAAAAGCTGCTTCAAGAAAGCATCCAAAGTCATACAATGTACACATTGTGTAGGTTGCAAAGCCGACTTCTCTATGTTGACGTTAGTCCTAACGCTGACAAAAGAGACAGTGATTCCCTCAACTGAAACCCTGAGAAAGCATTGATGGTTTGACCAGATGCTAGCATGAAAATGAGCATCTTATGGTAAACCAACTCCCTGGATGTAACATGTGAATAACAGAGTCCAAGGAAGCCATACAGAATCTACGTAGAGTAATAAAAGAATTCAGGCCTCCAAAATCAAGGATGGGCCAGAGGCCTCCATCCTTTTTTTGGGGGGGGGGGTTAAGGTGAGGGAACTCCAATTGGAAAGACTAGGGGTCAAACGGACTGATTGGTCAACGACAGAGAAGTCAGGTGCAGTAAAGAGACTGCTTAGTCTTGTGGTCCTGCCTGTGGTTTTATTGGTCAGGGCTCTGCCCGCCCACATGTCTGGGTGGTGGCAGTTGGTAACTTTGGGGTTGGGGCCTTTGACATTCCCGGGATGCCCCAGGCTGGTAGGAACAACTCCAGGTACTTGTGGTTGTTACGCCGCAAATGACCGTACCGCTATTAGAGCTTGATCAGGTCATCAAGAATAACATCAGTTTTCTGATGAAAAAGCCCTATACAATCAAATGGCAGGTCCTCAACTTGCCAGTTGTTTGGATGTTGGTTTCAAAGCATGCCGAGCAGTAATGCACTCATGACACGCCAGCCCCATTGCCCCCTGGTGATATGGGAGGCCTTAACTGTAAAGGTGCACAGGAGTTAACCACAAAATTGGCAATGTCAAATTCAGTAAGTGGTGATGATAAGCATCCATGACAGAGGAGTAGTTGGCTACCTGCAGAATGGGCAATGACAAATTCCATAAGTGGTGATAAGCATCCACGGCAGTGCAGCAATTGGCTACATGGTGGCCAGAAACTTAAAAAGCCGACCAAAGAACTCTTTATTGGGGATATGAAGAATAACCTGCTAATGGTAAAGGAGGGTGACTATCTGCAGCAACTGATATGGGTATAGGAAGATAGGTTGGAAAATCTTCCTCCACCTCTGACTCATGTGAGTCCCAATCCTGAATAAGGTAAGTCCTTCTGACGATTAGGGGAGAAGTCTTTCTTAGCATGAGCCTGACCAACATCAGTCTTGACACAGTTGCCGGGACGGAGAGGGCTGAATGGGTTAACAGCGGGTTCGACTGAGCCTGTGAATACTTTGCTGCTGGAGCTGAGTTCGAGGGAGCACTACTCCTTCGAGGCATAGGTGGAGGCACAAAGCGCTTCTTAGCCCATGGCTCAGTGCCAGGTGGAGTGGGGTGGCGGAAAAAGCTCACAGCTCCTATACTGAATAAAAGGGGCTGGTCCTGCATGAACTTGTAAGCATGACAGGACCGTCCTGAGGAAAATTACTCAGGTCTACCTGACAGCAGCAGGGTTCTTTGGTTGACTCCTATGAGTCTTTTCCCTATGAGCCTACACTGGTGCCGGCGTCTGAGGTGGGACCGCAGGCTGTGTGAACGAGCCCATTGATAACTGAGGGCTGTTTTGTGCCAAATTATCAAGCACCAACAGGGCCCCCTGTTTTTTTAAAGGCAAAGCTAGGCTGCTGAATGTTGCCAGAAAGCTCTGGCTTTGGCACCCATCTGTCTCTGGAAATAGCAGCTCATGCCCATTGATAAATGAGGGCTGTTTTATGCCAAGCCACCAAAAAGGTGCTATCCCAGTCAGGCATATCACTGACAGGTGGGGCTGGAAGTGGGAGCTGCAGGGGGCTCTTTCTTTCCCCAAAGGCAAAGCCAAGGCTTACCATATGTTGCCAGAACATCTTCAGCCTCGGCACCATGGTCTAGAGGGGCGAGGTATAAATTTAATAAATAAATAAATAAATAAATATCCGGAATTAGTAGCACCAACCTCCACAGAGGCTTTTACCCCAGTCAGTAGAATCACTGACAGGCAGGGATGGCAACAGGAACTGCAGGGGTCCTTTCTTCTTCCCAGGGCAAAGCTAGGGCTACCGTATGTTGCTGGGATATCTCCGACTACGGTGCCCAGCTCTCTGCAGACTTAGCTCAGATGCTGTCCTCTTCTTTTTTAACATGAAAAGGAAGATTACAAAGAGGTGGCTAGCTGTTGCTCTTGGGCCTGGGGGTAGCCTTGTTAAGAAGGATAAAGAGAGGTTACTTTAAGAGAAAAGCCCTGAGGGCTCCGAAGCTGGCTTTGTAAAGGCGTTGTAAGCTTTTTACAAAGAGTACTAAACACCAGCTGGTGCTCTTCCCCCAGGAAGAAGAAACAACTTGTTACTAAAGAAAGAACAAGGGGAGGTCAAAGAAAGGAAAGATAAAGATAGAATAGGGTTTTTTTTACTTGTGAAGTTCCGAACGAAGCTGCTGCTACAGGAGGTCCCAGCACTAAGTGCTTAAAGCTCTGAAAGTTTCTGAGACTGCTCTGCTTGAGCGTAAATTAACCCAATAGTGTGTACTCACAGAGGCCACAAAGGAGAACCAATGGATGCAATTATCCAACAGGCTCATGGCAGAAAAACACCTCAGGAGGCGAACATAAGATTACTTTGACACAAACTGAAGAAAGGCTTGAGAGAACAACCAGGTCTTAAGTTGCCTCCCAAAACCTAGGAGGGATGGAGCTAGTCACACCTCTAGTAGAAGGGAAATCTAGAGTGTGGCAGCCATCACATAGAAGGCCTGTGCTACCCGGAGCATTCCCATATAAGAGGTGGGAGTGGGGTGGGTGGATGTTTTGGGGGAGAGGTGCTCAACTGCATTCAAAATGCTCTCAGAGATATTGAATGTGACTTGGAGAAAACACCTGAAACTCAGACAAACTCGGACAAACTGAATTGTCTTGAAGCTACTCTGATGGACAAGATCCGAAAGTTAATTCATGAACAGCACACAAAAAACTATTCAAGGAGTTGAAGTTTACCTGAAAAAAGTGGTGGATCTAATTTATTCTCTAGATAGGTTTCTGAAATCACTTTGGGATAGCTATGAATAGTTGGACCTGGATGCTAGGAACCTCTGTGGCAACACAGACTACAAAGCAACTACAGGGAGACCAAGAAAGAGAAACAAATATTATGGTGTGAATCCAACATCAATCTCAGAGGAAATTGTCCTCTCCTCAAAAGAAGAATTTAGATGTGGAACTTTCAATGTCATTTTAGATCAGCCTTACAAAAATGCAGGTAGGAAACCAATCACTGTGTGATAGGTTCAAAGTCACAGTCAACTTATGCTGTCTACTTGATGCAGAGATAAGAACTGAAGCTGAGAAATGGATCACTGCTTTCCCCTGTGATTTCAGTAAGGCATTCATAGACAACATTGTCCATTTTGCAGCCTTTGCCAAGATCAGATCGTGTCTCACTCCACCTCAACAGCATGATATCCATTATGGATATCACTCACTGATATATTTTCAAGTGTTACACAGCTCTTAAAATGCGAGCATGATGGTCACTAGTTTTTCAGGAGAGAGATCATTCAGCAAACTGGCACTAATAAAGAATTATCTGAGGACCACGATTACCCATGAAAAGCCAAGTGCTCTGCACCTACTGGATGTAAACAGCAGTGTTCTAAAGAAGATATGGTTTGAGGAGTTCATTAAAGATTTTTCATACCAAATGTAGAAAGACTTTTTGTAGATACACTGTAGCAGTAGATATAGTTGTGTGATGGATATAGTTGTAAGTTGGTAAAACTTACTGTACTTAGACCTGAAACTTTTGCATTGATAGGTTTAGAGTTTAACTTGGTTGTGTAAATTGTTAAGCCATTGTTACCTATGGAAACTAAAGAATAGTTTAGCTCTATGGAAACTAAAGAACTCTATGGAAACTAAAGAATAGTTTCCATAGAGCTATGTTCTTTGTAATCTGACTTACCTAAAAATCTACTTGGAGTGTTTCTGTTATGTATTTAAATGTATGCTGGGACGTGGTGGCGCTGCGGGTTAAACCGCAGAAACCTCTGTGCTGCAAGGTCAGAAGATCAGCAGTCATAAGATCAAATCCACATGACGGAGTGAGCCCCCGTTGCTTGTTCCAACTCCTGCCAACCTAACAGTTAGAAAGCATGTAAAAATGCGAGTAGATAAATAGGTACCACCTCGGTGGGAAGGTAACAGCTTTCTGTATCTAGTCGTGCTGGCCACGTGACCATGGAAACTGTCTACAGACAAACGCTGGCTCCATGGCTTGGAAATGGGGATGAGCACCGTGCCCTAGAATCGGACACAACTGGACTAAATGTTAAGGGGAACCTTTACCTATTTAAATGTATGCATTTATTTACTTCAGATATATAATTAACCTTTCTACGAACATATAAATTCTAATGACATGCAATAAATGAACTCTGATGTGTAAATTTGGTGATTTGCCATGTATCTTAATTCCTGTGTATGAGGGGAGCCCCAAATCTGAAGTGCCCCGGGCCTGCATGCAACTGCGAGAAATTTTGTGCAAATAAATGTAATAAATGTATAAATAAATAAATGCAGTCTGAGAATTAAAGCGTTAAATAATTTGTGTGAGATTTCCGTTTGAGGACAGCCCAAAAACTGATTAAGCAGAGGGAGAATAAGCTTAATGCTTTGTTCATGACAGAACGAGCAGAGTAACATAGCTAACTATAAAGATACAGCTAGCAGAAGTTTGGCAAGAAGTTTAGTAGATGAGATCTATAACAAATTTTAATCAAGACACAAGACAGAGTCTTAGCCTTTAACATCTCAAGAAAAGATTCAACAATTCATCTTCCTCTTTTAATTCAGTTCAACAACACTATGTCTATTTTGATGAAATCAAGCGGCACTGACTGTGTTATAGATCCAAATGAAAGCACATGTAATAGGACTTGCGAGAGCGATCAGTAAGATGCCAACAAGATCCTGACCTGCAGCAGCAAGATTAATGGAAACAGTTTTCCTTCTGGTGAATGTAATGCCTATGGAGTTAAGACAGAGGTTTAATTTGTTCCTTTTTAAAAATAATTTTTAATTTTTTCATATCAGGGTAGGGAATGGAGGGGAACAATGAGGATAAGGACAGAAGGGAAGTGAGATTAAAAATGTACCTTACAAATAATTTATATAGTTTGCATATACAGTGGTGCCTCGCTTAGCGATCGCTCCGTATAGCGACGAAATCGCTTAGCTATGCTGTTTTTGCGATCACAAGAGCGATCACTTAGTGATGTCTTCTTTGGGGAAAATTCGCTTTGCCCCCATTTTTGCACAGGTGATCGGTGGTTCCAAAATGGCCACTGGGTAAACAAAATGGCCGCACGCTGTTTTGCCTTGCTTTAGAGGCACCAAAAATGGCCACTGCAATGGAGGATTTTCGTATAAGGTTAGTTTTGAAGCCCATAGGAACACATTAAACACATTTCTATGGGCTTTTTAAAATCGCTAAGCGATGAAATCGCTTAGCAGCGATTTTTGCTGCACGGATTAACATCGCTAAGCGAGGCACCACTGTAGTACACGATAAATTCAAATTATACTTTGAATATGTTACACAATCCATTCCAGACATACATGATATTAATCTAATCATTGACTACATGACTGTCTATTTTTTTATATCATCCGTTACTCTTTCTATTTTGGAACTATACATATAGTTTTTCCCAACATTTCTGGTGGTTCTTTTTCCTTGTTTCATCTAGCCATTCTAATAATTTGTCCATTTCTGCAGGTTCAAAAGTTTTGGCTATCAGTTCCTGAAATCTGTGGTATTTCAGGCTCCTTCCAGTGTTCTGCAAAAACTAATCTTGCAGCTGTTATAATGCCTAAGTTTTTTTTTTGCAAGGTTCATTGAGTCCGGCAAAATAGTTAATAAAAAATAATTCAGGTTTCATACCGTGTTTCCCCGATAATAAGACCTATCCCGAAAATAAGCCCTCCCCTTACTGTGTAAGATTCCTCTAAAATAAGCCCTCCCCCGAAAATAAGCCCTATTGAGATTGATTTTCGCGCCCTTGCGAGGGGAGGGTGCGAAGCCGCAGGAGCCTCCATGGCTGCTGCTGGGGGCTGAGCAAAGGCGTCTCTGGGCGGCGGCGGCCGGAGGCCCCTACCGAGCCATGGGGACCAGGAGCCGAGAGGGGCGCGCTTGACCCACCACCACCGTGGGAGGAGCTGCTGCCCATCTACGTACCGTAGCAGCCCCGCCGTCCCATTGCCGGGCAGCGAAAGGAGGACAGGCGGGCGAGGGCAGGCGGGGGGGCGGCGGGCGCGGGCTCGCCTGGGCGAGAGAAAGCGCGGACCGGCCGGGCCAGCCTTCCAGCTCCCGGGAGCAGCAGCAGCAGCAGGAGCCGGCCGGCTCCTCAAGAGGAATTGCCGGCTTCCCATAGCGAGCAGGGGCGGCAGGAGATTCCTTCCTCCCCCCGCCCACCTCACCCTCTGGCCGGCTTCCGAAGGACCAACAAGGGCGAGATGAGATTGATTTTCGCGCCCTCGGTAAGCGAGGGGAGGGCGCAAAAACGCTGTGCTCGGCCATTTCGGCTATCAATGTTCATTAAAATAAGCCCTCCCCTGAAAATAAGCCCTCTGGTGTTTTTCTGTCCCCCAAAAATAATAAGACAGTGTCTTATTATCGGGGAAACACGGTAGGAACTGGACTTACAAGAACCTCTTATAAGAACAGCCTCACTTTGTCCCAAATCCACCACATGTGATCGAATGATCCTTATGTTTACACTTTCAACATATATTTGATATTTGGGCATTCATTTTGGCTAAAATTAGGGGTATCATATACCACCTGTAAAACATTTTGTAAATATTCTCTTTAAATGTGACAGATTTAGTTAATTTTATATTTGTTTTCCATATTCATTCCATATCACTCTATATATTGTGCCCAACATTCTGTGCCCAATAGCTTAATATGCTTTCCTTCTGTCTCTAGAAGGATTCTATCAAATGGTGTATTTTGTAAATAGAAGCCTTGTTGTTTTTCTTTAACAAATCTTGATGATAACTGAGAACAAATCTTGATGATAGCTGAGATTGAGCCCACCAGTCCATTTCAATTCCTTGATCCACTAATTCTTGTTGGGCTTTGAGAGAGCCATCAATGTTTAAGATCTCACTGTATTTTACTATTTTCTTATTATCTTTCAGGTTTTTTTGGGGGGGGGGGCAAATGCCTCAATTGGTGTCACCCAGTGTGGAATTTTCCTCTACATTTGGTTCTTTACTTTATTCCATGTCCATAAAAGTGCTTTCCTCAGTGTGTGGTTGTTGAACTGCTTAAAATCCTCTGCTCTATTGTACCACAGGAATGTTTGCCAACCCCATTTCAGATCATGTCCTTCTAATTTTAATAGCCTTGTATTTCCCAATGTTATCTGTGATGAATTTGGTTATGAAAGCTAGAAAGTGATTTACTGATGGGATATGTGGTTATGAAGTTAGCCTAAAAGAATCATTTTGGTCTCTGTGTGTTTGAAAGTGGAAAATCCCAAAAGGCAGTTTTGCTTCACAGAAATTGGTCAGGCTGACCTGTTATCTCGTTACCTAGTAACGGTGGCCTGGTACAGAGAGAGCAAAGACATAACATTCTAGGAGCTTGTAATAATAACATCTGTAGTCTCATGAGAATATAGGGTGGGACAAGTTACTTTTTTCCTTACCCCTGATTGGTTGTTAGCTGTGAAGAAGAAGGCGGGAGTAAGTTGCAGAAGGAGAGAGAAAGTGAACATGAAGGACGGTTGAAAGACACAGAAGGGACTTATTTCTGTTTGATGAATTTTAGCAGAGGATTTTTCCTAATGGACTGATGGATTGTGGATTTTACAGAAGATTGGTATGTCTTTGATTGAATTATGGACAATGGGATTTACAGTATTATTTTAAGATGTAGATTTTTGCTTAAGTTAGAGGGGAAGCTTGCCTTTCCCAATTTCATTAGTTAGTAAGTTTGTTATGCTTGTTTCTTCTAGAGGAGTCCAGTTTCTTGTCTAACTGGATGAGATGGAAATGTACATAGATGCCTTGCTTTGCATAAACTTTATTCTTTCAGAACTTTATTTTTCTTAAATAGAACAAATGCTACAATTGGTTATTTGGTTTACCTAAATGGTTATTCTTTACAAGGCCACGGAAAAGTAACGCTACCTTGGGTCCAGAATATTCCTGAGTACTAGGAGAATTAGATTCCCTAGAACTCATGTGTATATCTTGGTTCTCAAAGAAATCGGGTCAGACTTGGTGCATGAGTGAAGGTGCAGCCCTAGGGTAAAATTGTTGGACCCAGTTTTGCCTGTTTCATTCACTCAGAATCCTCTCTGTCCCGTAGCAGAACAGTTTCTTAGGGAACTGGCTTTGCTCACATTATCCACTCTTTAATCCAAACCAATGCAGATGCTCTATAATACAACAGCTCATTTGGAAGTCCCATTCTTCCTCTTGATTTCAGGTCTTGCAGAAATTTAGCTCTAATTCTCGTTTCCCTTGCCAAATGAGATTAGAGATACATTTTCTAGGTCTTTAAATATTGTTTGTTTTAAAATAATCAGGATTGTTTGAAAAAGAAATAATTTTTGGCAAGATATTCATTTTATCTTGCCAAAGCGGGGCTTTCAGAGGTGCATTTTCACTGCTGAAAAAGACCCAGGAGGCTTCTGGAAAAGCCCCAGGAGGCTTTGCTGGGTTGGCCCCCAGAGCCCCCCTCATGCTGCTTTTGGAAGCCTCCTGGGGCTTTTTCAGTAGTGAAAATGCACCTCTGAAAGCCCCGCTTTGCCACGGGGAGGGTGCAAGGGGGGACGCTGGGGGTGGGTGGGCCTGCCCCTGCCACACCCCCACCCACCCCCACCCTGGCAAAGCACCGCTTTCAGAGGCTTCCCCAGTGCATTTCCACTGCCTGTTTACCTGCTGGGCAAGCCTGGGGAAGCTTCTAAGAGCAGCGCTGATCAGCTGTAAGGCAGATAGGGGGAGGGACTGGAGCGGAGAAGATGGCTCCCGGCTCTTTTCTGGGACAATCACTTCCCCCCCTCATCGCAAGCTGTGCAAAAATGGGCCATTTGCGATGATGGGGGGGGAGCCATCATCGCAAAGCGATTTTTCCCTATGGGGAACATCGCAATGCGATCGCAAAAGCGATTGCAAAATCTTCATCACTATGTGGATTCGTCATTAAACGGGGTGCCCGTTAAGCGAGGCACCATGTACGTTTAAATACTCAAAACAACTGCTGTCTGGAATTGATTAGACTGCACTGGAATTCGAAGTCGTATTTTTACATATCAAATAGTTATAATTTTCCTATAGCATCTGCTTTTTCACCAGTACTAACCATTGAAGGACAATGTTAGCAGTCTGGAATTCTTCTGTTTTTATTCAGTTCTGTGAGCAGATTCAGTCTCCCCACCTTTCCTTTCTGCAAAGTTTGCAGCCTTGTATATGAATGGTGGTGTTTTTGTCCACAGAATTATTGACACAGAACGTGGGTTCTTACATACTCGACCCACAAAATAACAAAAAGTCAGTGGGATGGTGGTAGATGCTTACGCGCAAATGCAAATTCAGAAATAATTACCATAATTTAAGGAGCTACGTAAGCAGCTTATAATTACCATAATTTAAGAGAGAATTCAGCATTGCAAGCATGAATGACCTGTTTTTAGGTGCACAGTTCTGGGACAAGGTGCTAACTTTTGATGGGGAAATTCAAGGCACCTGCTTAGGGTTATAACTTGAACTGCATTTGAGCTGGGTAGCCCTTGAGCAGTGGTTAACTGGGTAACCCAGGTCTTCTTGCACTGCAGTTCCCAGAAACCTTCACCTCCAGATGGACTGGACTGGGTTTCTGGAAATTGTAGTCCAAGAACCCCTGTTCACCCACAGCTGGGAACCATTGCCCCTCAGGATGTCATCACAGGAAGGTCTATCCCTCCAATAGCCCCTCAAGGACTATCCTGTGTAAGGCAGGACACAAGGTCATTTTAAACTACATTTTGACAAGTTTGTATAAAATAATTTACGAACATTTCAATCAATATTACAAGAGATTTGTTGATAGAGAACATAGAATGAGAGAGAGAGAGAGAGAGAGAGAGAGATTTCCCTTCCCCTTCTTCTGTTGTGATTCTGTGAAGAACCTGTGGCTCTTTGTTGAAGGCATAGATCAGTAATATCCCATTTCTCAAGTCTGTAAAACTACAGGATGCTTTTATGCTCAAAGGGAGAAAGAGTAATAGAAAAGGCTCCAACCACTCCCAGTTAACAAGATAAAGCTCTAGTTTACCTCTGCATCATAGCGCACTGCTGCAGAGAGCAATGAGAAGGCATTCTCCACCGTGATCCCTCTTTTGATAAGATGTTGACATAGTTTTTTCAATCTGTTTTCACAGTATGATGTAGCCAAATCCAGAAGCCCTGAAATCAAGATGCCATATTTTAAAAATCCTTTTCTCTGATCTTATTGAACCAAAGCAATACTCCTCTGTACATTGGTCATTTGACAGATGAGACTGAATTCTTACTTTTTGAAAACAGGTTTGGCCTCAACCATTGAAGCTACCAACATGAATTTGACTCAACTCTGGAAAGCAGTGGAAGAACAGAGGGCCTGATGTGCTTTGGTCCATGGGGTCACAAAAAGTCAGACACGACTTAACGACTAAACAACAAATGGTGTCAACCCCAGAACACAGTTAAGTAAGCAACCCCACCCCCATTTGAGAATACTTTTTCCACTAGCAAAAAAGCAGCTTATTCCTGTCTATGAGGTATTGGCACAGAAATTGATTAAAATTAATGGGACTTCAGTGCAAGTTTGTTTCCGCAAAGCAAATACTTCACTGAGTTGGATTTTAAATTTTAGCAGGCATTTTAAGCAATATGCCATATATCCCAGATCCCTGGGTAGGTAGGGCTCATCAGCCTTGGAAGGCAGCCCATCTAGGAGAAGGAAAACTCCGATTTCAAACCTCCACTGCTTTGTTTTCCACTGATGGAAAAGGCTTCAGGAGTAAACCTTGAGGTAAAATTCGGACCTGGAGTCCCAGAGGCAGTTTGTGCTGTTCTGGTAACGCCTGCGATGTTGCTGGAACCAGTTCTATTGGCTCTTGCGTTTCCATTTGACTATTTCAGTGATTTGGAGAGGGGGGTTTTCCTGCTTAGGTAACAGTCTATCCTCCATATTATTTTACCCAGGCTTCGTGCTCTGGAGAGGACACTCCAGCTTCGCGTATATCCCAGATCAGTTTACTTGAAGCAAGCTGCTCTACTTCCATTTACTAAAGTTAAGCTACCCCAGACCAGGATTGAAGACTGACAAGTCAAGACACCCAACGGCACCCACAGCTATTAATGTATTTGCATGATATTTTATTCTCAACCCTCCCATGTAAAAAGAATGCAAACATGAGGCATAGGGCATGGTGAAGGTGCACTCGGTGAAGTACAGGGTGCCATTGGGAACCTGCCTACTCCTGGATTTCTTTCCCCCTTTCCTTTCCTTCTTAAAAAAATCAATTTTCCAGGACGCCTTATCTGTCATTCCTCTTTCCATAATTTCAGCTAAGGTTACCTATAGCATCTTCAGGAGGAAGATCAACGTTGTCCGTGTACAGGTACTCAAGAAAAGCACGGTATACTGGATAGGAAAACTGGTCTATTTCTATCACCTCCTTCATGTCTTCATTCCAGTATGATTGGAACATTGTACGGAAGTGTTCACATCTGCAACAGAAACCATGAAGAACTTCAAGGCAACTTAACCTTTTCCATCCAGAATTTGCATAGAAAAACAAAAAGAATTTAACATTTGATCAAGTCATTTTATTCCTTTTCTCTGTGCTAAACCATATTTCGTATTTTTAAGAGAGGATTTGAACTTATATATCATGATTGTGGGCTGTATCAAAGAAGGTACTACATCAGCAGAAGGGACACCAACCCAAAGGACACCCCAGCAAACTCCTGGAACTCCCCAAAAAGCTGCCTATGGTGCAAATATGATTTCACCCTGAAATGTCAGATGACTAAATTCACTAGATTATATCTCACCCTCAGGTTATAAACAAACATTACCTGATTTTCAAGACAGCTTTATGTACATAAATGAATTTTCCATCTACTCTAAATTTTAGATCCGATGTTTCAGGACTGTCAAATTCTCTCTTCAGGGACTCTGTCACTGTTAAGAAGTCCTCATGCTCTGCAAAGAAAAATCCATAATCACATTAAAACCAACGGACAAGCTACACATGGAAAAACCTATACAGTGCAGACACAACTCTCTGTTTAACAGAACTAAAGTTCATGCCCCATAGAAGAACGGATTTACAATTCAAATATATTGACACATTTCATCTAGATTTCTGCACCAAGTGCTTCATGCAGGAATCCGCAAATATGGTTCCCATGCTTACCAAGAACTTCAATTCTGGCTACTGGGACTGGAATGTAATGTTTTGCAAGAGACCTAGTCATGCTTTGTTGGTTGGTTGGTTTATTACCAGCATATGCCCTTGTGAGCAGGTAAAACAGCATTCCAGGCCAGGTTTTGCCCATGTCTTGCATGAACAACACAAACAGCAGGGGACCCTAACACATGAGTTACAAGCAATTGCTATTTGTTCATATATAATGCCTTTCTCCTCACAGGAGACCCAGTTCAGCTGACAGGAGATAAAACAATTTTAAAACACTGTGTAAATATCACATTTATTTGTTTTAGATTTAATTTCTCTGCATTTTCCAGGGGAAAGAAACAAAGTAGAGAAGACAAAGCATCCAAATTCAAATCATACTAACAAAGGAGCAAATTCCATTGTTCCTGACTGCTTTTATCTGCTTTGGAGGAGGATAAGGGACAACAAGAGGAATAATACTTTTTTAATACACGAAACACTATAAAGTGCATTTTTGAAGTCTGCCATATTTTGCCAATCTTACAACATCCCAGTAAGACATGCCATCCTATGTGGGGGAGGGGATACCTACTGAATTTGCTCATTGTCATTCTTTCTAACGCAGAGACCAGTTTCATCAACATGGATTTCATGGATATGTAGTGTTCCCTACCCGTTGTAAGAAAAATGGGTAGAGAACACTAATTGAAAAAGGCCAACACAACAGACCCAGCTTCTGAAAATGGGAAAATTCACTCAGAACATATTTTGTTTTTTTACCCTTTGATGAACATCATGAAATACTCCTCACCATGATAATAATAGACTTTCTTGTATAACAAAGATAGGCTGAATTTGATTCTCCAAATGTTATTTTACCATTGTATGGCAGAGGAGAGATGCAGCCCAACAATGTGGGCAGGACCACAGACTGCCTGCCTTATTTTATCCTTGTCAAGTACTCACCTACTGAGAGAAGACGCCACATCACAGCTGGAGTAGAAAAGCAAGCAAACACATCATCGGTGCAAGAAAAGTGGGTAACATGGGGGTGCACCACTGACTGCCCCCGGCACTGACCCCACATATACACCAGGCCACTCTGTGTCTTGGCAGCAGAAGTGTGAGTGGAGTGGCAAGCGGCAATCTCTACAATTCTGCAAGAAAACCACAGACCCATCAACGGCCAGAATCAGGCTTGACAGTAAAAACAGACAGATAATCCCTCATTATACTGTTCGTACAGAACAAAAGATTAGAAATAGTGTCAGATCTTGAACTGGAGGATAAAGAGTTTATTTGCAACATGAGGTCATACCACAATATCTGTAATCTTATTTCTGGGAAAAGAGGAAAAATTTATTAATGTATCTATATTAGAAATACAGATCTCCTATTTTCAAAAAGTATACTGATCTTCCAAACCATTTTATGCTGTACTGGGTGAACAGCACAGGAAAACCATGAAGTGCCAAATTAAAAAAAACCCTCATTTCTTAGGGGGCAGCTCTCTCCAAGGGTACTGAGATATTATGTGCCAATAACTTTCTTGGTTTCCCCATTAAGGCAGTTTCTACAGCCTGCCTGCCCTTAACTAACCACCAAAAAAGCTGTCAAGAAGTTTAGAAGAAATGAGTGAGAGTTCAGATCAGAGATTAACCAAAGCATTAATGGAGAAAGAGTGGTTATCTACCTGTAACTATGGTTCTTCTAGTGGTCCTCTGTGAATCCACACAATTGGGTTTAACCTGCACTTGTGCTGGATCCTTGGAATATTCTAGAGCTTAAAGCAAAGAAATGCTAGTAGTAAGTTGCCCCTTAATACGCATGCTCCACCCTCCCAAAACCTCAGTTCCACTTGTCCATTGTCGTCAATGCTTTAGGGCGAAGACCATGAGTAATGGACAGTGGAGAGGCTGGGCAGGATGTGTGGATTCACAGAGGACCACTAGAAGAATCATAGTTACAGGTAGGCAACCACTCTTTCTTCTACATGGACTCTGTGAATCCACACAACTGGGTGACTAGCAAGCTGGAAGGTGGGCTATCACTCCAGTACCGATGTAAACACAGCTCTCCCAAAACTTGCTTCTTTTTTGGCCCCAAGGTCCAGATGATAATGAGTCACAAAGGTGGACAGGGTGGACCATGGGGCTGCTCTACAGATGTCTGAAATGTCAACACCACGCAGCAGGGCCGTTGAAGTTGCCACAGATCTTGTAGAATGTGCTTTAAGAACCTGTGTGTGGGGGGGTTACTCAACAATTCATAAGCCAAAGTAATTGTAGATACAATGCATTGAGAAATTGTCTATGAAGCAGCAGGAGAGCCTCGTGGCGCAGTGGTTAAATCGCTGTACTGCAGCTAAAACTGTGCTCACGACCTGGGGTTCAAATCCCAGGTAGCCAGCTCAAGGTTGACTCAGCCTTCTATCTTTCCGAGGGGGGCAATGTGTAGCCTGCATAATTAAACTGTAAACCGCCCAGAGAGTGCTTGACGCGCTATGGGGCGGTATATAAGCAGCACGCTTTTATATAAGCAGCATGCTTTATGAGGACCATGGAAGCAAACAAATAAACGAGGAGAGGTGCGAAAGTCCTTTGTTCTGGACGTACAGAAAGCCAAAGCATGGCAAACATCTAAAGAGTTGTTGTGCTCAACGTCTGAAGAAGGATTAGGAAACAATGTAGGAAGAACTAATGGTTGATGTATTCGCGAAGGCTTTCACGGCCGGGATCTAATGGTTGTTGTGGGTTTTTCGGGCTTCTTGGCCGTGTTCTGAAAGTGGTTCTTCCTAACGTTTCGCCAGTCTCTGTGGCTGGCATCTTCAGAGGACAGCAAACTGTCCTCTGAAGATGCCAGCCTCTGAAGATGCCAGTTTGCTGTCCTCTGAAGATGCCAGCCACAGAGACTGGCAAAACGTTAGGAAGAACCACTTTCAGAACACGGCCAAGAAGCCCGAAAAACCCACAACAACCAACTAATGGTTGATTGACATGAAAACTAGAAACAACTCTGGGAAGAAAGGAGACATCTGGGTACATAATCACATTATCCAGGAAGGCAAGGTGCATCAGCCCAAAGCACTGTGAGCTCACTTGCCCTTCTAGCGGAGGTTATTGCAACAAAAAACAATGGAAAAAACAATGTCTTGAAGGCTAAGAATCAAAAGTCAGAAGAAGCCATCAGCTCAAATGGTGGACGTGTAAGAGCTTGTAAAACTACATGCAAAGACCACTGAGGAAGAGGAGGGCGGGTAGGTGGATGTATATGCTGTAAACCTTTCAAGAACACCTTCAGAGTAGGGTGTGAGAATAAACGGAAGGCCTCCGATCCCAGTGGCTGGTATGAAATGATGGCAGAAATGTAGACTTTAAGGATAGAAAAAGCCAAACCTTGGTTAAACAGGTAACGTAAATATGCGAGAAGAGTATCAATAGATACAGGCACAGGACATAAGTTTTTTGATTCTGTAAACTTTAGGGAACTATTCCATTTTTATGCATATAAAAGCTTCGTAGATGGTTTTCTAGCTTTCTCCAAACATATGTAACCCTTCTATGCCTGCCATAGTCTTCAATTTCATAATATGGGTCAACATTGGAGTCCTCTCGATATCAATGATGCTTAGATCTTCGTCTGAACTCAACGTAAAATGGTTTGTCATAATCAGAAGCGGCCCGATGTCAAAAGCATCTAGGTAGCAGCACAAACTCTTGACATGATGATCGACATCGTAGAGGAGAAATGTGCTTTCTCTTTACGGTCTTCTTCCTAGGTGATGCCTGGTGCCAGGATTCCTCTGAATTCGACTGCCTTATAACAATTGCTCGCCCGGTAGATACAGGGCTAGAATGGGCAGTAACATGGCTAGAGATAACATCAACCTGCATATGATCTGGGGTCTGGGGAAGGTTTAGTATTGAAGCCAAAGCCTGTGTTTCTCAATGTTGAGCAGAAGTGTCCCCTTTAGAAATATAGTCATCAGGCATGTATTCCAATATCGGGGAAGGCACTGACTCTGAGTTTGGTGGTATCTCATGAGGTTTGTCCTTGAAGGGCTTGCCCTTCTTGCCTTTATTGGACTTCTCCAAAACCTTCTTTTTCAGGCTTTCTGTCGATGCATGCTTCAACGTCGAATCAGAGGGAAGAGACGAAGACTTCTTTGTAGGTTTTTAAGAGGACTTCGAAGGAGATTTAGGCAAAAAATTAGATGGTAATGATGGTGTCATGGATTCAGTATGGGTGGAAGGTGTCTGAGACGGAATCTGGTCCATGGTGTGCTTAGGAGGGAAAAGGGATTTACTCCAAAGAAGCCTAGAGCCTCTGTTCACAGGATTTCAATGCTGGCTTTGAGAGTTTTTTGCACTGTAGGCAGGCATGGGGTTGATGTTCCTCCCCCAAACAATACAGACAGTGGCCGTGACCGTCTGTAAAGGGAATTTTAGCTCTACAAGAAACACACCACTTAAAAAGACCTAAGGAGACCGTAAACCGGGAAGCCCCAAGGTAAGATAAGACAAGTTATTCACGGTATGGCGATCAAAATTCGTGGATGGTGCAAACAAGTTAAAATCGCTAATCAAAGGGTGGACGTATCCAATCCAAGTCAAACAATCCAAGAGGATAGTCCATGTACAAAAAGGCGGGAAATGTAGCCAAAAAACCAGTCTGAGTCAATCCAAGAGAATTATATAATAAGTAGTCTGTGAAGAAAAGGCGGGAAACTTGAAACAATCCGAGTCAAACCAGAGAGCAACGTACAACAGTCCAACGACAAAACCGAAGTAAAGAAATCCATAACAAAGTCGTAGCCAAAAATCGAAATCCGAATAGAGAAAATAGCTCAAGCAAGGAGGTTCCAAACGTGACGGCAGCTAAAAGGAACTGAGGCTTTGGGTGGGCAGAGCATGCGTATTAAGGGGCAACGTATTACTAACATTTCTTTGCTTTAAGCTCTAGAATATTCTGAGAATCCAGCGCAAGCGCAGTTTAAACCCAGTTGTGTGGATTCACAGAGGCCACGTAGAGGAACTTTGTAATTCACCTCTCACAACCAGGAACCTCCAGTAAGATCTATTTACAGTAACTGTAACAAAGCCACTGGTGGTAGGACCTGCTGCCATATGGATAATTCACATGAATCTTAGTAGTGAATGGTAACTGTTTTTCCCTTGCCTCTTTTGGAGCATAATGACACTCGGCATTCTTTTAGCAAGGTGTCAGTTGGCCCTACATTGTTTGACAGACCCAAGTTTGCATTCCAACATGAGTAATACAAAGACTTCAGTTTTGGAACTAGAGTCATCAAGGAAAAATAAATTGTTTCTCTAAACAATTACTCCCAAACAGCAAAACAGTATCCTTAATGGGGACATTCCTTCCACACCAGTTCAACTGAACCATACCTCTAATGTCCTGAGGGGGTACTCCTCTGGGCAAGAACCACAACCAAAACCCACAACCACCATTAGATCCCGGCCATGAAAGCCTTCATGCATAAATCTTTATTTTCTTAATAAAAATATTTTTAAAAACAATTGGAAGATTTCATCTCTTGGAACAGAAAGGGAGAAACAGTCACTGGCTGGTTACCATTGAGGAGTCATATCTAGTCCTACCTGGCAAGGTTGTTGTGAGGTTTTAGGAATCACAAAACCTATGCTTAAGTACTTTGAAAGTAAAGTAAACTTGTTATTTGTTGGTCAGGCTTGCCCGTGCTATGCAGTGCTGGAGTTTGAGGACTAGCTTCAGTAAAAAAGTGATAGATTTGTGATCACAGTGGCTCCCTGCCCACACTTTAGAGATTCCTTACAGAACTCAATTGTGACACCAACTACAGACACCTGTTCAGGATTTCCATGGGAAATGTGGAAATGGGTGCTTCTCAAACCGGGATGAAGTAACAAGTGGATTAGTGCAGGGCTCAGTCTTGGGTCCAGTGCTATTCAATGTTTTTATTTATGACCTGGATCAGGGAATACAGGGAATGCAATCAAATATGCAGGTGACACAAAACTGGGTGGAATAGCCAACATCCTGGAAGACAGGAACAAAATTCGAAAAGATCTCGATAGGTTTGAGCACTGAGCTGAAAACAACAGAATTAAATTTAAACAGGGATAAGAGCAAAGTGATTCACCTAAGAAGAAAAATCAAATGCATAGTTACAAGATGGGGGATACCTGGTTCAGCAATACTACGAGTGAGAAGGATCTTGGAATTCTTGTAGATCAAAAGCTGAATATGAGCCAACAGTGTGATGTGGCTGCAAAAAGGCCAATGCTATTTTAGACCAAATAGGTGCCACAGACCAATGGATCCTCATATCTGGTTAACAGTCAAATCTTTTCTCTTTTACTCATAGATAAAATGAGCTTATTACTTGAAATTTGGGGCACAACTGTAAAAGTTCCTATATATTAAAAAGGTGATAAAACTGCAGATTATCACCCAGTCAGCTTGCTGTGTGTCTGTAACACATTAACTGACTGGATTTAAGATAGATACAGTGGTGAAACCAGCAGGATTTAGCCAGGTGTGATTTACTCTAGATAACTGATTTATCACTTTATTGATAAATACAGTGGTGCACCGTTTAATGACGAATCCGCATAGCGATCTATTTTTTGCGATCGCTAATGCGATCACATTGTGATGTTTTTAGAACAGCTGATCGGCAGTTCCAAAATGGCCACTGGGTGCCCAAAATGGCTGCCCAAGCATTTTCGCGCGGTTTCCTCGCTTACCGAGGCGGCGAAAATGGCGGCGTTATGGAGGAACTTCGATGAACGGTGAGTTTGGGCCCCATAGGAATGCATTAAACGAAGTTTAATGCGTTCCTATGGGGTTTTTAGTTCCGTTTAGCGATGTTTCCGGATCGTCATTGTTTAGTCGTTTAGTCGTGTCCGACTCTTCGTGACCCCATGGACCAGAGCACGCCAGGCCCTCCTATCTTCTACTGCCTCGCGGAGTTGTGTCAAATTCATGTCGGTTGCTTCGCACACACTGTCCAGCCATCTCACCCTCGGTCGTCCCCTTCTCCTCTTGCCATCACACTTTCCCAACATCTGGGTCTTTTCCAGGGAGTCTTTTCTTCTCATTAGATGGCCAAAGTACTGGAGCCTCAGCTTCAGGATCTGTCCTTCCAGTGAGCACTCAGGGTTGATTTCGTTTAGAATTGATAGGTTTGTTCTCCTTGCAGTCCAGGGGACTCTCAAGAGTCTCCTCCAGCACCACAATTCAAAGGCATCAATTCTTCGGCGGTCTGCTTTCTTTATGGTCCAGCTCTCACTTCCATACATCACGACAGGAAAAACCATAGCTTTGACTATTCGGACTTTTGTTGGCAAGGTGATGTCTCTGCTTTTTAAGATGCTGTCAAGATTTGTCATCGCTTTCCTCCCAAGAAGCAGGCGTCTTTTAATTTCATGGCTGCTGTCTCCATCTGCAGTGATCATGGAGCCCAGGAAAATAAAATCTGTCACTGCCTCCATATCTTCCCCTTCTATTTGCCAGGAGGTGACGGGACCAGTGGCCATGATCTTAGTTTTTTTGATGTTGAGTTTCAGACCGTTTTTTGCACTCTCCTCTTTCACCCTCATTACAAGGTTCTTTAATTCCTCCTCACTTTTTGCCATCAGAGTGGTGTCATCTGCATATCGGAGGTTGTTGATATTTCTTCCGGCAATCTTAATTCCGGCTTGGGATTCCTCTAGTCCAGCCTTCCGCATGATGTATTCTGCATATAAGTTGAATAAGCTGGGGGACAATATACAGCCTTGTCGTACTCCTTTCCCAATTTTGAACCAATCAGTTGTTCCATATCCAGTTCTAACTGTTGCTTCCTGTCCCACATATAGGTTTCTCAGTAGATAGATAAGGTGGTCAGGCACTCCCATTTCTTTAAGAACTTGCCATAGTTTGTTGTGGTCCACACAGTCAAAGGCTTTTGCATAGTCAATGAAGCAGAAGTAGATATTTTTCTGGAACTCTCTGGCTTTCTCCATAATCCAGCGCAAGTTAGCAATTTGGTCTCGAGTGCCTCTGCCTCTTCGGAATCCAGCTTGTACTTCTGGGAGTTCTTGGTCCACATACTGCTGAAGCCTACCTTGGAGGATTTTGAGCATAACCTTGCTAGCATGTGAAATGAGTGCAATTGTGCAGTAGTTGGAGCATTCTTTGGCACTGCCCTTCTTTGGGATTGGGATGTAGACTGATCTTTTCCAATCCTCTGGCCACTGTTGGGTTTTCCAAACTTGCTGGCATATTGAATGTAGCACCTTAACAGCATCATCTTTCAAGATTTTAAACAGTTCAACTGGAATGCCATCACCTCCACTGGCCTTGTTGTTAGCCAGGCTTTCTAAGGCCCACTTGACTTCACTCTCAAGGATGTCTGGCTCAAGGTCAGCAACTATATTGTCTGGGTTGTCCGGGATATCCACATCTTTCTGATATAATTCCTCTGTGTATTCGTGCCACCTCTTCTTGATGTCTTCTGCTTCTGTTAGGTCCCTCCCATTTTTGTCCTTTATCATGTCCATCTTTGCGCAAAATGTTCCTCTAATATCTCCAATTTTCCTGAACAGATCTCTGGTTTTTCCTTTTCTGTTATTTTCCTCTATTTCTTTGCATTGTTCATTTAAGAAGGCCCTCTTGTCTCTCCTTGCTATTCTTTGGAAGTCTGCATTCAATTTTCTGTAACTTTCCCTATCTCCCTTGCATTTTGCTTCCCTTCTCCTCTCTGCTGTTTCTAAGGCCTCGTTGGACAGCCTTTTTGCTTTCTTGCATTTCCTTTTCTTTGGGATGGTTTTTGTTACTGCCTCCTGGACAATGTTACGAGCCTCTATCCAAAGTTCTTCAGGCACTCTGTCCACCAGATCTAGTTCCTTAAATCTGTTCTTTACTTCCACTGTGTACTCATAGGGGATTTGGTTTAGATTATACCTGAGTGGCCCAGTGGTTTTTCCTACTCTCTTCAGTCTAAGCTTGAATTTTGCTATGAGAAGCTGATGATCAGAGCCGCAGTCAGCTCCAGGTCTTGTTTTTGCTGACTGTATAGAGCTTCTCCATCTTTGGCTGCAGAGAATATAATCAATCTGATTTCGATATTGCCCATCTGGTGATTTCCATGTGTAGAGTCGCCTCTTGTGTTGTTGGAAAAGAGTGTTTGTGATGACCAGCTTATTCTCTTGACAAAACTCTATTAGCCTTTGTCCTGCTTCGTTCTGAACTCCAAGGCCAAACTTCCCTGTTGTTCCTTTTATCTCTTGGCTCCCTACTTTAGCATTCCAGTCCCCTAGAATGAGAAGAACATCTTTCTTTGGTGTCAGTTCTAGAAGGTGTTGTAAATCTTCATAAAATTGTTCAATTTCAGTCTCCTCAGCAGTGGTGGTTGGTGCATAAACTTGGATTATTGTGATGTTGAAAGGTCTGCCTTGGATTCGTATTGACATCATTCTGTCATTTTTGAGATTGTATCCCATTACAGCTTTTCCCACTCTTTTGTTGACTATGAGGGCCACTCCATTCCTTCTACGGGATTCTTGCCCACAATAGTAGATATGATAATCATCTGAGCTGAATTGGCCCATTCCTGTCCATTTTAGTTCACTGATGCCCAGGATGTCGATGTTTATTCTTGCCATCTCCTGTTTGACCACCTCCAGCTTCCCAAGGTTCATAGATCTTACATTCCAGGTTCCTATGCAGTATTTTTCTTTGCAGCATTGGATTTTCCTTTCACTTCCAGGTGCGTCCACAGCTGAGCGTCCTTTCGGCTTTGGCCCAACCACTTCATTAGCTCTGGAGCTACTTGTACTTGTCCTCCGCTCTTCCTCAGTAGCATGTTGGACGCCTTCCGACCTGAGGGTCCCATCTTCCAGCGTCATATCTTTTAGCCTTTTGTTTCTGATCATGGGGCATTCTTGGCAAAGATACTGGAGTGGCATTGCCAGTTCCTACTCCAGGTGGATTGCGTTTAGTCGGAACTCTCCACTATGTCCTGTCTGTCTTGGGTGTCCCTGCACGGCATAGCCCATAGCTTTTCTGAGTTACTCAAGCCCCTTCGCCACGACAAGGCAGCAATCCATGAAGGGGGATGTTTCCGGATAGCGATGATTAATCCGGAACAGATTAACGTCGCTATGCGGGGCACCACTGTATTAAAAAAAGGCAATAGGTACTTCATATGCAACATTTATTGACCTGAAGGCAGAATTTGATTCCATACCTTATGCAAGACTCTGGGAAAAAATATCTTCAGCAACTATGAATAAAAGGCTTACTTTTAAAATTAAATGTCTTAATACATTGGATGAGATATGGTATACTACTGCTGAGCATCTTACAGATCCTATGTCATCTACAAAAGGGGTTAAGCAAGGCTGTGCCTTAGCTCCAGTCTTGTCTAATTTAAACATGAAAGACCATGTTGAGTATTTGACATCTCCAGTCTTTACCCCCAAATTCAGCTCTATTATATGCAGATGATATAGTACTGTTATGTAAGAGACCTAGTACGGAAATATTTTAATGAAATTCCTCTACTTATGGGGAAAACAGGTACATGTATTCTGGAAAACAATGCAACAAAGAAATGCAAAGCCTGGTGGCCCCAAATAAACAATGTGCAAGTCCTTGGATGACAGGAACATGTTTGAAGAGGCAGGTACTTCAGGTTGGTAAACTATTTTAATTTCAGCACCACCACCACCACCACCACCACCACCACCATTATTTTTTATTATTATTATTATTATTATTATTATTATTATTATTATTATTATTATTATTATTATTATTATTATTATTATTATTATTATTATTATTATTATTACAAAACTAATATATCAATACAAAACAATACAAAATATTGACTAACAATCTAAAACCCAGTGCACCCCCCATACCTACGGGACCCTTTGGAGTAATTCTTTTATTATGAACCTCCTTTCCAAAATTGTATTGATTGTTGCTTAGAGGCTTTCCCCTTTCCTTTCACTAATACAAATTCAATAAATCTACCCCAAATCGCATAAAATATTCAAACTTATTTCCCCTCTTTTCATCTTTAGTTCAGTAATCAAATTGTCATTTAACACAATGTCCCATACTTCGTTATACCAATCTTCTAATTTGATACCATGTTTGTCTTTCCAGTATCTAGCTATTAATAATCTAGCACTTGTTATAAAATTAGAAATCAATTCCTTTGAGTAATAATCAAGTTCTATCTTATCAAAAATTGACAGCAAAGCAATTTTTGAGTTCAATTCAATATCTTTCCCAATATATCCCATATTTAATTAAAAATCAATTTGCAAAATTTCTGAATCAATTTACACTCCCACAACATATGATAATACGTGCCAATTTCTCCACCACATTTCCAACAGGCACATTTTCACATTTCAGAATAGTCTGAATTTATTATGTTCAATTTCACCAGAGTCATATACCACCTTAAACAAATTTTTTAAAATTTTTCCTTTATTCTTACTGACATTAATCTTAGAACTCTCATCTTCCAAATTTTTATCCAATCCTCTGTTCTAATTTCTATCTTTAAATCATACTACCAAATTGATTTTAATCCTTCTATTTCAATGTCATTTTCCTCCTGATCCAAAATTAGGATACAATGGAACCTCTACTTACGAACGTCCCTACCTAGGAACATTTCAACTTACAAACAGCTCCATTCACAAAATTTTGCTTCTACTTGCAAACGGAGCTTCAACATATGAACAGAAAAAGGCAAGGGAAAAAGGGCAGGGAATTTAAATTGGCCATTGGTGGCGAAGAGGCTGCTTCTTTGTAGCTCTTTCGCCCCAACGGTTAGGAAAAGGGAGGCTCAGCCTCCCGGGCTTCCAGCACCACTGCAATCACTGCCTTCGGAGGCCTCCCAGGGCTTCCCCACCACCATCAGAGACTTCCCGGGGGTCCCCCACCGCCACAATCGGTGCCTTCAGAGGCCTCCCAGGGCTTCCCTGCCACCATCGGAGACCTCCCAGGGGTCCCCCGCTGCTGCGATTGGTGCTTTTGGAGGCCTCCCAGGGCTTCTCCACCCCGACACAGGCTTTCCCGGGGTAGACCAGGTCTACCAGGGCTTCCCCTGGCAGGCCCAGTCTACCAGGGCTTCCCCTGGTAGGCCAGGTCTACCACAGGAAAGCTTGTGTCAATGGCGTTGAAACCCACCATGGTGGGGAAGCCCTGAGAGGCCTCTGAAGGCGGCAAGGGATCCCCGGGGAGGTCTCCGATGGCGGCGGGGAAGCCCTGGGAGGCCTCCAAAGGCAGTGATTGTGGCAGTGCTTTTTCCTTTATAAAAAAATTATTCTGGGTAGGTTCTGGAGGGTAGGTTTGGGCTGAGGGGGTTATGTTTCTGTGTTGTTTTGTTTTTTGGTGATTTTTTTTGCAGTCCCAGCGTGGGCCTTGCTCCAATGTTTATTTTTGGATTTCTTTATTTTTTGTTTTTGTTTTGGTTTTGCAGTTTCAGCATGGGACTTGCTGTTTCTTTTCTTTTTCTTTTTTGGTATTTTTTTCTTCAGCCAGAACAGATTAATCGGTTTTCAATGCACCCCTATGGGAAATTTTGCTTCTACTTATGAATGTTCCAACTAACAAACGTTTCCTAGGACGGATTAAGTTCGTAAGCAGAGGTTCCACTGTATAAATTTTACTTATTACTCCCTTCTTCAAAGCATCCCTCTGCATGTCTTCATGTGATGATAGAAATTGTTCATCTTTACTGTGTTTCCCCGAAAAAGACAGGGTTTTACATTAATTTTTGCTCCAAAAAACAAATTAGACCTTATTTTCAGGGGATTTTTCTTAATGTACAACAATCTGCACTTATTCAAATACAGTCATGTCATCTTCTTCTGGTTGCTGCACAAGGGTGCAGGGCGGGGTTTCACTTAACTGGGGCTTATTTTTGGGGTAGGGCTTATATTACAAGCATCCTGAAAAATCATACTTGCATTTATTTTCAGGTTAGGTCTTATTTTTGGGGGAACAGAGTAGTATATTCTCTACATTTACCATTAATCCTCAACCATTCATTAGTCCATCTGTCTAATTGGATATTGTAATTTTGTAGGCCTGAACCTGGATTAAATGTGACATTAATGAACTGCCATAATGAACAGATGTGTGACTGCTGAATCACTGTGACAGAGAAGAGGACGATGCAATGTCTGGAGAAGAGGTGACACCCAGGTGGAGAAGATGATGTAATGTGTCCTGTGATTGGACAGAAAAAGCTCTGTAAATGTATATAAGAGAACAGTGTAGACATTAATGTAATCTTCTCCTTCCATCACTTGCTGCTACTCTCTATGCCAGTTTGTTTGATGATTGCCTGCTACGCCGAAGTGCTGCCAGTTTGTATATTTGTATAGTTTGTATAATACATGTGTCTTGCTATAGAAGAAGAGCGTGTCTGTGTCTTCAATCAATTAACTCTGCATATTTTCGCGGCGCTAAGCTGACATAATTGTACTATGATAATTTATTAGTTTTAAGTTTAGCTATAATCCGATCCTTCAAACTCATTTTAACCATCCAACCATTCAATCTGGCAATTTAAACAAATCAACAAAACTCTTCAAGTTTCCTGGGAAATTTTCTATTGCAGTCACTAATTTTAGTGGTGAAGTAAAAGGACAAAACTTATTTTTATATCTGTTCCACACATTTTACATGTTTCTTCACCTGATTTATTATATTTCTTTTTACTGCATCAAACAAGTATTGTTCAATATTTCCATGTATTTCTGAAGATTCCATATCCCACCAAATTAATCTTCCTTCATTATATATAATATCTCCAATAAATCTTAGTTGATTCACTACACAATAATTCTTTATATTGGGAATACCTAAACCTCCACTTTTTAAGTCTTATACCAACATCATTTATTTATTCTTGATTTTATAGCTTTATTACAAAATCCATCAATCTGTCAATACTTAAAATCATCTTCTTTCAATACCGTATATCTTTTCTTTTTGTAGACAAATTAAAATAAATTTGAACATGCTTTCTAAAATATAACTCTCCGTAGATTTATCTACATTTTTCTGAGAATGCATGTATATTTGACTGATGATGTACTTACCTTTCCGATTTTTAGCATGCAAGTAATATACAGTATTGTTAAAATGTTTTATGTACTACCTCCAAAGGCATATGGCTAATCTAAATAAAGAATCTCTCTTTTCTGTATTCATTGTTGTACTGTTTTTGTTTTATAAGTTTAGCAGTTGTAAAGAAAAATCAGTGAGTTGTTGTTTAGTCATTAAGTTGTGCCTAACTCTTTGTGACCCCATGGACAAGAGCATGACAGGCCCTCCTGTCTTCCACTGCCTACTGGAGTTTGGTCAAATTCATGTTGGTAGCTTTGATGATACTGTCCAACCATCTCGTCCTCTGTTGTCCCCTTCTCCTCTTGCCTTCACACTTTCCCAACATCAGGGGTTTGTCCAGAGAGTCTTCTCTTCTCATGAGATGGCCAAAGTATTGGAGCCTCAGCTTCAGGATCTGTCCTTCCAGTGAGCACTCAGGGTTGATTTCGCTCAGAATGGATAGGTTCCAGGGGACTCTCCAGAGTCTCCTCTAGCACCACAATTCAAAAACACCAATTCTTCGGCAGTCAGACTTCTTTATGATCCAGCTGTCACTTCCATACATTGCTACTAGAAAAACCATAGCTTTGACTATGGTGGACCTTTGTCGGCAAGGTGATGTCTCTGCTTTTTAAAATGCTTTTTACGTTTGTCATCACTATCCTCCCAAGAAGCAGGTGTCTTTTAATTTCGTCGCTGTTGTCACCATCTGCAGTGATCATAGAGCCCAAGAAGGTAAAATCTGTCACTGCCTCCATATCTTCCCCTTCAATTTGCCAGGAGGTGATGGGACCAGTGGCCATGATCTTAGTGTTTTTTTAATGTTGAGCTTCAGACCATTTTTTGCACCCTCCTCTTTCATTCTCTTTAATTCCTCCTCACTTTTTGCCATCAGAGTGGTATCATCTGCATATCTGAGGTTGTTGATATTTCTTCTCGCAATCTTAATTCTGGCTTGGGATTCATCCAGTCCAGTCTTTTGCATGATGTATTCTGCATATAAGTTAAATAAGCAGGGAGACAATATACAGCCTTGTCGTACTCCTTTCCCAAATTTGAAACAATCAGTTGTTCCATATCCAGTTCTAGCTGTTGCTTCCTGTCCCACATATACATTTCTGAGGAGATAGATAAGGTGATCAGGTACTCCCATTTCTCTAAGGACTTGCCATAGTTTGCTGTGGTCCACACAGTCAAAGGCTTTTGCGTAGTCAATGAAGCAGCAGGAGATGTTTTTCTGGAACTCTCTGGCTTTCTCCGTAATCCAGCGCATGAAAAAAAATGCAGGGGAGGTGGGGAAAGCGTGAAATTTGAACTTTCAGTTAACTATTGGCCAGTGAAGAGGCTGCTTGTCTGCTACCTCACTTGTCCCAGCGGTTAGAAAGCGTGGATACGGAGAGAGTTTCCAGACTGCCTGGTACTGTACTGTACAGACTGTATTTCTTTCTTTTTTTGTTTTTTTAATTTTGGATTTTTGACTTTCATTTTTAAAACAGAGAGACTGCCTGTTCTGTGTGAGTACACTGTATTTACTTACTGTACAGGGTTTTTTTGCAGCTTGGTGGGAGGGTAGGGCTAGGTGGGCGGTTATGTTTCTGTGCTCTATCTTGCAGTATGGATTTAAAATGTGAAGAGTACAGTAGAAGACTGTAATATTAAATTTAAATTAAATGTGAAAATTAGACTCTACAGTAATTTTTAAATATAACATTTATTTATAGTATTTATTTTTACATTCTGTGGCTTCTAGGGTTTGTGTACTGTGAACTCTCTTTAGTTTTAAAATATGTGTGTTTAAAATGTGACTCCAAAGTCTGTTTTAAAATCACAAAATATTCTGTGAGGGGCTGTGGTGCTTGTTGATGCAGGCAGGCAGGCTTTAAAATGGAGTTTACTGTAGACTCAAGTCTCTCCCACCCCATTGTCTTCTCTCTCTCGCTCTCTCTCTCTCTCTCTGCTCTCTTTTTGTGATGAGAGGGGGGGGTCTGTCCTGGAATAATGGTTGCTAGATTCTGTGGCTTTCAGGGTTTGTGTACTGTGCTGTGCTGAACAATCATGGCTCCAAAGAAAGAACAGAGCAAAGGCAAATATATCATCTCCACTGAAACAAAAAAGGACATCATCAAAAAGCATGAAGATGGCATGCGTTTGTCTGAGCTGGCTGGTGAATACAAGAAGGCAAAGTCAACCATCGGCACCATATTAAAGAAGAAAGATGTCTTGAAGCACATTGATGTGGCAAAAGGAGTTACAATCCTAACAAAGAACAGGACACCCCTGATGGAAGAAGTGGAAAAACTTTTACTGATCTGGATGAATGGGAAACAGATGAAAGGGCGAAGCATCAGTGAAGCCATCATTTGTGAAAAAGTGAAGAAGCTGCACAGTGATTTAATGGAAGGAACCCCCTCTGGAAGTGCAGCGCAAGAAGAATTCAAAGCCAGCAGGGAGTGGTTTCAAAAGTTCAAAAAGAGAAGTTGCATCCACTGCATTACAAGACACGGGGAGGCTGCAAGTTCTGACCATGCTGCTACAGAAGCCGTCAAGTTGGACTTTGCCAAATTCATCAAGGAATGAAGACTACCTCCCCCAGCAAGTCTTCAACTGTGCTGAGACAGGGCTGTTCTGGAAGAAGATGCCCATGAGAACCTACATCACCCAGGAGGAAGAGAAAATGTCGGGCCACAAACCCATGAAGGACAAATTGACTCTTTTGCTGTGTGCCAACGCCACCAGCGATCTGGTGTACCACTCCCAGACTCCTCGCCCATTCCAGCGAGAGAAAGTTAACAAAGCCACACTGCCTGTCATGTGAAGGGCCAACTCAAGAGCTTGGATGACAAGGCAGCTGTTTATGGAATGGCTTTGCACCCACTGTGAAGAAATATCTTTCGGACAGCCAGCTTCCTGAGAGGTGCCTTCTTCTGATGGACATTGGCCAAGCAAACCCCCCCATCCTTGGTGGATGATCTTGATGAGGATTTCATCAGGGTCAAGTTCCTCCCCCCCAACACAACACCTCTTCTGCAGCCCATGGACCAGCAAGTGATCAGCAACTTCAAGAAGCTGTACACAAAGGCACTCTTCATCAGGTGCTTCAATGTCATCAAGGAGACATCCTTGACCCTGAAAGAATTCTGGAAGACACATTTCAATGTCCTCCACAGTGTCAGACTCATCAACAAGGCGTGGCAAGATGTCACAACTAGGACCTTGAATTCTGTCTGGAGGAAACTGTGGCCAGAATGTGTCACAGACAATGGCACTGAGGTGACTGATGCACAGGTGGTGAGGGACATCATCTCCATGGGTGAAGACATGGGTCTGGATGTCAACGAGGAGGATGTAGAGGAGCTGGTTGAAGACCACCAAGAGGAGTTGACGACAGAAGAACTTGCAGAACTGCAAACCAAGCAGCTGAACGCTTTTGTGGAGGAGCTTTCCACTGAGGAAGAGGCATGGCAGGTTAGCAACAAGGAGATAAAAATCCATCTGCAGGAAATGGACCAAGTGCCAGGAGTTCTTTGAGAGGCACCACCCAAACAGGACTGTGACAGGCAGAGTTTTGGACATGATGAATGACAACGTGGTCAACCATTTCAGAAAGATTCTGCAGCGCAGGATGAAACAGACAAAACTGGACAGATTTTTCACCAGGATGAAGCCTGCAGCCAAGAGACAGTGACAGGGAACCTCTGGAGAAGATGACCCAGAGGAGGGGACCTCTACCTTGCAGTGATGAGCATCTCCCCATCCTCCAGCCAGAAGTCACTGTGATGTCTTCCAGAAGACACCGAAAGCTAAGTGACCTCTCCTTTGTTTTAAAAGGTGTTGGCGGGTGGGTTTAAAAGTTGCTTGGTTCGTTTTAAAATGTGTTTTGTTTAAAAGTTGCTTGATTTAAAATGTGTTGTCATCAAATGGGTTGGTTTAACATGTGTTTTAGACTCCAAACTCTCCACCCCATTGTCTTATCTCTCTCTCTTCTCTCTTCTTGTGCTTAACAGCACAAACCTTTGTCTGAGGGGCCTGTGTGATGACCTTCTTTCTTTCCTTCCTCTTTTCCCCATTGTTCCTTCCCTCCCTCCCACCCTCCTTTCCTGCCCTTTTTTAAACCTAAGTTCATCTTAGGTTAAAAGAAGAAAAATTATCCCTTAGTGGTAGAGTATGGATTAACCGGCTTTGCATTAGTTCCTATGGAAACAAAGCTTCAATGTACGAACGGGGCCTCGACATAAGAACCAAAAAGAGCCGGAATGGATTAATCGGTTTTCAATGCATTCCTATGGGAATTTTTTGCTTCGACTTAACAAAAATTTCGAGTTACAGCCACCGTTCCAATACAGATTAATTTCATAAGTCGAGGCACCACTGTAATGTATTGTACAATAGAAGCTTTTACAAAATAGTGTAAAAGGAAAAAAATGTTATTTGAAGCTGTTCAATAATAAGCAAGTAAAGAAGGGAAACAAATGCCATTTGTTTCATAAGGCTTTAGCCCCATAATTAATAATAAGATTTAAAACAGAGTATGAAATCATGATATTCTGTAGTATTAATGGATGTAATATGCTTATGTATTGTACTGTCCCTATTGTATTGTATTGTCAGTAAATTACATCATTCTAGCCAGTACTGCTCAAAGGAGAGAGAATTAAACTCCAGCCTTCAACTGACCAAACTTTGAGAAGGTCAAGAGGCAAGAAAAAGACCAGAGAAGAGAAAAATATAGTTGATGCCCTTCACCCAGAGCCCATTGTGGAGTTTCCATTTGCATAAAATTGTCTTTCTTGCATGGAAAAGACAAGTCCCTTTTCCAGCCCCAGAAACAGAAGATAAACCAAACACCCCCAGGATTAGTCACAGCAACATTTACCTCTCCTTCTCCATCAGGATCTGCACTGGGCTTAGCTGGTTGCTTTTGTTGCCAGTCCCCAGCTGCCCATAAGTGTTAGCTCCCCAGGCATACAGTAACCCCTCATCTGTTAGTGCTAGCGTGTGCGCATAGCCACAGGCAATCTGCAAGGATGTTCGCAAAGAAAGTAAGAGTTAATATGCTTGAACAAACACAGGAAGTCACCATCTGAAGATGACGCCAGTCGCATTCTGAGTATTAAGTCTAAATAGTATTTTCATACCACATATGGCATGAAAACTTTATTTTTTTAAGTTCTAGTTCATCTTTCTATCCAAAGCAAGACCAAGGCAGTTTACAGGAAGATACATATAGATAAAAATAAGTACAGAGGAAAACATACATAAATTATTATTGTTTGGTACAACGATTGCTTAATAACTGAAAAATAGCCCACAGTGCTTGATTGAAAAACTCATCAAATCCCAGATCTATGTACCTATGGAGGCTTCTGTTACATTGTCAGCTACATTTGCTGATATTTTAATCTACTCAACATATTTTACATATTTTAAACAATCTACACATACTGCAGTGTACAACAGAACTCTCACTTTGTAGATGAGATCCAATACATGCACAAGCCATTGTCTTAGGGTAATTATGTTGGCAATCGAATGCACCACAGAATAAGCAATGGTGCAGCGCTGGAGAACTGAGAACCAGTGGATGCCTGACTATCCTGCAGAAAAGCCTTTCAGCCCACATATCCCTGTCAGAGGCTGCTCCAAAACAACCATGGCCAACATCATACCTACACATCAGACCATGTGCTGCTGCTTCATAACATTTCATACCTTACAAAAGTACTGATAAAGCCAAATTTCTCACTTGTCACTTGTCAAAGAACTGGGCCAGAGAAGAGTTCTAGAGTGCCATATGTCCCCTCTCAAACCTTCTGCCCTGATACCTGAAGCACAGCCAAGCACCCTTATGGCTGTGCACTAGCCCCTAGGAGCAAGCTCAAGCCATCTAATTTCTCCACAACAGGGGATAGCCAGAGACTCCTCAATCCACACATGGGTGTGCAATGCAGGTGGATGGGGAACTCCAGAGGCCAGTTCCTCACCTTAATAACCCAAGAGAAAAAGTATTTTAATTCAATAACAAGGGCAAAAAGGAGACTATTCAGCTTAGAATATTTACTCTTGTTTAGACTTCAGACTCTTTCCTTTCACATGTTCCTAAACATCCCAAGGAAAACCTACAATCCAACTATTAACAAAATAGCAGTTTTGTACCTGAAAACTTTGGTACATGTTACCTCTTGTATAAAATCATGCATAAAAAAATTAGAATTGAAAAACATTTTCAGTCTCGCTATATCTGTTTAAGAAAGTCTGAAATTTTTTTTGCAAGCTACTACCTATATTTGTTAAACTCCATGATCTACATCTTATGCTGTTGAGTTTTTAGTTCTTTAGAAGATAACTGATATTAACTTAATGATGATATGAAACACCAGATTGTTAGGATTACACCACTGGTAAGTAGCAGGGTTACTTCACAGAGGGCACATTTGCCCCTGAAATCTACCAATATCTAACTACATTGTCAGATTCAACAGTAGCTTGTGTTCTAAGAATGAGTTAAGTTTGTTGTAGCAACTACGGCAGCTAAAACAAGAATTAGATAATAGGCCTCCTCGGTCAGTGGCTTCTCAGCCCTGTTCAGTTTGTTTGCTCTATAAGTTTTAGTTTTAACTACACAATTTGGAGATCAGGCAGAAGCTCTCAATAAACCAGGTCTTCCAGCAACATATATCACAACATTTTCATACCCACCTGCATTACACATACACCTTGAAGTGCTGCTACTCGGCATGGTGTCAATTGGTTACCATTATTTCCCAAACCTAGTTGCCCATTGCCGTTATAACCCCAGCCATATACCTTGGTTAAAGAAGAAGAGACAATTTTATGTCTACAGAAAGAGCTGTTGTTCAGAAACAATAAAAACTGATTGTTCAGCAGAACTTTAAAAAGCTGAAAATGTGCTGGGGAAAGCAGCACACACACCTAAGCTGGGTACACTTTTACATGATCTTTCATCTTGCATGACTTGTCCTCACGTTCATATGCGTGCTCCACTTTTCAGAGGAGATACTAATCTCTGTATTGCTTTCAAAGTTTTACAAGACAGAAAAAAAATTATTAGAAGACACACTGAACTTCCTCCAAACATTGTTTGCAAAGGTAAGATGAAGGAACTTGAGTTTTGTTTCTCTTTAGTTTCCTGGGGTGCTGGAATGCGGGAAAAGCCCACTAAAGTTTGGACGCCCTGTGAGTCAGAAGGATAGATCAAAACACCTCAGTGATTCCCTTTGTGCCTTGGCTAATGATCAGGGAGGATAATAAATGCTATCACATTTCTTGGAAGAAAGAAATGCAGGGTGACACCATAAAGAGCTCCCCTTTGATCATAAAACTATGTAGCTTTGGTGTAAGACAATGTGAAGAGAGGTGGTGAGGCTGATGCACCTTCCAGCCTGGATCCTTTGGTTCTCTCTTAGACACCACTACATTTAGAATCTCCCCATTTTAAAAACACATCAAAAATAAAATGTCTCTAAAATACCCATGTCCAACTCTGAAACTGTACAGAGTGCAATTTTATCTGGGATTATGTTCGGCAAAGAAGCAAGAAGAAAGGGGGGGAAAGCTAATCTTAAAAGGTTAAGAACTGTTACTTCACACCAATTTTTCTTTTTTTTCTGTGTCTCCCTCTCAACCTCACTTTCATTTTACTGTTGTGATTCTCTGTATATCTGCTGCACCTTCCTGTCACAGAGGGTTTTCCATTCGGGTGGACATATGCAGATTTATTTTCTAAGCTTTGTTTGATCTTTCTTGGTGACAAGCAACTGCTGCTGCCTACCCAAAACAAAAAACAGCAGCAAAGACAAGAATGAATTATCTTTCTATCTCAGAACTTATTTAGGGAAGAAGAAGAAAAAGTTGAGTCCCTTTGCCAAATGCATGCCAGCAATGCCATCCCTACCATTAAGGGAAAAAAGATGTTTGTTGGAGCTTGTGGTTAAAGTGCCACAACAACATAGCTGGTCTCTATTATGTGATAAGTGGGCTTCATTCAGAACAGTTCTTGCTACAGTAAATCTGTTATTCTTAAAACGTGCAACACGAGTATTTGTTGTTTGACTCGTCTGGATTAGCATGAACTGTGACTATGAGAGGTCTTTTTTTTTGTTCCATTACAACCAGCAAATAATTTTAGACTGTTCCTCCATCCAGACAAAGTACATCTCTGTTAACACCTATTTTGCATCAGGCAGAGTTGTGGCTGACAGACTGTGAGAGGCCATTGTTCTTACACCCATTTTGCTGGCTGCAAATTACACTGCTGAATAACAACCATAAGTGTCTTCCAGCATTTTTATTCAGTCACTTAGAAAGTTACAGTATGCTGTGGTGAGTGACTTTAAAGGAAATGTGACAAGGGAGGGCTGTGACTTTGACTGCAGCAGTTGCACAATTTGTGTAAAGAAGGACTTGTGTCCACATAGCTTTGACAGAGATTGAAATAGAATGCGACAACAAGCAAGAAAGCATGCACAAGCATATAGAAAATGAACAGTTATTTTTTTGATGGTACACACATTTACAAATTGCAATCACCATGCAACTTTGCCCACTGAACAGAGAAAGTTCTTCCAGACTCCTACTGTACAGACAAACGTTTGACTCCATGACAGCATCTTGCGTATCTCTGCCTGAACAATGGGAGTAATATCATTACCACCAGCAGATCGCCCCTCATTCATTAAACAGTCCCTTTTTCAATTTCAGGATGTGCATGAATTACATGCAATGATAAACAGTCACATATACCTCAAAATAAAAAAGGAACTCTTTAATGAGAATCAATTTGCTGCTGGTGGTGAAATCCTTGAGCTAAAGGAGCTAAGGAACAGTATATCAGCCATAATTTAACAGCAAAAAGCACAGTGGTCCTGTTCCAGTACAGGATTTCCCACTTCCCATGCTTGGACTTTGTGCAACGAAAGTGTTAAATAATTGTTTCTGAGGTTCATTTGATAATACAGTGGTACCTCGCTAGACGACAACCTTGTAAAACGACAAATCCACATGACGATGAGGTTTTGCGATTGCTATAGTGATTCGCAAAACAGTCATTCCAGTGGGGGATTTTCGCTGGACGATGATTTGGTCCATGCTTCACGAACTGTTTGTTCGCAAGATGACAATTTTTACAGCTGATCTGTGGCTCCGCAAAATGGCTTCCCTGTGTTTTCGGGACCCATGCTTCGCAGGACAGCCATTTTAACAGCTAATTGGTGTGATGATATAGGTTATGGAAGCTAGAATGTATTTTCTGAATGGGATTTGTAGTCATAGAATTAGCCAGAAGGAATCCATCTTAAGTCTGTGTCATATGTCCTGGGAGACTCTAGATGCTGTTTTCTTCACAGCTAGCCAGTCTGTTATCTAGTAACTAGGAGATAGAAGACCTATTGAAGTCTAAACATTCCAGCACAGAAAGGTAAACAACACCTGCAAGTCCATGGGAAAGAAAGGCGGGGAAAGACAACTTTTCCTTCTTCCTGATTGGTTGTCAACGGTGGAGAAGAAGAAGGGGGGTTTCCAGCACGAGAGAGAGAATGGAGGATTGCTGAGACAGAGAGAAGAGACTTTTACCTGTTGGATTTTTAAAGAGGACTTTTGCCTGATGGATTTTTAGAGGGACTTTTATGTTTTCTATGGATTTTTGAATGGACTTTGGAATTCCTGAAATTCATTAGGATGTAGTTCTTAAAAGTAGTTTAGAGGGGAGGCATTGCCTTTCCTAATTTTTCTTCGATAGCAATTTTATTGCTTTATTTTTCTAGCTGGAGTTTGCTAGATTTCTAACTGATCAGTTATGGAAATGATTTTGAATGCTATGCTTTTGCCATAAACGGAATTCTTCCAAATCTTTATTTTTCTAATAAAACAATTATACTAAAGAACCTATGGGTAATCTCTTGAACAGACTACCTGCTACCAATACTTAATTTGATTTCTTTTAGGCCACGGAACTAGGCTACCTTGAGTCCAATATTTTCTTGAGTTCTGGGAATGCTAAATGACTCTGAGACTCATGATTATATTTTGGTTTCTCAATGGTTTTTAATTGGGAATAGACTTGGGAAAGGAGTGTAGTGGGACTGCCTGGATGGGACAAGGACTCATTTCATCCCAAATAGGAGTACACTAAACTCTGGAACCTCTCTATTCCAGCTGTCTGTTTCTTTTAGGAGAACGGGCAAGCTTACAATCGGTGCTCGCAAAATGGCTTCCCTATGGGCGATCTTCACAGGATGACAAGGTATCTTCCCCATTGGAATGCATTAAACAGGTTTCAATGCATTGCAATGGGGAAACGGATTTTGCATGATGATGATTTCGCTAAACAGCAATATCTATGGAACGGATTATCATTGTTATGCGGGGCACCACTGTAATTGAAGGTTCAAGTGCTACATGGTATTCAACTAGTGATGCTCCGCTGCCATGGAATTTTTCAGGAGAAGAGGTTACACTTTCACTTTTTCTTCTTGCTCTTGGCAGTCTCCATTTGGATGCAGTTCCAAAGAATCCACAAATCCTTCAAAGCAAATTAGTGCAAAATACAAACAGAATGCAGAGGGAGGCCAAACCACTGAAAATCCTCTCTCCCTGCACCACTAATGGATGTCATCTGTCATCCTCTATTTTGCTATTCTAAACGTTAAGATAAGAATTTCTCCCTCAAGTGCTCCTGCATGCTGCTCAAAAATGAATTCTATACTCTAAATATACATATGTGAGAAGAAATATATCCCAAATAGATTACATTTTAACCGTGAATATCAGCTACCCTCAAAAAAGAGGCAAAATGGAACTGTTTAAAACTGCAACAGCAATCAGCTTAACATGAATTTGTGGTCTATCCTATGCGTAGCTTATGCTACACTTAAATGTTTTTCCATGTAGAAACAGAGCCAAGTGTAGGAGAGCCATGAAAAGCTTACCTCACCATTGTCTACTATAGCTATAGAGGAGGTCTGGCCACAAGCAATGCTGACCACCACTTTAGTCTGTAAACAATTTGAAACTTTGCGAGGAGTTGGCTGATTCGCTGTTGATCCTGACCCAACTTGTCCACAGTTGTTATAGCCCCAGGCATAGACCTTTAAACAAAGGGAAAAGTCAGAAAGACTCAATGGATCAACCTTCTTTCCAGAAGCAGATTAAACAACTGCCCAAATTTTTATTCACTTTGATATGATAGCAATGGATAAGCATAATTTACAAGAAAGTGCAACACTAACGTTGTAACATCTCCTACTATATATACATTACATTCCCGGCATCCCACTACACAAAGAACAAGCAATAAGGCACAGAGAGAACTATGGACACTATATCAATGGCTATATTCCCTCTCCTAATTTCAGTATACCTCATTATTTTCAGTTGCTGAGGAATACAAAATGGAGGTGCAGTTACACTCATGTCCTGTTTTTGGGCTACCTGTGGTTAGCCAGTTGGTGGACAAAACATTACAGTAAATAATCCAATTTGTGTTATTGTACAAATTAAACAAAAATCAATATAGCAGAAACTATATTAATTACGAAGAGTCATAGGTATCTGGTTATGGAGGTTAGTACAGTGGTGCCTCGACTTACGCATGTCCCTACTTATGACCATTTTGAGTTACGACCAACTCCAGCCGCAAAATTTTGCCTCAACTTGCGGCTGGAGCTTCGAGTAACAACCCAAAAAGGTAGGGGGGAAAGGCAAGAAATTCAAACCGTTGTAGCTCTTTCGCCCCAATGGTTAAGGAAAGGGATGCAGTGGTGGGCTGAGGTGGTGGCAGTGGCATTACCACACTGATGGTGGGATCCTGGGCCTCGGCGCATGGGCGGAGGGCCTCCCGATCCCGGCTGCCAGAGGAAGGGTCCTCCCACGCCGCCGCCTCCTTCCTGGCGGGGCTGCACTCAGTCCTTGGCCCCATGGGGGTGGCTCCACTTTTCCACCGGTGGGCTGCTCCTTAGTACCAGGTGGCTCACTCGCCGGGGTGCCCGCCACCGCCTTCTGCTCTGGCACCGGCAGTTGCTTGCCAGGTTGATCGTGTCAGGCCTTGGTGCTCCTAACTGTTACATACAGCACTGATGTTACCTGTCTGTCATGGGTTTGGAGGGAAAGTTCCATCCTATGGGGAGTGGAAGGCGGGACATCAGGAGGAGGGGCTGTACTGTATATATATGTGAAGCGTGTGTGGAGAAGTTTAGCAGAGGCGAAGCAGCAGCTGGGAAGAAGAAGCTGGTGTGGGAGTCTGTGTGTCAGACAGGGTACTACTGTGTGTCAGTCAGTACCAACCTGATAGGTTCAGGTGTCTGTATGGTTAGCCAGAACTGATAGGTTCAGGGTCTGTGCTTCAAGTTAAGTGTTCTGTGTGAACCAAACTGTGTGCATGTATGAATGAGACTAAGCCACGTTACTATATCTTATTCACCTGATCATTTTATTTTCCCTGTGTGTTGTTTTAAATAAACCTTATTCTTTTATTTGTTGAAAATCCATCCCTGGTCTGTGTGACTTCTTATAGGGAATGGTTGGTGGCAGCTTAGTGAAACTGTGGCATATCCCAGTAGGTCTGGGTTTGTCACATTGATTGGTGTCCAGCGTGTGGGATACGACTGGTCCAGTTGTCCAGTGGTCCAGCAAAGCCTTGGCAAGTGTGCCCAGAGCAAGGGGGGTCTAGTCAGGGACAATCTGAGGGCGCGTAGGTAATCTTCTAGGCGTACCTCACGGGGAGGTGCGCTAGTGGAAGAACGTGCCAACTGGGGAGACTAGATTAGGGAGCTCTGAGGCAACCTGTTTTGGCGGGAAAAGGCTGAGGCAAAGCTGTGTGAAGTAGCAGTGATCTAGCTTGTCTGCTGAGAGGCCTAGCAGAGGGGGGTTGGACTCTGGCTGGCAACAGTTGCAAGTTAGTGCTGAAGAACAGCAGCAATCTATAGAAGGCTGGTTCTGAGGCAAAAGAAAGGAAAAAAAAAGTGGTTGCTTTATTCTGAGGCTTGACTTTTGAAAGCAGCCTGTTCTGGGGGGGGGGATTATGCCCTTGACTCGAAGCCAAATGGCAGAAATGGGTGAAGCGAGGGAACCCCAGGTAGACCAAGGTTCTGAGGATGAATTTGGCTCAGTGCAGGAGGACAGCACGGGAGAACAGAACCCAGAACTCAGGAAAATGCTCCTAGCCCAACAGCATGAACTGAGGATGAGGCAATTTGAAATGGAGGAAAGGGAAAGAGAAGAAAGATTAGAGAGAGAAAGAAGGGAGGAAAGGGAGAGGCAAAGACAATTTGAATTAGAGAGAGAGAGAGAGAATGGAGAGGGAAGAAAGAATGGAGAGAGAGAAAATTGCTCTGGAAAAAGAAAGGATGGCGTTTGAGTTAAGAAAATTGGAAATGATGAACCAGAACAATAATAACAATAGGGATTCTGAGGGAGGCCAATTGTCTAAAGCTGACCTGAAGAAATTCCCTGTGTACCACAAGGGAGATTGTCCTGAGGTGTTCTTTTCCTTAGTGGAAAGAGCGTTTGTGGACTTCTCAGTAAGGGAAACTGAGAAGATGACCATCATGCGATCTTTAATCAGTGGTAGCCTTGCTGAAGTTTATTCAGAGATGCCAGAGGAACTGATGAAAGATTTTGCAGAGTTTAAAAAACTGGTGTTTGCCAGACATGGGATAAATGCGGAACAGCTGAGGCAAAGATTCAGGTCAATCACCAAGAAACCAGAGCAGACTTTTACCCAAGTGGGGGCCCAATTGGTGAGGCTGCTAGAGAAATGGCTATCTCGGGAGGGGACAGAGACCTTTCAGCAGCTCAAAGACTTGATAGCGCTGGAACAGTTCTATTCAGTCCTGCATGGGGAACTGAAATTCCAGGTGAGGGAAAGGAAACCGAAATCTGTGGCAGAAGCAGCCGAGATCGCAGATTTTATTTCCCAAATAAGAAAGCCCTTGGGTGAGGGGAAATCGATGGGGAAACCTAAAGAAACCTACAGCAAGTACTCTCAGGGACCAGGGAAAAGCCAGCAAGGGGGAGGGGCCCATGGTGAAGGGAAGCCCTCAGACATGAAACCAAGACCTCAGATTTTGGAGGGAAAACCAAAACAGGATGAGAAAGACTCAAAATATAGCAGAAAATGTTATTTCTGTCAGGGAAAGGGCCATCTAATCTCAGAGTGTGAGAAATTAAAGCAGCTAAAAGGAATTGTGCCTCATGATTCGAGTGGAACCCAGCCAAAAGCTGTGTTCTGTGTCCAGAAAGAGCAAAGCTCCTTGTCACTGAGGGAGCCTGTTGCCATGGCTACTCAATCTGGAACAGTGACATCTGCTGATCAGGCTGAGGAAAATGGTCCTCTTGTGGAGGTCAAGCGCTGCTTGCTAGTGAGAACAGATTCACAGTTGTTTGAAACAGCAGGGGTGGACGTAGGAATACTTGACCATCAGTATCGGGGGTTAAGGGATACTTGTTCCCAGGTGACCCTGTGCCATCCAGATATTATTCCTAGGGAGTATATAATCCCGAATGAGAGCATAAAGGTGGCAGGGATTGAGGGACAGGTGATCTCGCTGCCAGTAGCGGAGGTACCTGTAAGCTTTCAAGGCTGGAGGGGAGTTTGGCAGCTAGCGATTTCATCGACTCTGCCAGCAGCCGTGCTCGTGGGAAATGACCTGGCTGAACATGTGAAACGGGTGCTAGTGATTACACGCTCACAAGCTACCACGGGGACAGTTCAGGGGGGTACTGATGAGCCCGAGACGGAAGCAGAGGGGAGTTCCGAAGCTGTGGTGGAAACTTTAACCACAGACAGCCGATTTGGCCAAGAGCAAAAGGCAGACGCCACTCTCCAAAAGTGTTTTGAACAGGTGACAGACGCCCAGCTAACACCTGAAACCCCAGTGAGATTTCTAGAGAAAAAGGGGATTTTATATAGAGAGACCCTGAGGAATATCTCAAAAGGGGGAGATGGGATCAGAAGTCAGCTAGTGGTACCTGAAAAGTATCGCCCCATGATCTTACAAAGGGGGCACTCTGACATGTTTGCTGCGCACTTAGGGGTGAACAAAACACAGCAGAGAATCACACAGAATTTTTACTGGCCTGACATAGGGAAGCAGATCAGGGAGTTCTGTAAACAATGTGATGTGTGTCAAAGGCAGGGGAATAGCCGCGACAGGACCAAAGCAAAGTTGTGCCCTTTGCCTGTGATTGACACTCCGTTCAAATGCATAGGGGTGGATATTGTGGGACCTTTGCCCAAGGCCACAAAGAGGGGGAACAGGTTCATTCTCACCATTGTGGACCATGCCACGAGGTACCCTGAAGCCATTCCCTTGACTAACATTGAAACTAACACAGTGGCAGATGCCTTGGTGGGGTATATGTCCAGGATGGGATTTGCCTCAGAAATAATCACAGATTTGGGCGCATCGTTCACATCGAAGCTCATGAAACGCTTATGGCAAATCTGTGGAATTAAGCACAAGGAAACCACTGCCTATCACCCTGAAAGTAATGGGGTAACTGAGAAGTTCAATGGGACTCTAATGCGCATGATTAGGGCTTACTTGGCAGAGAATCCAAACAATTGGGACCAGAAGCTGCAATCCCTTTTGTTTGCTTATCGATCAGTGCCACAAGCCAGTACCGGGTTCAGTCCGTTTGAACTTTTGTTTGGGAGAAGGGTGAAAGGGCCCCTTGATTTGATCAAACAAAATTGGGAGCAGATCACCCAGGATGACCCACAGGACGTTGTGACATACATAGACACCTTGATGAATGACCTAAAGAGAAACCTAGAACTGGCAGCAGAAAACCTGCAAGCTCAGAAGGTCAGACAGAAAACATGGTATGACCACAAAGCTAGAGAGAGGCACTTTGACCCAGGGGAGGAAGTGCTTTGGCTTAGGCCCTGCAGAGAGAACAAACTGCAGCTCAAATGGGCAGGACCGTATAGGGTCATTTCCAAGATGTCAGACCTGAACTACCTTATAGAGCATGAGGAGAACCAAGCAAGGAGGGTGGTTCATGTGAATGCCCTAAAACCCTACTACAGAGGGGAACAGAGGGTTTTATTTGCGATAAAAGCAGCTGAGAGTGAGGAAGCTGAATTACCCTTCTGGGAGGGTAGAGGGGAAGTAAAATACAACCCAGAGGAGGTAAAGATCAGTCCTGCACTCACCCAAGACCAGCAGCAAGAACTAAAAATGCTGCTCATTAAATATCAACAGGTGTTTTCCAACAAGCCGGGGATAGTGAAGGGAGTGATGCATCGGATCCACACAGGGGATGCACCCCCGCAGGCAGTATCCCCATACCGAGTAACGGGACCCTATAGGGACAAGGTGCGGAAGGAGCTGGACGAGATGCTTAGGGAGAACATAATCGTCCCCTCTTCTAGTCCTTGGTCCTCTCCGATAGTCCTAGTGGACAAGCCTGATGGGAGCATTAGGTTTTGTGTTGATTACAGGAAATTAAACCGCGTAACCACTCCTGATGCCTACCCAATGCCCAGGCTAGACAACCTGATTGAAACCATAGGGGGTTGTCGGTTCATCTCATCATTGGACCTGGTAAAGGGATATTGGCAATTAAGAATTGATCCCAGGGATCAAGAAAAGACCGCCTTTTGCAGCCCTTTTGGTCTCTATGAGTTTCGAGTCCTGAGCTTTGGTCTCAGAAATGCACCAGCCACATTCCAAAGGCTGATGGACCAGACCTTGGCAGGGCTCAGTGACTTTACTGTGGCCTACATTGACGACATAGGGATCTTCAGTAATACCTGGGAAGATCACCTGAAACACCTGGAGTTAGTGCTGCAGAGGTTAAGTGCAGCAGGGCTAACAGTAAAGGCGAGCAAGTGTCAGCTGGGTAGCCCAGAAATAAAATACTTGGGTCACATGGTAGGGGGAGGAGTGATAAAACCCCTGGAGGCCAAAATAGAAGCTGTTCGTGATTGGCCTAGACCCAACACCAAGAAAAAAGTCAAATCATTTCTTGGGTTGGTGGGCTACTACAGAAAGTTCATCCCGAGGTTTAGCGAGATTGCGGCTCCGCTGACCGATCTGACGAGGAAGAAGGCTGATGACCGCATCCCGTGGACCAGCGACTGTGAGGAGGCGTTCCAGAGGTTGAAGCAGGCGCTCATCAACTATCCAGTGCTGCGTGCTCCAGACTTCGACCGGGAGTTCATCATCTACACCGATGCGTCTAACAGCGGGGTAGGAGCAGTTCTTTGCCAGGAGGATGAAAATGGTGACCAGCATCCAGTGTCCTACCTGAGTAGGAAACTCCAGAAAGGTGAGAGACATTTGGCAACCGTGGAGAAGGAGTGTCTGGCCATAGTCTACGCGATCCAGAAGGCCAAGCCTTACATCTGGGGAAGACATTTTATTCTGTGCACTGACCATTCACCACTGCAATGGTTAAAGACAATGAAAACCCACAATAGCAAACTTATGAGGTGGGCTTTAAACTTGCAGGACTATGACTTTGAAGTGAAGGTGGTCAGAGGGTCAGTGAACTGTGTTGCTGACGCCTTGTCAAGAAGACCTGAAGAATGAAGACGGCGAAAGAAACATGGACTATATATATATATATTGATGACAAAAAGTTAAATGTACCTGTTTTTTGAACTTGGTTTGTATGAATAAAGGTAAATTGATGTAATGTATATGGTAAATGTTTAAATGCCTAATTGATATGGTTAACTTAGAATGTAAGTATAAGTAAGTATGATATTGTATGTATAACTGGTTTTGTGTGTTTTATCCAGGTTGTTTTTTGGGAAAAAGCACGTTAGCTTTCCCCCTACAAAACAACTTATAAAGAGGGGAGGTGTTACATACAGCACTGATGTTACCTGTCTGTCATGGGTTTGGAGGGAAAGTTCCATCCTATGGGGAGTGGAAGGCGGGACATCAGGAGGAGGGGCTGTACTGTATATATATGTGAAGCGTGTGTGGAGAAGTTTAGCAGAGGCGAAGCAGCAGCTGGGAAGAAGAAGCTGGTGTGGGAGTCTGTGTGTCAGACAGGGTACTACTGTGTGTCAGTCAGTACCAACCTGATAGGTTCAGGTGTCTGTATGGTTAGCCAGAACTGATAGGTTCAGGGTCTGTGCTTCAAGTTAAGTGTTCTGTGTGAACCAAACTGTGTGCATGTATGAATGAGACTAAGCCACGTTACTATATCTTATTCACCTGATCATTTTATTTTCCCTGTGTGTTGTTTTAAATAAACCTTATTCTTTTATTTGTTGAAAATCCATCCCTGGTCTGTGTGACTTCTTATAGGGAATGGTTGGTGGCAGCTTAGTTAACTGTGGCAGATCCCAGTAGGTCTGGGTTTGTCACACTAACCACCCTCGCGGGGGGCGATGCCACCACCGCTGCTGGGTCCAGGTCCTCATCTCAGCGCGGGGGGTGGAGGGGGCCTCGATCCTGGCTCCCAAAGGAAGGGTCCTCCCGTGCCAGCGCCTCCTCCTTCCTGGCGGAGCTGCGCTCAGTCCTTGGTCTCGCGGGGACGGCTCCCCTTCTCCTCCAGCCTTGCCATCTAAGTGCTGAAACAAGCTGCGCGGCTGGGCGAGTGCCGCTGCCACCCAATGGGCTCCTATGGGGACAGGGCGTGGGGCGTCAGCGGCCAGGTCCTGGGAAGCTGGGCCTGGCCCAGGCCACACCCGTTGTACCCACACCCACCCACCCTCCACCACGATCCACCTCCCCAGGTGCTGGAAGGAGAGGCTCCTCCTGGCCAGGGCACTCCAGCCACTGGCCCGGCACCTAAGCTTCCCTACGCTGCTGGCTGGGGCCCAGTGTCAGCTGCCCGCCATGGCTTGGGGAGCTCGGTTAGAGCGAGTGTGATCGGAGGAGGCTTGGAAATGCCTGGTAAGCTAAGGTCCTGCTTTTTGCTTTTTAAAAACTGTTCTGAGTGGGTTTTGCAGGGTGGTTTTGGACTGGGGGGTTATGTTTCTGTGCTGTGTTGTTATTTTTTTGTGATTTTTTTAGCAGTCCCAGCATGGGACTTGCTCTGATGTTTATTTTTGGGTTTTGTTTTGTTTTTTTGCAGCCCCAGCACCTTCGGGGCTTGCTCTGCTTAATTTTGGACTGTTGTTTGTTTTTTGGAGCCCCAGGGCCTACCTATGGGGTTTGCAGTGTTTTATTTTTATTTTATTTTTTGGGGGGGAGGGTTTGCCAGAATGGATTAATCACATTCCCATGGGAAATGGTGCTTCGACTTATGGCCATTTCGAGTTACGTCTATCTTCTGGAATGGATTATGGTCCTAAATTAAGGCACCACTGTAGTTCAGTTTCCCACTGTGCCTCACTGATAAGGTCTGGATTCGATGATTCATAGGGTCCCTTTCCAGCTCCTCAGTTCTAAGATTATTAAGATATTTTGTGAAACCATCTTCTAACATTCCTGGCCAACTGATGATCACATATGTTGCCCTAGTCAATCTGACAAGACTTTCAGGAGAACAAGCAGCCACAGATGGGATGATATTCAGAAGGCAGCCTGTGATATCCACCTATCCCTGTCAAAAGGCTCTGTCACTGCTTTTTTCTTCAAACAGAAGTAGGGATGGCACTGCACATTTTAGAATTATGGAATATATGAAATATAGGCAAAATTAAAAACAAATTAAAATGTTATGTAAATTAGATTATTCTTAAAATTATTTTTATTAAGTATAATTTGTTTATCTACAAAAAAACCAAACAAAATAATGCACCCCTCACCCCAGGGACCATCCATTAATATAATACATAGATATATTTTACAATGATTTTTCCTTCATTTTTTTTAAAAAAAACCTTATCCCTTCCAAAAATACATATATTCTTGACCTGACTTTTGCACTTTTCCTTTATTTAATATGCCATTTATGAAGTCACCTCGTATCTCATTAAATTTATTAATCTTTATCACTCCTTTTTAAAACTTAATTTCAGATGTCAGTTTATCATTAATCAGAATATTCCAGATTTCATTATATCATTCATGTGGTTCAAAAATCCAGTTCCTCTTCTATTTTCTTGCTATAAGTACTCAAGCAGGTGTTAGCATATTTATAATCATCTTTTTAAAAAGTTATTTATGTCATGGTTAGCTATTAATAACAATGCTGTTATTGCTGATGCTTCAATGTTGACTCCCAATATTTCTTCAAATTCTTTACAAACATCCCTCCAAATCCTTTGTATTAGTTCACATTCCCACCATAAGTGTAAATATGTACTTAATTCTTTATTTCATCTCCAACACATCTTGGAAAATTTAATCTTTTTTAAAAAATTATCGGTGTTAAATACCATTGTTTTATAACCATTCTCTTCTATTCTAACTGATGGTTTTAAAGACCCTTTTTCCAAAATCTGCCTCACATATTATTTAACCCTCCTAACTGATGTGCCTCTTCTGTAAATATTACCAATTCTACCCCCGCTTTTTCTTTTGCCTCGTTCTCGATATTCTTTATGATATGTTCACACTTTGTCAATTGCCTATCCTTTAGTTTAATTATTTCTCCTATTTTCAACCATTGTTCAAGATGGCGACCTGATAGCAGGAGGCTGTGTTTTTCCTCCTCCTGGGATGGCTTTTTCTTTTTGGTCTCTTTCCTTTTGCTTTCTTTGTTTATTCTTTGTTTCTTGCCTCCCTCCTTTGATGTTTTTTATTCTCTTATCTCTGCTGCAACAGCAACAAACATTAGAAGTACAATTGTTGCTGCTTCCACCACTGTCACCGGAGAGTAAGAACAACAACACCATCGCAGCTGCTGCCGTTGAGGAAACAGGCAGGCAGGTTGGAATACAGTGAGCTGGACTTCTCTGAGGGGGAAAGAAAAGGGAAGGAAGAAAAAGGACTCATTGAGGAGGTGTGGGACTGTTTGGCTGCCCGACCCTCTCCCCACCCTTTCCTCTGCTGTCCACCTGCTCCTGAGCTTCTGTATGCTGTCCCTGGTCTTGTGGTTACCTGGGCTCAATGTACTGTCTGTCTCGGTGGTCTTCTGTGTTTTTTCCATTGAGCTTGCAGCTTTGCTTGGGCGAGCTTCCTGGCTCGAGCAACCTGGCTGGGCGGTGGTGCTCCACCAAGGTTGTTTTAACACCCACTGCGTTTGGGGTGTCTCAACGCCCGCTTCCCGATCTCCACTGCCACCACTGCAAGGTACAGACCAAGCTCTACTGGTGGCTGGGAGTTGTACTTCATCTGGGAGTGTGTGCTGGCCTTACATTGCCACCGAGGCCCTGCGCTCCTCAGCGAAGAGGACCACCATCTGGCACCTAATGTCTGTATGTGCTGCAGTGAATGTGGACGCACTGGGATTGTGATTATTCCGTCTGCCAAGCGCTCCCACCGGACACCTACATGCTTGTGCGTGGATGCTCGGTCAGCCGCGACAACAAGGTGGCCCTTAAGATCTGGAAGTCAAGCGAACTCAACATGGGCCTTGCTTTTGGCCACGATGATTCTAAGTAGCCGTTGGCCTATTTCAAGGTTTCTTGCACCTATGACAATTATGACTGGGTCCGGACCTTGCAGTACCTAACACCTAAGCATGCTTTGGGAGTGGTTTGAGCAGGGGGAGAAATTGTGTGTGTGTGATTTTGTTTTTTTTTTTTCTTTCTTTCTCCGTTCCTTTATTTTTTTCCCTTTATTTACTTTTTCTTTTTCTGGGTGTGACGGGGGAGTGACTTCTTGTTTTTATTCCCTTTCTTTTTAAAGTTTTAACTTTTAAGTTGTTTATTTGATTATTGTTTAATTTAAATGTGTATTTCTATTTTATGGTTTGGATTAATTTTGTTAACCTTGTTACCACTGTATTGTTTACTTTTATTAATTTGGTACATTTTTTGGTCTTTTCTTTTTCTTTAACATGGAGTGGAAGGCTAGCGGGGGTCCTCTGAACATCTGAGTGATTATGGGCAGAAGGCGGTATGGCGACGGCACAGTTCCTACTCATTTCAGAAGAACGGTAAACAGATGTTTGAAGGCTGTTCACTGTTCTGGCACTGTGACCAACTGTCAATCTTGAGGTAGTCAGATCAGTCATCCCTTCACTCTAAATCTGGTGCTGTTGAATGCCAGGTCCATACGCAACAAATTCCAGATTATCCAGGACCTCATTCTGGAGGAGGATGCAGACCTGGCATGTATAACCAAAACTTGGTTGGGTGGGCAAGGGGGTGTTCCCTTGACTCTTGCCTGTCCTCCCGGTTATGCAGTCCAGCACCAGGGTAGACTGGAGAGAAGAGGGGAGTAGCCATTGTTTATAGAAACACTCTGGAGGTTGTTAGGCGCTCTATGGTGGTGAAGCCAGGCCTGGAGGCCCTCCATGTGTCAACTGGGGCCAGGGATGGTATTGGGAGCTTGCTGGGTTACTGCACTTCCCGTGACCCAGCAATTTCCTTATCGGAGCTGGTGGACTTTGTCTCCGTGGCACTGTTGGAATCCCCAAGGTGGTCTTGGGTGATTTCAACATCCATGCGGAGGCAGAGATTTCTAGTCTGGCTCTTGAGTTCTTGGAAACCATGGCTTCCTTGGACATGTCCCAACATGTTAACGGCCCCACCCACGTGGGCGGTCACATGCTAGACCTGGTGTTCTCCACTGAGTAGTGGTATGATGGTAACTGACCTTGTGTCAGTTCCCTTGTCATGGTCAGATCACCACCTAATAAAATGTAACCTCTTAGTGGCTCTCCCTCTCCGCAGGGAGCAAAGACCTATTTTAATGTCCGCCCTCGAAGGCTACTGGATCCTATAGGATTCCAGGACTTCATGAGAGGGATTATGGCTGATCTGACTGGCGCTCCTGTCGAGGCTCTGGTTGATGGCTGGCTTGACGCCGCTACTAGGGCTGTTGACACAATAGTTCCTAAGCGTCATCTCCATTGCAGAGCTCAGCCAGCACCTAAGTTTATCCAGGAGCTGCGAGCTATGAAGCAAAACAGAAGGAGGCTAGAGTGCATTTGGAGACAGAACCCAACAGATTATAATCGGAAAACTGTCAGGATCACAACTATTACCTTACTAAGGTGAGGGCTGCCAGTCGAGCTCACTTTGCTGTCCGGATAAGCGAAGCTTTAAATCAGCAGGCGGAACTTTTTCATGTAGTCTGCAATCTATCCGGAATTGGTCTAAGTGACAGGCCTCCTACTAGTATTTCACCTGACCAATTTGCAGCATTTTAAAAATCTAAAGTGGAGGCCATCCGCCAGGAGCTCTCTCCTTTTTTGGAACACAGTAGATCAAGCAGAGATGTCCAGCCTTGCCCAGTGAGACTCAATCTCTTTCAGCCTGTGACGCCAGATATGGTGGATGAAGTGCTTGACCACTGTAATGCCACCACCTCCTCCCTTGATCCTTGCCCGCCTGGCTAATCAAAGCAGCCAGGCCTACAACAACTGAATGGGCCATGGCAATAAATATTGGGTCTCTACAGGAGGGCAATGTTCCTCGTTAGGCCCATAAGGAAGAAACCAAGTTTGGCTGCGGACAACATTGGCAATTGTAGGCCCGTTGCCAAGGTTTCTTTCCTCAGCAAAGTGGTAGAGAAGGTGGTGGCTGACCAGTACTGCCTGGAGGCTGTACTGCAATGGATGCAGGAGAATGGTCTGAGGCTTTACCCAGACAAGAGGTCCTGAGGGTGGGTGGCCACTCCATTGGTGGTTTGGGAAACTCTCTTTTGGGGAAGTAATTCTCACCACAAAGAGTGAGGTTCGCAGCTTGGGAGTCCATCAGGATCTGACGCTCGCCATGGAAAGCCAGGTGGCATCAGTGGTCCGCTCTGCCTAATTCCATCTGTGGCAGATTGCCCAGCTGCGTCCCTATCTTGATGTTGGGGCCTTCACCACTCTGGTCCATCGGCTTGTTGTCTCGATATTAGAATGGAATTACCTTTGAGATTGATGTGGAAGCTTCAAATGGAGCAGAAAGCGGCGGCCAGACTTCTTACTGAGGTGAGAAAACATGAACATATCTCCCCCACTCTGGCTGCCTGTTTGTTTCTGCATTGATATCAAAGTGTTAATGATGACATATAAAGTCCTAAATGGCTTAGGACCTCGATATCTAACAGAATGCCTCCTCCCACCTAGATCTACCCGAATCACTCATTTTAGCCAGGAAGGGCGGCTGAGGGTTCTAACGCCAAGGGAGGCCCGGAGATAAAAAACAAGCAACCGGGCCTTCTCAGCAGTGGCCCCTCACCTTTGGAACAGCCTGCCCCCAGAGATCTGTCTGGCTCCACAGCTGGGTGTTTTTAAGAGCAAACTTAAGACCTGGCTCTTTAGGCAGGCTTTCCCTCTTGTCATCACTTGAATATTTTTCCCATCTTGAACCATATTACTACTGTTGTTTTTTATGTTATTTTTTACTCTATCTATTATTGTTAGCCACCCAGAGTAGACTTCAGTCTAGATGGGTGGGGCATAAATTTAATAAATAAAATAAATAAATGAAATTATTCCAGTTGTAACCAATTTAATTTAACCAATTTAAGTGAACTTTTGCAAAAATACCTCTTAATTGATGCTTATTTTTAATTTTATTCTTCCAAATCTTTATATTTACATACAGTGGAGTCTCGACTTACGTACGGCTCCACTTACAAACTTTTTGACCTACGGACTTCTCCAGCCGCAAAGTTTCACTTCGACTTGCGGCCGGAGAATCGACCTACAGACCAGAAGAGGGAGGCAGGAAGGAAAAGCGCCCAATTAAAATTTGGCGCTCTCCCCGCCTCCCCCTTCCAGTCTGTAGGCCGTAGGTCGTGCCTCCAGATGCCTTGCAGGGCTTCTCCGCCTTCATGGGAGGCATCTTGGAGAGCCCCCCACCGCCGATAGTGCTTCGGAGCCATTATCGGCGATGGGGAGGCTCTGAGATGCCTACCATGGTGCCGGAGAAGCCCTGCAAGGCATCCGGAGGTCCCCTGCCACCACAGTAGTCCAAGCATAGCTGGGATCACCCCGCGTTCTCCCAGCAGCAGCGGATGCGGGGAGCTCCGGATGCCTTCCAGAGAAGCCTTGGAAGGCATCTGGACATACCCCGCCACTGGGGACGTACGAAGGCCTTCCCTGCTGCCATGGGAGGCCTCTTGGAGGTCCCCCGCCATTGATAGTGCCTCCGAAGAACTATCGGCGGCGGCAGCAGCAGGGGACCTCGGCCTCTGGACATCCCCCCCGCCGATGGAGGCTTTCCCAGGGTGGATGGGCCTCCCAGGGGAGGGCTTCTCCCAGGAGGCCCGGTCTACTGCCCGGGAATGCCTGGTAGACCGGGCCTCCCAGGGGAGGTCTTCCGCCGGGAGGCCCGGTCTACTGCCTGTGAAAGCTTGGTAGACCCGGCCTCCCAGGGGAAATGTGTGTTTTAGCCTTCAAAAACTCTCCCCCCATCTTCTCTCTCTCTCTCTCTCTCTCTCTCTCTGTGTGTGTGTGTTTCACAGCACAAACCTTTGTCTGAGGGGTCTGTGTGTCCCCGTGATTACCTTCTTTCTTTCTTTCCCTCTTTTCCCTCCCTCCCTCCTTTCACCTGCCTTTGGCTTGGCTTGGTTTGGTTGAAAAAGTGAATTCCAGAGTCCTGCCCGTCTTTTTGCTGAAGAATTCTGTGGGTCAGAATGCTGGCTTGCAAAAACTGGGCTAAGGTGTGAATTCCAGAGTCCTGCCTGTTTTTTTACTGAAGAATTCTGTGGGTCAGAATGCTGGCTTGCAAAGACTGGGCTAAGGTGAATTCCAGACTCCTGTCTGTGTGCTAAACATGCTTTAAAATTGGCTTCATTGAAAAACCGATTTCAAAAGTGCTTTTAAATCTGTTCCCTGCCTCCCCCCTCCTTTCCTCTAGTAGTAGAATGCGGAATAACAGCTTCCCATTAGTTTCTATGGACGGAAAACAGCAGATACGGATTAAATGGTTTTCAATGCATTCCTATGGGAAATGCAGATTTCACCTGCAAACTTTTCGACCAATACGGATTAATTCCGTAAGTCGAGACCCCACTGTATCTGTATTCTTTTAATTTGGTTTTTTATTGTATTTTTCTACTTTTCTACCCATTATAACCAGAGTGATTTATTACAATATATTCAATTCATTTAATCTTATCTTGTACTCTCTAACATAATATTAATCTATTCTACTCAATCTATTCTATTTTACTCATCTCATGAGAAGAGAAGACTCCTTGGAAAAGATCTTGATGTTGGGAAAGTGTGAGGGCAAGAGGAGAAGGGGACAACAGAGGATGAGACAGTGTCATCGAAACAACAACATGAATTTGACACAACTCCAGGAGGCAGTGGAAGATAGAAGGGCCTGGCGTCAGAGCACAAAGAGTCGGACACAATTAAACGACTATGATTCTTCTTAAATCGGTGCAGATTCCATCCAGGTGTAAAGAAGTTCCCATTTATTATTATACAGTCTATCATTTAGTGTATCTGTCAAAATACCCATTTTTGCTAGTTCCAAAATCTTTTCAGTAAATTCCTTCTTTGTCAGGACTTTTGTAGTCTTCCATTTACTGGCATACATAATTCTTGCTGCAGTTATCACCTGTAAAGTCAGGTAAGTCTTGTTTTTTTTCAAGCGTAGCTGGTAATATATTCAATAAGAAAATTTCTGGTGTTAAAACAGTTTTAATCCATAAAATTTCCTCTACCATTTCATGAATCATTTTCCAAAAGTCCTTGGCCCTACTGCACATCCACCACATATCAAAGAAACTCCCTACTTTCTCTTCACATTTCCAGCACTTATTAGAAACATTTTTATACATTTTTGTTAATTTCTCTGGTGTTATGTACCATACATAAAACATTTTGTATACATTCTTTTAGATTTATAGATTTGGTCACTTTAATATTTTGTTCCCAAATTTGTGACCAGGTACTTAGGTCAATATTATGACCTACATTTTGAGCCCACTTTACCATACAATCTTTCATAATTTCATCTTCCATTTTTTGCTTCATCAAAGTATTATATAAACCTTTAATCAATTTTCCTCTAAGTATAGCAACCCCTTATCCAGGGGTATTTTGTCTTTCTGAAACCCTGTAGCTTTATCTTTTACATATCTTGATTTCAAGAAATTTATCGACCACCAATCTAAGACAATATCTTGTTCTGCCAATTCATCTTTGTTCTTCAAATTAAAATTATTATCTAACATCTTGCCATATCTCCTATTTTTAACTTTGGTTGTTCTTGCCAGGTCAGAGAACGCTTCTGGTGGAGCTACCCATAATGGTATCTTTGTGCCTTAACTCTCTTCAAGACCCACAACAGAGCTCTCCTGATCAAATGTGAATTAAATATTCACATTGCTTATCATCTTGGTACCACATGTGAGTTCTTCTTCTTCTTCTATTTATTTATGTATGTATGTATGTATGTATGTATGTATGTATGTATGTATGTATGTATGTATGTATGTATGTATGTATGTATGTATGTATGTATGTATGTATGTATGTATGTATGTATGTATTGATTTGATTTGATTTGATTTGATTTGATTTATACCCCGCCTATCTGGTCTACTCGACCACTCTAGGCGGCTTCCAGTATAGGATAAAACAATAAAACACAAGAACATTACATAACCATTTGATACAGTTACAATAAAATAGAGTGAGAATAAGAAGGAATAGAAAGAAAAGAAATCAGGTATTGACTGGAGGGAAGGCCTGGATGTACAACCATGTTTTTAATTGGGTTTTTAAGATTCCCTTCAATTCATGCCCTTCAATTTTTAAGAGTCTCCCATTTTGCAAAATAATCCATTCCCTCACCTAGGACAGAACTGCTGCTCTACAATAGTTCATCCAATCTGGTAGACCAAACCCTCTTCTTTGTTTATTATCTTGAAGAGCCTTCTTCGCTATTTCCCTTCCCAAGCAAACTTTGTCATTATCTTATTCAATTCTTTGAAAAAATCTTGTTTCAATAGTATTGGAACTGTCTGAAAGAGGAAAATTACAGTCGTGCCCCGCTTTACGACTGCCCCGCATTACGCTGGACGGTGAGTTTTTAGCTCATTGGAACGCATTAACAGGTTTTAATGCGTTTCAATGGGTTTTTTATTTTCGCATTACGACGTTTTCATTCTACAGCGATTTCGCTGGAACGAATTAACGTCGTAATGCGAGGCACCACTGTATCTTCAGTAATCCACTCATTTTTATTGCGGCTATTCTACCCATTAAAGACAATTAGAATTTAGACCATTTCTGCAAATCTACTTCGATTTCTTTCATTGCTTCCCTATAATTGTCCTTCATTAATGTACTTGGTTTTTTGTCATAATAATTCCTAAGTACCTAACCTTGCACGTTTCTTGACATCCAAAGTGTTTTTATAATTCTTTTTTCTTCTTTTGTCACATTTTTCATCAACATTTTTGTTTTTTGTTTATTTATTTTAAGACCGGACATACATCTAACATTATTACTAAATCAGCAGCACAGGCTTAAATTTTGAATTCTTCTCCTTTAACCTTTAAGTCTTTGATTCTCTTATTCTTTCTGATTTGTTGATTCAGAATTTCTAGCATCAGAATAAACAATAGAGGGGATAGCGGGCATCCTTGCCTTGTGCCTTTCTCAATTTGAATTGTTTCAGTCAGCTCTCCATTTACTTTAATTCTTGCTTCTTGTTTAGAATATATTGCTTTAATTTCTCATATAAACTTCTCTCCAACTTCCATTAACTGCAACTGTGTCAGCCAAAAAATTCAATTCATATTGTAAAGGGCCTTCTCTGCATCGAAAAATATCAATGTCATCTGTTTTTCTGGGTGGATTTCATAGTATTCCAAGACATTCAATACTATCCTGATATTATTTTTCATTAGTCTTTTTGGTAAGAATCCTGATTGGTCCTTTTGCATAATCTGCACCAAAACATTTTTCAATCTAGTTGCTAATACTGACGCAAAAAAATTATAATCTACATTCAATAACGAAATTAGTCTATAGTTCTTAATTTCTGATTGATTTGTACCTTCTTTATGTATCACTGAAATTATTGCTTCTTTTCAGGAAATGGGAATTTTTTCTATTTCTATTTCTTCTCTTAATTCCTTAAAGGATAATCCTAAAACCTCAAAATTATTGTAATATTCAGCCGGTATTCTATCGCTTCCTGGAGATTTATTTTTCTTTTATTTTCTAATAGAATAGCTTCCACAACTTCACACATCGTTATTGAAGAATTCAGGATCTCTTTATATTTTTTAGATAATTTCTTTAACTGGAACTTCTGTAAATATTCTCTTTGCTCTATTATTGATTTCCCTGGTTCTTTATATGGCACCTGATAACAATTCTTGACAATTTTTTTTATTTCCTTCTGTTTCCATTTAGTCTCTTCTTCCTAGTTTTTAAGGTTTATAATTTGGTTTCTTGTTTGTTTTTTTCTCAGTCTATAGGAGTGAGAAATAAATTGCTTTTTCAAATAAATTTTGTTTTGCTTATTTTATCTTTATTGCCATTTCTGATGTCCATCATAAATTTATTTGATTTTGTACTAATTTCATATTATCTACTAGTGTTTCAATTGAGCTATTTTGCTTTGACTGTTGTTCTAACTGGAAAAGTTTTATCTCCAATTCTTTGTATTTTTGTACTTTTTCCTTTTTTTGTCTTGCTGCATGCTGAATAACGATCCCTCTTAGCTTTGCATTTCCAGCATGCCATACTGATCTCATTGGCACATCTGAGGTTTTATTTTCCTTAAAGAACCAAGACATTTCTTGCATAACTTCTTTCTTTAAATCTTGATTTTGCATTTAAGTTCATTCTCCAAAGCAATGTTTTGTTTTGTATATTCAGTTGTAAAAAACTGGGCTGTGATCAGCAAAAGTTCTTGGCAGTACAGTGGTGCCTCGCTTAGCGAGGTTAATCCGTTCTGGATTAACCCTCGCTCAGCGAATCCATCGTTAAGTGAAATAAAAAAGCCCATAGGAACGTATTAAAACTGATTTAATACGTTCCTATGAGCTTAAAACTCACCGTTCTGCGAGTTTCCTCCATTGCAGCGGCCATTTTGGATGCCTCGTTAGCGAGGCAAAACAGCGGTCACCATTTTGTTTTAGCGGCGGCCATTTTGGAACCGCCGATCAGCTGTTCGCTATGCTTTGATCGCGTCTGCGCGATCATCGCATAGCGAAAAAAGCCCATAGGGGCCATCGCTGAGCGAATGCTCCGGGACCCCTCGTTGTGCGGTTTCATCGCATAGCGAAGCGTTCGCTATGCGAGGCACCACTGTATGTCTATGGTCTTCATCACTTTTATCCAACTTAATGGGATCCAGCATATCTTATGCGAATTTGAATAGAATGTATAATCTTTTTCTTTTAGATGTGTTGCTCTCCATGCATCTACCAAATGAAACTTTTCTGCTATAGACTAAAAGGTTTTAGATAGTATAGTGCTACTTTTCCCCGTTTTCCTAGTATTTGCATGTTCATGTCCAGTTTTCTATCCAGAACTGCATTGAAATCCCTTACACAGTAAATATCTTTGTACTCTTTATCTGCCAACTCTTTTTGTAGTTCTTTGAAGCATTTTTCTTGATTTTTATTTGGAGCATAGATATTCACTATCAATGTTTTTTCCTTCCCTCGTTGAATTTTTACCATCAATATTTTTCCATCTTGTGATGCAAAAATTGGTTTAGGTTTCAAATACTCTTTTATAAATGTTGCCACCCTTCTTTTTTTTTCTTTATTGTCTGAGGTTGCAAAGAGCCTAATTTTGGTATTTCAAAACATTTCAAGTCTTTTTATATGAATTTCTTGTATGCATGTAACATTCACATTCAGTTTCTTAAGCTGATTTTTCCCCATTTTTCAGGTGTATTCAATCCATTAATGTTAACTGAGATTAGGCTCAGTTGATTTTTAGACATTTCCTGTTTGCTTACTACCTCTGTGGTCCTCCCTCTTCCTTGTAGATCTGGTTTGAATCTGTGCTACTTCTTTGTTTTTTTCTGCCTCTTTAGATTCCTCCTCCTCTTCTCTTCAGATTCTTCTTTGCTTTCCTGAGCTAATTCTGAGTCTACTGATTTCCTGCCTTCTCTTGTATCCTTCCTTTGAACTTCTTCCTCTTTTCTCTTCTTCTCCTTTCTTCCTCCATATCCAACCAGGAAAGCCTCTGCTTTATCCATAGTATTTATATATTGCTGTGGACCTTGATAGTGGAATTGCACACCTTTTGGGATGATCCATCAATAACTGATCTGCATTTTCAGCAAAAATTCTGTTAACTATTTATAATCTACCCTTTTATTTCTGCCTCTCCAGGGAATATCCTTTAACATTTTGTAATCTTAACCTTTCCAGACCAACTATTTCTCTTTTAGATTTGCCAGAACTTGATTTCTAAAACAGCTCCTTAAAATTTTTACATGAATCTCTCTGGGCTTGCAATTGTTTCTTGTATAGACTGTTGAGACCGGCCATACATTGTCCAAATTCTGTTGTATTTCTTCAGGGGCCAATTCTATGATAGAAATGAGTTACTGTGTTATTATTGCTCTTAAATCCTCTTCCTGTTCCTCTTCTTTGTTTTGGAAGCGAAATATATATGAGGTCTTTTTGCTCTCCCAATAAATCAAAGTTCTTTCGTCTTGTGTTATTTTTAAATCTTGCACCCTCACATTGTGCTCCAATTCAGCCAGCCTATTTTCTTTCATATTAACTTGCTTTGTTGGCTTCAACATGGTTTTCCTGTTTTTCAAAATTTTCTGCTGATTCTCATTCACTTGGGTTCCCAAATCCTCTTCCTTTTTTGTCTAAAGCTTGTATATCTTGTCTAATTTGTTGTGCATATCTATCCAGTTCAGAAGGAAAAAGACTTGCATTCTCTGTTCCATCTGTCTTAATTCAGAATCATATGTCATAAACTTTGTGACACCTGATTCAATTTGGGGACTCACTTTTCCTACCTGTTTCCCCCTCTGTGCCATTATAATTTCAATTAAATTTGTCTATCTTCAAAATTATGAATAAGTATATAACTTCCTGCTACCTTCATCTATATATCTTTGTTTTCCCTATTAGTGTAACAAAACCATATTAGTAATATTAGCACATTTAAGTCTAATCAGTTACACAGATTTAACAGATTTGGTACTCCCAACTTCGGAATATATTCCGATATATCAGAGTAAACAAAAAAGAAAAGAAAAAGAAACCTTGCAAAAACTTGCTATAATCTAGATGTCCAACAGATGGTGCTATTAATATCTAAAGTTCAGAACATCCAAAATCAGGAAAGCAAAATCACAATCAAGCAGTTCACCACAATAAATTTCCAGATATATAACTCAGAGAAGTGGGAGGGGAAATTGATTTGAAATCCAGTTTTGTATTCCCAAATCCACAACAATTATAATCCACAAATTAATATAAGGGCAAGCCAACGTACCAAAATAAACAAACAAACAAAAACAAATTTGTAATCCACAGTTAATGTTTCCGTCTGACTGTAAACTCCAAGGACTTCTTGGCCAGATATTATGTAGCAAGTAAAATGAAGTTTAGAATTTCTGTGCTTTCTCCCCAACTGCATTTGTAACTTGGCACTGTCTTGAGAAATATAATACAGATATGCAGTTCTTCTCTATTTTTAACGATACGAGTTTGGATACTTGCCAGTTTCAAGATAAACCACCGACTTCAGAAAAGGAAAGCCTGACGTTGTTTGTTCCATTTAGATAAAAATAGCAAAAGCAATTTTCATTATGTCCCCAAAAGGCTCAGAGAGGAGAGGACATATTATTTTTAATTGCTTTTCTCTCTTTTTCTCACTCTCAAAGTCTAATCACTCCTCATTTCTGCCTTCAACTATAAAAAAGTTCAGATATGTATAATCTCCAAAGCGATGCCCAGCAGTTTCTTGTTTAAAAGTCTAATTTCTTATCTTTAATGAGCCTCTTTACCCCAGTCATCCAATTTCTTCTTCTCTAATCACTCTGGAACAAGAGTTCAGGGTACTCATAAATTGTGTTGTGTCTGCAGCATGGCGACCGATGCTCGATCCAGATAACAGCTTGTTGAGACTTTTGGAGCAGACAAGCAGATTCCTACACCTATCTGCTCCCAGTTGGTCCCAATATCTTCTGCAGTGTTCTCTCTTCTGATGACACCCACAGTGGAGCATTTCAGCCCCTTATCTGGTCGATAGAAAGGGATGCCTTCTCAGAGGCACTACCTCCCCTGCTCTGTGACAAGCCCCAATTCCCCTCTTTTTAATTTGTTAATCAACTCTTTTATCCCATACCTTGGAAAATTCTCTGACTTTGCCACCAGTATTAAAGGGGATATTCCAGGCCATAAAACCTGTATCCATTTATTCCAGATCTCAAGTACATTCTTTATAATCTTTTGAATCTTTTTAATGGTTGCTTAAATATTTTTTTTTAATTAGACTATTTTTGACCAGAATTGAGCTACTTAAATAGAATTATCTTGGTGATTTGCTAGATCGTCCTTTGTATACTTGGTGGGACATAAATTGCATACACTTAAGTGCTGCATTGATTGAATTTCTCCAGGGGCACACACACACACATTGTCCTGCATCAAGTAGCCCCATTTCAGTGTGATGACCAAATACTCTGGGTTAGGACAATATTCCAAAATCTTGCCTTCCTGGATAATCTATGCCAGTCATCACTGGGTCAACATGAGAAGAGATTCATTGGCCAGAATCCTAATGCTGATTCACACTTGCATAAGGGAAATCGTACAAGTCTTGGCGCCAAATTGCTGCACACTAATGAGATGTTGGCTCCAGTCCTGGGCATCTAGGAACACAACCAGCATCTCATTAACGATAGTCTATTTGCTGAAAAGACCTGTGTAATTTCCCTTAGAAAAACATAAGTTGGCATAAGGATTTTCGTTTGTGAATCTAACTCCCATCTCTTAAAATTCTACAGTGCAATCAGGATTTACAACACCTGAAAGATATCATTGCCAAAAATCATAGCACTCCTACGCCATGCAATTTTTTGAAATGTTATATCCAAAGTATTTCCAAAGCTCACTTATCCAAGCTGTCCCCAATAGATAGAGCTACTGAATCAATGGATCTTACGTAAATGTTGATTTCAGTCAGTCTGTTATAGCCGAATCTGTTATAGTTGGAAATAACAATTTGATTTGACAAACACACATTGTTATTTTTGCTCTGAGAAAATGAATGGCATGCTTTGTTGTTTTAGCTCCAAAATGTTTGGATAAAAGGTTTTGTTGAAAACAAGTATTAATATAAAGAAACAGCTCCAGGTCAACTAGTTTAGAGCAACCCAATGCTTTATACTTCTTTTCACTTAGCTTTCTATCTACCTTTGAACTCTTGTGACATATTTTCACAAGTCATAATAAAAGCTCTCTCACATAAAAAATTTGTGTGACCACCTCCCTTTCACAAACAAATTAACTGTACATCATATAGCATGTTATTCTCCAAAGTAAGATTTCAGTCTGAAGCATTCCACTAAGGAAATTCAATGAAATGATTAAAGGCAGTATACTATTCCCCTTTCAATAGCAGGCTCTAAACACCTAACATCTGAAGAATTAAAATATATTCAACTGCAAAGGTTTTAACAACTAATTAAAAACAGAAAACTTACATCTCCATCAGATGACAGTGCCATAGAATGATGTGAGCCACAAGCTACTTCAGTTACTTTCTTAATTAGCAAATTGGTACAGACTTGAATGGGTGTGACACCTTGGTTGGTGGTCCCGTTCCCCAGTTGACTGTATCCATTGTGTCCCCAGGCATAAACTTCACCATCTGTACAGGATACAAAAGCACTGATTCCCTTATAATTATGTTTGTTTACCTACTCCTAGATGCTGGTTCTTAATTCAAAATTACATCAGAACCAGATATATGTGACTACTTGAATTTAAACTTCAGTTCTTCTACTTCCAACCACCACCATACTCTACTAATAATGGCATAACCACTGGATAATGGCATACTGTATACAGACACACACAATTAGATTACAATCAAATTTGGTTTATATTACATGTAAATGTTTAAAACCGCACCCACACTCTCTAAAAATAACACAAAGCATTCAACTTCAGAGCCAGAGAGCTAAGAATGAAGAACCACTCTCCAGTCCGCATGTGTTAGAGTGCACAAGTAGTGTGGCTAAGGAAGAAGAGGTTTCTTACCTTCTGTACTGAGAACCACATGTGGCCCACTTCCATAACTGAGACTATGAATCCTCTTTCCACATAACGTTTCAAGTTTCTTTGGTACAATGGTACTTTGGTTATCTCCAGTTCCCAGACAATTACTACAATTTAGTCCAAAAACAAAAACCTGAAGAAAAGACCCATTTCTTTTAATTTTTAAGATACAGAGTTTTTTGAAATATAAACTTGGTCTGCAATGAAAGTTAGATACAATAAGTATGAAATGTCTCACAATTAGAGATGGGGGTATTCTGATTCATATACTACTTATTCGTATTCTACCTATGAATACAAATATCCCCTGGGGCCAGACCATTCACTCACATGTCCAGCAGTGGCAGTGGCCACCCTCATCCTTCCAGTTGTGCCTGGAGTGCTACTTTCTTCCCGCTCGCTCAGCTGGCCATTCCAGGCAGGAGGAGGGAGGAAAAGTCTCCCCGGATGGCTGCTGAGTGGCCAGCAGAGCAGGAAAACAGCAGTGCTCTGGGAGCAATTGGAAGGATTAGCAGGACTGTCACTGAATGCACGAGTGGACGGTCCAGCCCTAGGGGCCAGATCTTCATTAAGTCCAGCTGTGCAGGGATATTCGTATACAAATACCCCCATCTCTACTCACAATCTCAAGCTGAAGCAGAGGCATCAGAGATGGAATATCTCAAGGCCTCAAAATGTTTGGAGTACAATGTCATCAGTACACAAGTGGCATACAACTCTACCTGCATCTGTAAATATTTTTGGATATACAGTTTGAGACCCAGAGAAGGCAGCAGTGCTGTGGGTAGGAATACGTCGTTTTTGAGGGGAGGTCCAACTTCCATAATTCTCCAAAGAGTCCCCAAGATTTTAGCTCTCAGACCCAAACACACCCATCCCAAATCCCCAAAGTCTTTCTCAGGATAAAAGGAATCCAAGGGGGCCTTGGAATCTGCACCAGAGGGGGGAGTGAAGTTTTCAATAAGTGACGAAAAGGCCACAGATGATAAGATCATCACCCTTGTGCACACAAGGCTGTGCTCACAGGATTTCAGACATTCTGTGCCACTTACATTGTCTATCTATTCATTTCCAGGCCTAATTTAAACTGTTGGTATTAGACTTTAATACCCTAAATCAGTGGTGGCGAACCTTTTTGGGCTCGTGTGCCCAAAATGGGGGGGGGGGGGGAAGTTATCGTGGTGGCAATGGGCCCAGACCCGGAAGTGGTGGTTTAAGGGGGAATCATGGTGATGGACCCGGAACTGGAAGTTGCAGTTTAAGGGGGAATCATGGCGACGGACCCAGAAGTGGCGGCAGAAGGGGGAATCTAGCCTGCAGCGGCCTCATGAGGTTTGACTGCGCAGAGGGGATGGGAGGGCAGGGGGAGTAGCAATGTATGGATAGCATGCCAGAAGGGCTCCGCGTGCCAGCTGTGGCAGGCGTGCCATAGGTTCGCCATCACTGCCCTAAATGATTTAAGGCCAGCTTACCTTTAAAGGCTGCCTACACTTGTAAGAGCTTGTACTGCACAGTATTTTAATGTATTATGCATTTAGTTGTATCTATTACTATTATTTATTATATTGTTTCTTATTTATTTTGTGTGTGTTTTCTATAATGGTGTAATCTCCTTTGTGAGAACTTTACTGTGAAAAGCAGGCAACAGCAATCATGAATTTGTATGGTCTTTTTATGTAATCGAGGGACTGTCAAGTCATGATTAACAATTTCTCCCCTATTTTTCAAGTGAATGAACAATAATTACTGCTCATGCAACTCAACAGCAATATTTTCAATTCTAGAGGATACTCAACATTTTTTTTAAAAAACTCTTTTTTAATCTGTTTAATATTAACAAAATTTGGAAATCATGTACCCTATTTTTACTTTATAGACAAGATATCCAAACAATTTTATTTTAAAACATTGAGCTACTTAAACTATGGAGATACATCTATATGGCTCTGTTATAATCTTACCTCATCATTGTGAGTTATGTATATAGCTTCATTGGCAGACGTTCCAAACACACACGCTTTCCGGATAGTTGCTATTTCTTGAGGTGAAAGCAATGTAAATATTGGCCACTTTCCTACATCCATCACAAATCTTCCTGCACTTCATACCAGACTTATAAATAAGTTGGTGTTTCAGCTATCATTTAAAATAAACTCACAGAATCATCTGGAATAGAGGAAAAATATTCTTATGATTACCGAATGTGAATACCCTCTGAATGCCAAGTGCAATCTCCCTGAGGCAACTCAGAACTGATAGGCTCCCATGAATACCAAAGCACTGTCGTATCATGTCATTGTAGAACTGTGACTGCTCAACAATAGGTTGGAGAGGAAAAGGATTATTTTGCCTCAGTTTGTTCCAAGAAAAAAAAAAGTTAAATGTAAAGTTTGGGAGTTACAAAAACAATCTTACTCTTATTGTGGAGTGAGTAAATTGTTTTTTATGATTCCCAGTTGGCATAATGGATAGAGTGACGGATGAAGACGTTAGCGACGGAAACTCACTGGGAAAGTGGAACTGGTAAAACAACTCCTCAAATTTTTCTTACCTTGAAAGCCCTATTTGGGTCTCTACAAGTCAGTTCTGACTTGACAGCACATAACACAAAATGCTTTCTAAGAAACCCCTAACTCAAAATGCCAAGTACAAAATATTACCATAGAATCAAAGAATCAAGGGGCTGGAACGAGCCTAGAGTAATCTTAATTGATTAGATAGGCGGGATATAAATAAAATAAATAAATAAATAAATCAAGTCAAACCCCCTGCTCAATGCAGAAATCCTAATTAAAGGATATCTAATAGATGGCTGTCTAACTTTCTCTTGAACGCCTCTAGTGTTGGAAAGACAATTAGGAAGTTTTTCCTTGTACAGTATTCAACTGAAATCCGGCTTCCAGTAACATGAGCCCATTATATTGTGTTCTGCATTCTGGGGTAATCAAGAACAGATCCTACCTCTCCTTTCTGTGACAATATTTCAGGTAGTAGAAGAGTACTATCCTATCTCTCATCTTCCTTCATAGTGCTTGGTTTCCATTCTTCTGATCATCCTTGATGCCCTCCTCTGAACTTGTTCCAGTATGCTGGCATCCTTTTAAAAGTGCAGTTTCCAGAACTGGACACAGTACTCAAGATGAGGCCTAAGCAGTGCCAAATAGAGAGAGACTACTAACAGCCTCACGAGATTTGGAGACTACGTTTCTGGTAATGCAACCCAAGATAGCATGTATCTTTTTTGCCCTCACATTGTACTGTTAACTCATATTCAGCTTGTGATCTACAGCAATTCCAAAATCCTTCTCACTCATCGTATTTTATTTTATGCCAAGCTTGTAACTGTGCATTTGGTCCCACATCCCACTAAATGTAGATCTTAACTGTTAAATTTTATTCTGTTGTCTTCAGCCTGGTGCTCAAGCCTATTGAGACATTTCTGAATGTCATTCTGACTTCCAGCGTATTAGCTATTTCACTCAATTTTGTGTAATCCACAAATATGATAACCATTCCCTCATCCAACTCATTCATAAAAATGTCAAAGAGCACTAGGCCCAGGACTGAGCCCTATGTTACTCCATTTATTATCTCTTCTCATTCTGGATATTCTGTAACCAACTGTGTATTTACCTGATAGTAGTTCCATCCAGCCCACACTTAGTCTGCTAATTATGGAACACTTTGTCAAAGGCTTTGCTGAAGTCAAGATATGTTAGGTCTATAGCATTCCCAACATCTTCCAGGGAGGCTACCCAATCAAAAAATGAGATAAGAACAAATCCTGCCAGATTTATGTTGACAAATCCATGTTGACTTCTAGTTATTACTGCATTGTTTTCAAGGTGCTTGCAAACTTATCTCTATATAATCTGTTTTAAAACTTCCCCGGGATTGATGTTAGAGTGACTGGTCTGCAGTTTCCAGGTTTCTCCTTTTCCCCCTTTTTGAAGATAGAGACAACATCAGCCCTCCTCCAATCATCAAGCACTCCATGGTTTCAAGAAAACAGACAGTGGTTCTGAGAGCTCTTGGACGCAGTTTATCAGGCCCGGGAGATTTTAACTCATTCAAAGCAATAAAGCATTCCTTGACTATTTATTTATCAATCACAAGCTGCAGTTATGTTCCCTCCACCTGTATTTCACATTTGCCTGGAATTCATAGACTGTCTTTTGGGGAAAGACCAAACTGAAGTAGGAAATGATCACTTTTCTTCATTATATATTATCATTTTTCCTTCCTGACTAGGTAGCTGAGCCACTTTTTCTCTCTGCTATGCACATACCTGAAGAATCTGGAAGCTGAGTCATGGCAACTAAATCTCTTTCTAATTAGGTTGAAACATTTCACTACGCATTCTTCAGTCTGAGAAGAGTTGGTAGGAGATCCCTGATCTATCTTCCACATTGGCTCCACTTCCTCCTGGTCTGAACAGGCTGGTTAGAAGGACACTGTAGAAACCAAACAGCCACTAAACAGGAAAACGGCCCAGCGAAGGACGGGCAATTGCACAGGACTGTAGAAGTCACAAAATGAGAAGGCTGATAGTTTAGGTCAGACCTGGGCAAAGTACAGCCTGAGGGCCACATACAGCCTGCCAGCTGCTCCTGTCCGGCCCGCCGGTCGTCGCTCCAGTCCAGTGTTCAAGCACTTGTTCAAGCCCAAGACAGACTGGATTTCTCTCACTGAACAAGTTTATAGCTTTTTGTCTAAAGTTGATCAGTTGCTTATCTTTATTTTTAAGTAAAGTTGGTTCGACCCCCGAACACTGTTCAGATTTTTCATGTGGCTCCCTATAGAAATTAATTGCCCACCCCTGGTTTAGGTGATCACCCAATAGAGAAAGCAATTAGTTTAATTTAGAGAGAGAGCAAAGACGTCAGTCACACACAGAGATGTCTGCCAGCAGAGTCCTCCATACACACCACTCCATACACCTCTTGGGCAACGCCCCCAGGAGGACTCCTTTTATTAATCTTACAGATTGTTGATAGTATACAGATAGGATAATAGTTACATAATGCCAATTAGGATTGGCCAAAGAAAGGCTTTGAAGTTAGCTCTCTATCTCTATGAGAAAGAGGAAGAATGGGCAGCTGCTCCTCCCCTCAGAAGCAGCTTCTAACCTCAGGAGAAAGGTTAGAAGGACAAAAGTCATTTCTTTCTAACCTTAGAAAGAAAACCAGCTGCCATGACCTTACGTGTATGACTGAGAATTGTCACAGATATATAGCTAAAGAATGCTTTTTTGTTGCTTTCAGTGTCCCTTGCTAACCTCAGTCATTCTCAGCTTTTGCCTTACTAATGCCATCCCTGCAATTCTTTGCAACTTGTCTGTACTTTTCCTTTTGTGGCCATGTGTTCCTTCCACTATATGTGTTCTTTTTTATTTTCAGATCTTCTTTGAACTTTTTGTCAAGCTACATTGTTTTTTCCTTATCTCCCACCAGTTCCATCTTTTTGTAATTTGTAGTTCTTTTACCTTTAGAATTTACTTTTTGAGAAACTCCCACCCATCTTAAGACTCTTTTTCCCGTTAGGATTTCCTTTCATGATATCTTACTTATCAGTGTTCTATTAAAATTGTCTTTCCTAAAATCCAGCATATATGTGCAGCTATACTTTACTTTTTGTTTCCTTTGAAATCAAAAACTCAAATAGAACATGGTCACTGTCCCCCAGAGTTCTTCTTGCTGCCACTTCTTCCACCAAGTAATCTCTATTTGTTAGGATGAAGTCCAGGATAGCTAATCCTCTAGTTCCTTCCTCCACTACTTGTAGGAAAAAATTATCAGCCACACAAGCTAGGAATTTTTTGAAGAGCCAGAATTTGTTTCCAACAGATTTCCGGATAAGTGAATTCTCCCATTACAGTGGTGCCTCGCTTAATGATTGCCTCACTTAACAAAGAATTCGCTTACTGATGGGTTTCTTTTAGGAATTTTCCGCATCGTTTAACGATGTTCTCTATGGGGGATTTTCACTTAACGATGTCCGTTTTCGCTCATGTAAAAGTGCCTTAAAATGTTTGAAACCGTCCAATGCTTTTCAATGAGAGAGAGAAAAAATTCACCAAAACTTAACGAAGACTCAGAACAACACCAAATTAAGTTTGCATACATTACACGAGGTGGACTAACGATTGCAAGCATTTAAAACAGGTTTCAAACGGTTTAAGACACTTTTAAAGGAGCGAAAATGGACATCGGAAAGCCATTCAAATGCACTGAATTGGCTTCAATGCATTTCAATTGGGGAACCGCGTTTCGCTCAACGATGTTTCCTATGGCGATTTTCGCTTAAGGACGGCAATTAACCGGTTGTCAATGTATTCCTATGGGAAATGGTGTTTCGCTTAACAATGTTTTCACATAACGATTTTTTAATGGAACCAATTAACATCGTTAAGCGAGGCACCACTGTACTACCATATTGTGTCTTTCTGACACAGTGCAATTTGTTTTTCAAAGGTTTCCTCCTCCTCTTTTTCTTGATTAGATGATCAGTAACAGACTGCAACTATCACATTCCTTTTGTTTTTGAGGCCAATTATATCAAACCAAATTATCTCAATGAGACAAACTCATTATCCTATATTTCTGTGTAGGAATACGACTCCTCACTTTTTATCTTTTCTGTTCTTTTTGAGCATTTCACATCCTTCAATTGCTGTATTCCAGTCATCGAAAAAATTCCTCCAAGTTTCAATTATCCCTGTCAAATCAGAGTTACCTTCCTGAGCTAAGATTTCCAGTTCTCTTCATTTGTTTCCCATATTGTATATAGACATTAGAGATTATGTGATTTGTGGCCTGATTTCCTTTTTACATTTTTATGAAGATTATTATTGTGCCAAATGAAGCCACAACTTTATATTCTCCACTGCTAGAGGCTTCCAGGAGCATTAGCTTCTACATAAAAGGGGCAACGCTACCCAAGCAAAGGGAGGTGCTGCAAGGTCAGAAGACCTGCAGTCGTAAGATCGAATCCACGTGACAGAGCCCATCTCCGTTGCTTGTCCCAGCTCCTGCCAAACTAGCAATTCGAAACCATGCAAAATGCGAGTAGATAAATAGGGACCATCAGGGTGGGAAGGTAACAGCATTCCGTGTCTAGTCGCAACGCCACCTAGAGTCGGACACGACTGGATAAACTGTCAAGGGGAACCTTTACCTTACCCCATTAACAGTAATAATATTATTATTAAGTACATACGATAGGGTGGAGAGTGTGCCTCGCGGCATAAATAGCAAAACTGCATTGAATTTAAACAAACTTTGATATAATACCAGAAAACTGCAATCAAGTTTTATTGAATGTAGTTTTTGTCTAGGTGTTTTGCATATGCCAATAAAGGTTTTGAGTAATTGATAGTAATAAAAATTCACAAAATCAAAACAGGAAGTGCACATTTGGGTGCTTACAATTTTGATTTTCTTTTTTTTTTTTTTAAAGTCACTCCTTGCCTTGGAAAAAGCAAATGAGGGTATCATTGTATAAAATATTTCAAGCCTATTATGTTGCCCATTCTGATCTAGCTAGCTGTTCTGAATATACAGACAATTCATATGAATATTAACTTCATAAATAAGACAAATAGGACAATTCTATTTTATACGAAAATTTAAAAGTGCTAAATTTTGCTAAAATAATAAAATGCGCTAAGAAAGCATTGCATATATGTTCATTTCCCTCTAAATATTTGTTTTCCTCCAGGCGGTTAAAATGATTGTTTCCTCCCCCATCCAGCTTCAGATTTGAAACATTTTAAATGTTTCTGGTTACAGTCTAGATTTAATTCTCTCAGCTGGAGAGAAGGACACTGTTATGTTACAATAGGTTTTGCAGAAGTTCATTTGTTACAATCAGACCAATTGCTGTTAATATTCAGACTTCACTTGTCGGCAAAGGTGGGGGGGGGGGTATTAAAAGAGTCTAACTCCAAAAAATTAATGGACTTCTCAATATTCTGATAACTTTCAAGATGGTATAAGACAGCGGTCCCCAACTTTTTTGGTGCTGGGAGTGAGCTCCATGCGGAGGGGGGCAGGGGCATCCCCGTGCTCATGCGGTAGGTGTGTCACACTCACACGCATGTACACAAGTGTGACACCCATCTGAGCATGACAGACCAGGCGCGGGCGTGAAACACCCCCATGCGCGAGAGAAATGCCCACTGCGGGCACAACACCCCCCCCATGAGCATGACACAACCTTCCCCGCGAGCGTGCAGTGGGAGGAGATCCATATGTGTGGCCCAGTTCCAGCAAGCCCATGGACCAGCACCAGGCTGCAGACTGGGGGTTGACAACCTATCAAAGCCCAATTTCATAGAATCATAGAAAACTGAAGTTGGAAGCGACCTACAAGGCCATCAAGTCCAACCCTCTGCTCAGTGCAGAAATACAATCAAAGCATATCTGCCAGGTGGTTGTCTTAAGTTTTTCTTTAATGCCTCCAGTGTTAGAGCACTCACCAACTCTCAAGGTAATTGGTTCCACTGTCTTACTGCTCTAACAGTTAGGACATTTTTCCTGAAATTCAGTCGAAATCTGGCTTCCTGTAACTTGAGTCCATTGTCTGGTGTCCTGCACTCAGGGATGATTGAGAACAGGTCCTGCCCCTCCTCTGTATGATAGGCTTTCAAGTACAGTATTTGAAAATGTTATCACCCCTCTGTCTTCAAGGCGAAACATGCCCAATTCTTTCAGCCTTTCCTCATAAGGCTTGATTTCCAGTCCCCTGATCAGACCTCCTCTGAATTTGTTCCAATTTGTCTGCCTCTTTCTTGAAGTGTGGTGTCCAGAACTAGACACAAACCTCAAGGTGAGGCCTAACCAGTACTGAATAGAGGGTGTGACATTTATACCCTATGGCCCCTGCTTGTTTCACAGGGCTCACACGAGTATCCCTATACCCATGTATGTATAAATTTATTTATTAATACCCCACCTTTCTCTTTAAAAAGGACCTAAGGCAACTTACATAATTAAAATACCATATTTAAAGTTAGGTACCAACATAATTTCCAATATTGTAATGGTACTTCCCAGATTACATGCAATATCCACAGCCTTTATTTAAATGCAGGACAAGCAATTCAGCCAATATTTCATGTTTCTAATGACCAAATCTCTTGCTATTGTTAAAACAGTTATAATTTGCAGAGTCCAATACATTGAAACAATTTTGAGTGCTTTTGCCTTGATTGCTTAAAAGATTCAGTGTTTCTTATTTTCCTTCAAAACTATTTTGAGGCTCTATTTTGTTAACATTTTAATTCTTTCAATTTAACAAGTCCAAAGAAGATTATTCAACGTGGGGAAAAGAGTTAAACTCAGGATTTGCAACCAAACTGATAAAAATTACTATCCCACCTTTATATAGATAGCTACACATCATATACACATACTTGTGTCTCAGTTATGGATAGATTCAGCTACTTTTCTGAAAGATATAATTTGTTGCCCTGGCTAAGTAAAAGCCTCCTTTAACACAGTCATATCCACTAACTAACACATCTAATAATCTACACAGGGTTCCTCATTTGCATATTTATTAATTTCCATCAGCTTCACTATTAATAAGAATCAACATAATATCCACTACTTTGAAAGGAGATAGAGCAGAGCACAGAATCTCTTTAGAGCAGAGATTAAAATAAAGGCATATATAAGAAACTGAATCCTAAAAGCATAAAAATCACAACATATAAAAATAGCCAGCAATACAGGACAACAAGCACCAGCATGTAAGTATATTAAGTGTTAAGCCTTTCTGATCCCTTGTTACTGTGAAGCCTAGAACCCAAGTCTCATGATACTACTTTAAGGAACTGTGAGGCACAACACACTCATAATACAGTACTAAAAATGCAGATCCTTTCAAAGGCAACCCGATCCTGTTTCAACAAATTAACAACTTGTTTAGTCCTGAGAATCTGCTTACTGAATATTCTCTACGGAGCTAATCGTACACGGTATCCATCAGGATTCACAGTAAGCATAAACAGCATATACTGATACCATATCAGAAGTTCAAGGACCAGTAATCGTACAGAAAACGGTGCCGCCACATGCAGGTTTTGCAAATCAGTAGCTCTTGGTAGATTGCACAACGCCGCTACACACCGCCCTATTACTGTACTCGGAAGACCGTTTTAGCAAAGGGACCAGGGTTCATGAACAACTCCAATGCAAAACCACCTCACCTTTGATAAGCCCTGACTGCACGCCTAGGATACAACTGACACACAACAGGCAGTATTTCACAAATCTCAACGACGCTCTTTTCTGAAACATGTTACGTTTAGCCGGACTAATCCCTGAATGCAAAATATAAACGTTTACTGAAGGCGCCGACTCCACCTCACCACTCTTCCGGAGAGAAAGCATTCACATAAGCTGCATTTCGCAGCCACCTCCACCACAGAGTTGCCCGAAAAAGGCCCCGCGCAGGCGGGTCTCTCGACATACAAACCTGGAGGGCCCCCTTCAGTTCCTCCAGGCGCGGAGGAAGCCCGCCGCTCGCTGACGCTTCCCCCCCCCGTCCCGCAGAGCTGCTTCCGCCTCCCTGAGCAAGGAAGAAGAAGCGACCATCAGCCAAACGGCTCGGCAGAACCTGACGCGAAAAGAGCGCAGGCGCCGTCGCGGCACCTAAAGGAATTACGACAGGCTCGAGCGAGGCGCTGCCCGGATTCTTTTCTCTGATTGGCTCCTTGGCAGCCACTGAGCTATAAGCGATAGAATGTGAGCTTCTTCCGGGTCTCCAGCGTCACTTCCTGGTTTAGACTCCCGTATTTGCACCTGTTCGCCCAGATCCTGTGATTTCCTTGCTTTTATTGCTTCTGATCGGAAGGAACTGACAGATGAAACGGTCTCCTTCAAACCCGAAATTGTGCTTTTTTTGGGAGGGGGGTCTCTGCAGTGGACGGGTTGGTAGGGGCAGGGTGGTTTGTTGCGGTAAAACGTGCATGTGGCACCTTAACGACAGATGTGTTAATAATTGTTTAATGATTTATGATGTTTTATTATATTTTATGATTTTTTTCATATTTGTAAGTCGATGCTGTCTGGGGGGGCGGGGTAAAAATCTAATAAATAAATACTGTAAAAACAGATTGTTTCCCTTTGCGTAACTCCGTGCTTTCCCAGGAGGTTTCGTCAGGGCTTCCAGGCGGGGTCGGGGGAAGAAGGTAAGAATGATGGTTGTCCCCTATTCTCCGGGCCTTTTCTTACCCGCTTCTGAAGGGTGGAAGATAGCATCCCCTTCGCCTTGCGGTTGACGGAGCGGGAGGCACCATCCTTCGAGAAAGGAGACTGACATTGAGGCAGCGGGGAAAGTAGTTTGATCCACTGTGATTTGAAGTTTATCAGATCAGGTATCCCGGGTGAAATCGCTCTTGCCAGCCAAACAAAAATTTGCACGAGGCAGTAGAGCCACAGAGCACCAGCAGCAGAAGCTGCCTTAAGACGCCAGTACCTCTGTACTGAGTTCTAAATGCCCTGGCAGTAGGTTGTTCCAGTGCCGAACTGAAACTTGTTTGTTAAACACTTTGGAAACAGGGGGTTCTTAGCTGAGGGAAATGACACTACCATGAGTGCCCCTTTACATCGGATCACGCATTCACACTGGCAGAAAGCAGACAAAACTGATTGCAACAGACTTAAACCACCTCTGCCAGTTGAACACAAACGAGTCCCTGCTTTTTAAAAAAAGGCCACAATAGGCGTTAAGCATGCAGTCGCTGGCTTTTAATTAAAATTCATCAGTGCCCTGTTGATATAAATTGTGGGGTATTTTGGTATGCAATAGGAAAAATGACCATATAAACTGATCATCATACAATAAAAAAGTTGAACATAATTCTCTAAGAGATGTAATCTATATGTTAGTAGTTACATATGCAAGACACCCTATTCTACATATTAAATTTTAGATGCAATGCAGTTAGTTCCATCTAGCAATGGAAGCCTGCTCTCAGCAGGACTGAAGAGGTCAGTCTTCAACAAGACTAACCTCCGTTTGAATCTCTACTTGTTCCAGAAGGTCCTCCAGTTCTTCAGGACAGTTCTAGGAGAGTGAGGCTGCAAGGAAGAAGGTGAATTGCCTTCCCCTTAGTCCTGCTCTATTCCCTTTCAATTTCCATTTAGTGGAGGGAAGTAGAT